>NC_137468.1:14951930-15645804 GCF_964235325.1 Thermobia domestica
CAAATCGAAAACTATAGCAACAGAGTGCTCACAATTGAAGAAGTTTTTTTTTTCCTAGATAGTAAGATAGTCGTTAATGAAACGGAAAGACGAAACTCATACTTACGAGAGAATTTCACTCTAAACACTACACCAGTTGTTTTTTACCATCCTACTTCAAACAGTTTACAGATTTAACTCGTGATAGCAATAGGTCTGTAACTGGTGGCATCGCTGCATCTTTCTTCTTTCTCTGTTTTCTAAGATCAGAAAGACCAGACACTCATGCCATTGACGGGATAAAGCCTCCTCTTTCCAGATAAGATTGAACAGTTGCAATAATGCGAGCTGAGTATCGCGAAAGAATTGAGCGACATATCGTAAGATATACGATCAATTCCTGCAGGAAAATTTGACCTCTTACGTAAGGCAGAGTCAAATTCGACTGTTGTGAAGAGTACGTTGTAGCTAATTCTTTACACTTATGCTACTGAAATTTAAATAGTTTCTCCCAATAGGTACAGAGTCACAGATAACGAAAAGTATCAGCCCAAAATGTTGGCTATCTCCGTGGTTTAGTCTACAGAACCCTGTTTACTGTTAAAATACTCATACTAGAAGAAGAACAGTGGCCAATTATTGGCCAAACAGTAATCAGTAATCATAGTTCTTAATGCCAAACAGTAATCATAGTTCTCTGACTATTAAAGACAATACATAGTGTTTCCAACTTCGGCGCCCCAAAGATTTAAATATAATATCTTGCACGATCACGAAAAATGCAAAAAAAAAAAAAAAAAGTTTCAATTCTCGTTAAGTAGATGTCTATTAAAAGTGAAAAGAGCATATCAACGAGCCTGGATAGCCTTTCGGATTTCCACAGAACACTAAGCAATTTGCCACTGTAAACCACCGCCTCCACATTCTGATATGGAACCATGGGCTGCGTTGATCACAGTCTGCTCAAATACGTCTACAACTACACATATAGGTAAGTCTTTACTGAGGTGAAACTTGGTGACCTCGTGAAATATTGTCTAATCAGCACACTTGATGTTGAAGCGTCAAAAAGGGCTTGGATTAATAGTAGGAAGACCCTTTGTGATCACTGAAAAATAATCACTGCAACAAAGGTCCGGGTGTATTCCCCATATGAAAGAAGCCGCAAGAGAATCACTAAAGAGAGAGCGATTAATAAATAAGAAGATACCGTATCAGTGGAACAGTGAATAGGACTGTCAACCTTAAAGATGACCATTCCACTCTCATGGAGGAATTCTATTACTTAACGGCCGTGATCGTTAGTTCAAATAGGGCCCCATAAGCGGTGTATGAAATCAGATCGCCGATAATCAACACAGGTGCTCATGTTGATTGTAAAGTCGAATTAAATTGGCTGCCGAAAAGACTTCAGTACGAGGAATATACAACGAATCAATAGTGATTGGGTGAGGAAAGAACGTACGCCTAACAACTGCTTGCAATCGGAAGTTTAAGATAATATACCTAGAATGAACGTCACAGGGCACAGAAGTAGCTACGCCGCCAGCAACGCGACCATCAGTATATTTGTTATTCCTATAAATTGTGTGATGAGATAAAATAGATAACTGATTAGACTTCTAATGAGTTTTTTACAACCAAATAATAGCTGGTGAGTGGTCAGATACGAGCTGTTTTAATTCCTAAAAAAGACTACCGAAGCCATTATGGTTCCACTGTCAAAGCGCCATTGTGTGAAAGGTTAACATATAAGACACCTTTCCTTATGAGCAAATCATTGTCTAGTCACTATCCGTCAGTTCACTCTCCACCATATACAATTTCAGTGAAATCGAAGGTGGTTGGAGAACTTAGGGGTATTTTAATTTTCTTTGTAGGACAGGGTCATTAAGATAACGCCGGATGTGCTGACTTAACTTCATGCCAGCAATATTATATGTGAATGACGATGTGGTGGTGTCAGTTTCAGACCACCGTTACGAATATTGGATGTTTCCGAAGGTCCAAAAGATAATGATGACTGGAGTTTTCGCTTCAGCGCAGCTGAAAAGAGCTCAGATTGAGTGGAAACTTCAGACATCTGGATATCCAAAGGCTTTCGAGCAATAGCAGCAACAGAGGGAAACGGAATACGAGGCACGGTAGGAATGTCCGTTTTTAGAAGATGTTTCATATCGGCTGGAGAAGTCTTTTCGACAAGCATAAGCTCTCGGATACCCTTTTCTCTTTGAAAGATTGGACAGTTCCGAGACTAAGCAAAATGATCACCCTTACAGTTGTCACAAGAGGATTGGTCGCGGTACAGAGAACCACACCATGACAACACTGGTCACAATACGCATAAGTATCAGCCATCGCGTTGCACAACATGCTGGTGTGTCCCGAATGTAGGGTCGAGCTTTCAGCCTACAGGTAAATTAGAAATGAGAATCAGGAACTAAGTTCGAAGCCATTCATCTGACTTCTTATTTTTAATTCAATATGTTGTTCAGTTAACTTTGATTTGATCTCCTCTTCAATAGCGTTCAGCAGATCCCAACATGAAATCACTCACTGAGTGACAGTCAATAGACGGCGAGGTTCTACCGATACAGAAACTGGTCAATGTTCTTTAATATAAGCAGATTCACAGTTTGCTTTTCATTTACAGGTTGCTAGCAAAGTGCCACTTCGTAGTTTCGGATGTTTTTCAATTGTCCGGCTATATAATTGAAAACGTTGTTTGTGACAAAAGGAGGTACACCCCGTAATACAAGTTGAACGGTTATATTTGGCACTCGGATTGTCAGCATTCTTTTCTGTAATCAAAAGGTACCGGTCTACAGGAATCGTGAAACTTACCTTTTTCACTTTCTCTCGCTCATCAAATTTTGGACTTTTTTTCTAGAAGGTGAGCCTGGACACGAAATAAATGAGTTTTGACCTATAGCGAGTTTCCGTACTTTTAACATCTATAAACGAAAACTGTGTGTGGTTGCCACAACACACCATCTAAGCGTTCATAAGGAGAACTAACGCTACTCCCGTGGCAATCTATTGGCATGCGTTCACTCAAATATCAACGCGATATCAATGTGGGTAAGTCGAGTGAGAGGACCACCAAAGTACCATCCACGTAGACAAAATACACATCTCGGAATAATAATAATAATAATAATAATAATAATAATAATAATAATAATAATAATAATAATAATAATAATAATAATAATAATAACTAACACAAAGATAATACAAATCTAAGTTCACCAAGCACAGTATAGAATCAATAATAATTAAAATGGTGTAGTGTTTTAACATTTTAAATTTAGGGTATATACTTTTTGTTTTTGTTTTTAAGATTTTAAAGAAAATATAAACATAATACATGATTCTCGCAATAGGATGAAATGGTGCACACCTACCTGTATCACAGGAAAACGTCCATAGTTCATTCTCTGTCAAATCTCCCACCATCCACTCGAAAATCTGGTAGCGGCATTGAAGTGCATGAAGACCATGCAGATGAAAGGGTGATATTATATATAGTGGCGGATGCAGGATATGATCAAGAGAGGGGCTAAACCATAGTTTGACGTTTTATCCAGTTAAAGCAGGATTGAAGCCCATTTTATCCAGTGTATATCTGAGCTTTAAGGGGGGGGGGCTATAGCGCCTATAACCCCCCTTAGATCCGCTCTTGTATATATATAATGAAGCTGCCCTCTCAACTCCAACTCTTTCTAAACGATGAGAAAAGAGGTCACATGGAGAGGGATCTCAAATGTTAATTCTACATAATCTTAAAATAACCATTTCAATTCCCTGAACATCAATTATTTCTTTATATCAAAGACTTTACACGTCCATTATTGTTGATCCAATTATCCTATTACGTAAATAATTATAAACTTTATTCGATAACCTGAACATACCTTCTATGAAAGGAAGAAAATTTTGTTATTTTAGTTAAAGGAAATCCAATTAACGAAAGGGTGAAAGAAACTATGGATTTTTTTGTTTTCGTTTTTGTAATTAAAGTTTTTATGCTTTTGTGTTTAGTCGCTATAATTAATCAACTGTAATTTGTATTGAGGTACGGATGTTGAGCACAGATAGGAGAGGAGAGAAAATTAACACACCATTTTATTATAATCTTATTTTAATTAAACTATTATTAATATTAGAATCAAAGTCTACCTACAATAAACTTCACAGTTCTCCTTCTAATGTTATATTTATTTAGTTTAACATAATTAAAACAAAATTACTTAGTTCTCACACGTATTATAAATCTTACAGTTTTTTCTCTCAAAATATCCACTATTTACAAAGGGTTTCAATTCAATGAAGACGCTGGAGTCGGAAACATGCCTTATGTCTCAGTTGGTAACGGTCAAGAGGAAATCGCAGTGCAAGGGTGTGATAGTGTGTTACGGCGGGTTGGTGATAGTATGTTACGGCGGGTTGGTGATAGTGTGTTACGGCGGGTTGGTGATAGTGTGTTACGGTGGGTTGGTGATAGTGTGTTACGACAAACTTCGTACTACGTGAGGAGTACTAGATCGGCGATATACACATGAACTGAGCAGGTGGTGGTAGTGTAAAATGGGTGACCACTCTGATTTGCAAAGTGTCATGTTGTTGCTCGGTGATGTAGTAAGAATGTTAAGACAGTTCCAAGTGTTTTGGGCACGTTTCCGCGAACAGTGTCCAAGGTGATTGGCTAGAAAACTGACAGCAAAACTACATTGGTGAAGAGAAATAGTGATAAGAAGAAGACCCTCAGCGACATCTCTCGCCGACCATTAAAGCAGAATGTCACTCAGGACCGTCCTCCGAATGTGGTGCAACTAACGAAAGAAGTGAAAGTGTAAACTCGACAATCACAGACCGTGGCGAGTAAAATGACATGGACATACTGGATTGAGTTGCAATTCCGGAACCACTGACAAGGAACCATAACGCATTAGCCAATGCTTCCATGAACAAGCAACATGAATACTGATGGCTGGAAATATGTAAATATGGTTAGATAAGCCATCGTTTACCATATTTTAAACTGCGGAACATGTTTATATGTGACGAACGCATAATGAAGTGCATAATCTACGATTTACCAGCTCAAACGTGAAACATGATGGTGAACATGTGATGCTACGGGCCGCCATATCCTGTTTTTCAGTGGGTCTTGCATTGACGCTTACCAGTCATGTCAGTGTTTGTGATTATGCCGCTATTTTAGGGGACCTTGTAGTACATTCTATGGTGTAGATGTTGTTTCCGAGCAATGACACCATATTGAAGATGACAATGAACGCATTCACACAACTGGAGGTGTTGCGTCGTGGGTTGAGAAGCAATAGGTTAAAGTTGAACACCACCTTTGACCCGAACATAATTTAACATCTGTGTTCCATTTTGGAGACAAAGGATCTGTTTTCATCCTCTCTCACGAAACTGAATGTACTTTACGCGGAATAATGTAATATTCCAGTTACTGGCATTCACGCTATTATACCTCTATGACTCCATTTCACATCGCATCAGGGCGCTCTCGCCTTCGGTGCGAGCGATCACGGGTTCGATTCCCAGTGGGGGGCACTCGGTCGTAATAGTGTAAAACGCTTTTTCAGGCCAGCCACCCTGAATGGGATTTTCCTCATTCACACCAGGCCAATGCCGAGGTGGTACTTAAATTATAGGTCCCAGGCCGCTTCCTTCCTTCTCCAACCCTTTTTTCTTTTCCTGTCCTCGGATAGTGTGCTCGCCGACGGACGTCATTACTCAAACGTGACGGGCTAAAGAGCCGTAGATGCCGAAAGACCGTAAATCTAAATCCTAAATCCCCTAAATCGTATTAGGGCTGTTCTAAGAGCGAAAGATAGTACAATCCGTATTAATTTGGTAAGGATGCACGAATAGGACGTGAAAACGAAGTCACAATCACTCTCTGGATGTATCCGATCTCGCCAAGGCCTGACAAAACTCGCGAAGTCTCAGTGAAGATCACCCGGTGCCTAGCAATACAAAATCAATGTTGATTGTGTTCTTCGATTGCCGAGGCTATGTGCAACATGAGTGTGTACTGAAAGGGCGTACAGATAAAAGGGACTTCTCTTCAGACATTTTTCGTCGTATACCTGACAATCTTTGTGCGAAATGACCAGATCTGTGGGCATCAAAGTTCTATTTCTTTCATGTGTTTTCATTAAACGAGTAAACCTATGTAATTGACCTGGAAAAGTTCCGGAAACAAAATATTTTTTTTCGAAACCATGGGGATTCAACTTTGAAATCTGCAGTGATATCTTAAAAATATAGAATTATGGTCGGAGATGGAACATGCGAGATTTGTCGGAAAAGTATCCGATGCCGGAAAACCAATAGGATCACCTTACATTTTCTTCGTCCTAACCCCCTCTTGCATCCGCGGACCGAGTTTTGGTAGCCTTTCTACCGGTGGAAACAGGCCTTAAACCCTCATCGGGAAATGCTAGATCTCGGGTGCGAAAGCAGATTTCTTTCTGTTATCTTTTGATTTCTGGTAAGAGGGAAAAGTCTCACAAGATTATATCCCGAGAGTAGGGAGCATGACGAAACGTCTAAGCCTTGTAATGTGGTGAAAGGGACAACCACATAATCTTCATAAATGGAATCATTATCCTGGAGCAGTCTTCGGGATTTTGAAGCCCACAAATCTGGTCATTTCGCACAAAGATTGGCAGGTATAAAACGAAAAATGTCTAAAGAGAAGTTCTTTTCTATCTGTACGCCCTTTCAGTACGCATTCATGTTGCACATTGCGTTCGGCAATCGAAGAACACAATCAACATTGATTTTGTATTGCCACGCACCGAGCGATCTTCTCTGAGACTTCACGAGTTTTGTCAGGCCTTGGCGAGATCGGATGCATCCAGAGAGTGATTGTGACTTCGTTCTCACGTCCTATTCGTACATCTCAGGGCTCACAGCAAGCAACTATTTGCCACTTTTTGCAACTTATTTTCATGGATGCAACTATTTAGTAACTATTTTTATTATTTTGCAACTATTTGCATCTATTTGCAAATTTTCCAGTGTTGTAGCCTATATTTAAAAAAAAAAGCCCAGTAAAAGTATTTGTAGAGCATTTTGACGACACAAGTTGTTCGTAAACAAACCTGCATTTGAATTTCTTTCCATTGTTTACATTCCCTCCTCACTAGTGTTCTGGAAGGGAGTAAATCCGCTCTGTGGAACAGCCTGCTTCCAACTTGTTGAATCTACGAATTTGCTTCTTCCAAGTGAATTGCTTTATTTGTTACTCTTTTTATAATATGTTAAAAGTTGTCAAGTTTCAAATGTGTAGAAGCATTACAAGGGAGTTGAGAAACATGTGATTGAAAAATGCAAAAGTTTCGAAAAGAACATCCTGAAACAGTGTGTGCACTCTATGGAATATCGGAAAGTGACAGTGACATTACAGATATTGCTCGTTCATTGCTTTAGTTGGTGTTCTTTTGCATGAGTGGAAGCTATTGAAATTAGAAACAGCACAGAATGGACAGAATGAGAGAATACATCATTTCTGGAATAAGACTTTTTTTCACCTGAAAAACGGCAGTGGCTCACCAAAGTATCCTACTGTTATGAACATAGTGATATCCATTTTGTCACTGTCCCATGGAAATTCTGGCGTTGAACGTGGGTATTCTTTCTCGGGAAGAGTTCTGTCTCAAGCACGAAGCAATATGTCAGAGAATGTTGAATGCAAGACTTGTTGTGTACGGCGGAATGAAGAAGTATGGAAGCAACCCAGCGGCATTTTATACAAGTCAAGAACTCATCAGAATGACTCAGATGACTCATCGCGGTTACCTAAATTACCAAGAAAGAATAAGGAACCAAAAGGAAGAATAGGAACTAAAGAAAAAGCAGGAGCACGAGCTACTCTAAATAGAAAAAAAATAATCAAGGAAGCAGCTAAGTCCTGTTTTGAATACTTCGTAAGAAGAATTTCAATTTACTTGGAAAATGTTATATTGATTCTCGAACGGTTGTTAAGCAAGAAGTATTTCTCTCAGAACTCGGAAATACGGAGTTGTGTCAGTCTTTCGGAATTGGTTAAAGTTAGGGATGAGCAAAACCGATTTTTATGAAAACCAAAATCCGAAAAACCGACATTTCGATTTTCTTCAAAACCGGTTCGGTTTTGCGAGGAAACCGATTTTAGTTTTCTCCAAAAACGGTTCGGTTTTCACCCAAGCCGGTTCTGTTTTCACAAAAACCGGTTTCGGTTTTCTCCAAAACTGGTTCGAATTTTCACCAAAACCGGTTTTCGTTTTCTCCAAAAACCGGTTCGGTTTTTCACCAAAACCGGTTTCAGTTTTCTTCGAAACCAGGTCAGTTTTCACCGAAACTGGTTTCAGTAAAAACTTTTGGAAAACGCATAAAGCTATTTCTGTGGAAACATAATCGGTTTCCGGAGAACAACGAAACACTATACTGGTCACAAATAGAACAAATTATGGAAAAAGGAACCGGTTTTGAAGAAAACCGGATCCGGTGAAATAACCGAACCAGTTTTTTGAAGAATACCGAAACCGGTTTCGATTAAAAAATCGAACGTTTTAGAGAAAACCGAAACCGGTTTTGGTGAAAACAGAACCGGTTTGGCTTAAAACCGAACTGTTTTTGGAGAAAACTAAAATTGGTTTCGGTGCAAAACTGAACCGGTTTTGGAGAAAATCTTTTTGGGTGAAAAATCTTTTCTGGAAGATTTCGAAAACCGGTTTCGGTTTTCCAAAAACCGGAAAGTTGATTTATGTGGCCACCATTAGTTGAAGTATTCCATTCTGGATTCAATAGAGTAATAAGGACAAAGATTGCAAGTTATTCTTGGAACATTAAATCTATATGAAAGAAAATTTGTTATTTTCTCTTACCATTTTCACTCTCTACGGAACTAATATTGAAACCGGAAAATGGGTTAATTTACCGCTTTCGGTTCCAATGGATGTATAAGAGAAAGACAGAACGTAATCTCGGTACATTGAAATATATAAAAATCATTTCTCGCTACGTCTGGCTGCTTTCGCTGAGAAGGCAAACATAATCAGAAAGTATTAAATATCCAATTCCGGTCTTAATAGGCCTGTAGGAACAAATATGACCTTTTGTAGCACTGAACCTACACCGAAATTCCGTTTATTGCTATTTATTGCTGTTTTTGTTATGTTACTTTGTCGGTAATGATGGTAGTTTAACGTCCCTTTCAGCAACGAGGCTAATCGAGATGTGGACCTATAGCTGAAGGTTGAATCGAAAGCATCGTAATTTATTTAATGCTCCCCTACCCGGTCCTGTATAGTTGCGAAACCTGGTCACTTACTATTATAGAAAAACGTAGTACTGAAAGTATTTGAGAACAAGATCCTAAGACGAATATTCGGACCCGAGAGGAACGGGAATGATGAATGGCCGAAACTTCATAACGAGGAACTACATAATTTATGTCGTCACTAAACATTGTTAGAGTCATCAAATCTAGGAGGCTTAGGTGGGCAGATCATATAGCTGGAATGGAAGAAAATAGGAACGCTGTCAAATTTTCAAGTGAAAATCCAATCGGCAAACGATCGTTAGAAAGACTTAGGCGTAGATGCGAAGACGATATTAAGATAGATCTGACAGAAGTAAGAATACAGGGAGCCGCGGTGGCTCAGTGGTAGAGCGTTCACCTCTTGTGCTTGGGGTTCCGGGTTCTATCCCAGCCCCCGCCAAGTGAACTTTGTGGTGGACAAACACCGAGTGCGTGGATTTTCTCGGGGTTCTCCCGTTTCCTCCCACTTTCATTCCACCATTTCATTCATTACTCATTATCACCGTCTCCTTTAGTCTAACCGGCAAAATCGTGGGACGTAAAACTCAGAGATTTCATTTCATTTCATTTCATTTCAAGTAAGAATACAAAGTAGAAACTGGATCCAGTTGGCTGAGGGTAGAAGTCACAGGAGAGCTTTTGTTAATGCGAAATTGAACCTCTAGATTCCATAGACCATGGAGTTAGCTAGTTCTCCTACCGGGGATCGAATCTGTTGCTCTAATACCTGTCATCAAACAGACGGAACGATCGTGTCGATTTTAAGAATTTCCATTGATACATATAGCATAGTTTAGAAGATTGATAAGAAGTTTTTGCACACCCTATATATATATATATATATATATATATATATATATATATATATATATATATATATATATATGAACATAATAGGAGTTCCTATGTTCATAATGACGTGATAAGATTTGATTAGGTAGTTCATTAGTGATCGAATGATAAATTGACCACAATTTCGTTTCCATTTTACACCTAAACAAGGCAGAACAACAGTATCATACGAATCCAAATTGGGTCACCCGTGTATGCAAACGTTTTTCTTCTTTTTAACCAAACAAAACTGCAAACGTATGTCATGATGCGATGATGAATACAGATATGGATTTTTTTGGTCTTTTTTTTTTAATATAGCATCCAAACAAATTAGGCCACTCAAGCACTCAATACGCTCTCAACAAACAAGGCTGAAATTTCGATATTAAGAGAAATAAACAGCAATCCCCGCTTAGACTAATGAAGAGCGGAAAAAAAAAAGCCAATATTATCTGTGGGCTGTGGCATCTTCCACTTGTGTGCATTTAACAGTTAATTGGTCATTTTCAGATTTTCAGATCAAATAAATCCAGATGTGACGTAGGATTTGAAACCTTTTCATTATTATTACTATTTTTGTTAGATTCTCGATGGCTAAATTCATATGCTACATTATATATATATATTTATTTATTTAAAATGTTTCAGTTAGGGTAGTGTTGAAAACGTGTTTGTTGGTATTAAAGTATATGGTTTGAATGGCACCTTTCGCTTGCTGCAACTAACTTTATCACTCAAATATCAGATTAAAATTAATATCTAAATGGAACTAATTTTCTAATGAGAATTATTTAAAAAGTAAAAGTCTTCTTGAACTTTTTACGTCATTAATTAACAATAGCTATTATACTTTATCATGAGGGACGTCCTAGAGGATATGGTGGCGGGAAAGAGAGGGAGGGGACGAAGGAGACTATAATTAATGGATGATATTAAAACAGAAAGATCATACGCGAAGACGAAGAAGATAGCGGAGGACCGTGAAGCATGGAAGCTTCTCAGCTGCGGCAAGTGACCTGCCAATAAAGGCAGAATACCTATGATGATGATGATGATTATACTTTAATTATTGTTACCGTTTCTTAACAGTATTCGTAGTTTAAGGGAAAGGACACCGTAGAGAAGACATTGCATTTCCTCGTCTATCCGATTTGGGTGATTTTTGGATATGTTGTAGCTGAGGACCTCCTGGTCAATTGTTTACAGGGGGCCAATTTCCTATGACCAACCCTGTCACCTTCAGAGGTCACCAAATGTCACATCATTACGTGGACTATTCTTATTTGCCATAGCCCCGTATAACACACAACTATTTTTTTTTTTTTTTTTTTGTATGTCAAGTTTTGAACCAGTTCTATTAAACACCCATTTGTGTTTTTTAATAACACCCGTTATGTGATCTTTGGTCATCGAGTTCGGGACAAGATAGCGTCAAAATTCGATGAACTGTTTCGAAATCCATTTCGTGCAATTATTTTATTTAATACAAGTCATCTTTTAGACTCAACTTCTTTTGCACTCAATTTTTATAATGTGTGGACATACCTGGCGTCAACGTATTTATTATCTTTAACTTATTTACTTTGTAACAATACGAAGGGGTATCCAAAAGTTTAAATTATCACTATGAAAGAAAAAACATACAATACTCACTGTAATTAATCAAAATTAGTTTTTGTTCAGGCAGTCTCCCTGCAGAGTCACACATTTTCCAAAGTGTTTTTTCACCTTTTTCAAGCCCTCTTTGTAGTAGTCCTCCGATTTGCTCGAAAATCACTGTTCTACTATGGAAAATGACATCCTCTCTGTCGTCAAATCGCCGACCACGAAGTCGTTTCTTCATCTCGGGAAAGAGGAAGAAGTCACTTGGCGCAAGATCAGGTGAATAAGGTGGATGTGGCAAAAGTTCATAGCCTAACCGGTGGGTCGTGGCAAAGCCATGGGGAGTTTGCTTCTGAAGCGGTGTCAACAAGCGATGAATAATCGTGCAGACACCTTATTCATGTGCAGTTTCTGATGAATAATCGTCCACGCGCTTCTGTAACTTAATCCAGTCTCCCGCCATCACAATTTCCATGTCTGATCTTCTGTCTTCGAGGATAACGTCCTCTACTTTCTTCACCATGGTAAGGTCATCCTTGATTTAGGGTCTTCCCGCTAGTGGCTCGTCTGTGAGGGACATGTGACCACTTTGAAAGTTTTGCTTCCACTTCACAACCGTGTCATATGATGGGCTTTCGACCCGTAGACAGCTTTCATTTCGTCGTGGATTTGGCGTGCGTTGTTGCCCTTAAAATGGAAGGAACTTTATAACATTTTGCTTTTCAATTTTGTCCATCATGCAGATTGATGTCTTCTACAGGCTGTGGAAAGAAAAATACGTTTGACACATATTTGATATTTGCACAAGTACGGTATGCATAGAATCAACACTGCATAAAAAGTTTCATGTAAATAGCTGTATAACTTCTTTATGATAATTAAAACTTTTGGATACCCCTCGTATATCATGCAGTGCTGGTGGATTTGGGTTTACGCCCGACCCATTTTGATTGCGACTTGTGCTATGACTTATGAATATTTAGTGCAACATATCGCTATGACAAACATCGAGTGTTCCACACGAAATCGATACGCATCTCAATAATAATTTATACGCGTACTGGACAGGATTTGTTACGACTATATGTTGGCTATTCTAGCAAAGAAATCTGTAATTGTGTATTGATTGAGTTAGTTTTGAAATTGTATGTAGAAAGTTATTTTCTTATTGGAAAGAGGTACAGTTTTAAAATGATTTTTTTTTTTAATGAAATTATAAAGAGGAACAATCTTCAGGAGAACTCTTCAATTCCTATATAAGGATTGTGCAATTTTAGATCAGAAGACTGCAGCAAATATGCTAGTTGCAGGAACTTCCCAACAACCAGTATAATTGGAAGTTTATATAGAAAATGGAGGACGAGATCCTTTGCAAATGCAGGGAGAAATAATCTTCCAGATTGAAGACCTCAAGATAATCGACAGAATTCACATTAACATAACAAGAAAATGCAGTAAAAGATACGAAGATTATGTTAATAATTTGGACCTTCCCGCACAATATGTCGCTTAGTATTAAGAGTTTCGTTTTTATTAGCAGCTTCAGTTTTCGGTTGAAGGTCATATATTTCGAATTTCAAGTTAACCAGTAGGTAAGAGCTCTGTTTCCGTTAGTAAGTTCAATTCCCACTTGGAGATTTGATCTGGTTCAAATCTCATGTTTAAGCAATAGTTAAAAACTCATTTCTTTCGTTAGTAGGTTCAATTCTTAGTTTGAATCTGTTAAGGTTCGAATCTAACATTAACCAGCAGATAACACTTCCGTTTCCATAAGTAGCTTCAATTCCTAGTAGATAATATCTCCGTTTCCATTAATAGCTTTGATTTCTAGTTCAAGCTGATGTGGTTTAGATCTCACGTTAAGTGGTAGGCCATATAAGCTCGATGGTCCAACTAATACAACTATACTAAACTAAATACAAAATATATATATATATGACACACAAAACATATCAAATCCAGGATTACGTGCTCGAAACGTGAACATACTTACCATTTGATCAATCGTGATCATAATGCAACTAGAAAGACATGCAAAAATTAATCAAGATGTAGTTTTGATCTATATATATATATATATATATATATATATATATATATATATATATATATATATATATATATATATGTGTGTGTGTGTGTGTGTGTGTTAATTTGCGGAACAGAGATATAGTATGTACATTAAGTTAATGAAGATACGCTTTTAATAAAAATTCCGTACAGGGTGTCCCAAAAGTAATAGTGAAAAATGAAACCACAGATTCCTGACACGAAAACAAGAAAAAATGTTTATATGACATATAGTCCGGAAATGGATAAGGGCGGAGCCAGACAGCTTCAAATGTGGGGGGAAAGGAACTTCAGCAGAATAATAATAGGAGCTAGGAAAGGGATTCAGAAAGACATAAACTCATATCGGCTTGACATGTTAAACGCATGTTACATAACTGCACCAGAGATTCTCTATACGTCATTTACGGATTCACCAAATGTCTGTACGGCACGGGTAATGAAACGGTGCAGTAAAGATGGAAACCATACAGAAAGAAGTTGTTATCCATGGCACATTCATAAGAGGGTGCACATTTATAAAGGGAGTAAAAGAAAGATCATTTAGAGCGATTGCATAATCTCAAGGGGCAATGGAAAATGGTATACCAAACAGAAACTTACAGAGAGAGGGTAGAAATAAGAACAAGTGTAATTAGTCTTGTTATGTGATGAAATAACAGGAAGAAACAACAACGACGTACTGTATTTGTAACGTAGTATCTTACGTTTTTGATATAAAAATAATATATTAACCTTTAAGAAATAAGTAGAGATAAATTGTATTACGGAACTTAAATACGGTATGTAAATTAATTAATATAAATTTTTGGTAAGATACGATAGAGCTCCTTTGTGGCTAAGCGGTTAGCGTACGCACCTTTGAAGTGGGAGACTCGGGTTCGATTCCCGGCAGGAGTTCATGTGGTTTGGATTCCACGTTAATCAGTAGATCCACGTCTCATATAGCCTAACGTTTTTGATAAAATTTCTCCATGTTTACCTTGGAGAAACAAGTAGAAATAAATCGTATTACGAATGAAGATACAATAGTTCTATGGAACACAGTACAATGTTTTACTTCCCCTTTCACTGACACTTTTATTCTACTTTTTTTTTTTCATCTAAGATATACAAGTCAATTCCTTTCTCTTTTTCCCCCTGAATTTACGGTCTCCAAAGTACCCACTCTTCTTTATGACATGATGCAATAGCCCTTCTTTGCCTTCAACAACCACTGATTCCTTCGTTTTATCTTAGAAGAGAAAACCTTTTCGATGTGTTCACACAAGTGCCAATGATATCGATTTACAATACACCACATGCTCTTCCGTGTTTTTAACTTCCTTTTTATAGGCTTCTTTCTCTTTTATTTTTTTTACTGTTCTTGCAACTTCGTCACTTTTTGTATATATATATTTCCTTCTGTTTTTTTTTCTTTTAGAGGAGTTGAAAGCATCCATCAATTTAAATACCAATGTTATATCTTGTTTTCTTTCGCCTTTCTGAGTTCAAGCAAAACAAGTTGTTTGAAAAATAACAATAGAACACTTTAATTCTTTTCCAATTATTGTCTCTTTCTTTTG
This sequence comes from Thermobia domestica, assembly GCF_964235325.1. Lineage (NCBI taxonomy): Eukaryota > Metazoa > Arthropoda > Insecta > Zygentoma > Lepismatidae > Thermobia > Thermobia domestica. The sequence continues at coordinate 14,967,327 of NC_137468.1, forward strand.
ACCTATTCTTTTATGTTTCTCTCCTGAAGGAAATTCCAGACCAATGTCTCATTATTCTAGCTTTCTTTTGTAGATATTCAAAGACTGTTATTTCTTTTTATTCTAGCTAGGTATTCGAAGATTGTTTACATTCTAATTGCTTCATTCAGCATAATATATTCACTTCTTTTCATTTACCCTTACTTTAATTTAGTTTAAAAATAAGGAAGCAAAATTTGATACGAAATTTTTTTTCTAAACAGTAAACATTTTGATTGGAAAAAACACAAACAATAGATTAGAGAAAGAATTTTATTGATTCTTTGGTCACATACATACTTACTTGAACTGGTCACATATTAGGATTGATTAGTCACATACTTATATAGGTTTGTCGCACATTGGGATTAGGTTTGGTCACGTACTTATTATTGGGATTGGTTATACATTGGGAATATGATTGCAAATATAATTACTTATTAGGATTGGGATTGGTGGCACTGGGATTGAAATTGGTCACATACTCATTGGTATTGGTCACATATTGCAATCAATTAGTCACACACTTACTTATTAGGATTTGTCATATATTGGAATTAGGACTTGTCACATACTTACTTATAGGGACTTGTCATGCGTTGGGATTAGGGTTTGTCACATACTTATTATTGGGATTGGTCACACATTGGAAATATGATAACCAGGGCCCAGATCTTGTTGACCTAAAATTTTCTAAAAAGTGACCTATATAAAATGACACTAAAATTCCTGTAAAATGACCCTATAGTTCTCAAAAAATTTACCTTAAAACTTGCGTTTTTAAAACGTTTATTTCGTTAAACATTGATATTTTTTAAATATCTATTTGATTTTAGTTAACATTTCTCATTCATAATCAAAAAGTTTGTTTCAGTTAGTTGCAGTCCATTTATCAGTCCATTGTACGGCATTGTACGTACTAAAAGCGTCAATTTACTCCCGAGTTGAACCTAGGAAGCACTCTTAAACAATAAAAGTTCGCAAGTGTAGACTACATGAACTACTACATGAAAATAAAATAGATAAAATCCCCGTTTAAAATATGTGTACGCCTTCTAATCCATTTTTAGTTATTCACGTGATCACATCACGTGATCTGTTTGGCCACCTACCAACTACCACCTTTCGTCAACCAGCTACAGCTTAGTTTTCATTAGCTTCTTAAGAATGCAATTTGTCCACCCCAATAGTCAGGAAGCATGAAAAGAGATTATTTAACTTCGTCTTTTTCACATCCTTAAACAGTTTTCATTTTAAGAATTCCTTATGTACAAGAAAAAGAATATAAAGATCATAAGTGACCTAAAAGTTACCTTAAAATATTTAAAAAATACCTGAAACTTCAAAACGGCAAAAAATGACCAAAAGTTGACCCTAAAAAATGTATTTTTAAAACTTTGAGTTCTTTGTTAACGTTTTTATTTGAACTTCCCTCTTCCTATGCGTAACAGAAAAAAGTTGACTTGTCAACAAAATCCGGGCCCTAATGATAACCCATATATTTATTTATTTATTTATTGGAATTAGAATTGGTCGAATACTTATTGGGATTGGTAACATATTAAAACGATTGGTCATATACTTACTTTATGGGGTTTTGTCATATATTGGAATTAGGATTGGTCACATACTTATTTAGAGGGATTTGTCATACATCGGGAGAATTGGGTTGGTGCCATATGGGGATTAGAATCTGTCACATACTTAATTGGGTTTGTCACATATTGGAATCAATTAGTCACATACTTAGTGGGATTTGTCATATATTAGGAATAAGAATTTATCGTATACTTACTGATGGGTATTTTTCATATATTTGGATTAGGATGTGTCACATACTTATTATTGGGATTGGTCACACATTGAGATTATATTTGCTAACATAGTGCCATTGGGATTGATTGGTGACAGAATTACGATCACTCATGTACTTATTTATTGGGATTTGAATTGGTCGCATACTGGGGTTGGGATTTGTTATGTAATAGATAAGCTCTAAATAAATTGTACATACATACCATTTTGTCTTGTTGTAGCAGTTGTAGGGTCATATTCTGCTTTGAATTGTAGCCAAGTAAGTTTAGTTAATGACCGTTGGTTCTTTGAGAATTATGAGGGAATTAATTGTAATTCATGATGGGGTTTAAAAGCAAAAGACTTAAAAGAATATTCAAAGAATAAAAAAAAGTTTAAAGTCGTAGTTGAAGAAGTTTATTATTCATTGAAATTAGTAGGCATGATATAGAGGTTGTGTTTTGTTGCTTCGTTCTTATGAGTCAGTGATTGATTTGATTATCTTAGAAAAGTTCTTTGTTTAAAATAATTTTTACAAGATAATTAAAGCAATCACTGACTCATAAGAACGAAGCAACAAAACACAACACCCATATCATGCCTACTAACATCAAAGAATAATAAACTTTTCTCAACTGCGATTTAAAACTTTGTTTTATTCTTTGAATATTCTTTTAAGTCTTTTGCTTTTAACCCCATTATGAATTACAATTAATTAGCTCATAATTCTCAAAGATAAATTAGTTTCTCTTAAAGATGATAAGTTAGAAAGGTTCTTTGTCTAAAATAAATATTTACAACTTATCATCTTCAAGAGAAACTAATTTATTGTTTCTTGCTTTATCAATATTGAACACTTTCTTATTGGGATTGAGACTGGTCACATACTGAAAACTGGATTGGTCATATTGAGATTGGTCACATTAAGATTGATCACATTGAGAAAGGGATTGGTCACCTACTAATTGAGATTTGTCACATATAGAGATTTGTCCCATTTTTGCGTATTTGTCATATAGTAGGACTTGGATTTGTCACATATTGGGGTTGGTCAATATTTATCCTAATCTACTTAAGTACATAAGCATCATGAAAATTTAAGCGTTTACTATACTATGATCATATAATCCCGATCTGCCAATTCATGTTATGCTTATTGTCTCTTCATCACCTTGTACCACAATTTTGATATAATGTTTTCCATAGACAGAATTTCCAGTCTATTTATTCCAGTTCCGACTACTCTTTGTAGGAGTGGTAATTACAAACTTGAAAATCTTCTATTAACATATTTCTTCTCGTCATCTGTAACACCAAATAATTTGAATTTCATAATCTAACATTCTGCAGTCTAATGTTTACGTGGGCTTTATTGCCTACACTTCCAACAGATGACGGTCATGTCTAATCGTCGCTCTGTGGCTTCTAACCATAAAGACAACAAATGAAAATCGTGTAACGTCCAGTGCTACTAACTTACTGGAACCGAAATAATGCATCTCAGAAATTACGTTCTTTATGAAACACCCTTACTGGCCCCATGTATGTGTTAACAACCTCGGTCGAGATCTATCCCCCTAGCTATCTATTGCAAAAATGTAAAAAAAAAAAAAAAAAAATCACTTTTGTTCACGTGTGAAATAATGGACATACGTACTAACATTACATTTCTATAAGGTTCACTAGAGTGGTCCTAGTATCATAATCATCATAAGTATTCTGCCACTATTGGCAGGCCACTTGCCGCAACTGAAAAGCTTACATGCTCCACGGTCTTCGCTAACCTCTTTGTCTTCACGTACGATTTTTCTGTTTTCATATTGTCCATTAATTGTAGTCTCCTTCTCCGTTTCTTTCCTGCAACCATACACTTTAAAACGTCCCTTATAATACCGTTCCTTCTTAACTAATGTACCAACCAGTTTCTCTTCCTCTTCTCAGTAGTATCTAAAATTGTTCTTTCTTCCTCCCAAACTTCTAACACTCATTTGTTTTCCACTCCAATCAGCTAATTCGCTCCATTCTTCTCTACACCCACATTTCGAAAACTTCCAGTTGTTTCTCATCATGTTTACGTAATGTCCATGTTTCTGCCCCATACAATACAATACTCAACACGAAGCATTTTATGAGTCTTTTTCTCAACCCTCTATTCAAGGTTGAGAAAATAGACTTCTCTTCCTCCTAAAGGCTTCTTTCGCCATTCCTATCCTCGCTTTTATTTCACGTTCACACTTCATATCATCACTGTATCGAAAACTAATCTTCTTTGTATTTTACTCACTTCATACTTCTATATCTGTCCCCGACCGCTTCGTTTCAATCACCATGGCTTTTGTCTTTGTAACATTTATTTACATCCCATATAGATGATAAAATATTTGTATGAATCACCCTGCAGAATTGGACTTCAAAAGAAAAACGAACTAAAAGACTTGGTGTCATCATAAGAATCTCTTTCGTGAATACCTAGTAGTTGCAAGTCGATGGATATCTATTGACGGAATCTTCTTTTGAGAATAGAGTGACCGAAGAGGAACAAAAAAGAAATGTAAGACAAGCTACATGGGCCTTGGTATTCCCTGTGAACAACCTTAGCAGAAAATTCCAACCATGGGCGCAGACGAAGACGTTCATTCCCTGGATATTTTTAAAATCCCTTGAGAATCTACTTCAGTCATTCTTTCATCTGGACTTCTGCTTCTTCCTTTCCCTCTCTCTCTTTTTTTTTTTTTTTTCAGAAAGAAAGAGATGTATTGAATTTCTGTTTCCACAGACAGACTTTGGTCTGGTCGGATCGTCTTCCGCATCATTCTTGGAATTTCTTTGAGGTTTCTCTGAGATGAAAACTCAGTGTTCAGAAATACCATCAGAGGCGGAAATGTCTACAAAAGTAAATCATAATGTATAAGTGTATTTTGTACTGTATCATGTCCAGTCATTGTTAGCACCATCGAAAAAAGGTGCACAAAGTTGAGATCTATAGAATAGAATTCTTCGATATGATTAACTATGACATTTGCCTAAATGTAGTATGACCTGAAATATAATTAAGGTGTTCTCTTGACAAAGGCCTATAGTCCGAATGGTAGCTCTGAGAGGGAAAAAAAAAAAGGATTTGAATTGGTAGAACTTTTATTTAATAGGATTTTGGAGTCACATCTACTCAAAAGGGTACTGATAGTGGCGTATTTACGATTTTGTTTCGGGGCTTTGCTAACTTTCGGGGGGCTTTGCCTGAAAATGTGAAAATTCTGCAATATATTTCATATACTTTACTATAGTAAGTAAGATTTCGGGGGGGTTTAAGCCCGGAAGCCCCCCTAAATACGCCACTGGGTACTGATATGTATATTTTTTTTATTTTAACGTCCCACGTTTATGCCCTTTAGGCTAAGGGAGACGGATGATTAAGGCAAGTGAATGATGATGGAAGAATTGGTGGAATGCGAATGTGAAAGGAACCGGAAGTATCCCGAGAAAATTCAGAGGTAAGATGTTGTCCAACACAAACTTACTTCGCCGGGAATCTAATCAGGAACCCCACGCACCAGAGGTAAACGCTCCACCACTGAGCCAACGTACCCAGGATTACCATCTTTCTTCTGCAGGTGTACTTGCTTTATCTTTCGTAACATAATAAATTATTATTTAAACAAAAAAAAAAAAAACAGACACAACGAGATTAGGGATGCGCACGAGACGAGATTTGTGGCTGTCTCGTCTCAAAAATGTGTTATAAAAGTGGTCTCGACTCGAAAAATGTATGTTTTTCTATCGGAAGAGCCGTGTCTCGACTCGAATTTTGTCAGGAAAATCTTGTCTCGACTCGTGTCGTGCGCATCTCTAAATGAGATTGTATTAATAGTGTTTAGGCCTTTCTGAGTGCGATTGTACTTTCCCTCCCCTTTCTTTGTTCATGGTGGGATAACATACTCAAAACTTGTGGGTTTTAAGATTTGTTCTCTCTGGAGAAAGGGGTGGAACGGCAAATAATGCCGTTGGAGGGGATGGCAAATTGCCTAGGGTTCGCTCTGAATTATATTAAAATTCGTAAAATAATCCCAAAATTAGCCTAAATTTACAGAAAATTTGGGTTTCCGGGAGGTTTCGGACCTCCAGGACCCATCCTACGAGTACGTCCCTGCCTGTAACTATTGTAAAGTTTGCCATTTACTTTTCTGTATATCTACAAGTACTATCAATTAATAACAAGGAAAAATGTTCAAACATTACAGAGAAGCGAAAAGCATTATCAGCTCTATTGCATTTATTTTCCGTAATGTGAAAAATTATATTTTTCCTTTATATCTTCCAACGACGCGATACGTGTTTTCATTCTGTTGGTGTTGGTAATTTTCTCTTGTTATTTGAACAGTACGAAGCGTCGGAGAAATCACTGCACTTGAAATCACCGTTCCCACCTACACATTTCAATTCTTTATTGCGGCTCAGTGATTCATACGTTTGAGTGGCCTGGGTTTAAGCCAAATTCTCCCATAATTCTTTTCGCCTGACACAGAAACATGCTACATATGCACTTTTTTTTATTTCTTGCTTCAGAAATAAAAAAGAAACAGAATTCTTTACTTGCCTCGTAGCAAATATTTCACGTGGAACATATATTTCTTTAGCGTAAGTTTAAAAGTTCCTTTTACCATATATGATCAGAGGCGATATCATTATATGAAAAATGCAATTTTGGCATTTTTAACCATTGTATTTTATCTCTTCACAATTGCTTCTTACTGCTACCGAGCGACCTTTAAAATTTTATGAATATTTTTGTACGTATCTCTTTCAATGCACGAGAATGAAAATCAGACTATATAATGGAATGTTACGTCTCGAAACATTCCGATATATTTCATGCCTGAAATGTCTAAAAAATTAGGACATATATGAGGAAATGCCATGGGAAAGCACATTTTGAAACGGATTTTAAAGCGTGTATGTGTCTACTCAAAACGTTTCTGCATGTACGAAATATGTAATAATATCCGCCGTTATTTCTAGAATCTAAACCCATTTTGTTAAACTTGCTACTTAGAAAAGTTCCACCAGATTTTTCATATAAATTCAAAGAAGAAACTAGAGTAAACACAGTACTTACTGATGATAAGCAGCCCAATTGCTAAAAATATTCATTCTTCATTGATTTTACTGATAAGTATCCCGATTGCGGAAAATATTTATCCTTCATTGATTTTACTGGTGATAAGTATCCCGATTGCGGAAAATATTTATCCTTCATTGATTTTACTGGTGATAAGTATCCCGATTGCGGAAAATATTTATCCTTCATTGATTTTACTGGTGATAAGTATCCCGATTGCGGAAAATATTTATCCTTCATTGATTTTACTGGTGATAAGTATCCCGATTGCGGAAAATATTTATCCTTCATTGATTTTACTGGTGATAAGTATCCCGATTGCGGAAAATATTTATTCTTCATTGATTTTACTGGTGATAAGTATCCCGATTACGGAAAATATTTATCCTTCATTAATTTTCCTGGTGATAAGTATCCCGACTGCGGAAAATATTTATTCTTCATTGATTTTACTGGTGATAAGTATCCCGATTGCGGAAAATATTTATTCTTCATTGATTTTACTGGTGATAAGTATCCCGATAGCGGAAAATATTTATCCTTCATTGATTTTACTGGTGATAAGTATCCCGACTGCGGAAAATATTTATTCTTCATTGATTTTACTGGTGATAAGTATCCCGATTGCGGAAAATATTTATCCTTCATTGATTTTACTGGTGATAAGTATCCCGATAGCGGAAAATATTTATCCTTCATTGATTTTACTGGTGATAAGTATCCCGATTGCGGAAAATATTTATCCTTCATTGATTTTACTGGTGATAAGTATCCCGATTGCGGAAAATATTTATCCTTCATTGATTTTACTGGTGATAAGTATCCCGATTGCGGAAAATATTTATCCTTCATTGATTTTACTGGTGATAAGTATCCCGATTGCGGAAAATATTTATTCTTCATTGATTTTACTGGTGATAAGTATCCCGATTACGGAAAATATTTATCCTTCATTAATTTTCCTGGTGATAAGTATCCCGACTGCGGAAAATATTTATTCTTCATTGATTTTACTGGTGATAAGTATCCCGATTGCGGAAAATATTTATTCTTCATTGATTTTACTGGTGATAAGTATCCCGATAGCGGAAAATATTTATCCTTCATTGATTTTACTGGTGATAAGTATCCCGACTGCGGAAAATATTTATTCTTCATTGATTTTACTGGTGATAAGTATCCCGATTGCGGAAAATATTTATCCTTCATTGATTTTACTGGTGATAAGTATCCCGATAGCGGAAAATATTTATCCTTCATTGATTTTACTGGTGATAAGTATCCCGATTGCGGAAAATATTTATCCTTCATTGATTTTACTGGTGATAAGTATCCCGATTGCGGAAAATATTTATCCTTCATTGATTTTACTGGTGATAAGTATCCCGATTGCGGAAAATATTTATCCTTCATTGATTTTACTGGTGATAAGTATCCCGATTGCGGAAAATATTTATTCTTCATTGATTTTACTGGTGATAAGTATCCCGATTACGGAAAATATTTATCCTTCATTAATTTTCCTGGTGATAAGTATCCCGACTGCGGAAAATATTTATTCTTCATTGATTTTACTGGTGATAAGTATCCCGATTGCGGAAAGTATTCAACTTTCATTGACTTTACTGGTAATAAGTATCCCGATAGCGGAAAATATTTATCCTTCATTGATTTTACTGGTGATAAGTATCCCGATTGCGGAAAATATTTATCCTTCATTGATTTTACTGGTAATAAGTATCCTAATTGCGGAAAGTATTAAACTTTCATTGATTTTACTGGTAATAAGTCTCGCGATTGCCGAAAATATTTATTCTTTATTGATTTTATTTTAACAAATCGTTTCCGTAAATATTTATTGCTAACTTAACGTTTTATAATTTAACGATTATTTCATATTCATACATTGTTCAGTTAAATCTTTACAAAGCACATGATATTTCCTCGCATTCCTTTTGCTCTTTCTAGCTAGATCCCTATACTGTATTGCTCGTTCTTCGCTTCCGAAACCATACTACTGCCTTAATATTTTACTCTTCTGCCCAGATAAGCCTTTACAATGTATCGAATTATAGCATGTCTCTTTCCACTTTCCAGCTGTACAAGATCTGTTGTTTACTTCTCAACCGTTAATAGCGCCTTAATATTCTGGCTTCCTCCATCCAGGTAGACCTTTACAAAGTATGTGATGTCCTACCATGTTTTATTTCCTCTTTCTAGCTACACACTGCATTTTTCTTAACTTTCCAATATTTGGTAAAGTCTTAATTATTTTTTGTTTCATCCACGCAGTTAAATCTTCACAAAGTATATGATATTCTACAATATTTCATTTCCGTTTCATAACTATATGCTGCATTTTTCTACTTTTTCCAACCCTCCCTAACGTCTTACATTTTCCCCCACTAAGCAAAATATCTTTTTAGAATGTCTTATTTCTTCTATTTCCAATCCATGCTAATGTCTTAATGTTTCTTCATCTAGGTAGACCATTACAAAATATATCATAATATACCATGTTTTATTTCCTATTTCTAGTTATATGCTGTATTGATGTTCTGTTTGCAAACTTTGCTAACGTCTTAATTTTTCACCTAGCTAGCTAAATCTTTACAGAGTATACGCTATTCTATCATGTTTTACTTTTTCTCCGTATTTATATGTTGTTTGTTCAACTCTTTTGAACCTACCTAACGTCTTAATTTCTTTTCCACTAAGCTAAAGCTTTACAAATATATTATATCTTACCATGTTTCATTTCCTCTCCCTAACTATATATTTTTCTTCTCTTGCCAATCTTTGCTGAGATCTTAATATTTTATACTTCTACCCAAAAATCTTTATAAAATTTATAATGACTTAATAGGTTACTTTTCCTCTTTTCAGCTGTATGTGTTGTGTTGCTTTATCCTCCCAACCCTCTCTAATTAGATAAATGTTCTCAAAATGTATTATATCCTATGATGTGTCTTTTTCTCTTTTCAGCTGTATATATTGTGTTGCTTTATCCTTCCAATCCTCGCTAATCAAATAAATAGTTTCAAATGTATGATGTCCTACCACGTTTCTTACTTTATTTCTGGCCGTAGAATTATATGCTCCGTTGTTCTTGTCCTCTTGATCTTTGTTAACTCCTTAATGTTATTCTATTTCAATTTAGCTAAATCTTCACAACGTGTATGATATTCTAACACTTTCGTTTACTCTATCTCTAGTTTCATGATATATTGTTCTTCTGTCCTTTATACTTTTTAACACTTTATTGTTTCTTTCTTATTCTTAACATTTATCTAAATCCTTACAAAGTATATGATGTCTTATCAAGTTTCATTTTATCATTTCAGCTACAATTATACTGTTCGCTTTAAAACCTTCCAAACATATAAGTATTTAAAAAGTATATGATTATAATTAACATGAGTATCCCCTTAAACATGATTATAAGCTTGTTAATATTTCTATAAGCAGAAATACAATCTAGATGTTACATCTGATCAGAAATTAACGTTCATTAAACACACCGAAAATGTTAATTATGAGGCTCTTAAATTAGCAGAATGTGTAATTAGAAGTGATAAAGACTTCAGTAATATTAAAACACTCTTGAAAATGTATTACTCATGTGTACACTCCAGGTTGGAACATGTTATTAGGTCTATAATTTGGAACCCTTCTCAATAAATGTATCGTCAACAAATCATCAATGGAAAAAGTTCAATCTAAATTTCTTAGGTATTTGATGTACAAAGTAACTGGAATTTATCCCTCACTTGAAAACCATAGTGCACTGGTAGGCAATTTTGATATTTACTCATTAGAACAAAGGCGTGATATTCCCGATCTGGTATTCCTTTAAAAAAAAAAAAAAAAAAAAAAAGTAGTTCAAAATGAATTCTACTACTCTAACTTTATATCATCATTAAACTTCTGTGTTCCTTCAGTTAGGACTAGAACTAATAATACAGGTCTCTTCTATTGCAAAAAGATTAGGACCAACATAATGCTGAAGTCACCAATCTGTAGAATATGTTCTGCCTACAACAAGTTATGTCAGAAACATGGTAAAATTGATATATGCACATTGTCCTGTAAAGCACTGGAAAAAACTGTTGTAAAAATATATTGTAATATTTCAAGACTCTAATTGGGTAACTGCCTGTTTTGTTGATAAATAATTAAATAAATAAAATGATGCTCTACCATTTTTATTTTCTAGTTATACAGTATAATGTGGTTTTTTTATCTTTCAGTTATTCCTAACGCCTTACTAACTTTCCACTCAGTCAATCGCTTTTCATAATATCTTACATCCGTATTACTGTATAACACTTTGATCCCGAGCATCAAAATAATACTAAGGTATTTAAACTTCTTTGTGTCGGCGATCATAATAGCACCACAAGCTGCGAAGCTAGAGTCAAGACGGTTTTGAAGAAATCATTTGCATTATCGACGTAAATTTTCCACTGAAAAGTTAACGTCCATTTTCATTCATTATCTGGCTTTAACTTTCTAGTCTTTAATCGATAAAATAGATATATCTTCTTCATGCATTGTTGCATAGCAGTATCTTAAGAAAATCACTGTAACAAAATGAAATGACTGTATGCTGCAATTGTCCCGTGACACTTTAATCCTGCCTCTGTTTCTCACCGTGCTTGCTCAGGATTCTGGGTAAAATAATAAAATAAAAATAGTTATTTGTGGCACACAGATTACACACAACTTAAGTATTTGAATGTGGTGAATTGATTAAGTGAACATTTTATATTTGTGACTTATAAAACATAAAACATTGCGATTAAAATAAAAAAAATTGAATCTGTCTATACAATGATACCGTGAGATTTAAATATCGGGTTTATAACGTTTTAGTTTATATAATAGCGCTGAGTTCGTTATATTAAAGTTATGGAAATATTTCAAAAACAATTCATACACCAACCTGTTCAAATGATAACACAAGAATTCGAATTTATTTCATCTATGTATTTTTCGTGGATTTTCTGCATTTAACTTATTATTTTTGTAATTAATCTTCTTTATAAAGGTTTCAGACATCCACTATGGCTTCCTCACATACTATATATAGAACTATCCAGAAAGAACAAGTGTCTACGTGTTTGGCCATAAAAAAAAGATATGGTACCATATGATACAGACCATAGGGAATAATATCATATGATACAGACCAGAGACTTTAATAACCTATACATATTTCTACAAGTTATCGTTACAGGTTAAATGTTAATGAGTATCATTTATATATATGAGTGAGAAAAGCAAAACGACACAGGTATAGTCATAAAGTCCAAAAGAACCATCATCAAACAAGAGTTACAACCACAAACAGTAAATTGTGTGCATCACCAGCGCCACAAAATCGATACTGTACTACCTTACAGTAAGTGCTGAAAATGTTCTCCTTCTGCCCTGAGAGTGCGTCCAAAGCTTCATGCACCTTTCGGCAAATGCTATGTTTTAACTTGTAACTAATCTAATTACAAATGCTGTCCATCAGCAATGATTCTTGTTGTCAACCATGGTACTCCTCCACACTTACTCGCGAGACATCGTACGTTCAACATTTCCCTCCTTCATTCTTTGGGTTGTAGCTCCTGCACGATGCTTTCGTTATGGTATTTTCTTATGCCTGATGAGCATGTGTAATTGCATTTTTAGGTGCGTTTTTCTCACTGCCATTTGTATTAGTGTTGCACTTTCCAATACGGACATTAAAAGTACCAATTATTATGCATTATTTGCGAGTGTTTTTTTTCTGATTCTTGTACCATTCAATGCGCAATCGGCATAATTAATTTCGTTCGAAAATGTGTTGCATATTCTTTCACACACGACACTCTGGTAATACGTCGGGAAACAGTTCCGGACAGAAGGTGACTATTTCACACCGTCAGGTGGTGTCAGTCGCTATAGCTCTGTAACGATGCATTTCCGGACATATGTTCATATGAACGTTTTTACTTGTCTACCCGTAAAGAATCTGCCCCTGCATTTTTGCCGTGTCTTTTTGAAACACCCTGTATGTATATATATATATATATATAGCTAGTTCGTAGTACGTATATGCAATACGTCACTAAACATAAAACATTGTCTTCACCAGCTCTTTGTCTAACGGTTTACAAAATACGTGTTTCTTCTTTATTGTTTCTATGATCAGATAAGATATAATAATATGTTTCTTGTATCATTAAAACGTTGCCAGAAGAGATAGAGCGTTCCAGGATCAAGTTTCGGTCTTATCCTTGAAACTGATATTTTGTTTCATAACAGATAAACCATTTTAGAGCTTGGATCCTCTTTGTAAGTAGAGAAATTAAACTTCTTTCCAAACTAAGAACTAATTAATGTTAGAACAGTAACAATACATAATATATTATGGTGAATTGCACAAGATATGGGATGTATAGTCTTGTTCAAAAAAGTTTAGTCACACATCATGCCTTAGGAAGCTATATTCTATTAACCGTAAGTAGAAAATTTTAATACTGTGGAGATCTCAATTGACGAAAGAAAGTCCAGTTTCATTTGACTTAATTTCAATTGTGGTTAGAGTACAATGCTTTCCAAAAAGAGATGGGTGGCCTTCTTTTTTCTAACAAGACAATAGTATGGCGTCCCTTTCCAACGTTGAGACCATATGGAAGTCAAGAGTTATTGATTAAAGAGAAATCTATACTAGAATTCGGATTTGTACCCGATGACAGTACTTCTTCTGAGGACATGTACTCAGAAAATTCGTCACAAAAGGCCACGTGATATTTTTGGTCGAACATACTTTAAGATGTTGGCATAAGTAAACTCTTCATTTTGACAATGGAATTTGCTTGGTAAGTCTCAAAGGAAAAACAATTCTTTAACAGCCATTTTTTAAAAATGAAATCTGCAAGGAAAAAGTGTGTTGTCACGTAGCTGGGTTTCAAGAACTGGTGGGTTGTGGCAGAGTAAGTTCTTTCCGCATGATTTTCTCAATCTCCACTCAAGTAATATCTCTGAAAGAATCTACAGGAGTGTTTTTCTTTCTAGTTAACTTTTACTTAGATGATCTTCTATTAAAATTGGTGATTTTGTTCACATTTCATTACCGTAAAAACTCCACTGTGTAGCATAAGCTATAACTCGTAATAAATCCACAAGCATCTCTTACTCTTAGCACTGACAAGGAGACTTAAGGAAGTGTCACTCACCGATTTGAACGAAAGTTTACACACTTGTAGAACATCGAAAAATAATATACATTATTTTTTTGTTTCGGCAATAGTGAAGATTTAAGGGTAGAAACCACTCTTTGAGCGTAAGGGATGGTCTCTAAGCATAGACCGTAAACAATCATTTAATTCAGAAGAAATACTGCCACGAGGGTTTAACACAGTTAATTCAGAATCTGACGTCTAAATTACAAAATTCAAAATGGCTGATAAAATATAGTGATTACAATTACAAAATTTCTTCTGGTTTGAAATTCTCTGCAGTTACCCAAGAACTGGCAGGGGTTACTACGAGGAGGTTGTAGACCGATTTGAAACCTTTTTCTATTGATTTGAAACCCCATCATTTTAACCGAATGCTTGATTAAAGTGAGTCTCTGCACCTCTCCTTATTCGGGGTGCTTATGTATAGTGAATCCCCTTGTCACTCACTATGGCAGAACTTCACATATCCTCAATTGTTATAATTATGAATTTATTGAGAAAACGCTTCACAGTAATGATATTTCGTTAAAAAAAAAGTATGTGAAGCATTAACATTGTTTACACCAAGCTCACCTTATTACAGCAATGACTGTGACAAATCGCAAAATGCAGCACAATATTTGTTCCAAATAAATGTTTTTTATCACGCATATCTAATAAGGTTTGCAAATCTGTGAGAAGAAAACTGATTATGAATCAGTGATTTGGATCTAAATTATATTACCGGTACTACGGAAATGTAAATTGATATTATAATTGTAGAGGACAATATCAGTAAATAGTCTCAAGAAGTTCTCCACTGCCTAAAGAAGAACACATCAAGAGGCTGAATCCTGCCAGTTGTTAGTGCAAAATGGTTTCTATTTTGAGGTACTCTTTCGTTCATGAAATAGTTTGAAAAATTGATGAATTGTGACCACTCCACGATTCTAATAACTAAATGGACTTTACATTACACATTGGGAGAAAAACTTCTTGAAACCATGATCTCACAAGACCTGATGGTTCCATTCTTTTCCTGCAAAATAATTAATAATGGTAATAACACAATTTTCAGAAAGGCTGTAGCTATGAATCAAAGATTTATTGACTGTTCCACACTTTCTGCTTGTGTCCCTGTAAATACTATAGTAAGAGGTGCAGAGACTCACTTTAATCAAGCATCTCATTAAAATAAGTACAGAAAGGGATTTCAAATTGGCCTGCAATCTCCTCGCAATAATCTCTGCCAAGTATAATTGTTCTTGGCTTGGCTAACTGTGAAGAATTTGAAACCAGAAGAAATTTTGTAATTGTAATCACTATATTGGATCCGCCATTTTGAACTTTGTAATTTTGACGTCAGAGTTTGAATCAGCTGTCCTAATCGCCCCCCCCCCCCTCTCCGGCAGTATGTTTCCTTCTGAATTAAACGATTGTTTTCGGTCTATGCTTAGAGACCACCTCTAATGTTCAAAGAGTGTTTTCTACTCTTAGATCTTCACCATTGCCCGATCAAAAAATACATGTCGATTACTTTTCGATGTTCTATAAGTGTGTAAAGTTTTATTCAAATCGGTGAGTGACACTTCCGTAAGTCTCCTTGTGAGTTCTTCTCAGGCAAGTTTCTGAAGAGTTGTTCAGCAGATTTTGCTATATTTAATTTCAAAAACACTTAGAAACACTAAAAAAAAAAAAAAAAAAATCGTTATCCGGGCAGCAGTATGTACGGAATCCATACGTTTAGTACAGAAACCTCTACGAAGCATATTTTATCCATATGCTACATACTACTGCCTCTTTCCGGTTAGATGTAACACTATGCCGTTACATGATGTCTGATAGCTAACAGACTTCCATATATTACATACGTATGCGTATGTTACATAGTCAGCTATATGTTACATACGTAAATCTATGTGCGAAATCCTGACAGCCTATATATAGTTCTTTCTTTCGTATGTATATACGAAAATTATGTATAAAACACGTTTTAGTGATATGCTTGCAGGAAAATGTAACATATGATTGCACGTTAAGAGAGCACGGTGGCTCAGTGGTAAAGCACTTACCAAGTAAGTTTGTGGTGGACAACATCGTGTCCGTTGTTTTTTTTTTTTTGGGGGGGGTATTCCCGTTTCCTCCCACTTTCTCATTTCACTAATTTTTCCATCATCATCGACTGTACTTGCTTTAATCGTCGACTTTCTTAGCCTAATGGGCATAAGCGTGGGATATTAAACTCAATGATTTATGGTTGTATGTTAAGTCTAAAAACTACAGGATTTACGCATGAAGCCTACGTTTTTTACGTACCCCACATACCTTTTTTCTGTATATTTCGTTCAGAACCTTATAATGTGATGTAAGTCATTTTTAATGAAAATTCCACCAGGCAAGTAAAAGCTGTCCGCCAGAAAAAAATGTATACATTTTCTGTCATTCTGTATTAGGATACTGGCATTGACAATTATTCTGAAATTTAAGTATATTGCAGTACGATTTTTCGCCCAACAGATGTCGGTAATGTGAGCACGGTTAGTGAGATAAGAAAATGGAAGGAGTGTGCTTGACTTTCGAGCAGCGTTAAGTACATTTTGAAGTGTGTTATCAGGTTTGGGAATGCCATTGAAGTGCAGCGTCAGTAGGGAGGGAAGTTTGGTACTGAACCACCAATCCGCCTAACAATCAAACGCATTGTTGACAAGTTTGAGGCGCAAGGAACGACATGCGGTCACTGCAGCTACAGTGGTCAATGTATCAATTGAGACCGATGCACATGTCTCTGTAATCGTTCCATGCGCCTCAAACTTGTCAACAATGCGTTTGATTATTAGGGGGGTTGGTGGTGCAGTACCAAACTCCCCTCCCTATTGACGCTGCACTTCAATGGCGTTCCCAAACCTGATAAAACTCTTCAAAACGTACTTACACTGCTCGAACGTCAAGCGTGCTCCTGCCATTATTTTCTTATCTCACTAACCGTGCTGATAGTAGCGACATCTGTTGAGCGAAAAGCCGTACTCCAACATAATTTTAACATAAAATAATTGACAATACCGACATCTGTTGGGCGAAATCCCGTACTACAACATACTTAAATTTCAGAGGAATTGTCAATGCCAGTATCCTGATACGGGATGACAAAAAGTGTATATATTTTTCTGGCGGACTCTGTATATATATCGCTACAAACATAGGGAAAACATTTTCAAACACCTTTAAAAATCTTATGCTAGAAGCAGTGCATTAGGCAATCTTTCTTTCCTTGCCTTATAGCCAGGGCCGGATTTCCCAATAAGCCCGCTAGGCCCGGACCTATGGGCGCAAGCTCCCAGGGGCGCCCGGCCGAGATAAAAAAAAATAAAAAAATATCTAAAAATAAAAATAAATAGCCATAACTTAACATATGTTTTGAATTGATTTTAAAAAATCAGACTAGTAAAGCATTCTGATTTTGAAGTTCATTGGAACAAATAATTGTTGGTAAAGTTAAACTATTTTTCAACATTATGCATCAACTTCGTTACAACATTGATCTCAAAAATGTCATTTTTTATACTACTACAATTTACTATTTGTACATACAAAATATCTAGTTTTACTTTAAAACAGTTTTTGTGTCAAGTTATCAAAATACTTCATGTAAGCTGTGTTTCTGAGATTAAAACTATTTTATAATGTATTACAGAGTTTTTTTTATTTATTTGCCCAAATGGCTAAATTGAACAAAAGCAAAGTTATTAACCAATCTTTTGTTAATACATTAACGGTATTCTGTTAAGCCCAAAACCAAGTAAATTCCTCAAAAAAACTTGCAATGATAAAATTGCATCGTGGAGTGGTGTTTAAGCAATTAACATATAAGCCTGATAAAATTTTTTAATAAAGGTTTTTAGGAAAGTAACTTTAACCAGACTAGGGGGCGGAAACAATTATTGGGCCTAGGGGCACCAAAATACTAAATCCGGCCCTGTTTATAGCATAACATTTCAAGTTTTTTTTTTTTCATATAATTTTCGTCAAGAATCACCACTGCACAAAAGGTAGTTTACCTTTGAAGTCGAGTTTTATTTAGACAAAGTTTTCAGAAAACTTCTATTTATACTTTTGTTCATATTTCATAAGCAAATATTTAAATAATAACTCCAGAATGACATCATTTTAATTTAAAATATGGAAGAGAGAAGGGTTTTTTAATGCGTTAGTCTGTAAATCTTTCATTATGAATCAATAAAGTCAAAGACAACGTCTGATTTCCATTCAATATTTAAACCAACGATTCATATTCTTACAAAAAACAAAATATCTGTTCTGAAGAATTAGTATGCATTTTGATATCTTGGTTTATTCAAAGTAAAATAGTATCTTCGGTGGATTTTTTTTTATCTTCCTCTTGCTTTGATCAATATCTATTGTATGTACTCTACAGATGCCCGAAGCTCTTCATTCGTGCATGGTTGACTTTCAATACCTATCTGTTTTCTCTCTTCCATCAATCGAAACTTCACTTATTTTCTCTTGTTTTGTCCGTTCTTCAAGAGTTGTTACGAAGATTTGTCTCCAGACTCTTCAATATATTTGCTTTAATAGTCTATTACGTTAATGGAATTTAAATTTCTTAAAATATCTATTTTCATTCTTTCCGATTTTTAAACTCCACTTCATGCAAGAAAAAAAACTTTACCATTCAAGTTAATTAAGCTATTTGGGATAACAAAAAACTACTTTATACTGATATATTTACTATATCTGTCTGTGTCTCCGTCCGGAAGCGAAATATCTCAAGAAATAATTCATATATTGCCATCAGTTTGTACCAGATGTTGAGAAACAAATGTTAGAAATCTGGTTCGTTGATAGAGATGATCCACGCAGTTGATCCCAAAATATGAGCCGTTAAAAGCTAGGAATCGAGCTATTTAATGTAGGAGATCCATTAAAAAAAAAAAAAGAAATCTTTAAGTTTTACGTCCCACGCTAAAGCCGACTGAAGAGACAGTAATGATGAGATACGAGTGAAATAGTGGAATAGAGAAAGTGAATGGAAACGGGAGAACCCCGAGAAAACCCACGCATACGGTGTTTGTCCACCACAAAGTTCACTTGACGCGAGCTGGAATCGAACTAGTGACCCCATGCACTAGAGGTGAACGCTCTATCACTGAGTCACTGCAGCCTCTGGTAATCCGTTTAGTTGATCCCAAGATATGATCCGTTAAAAAGTTAGGGCTTAAATTGTTTGATGAAGGTGTTCCATACAGTTGATCCCAAGACATACTCCGTTAAAAGTTAGGAAGCAAATTATTTGATGGGTGTGATTCAGCTAGTTGATCCCAAGACATACTCCGTTAAAAGTTAGGAATCAAATTATTTGATGGGTATGATTCAGCCAGTTGATCCCAAGACATACTCATTTAAAAGTTAGGAATCAAATTATTTGATGGGTATGATTCAGCTAGCTGATCCCAAGACATACTCCGTTAAAAGTTAGAAATCAAATTCTTTGATGGGTGTGATTCAGCTAGTTGATCCCAAGACATACTCCGTTAAAAGTTAGGAATCAAATTCTTTGATGGGTGTGATTCAGCTAGTTGATCCCAAGACACACTCTGTTAAAAGTTAGGAATCAAATTCTTTGATGGGTGTGATTCAGCTAGTTGATCCCAAGACATACTCTGTTTGAAGTTAGGAATCAAATTCTTTGATGGGTATGATTCAGCTAGTTGATCCCAAGAGATACTCTGTTTAAAGTTAGGAATCAAATTCTTTGATGGGTGTGATTCAGCTAGTTGATCCCAAGACATACTCCGTTAAAAGTTAGGAATCAAATTCTTTGATGGGTGTGATTCAGCATGTTGATCCCAAGACATACTCCGTCAAAAGTTAGGAAGCAAATTATTTGATGGGTGTGATTCAGGTAGTTGATCCAAAGACATACCCCGTTAAAAGTTAGGAATCAAATTCCTTGATGGGTGTGATTCAGCTAGTTGATCCCAAGACATACTCCGTTAAAAGTTAGGAATCAAATTATTTGATGGGTATGATTCAGCTAGTTGATCCCAAGACATACTCTGTTTAAAGTTAGGAATCAAATTCTTTGATGGGTGTGATTCAGGTAGTTGATCCCAAGAAATACTCCGTTAAAAGTTAGGAATCAAATTCTTTGATGGGTTTGATTCAGCTAGTTGATCCCAGGACATACTCCGTTAAAAGTTAGGAATCAAATTCTTTGATGGGTGTGATTCAGCTAGTTGATCCCAAGACATACTCCGTTAAAAGTTAGGAATCAAATTATTTGATGGGTGTGATTCAGCTAGTTGATCCCAAGACATACTCCGTTAAAAGTTAGGAATCAAATTCTTTGATGGGTGTGATTCAGGTAGTTGATCCCAAAACATACTCCGTTAAAAGTTAGGAATCAAATTATTTGATGGGTATGATTCAGCTAGTTGATCCCAAGACATACTCCGTTAAAAGTTAGGAATCAAATTCTTTGATGGGTGTGATTCAGCTAGTTGATCCCAAGACATGCTCTGTTTAAAGTTAGGAATCAAATTCTTTGATGGGTGTGATTCAGCTAGTTGATCCCAAGACATGCTCTGTTTAAAGTTAGGAATCAAATTCTTTGATGGGTGTGATTCAACTAGTTGATCCCAAGACATACTCTGTTTAAAGTTAGGAATCATATTCTTTGATGGGTGTGATTCAGCCAGTTGATCCCAAGACATACTCTGTTTGAAGTTAGGAATCAAATTCTTTGATGGGTGTGATTCAGCTAGTTGATCCCAAGACATACTCCGTTAAAAGTTAGGAATCAAATTCTTTGATGGGTGTGATTCAGCTAGTTGATCCCAAGATATACTCCGTTAAAACTTAGGAATCAAATTATTTCATGGGTATGATTCAGGTAGTTGATCCCAAGACATATTCTGTTTAAAGCTAGGAATCATTTTCTTTGATGGGTGTGATTCAGGTAGTTGATCCCAAGAGATACTCTGTTTAAAGTTAGGAATCAAATTTTTTGATGGGTGTGATTCACGTAGTTGATCCCAAGACATACTCCGTTAAAATTTAGGAATCATATTCTTTGATGGGTGTGATTCAGGTAGTTGATCCCAAGACATGCTCTGTTTAAAGTTAGGAATCATATTCTTTGATGGGTGTGATTCAGCTAGTTGATCCCAAGACATACTCCGTTAAAAATTAGGAATCAAATTCTTTGATGGGTGTGATTCAGGTAGTTGATCCCAAGACATACTCCGTTAAAAGTTAGGAATCATATCCTTTGATGGGTGTGATTCAGCTAGTTGATCCCAAGACATACTCCGTTAAAAGTTAGGAATCATATTCTTTGATGGGTGTGATTCAGGTAGTTGATCCCAAGACATGCTCTGTTAAAACTTAGGAATCAAATTCTTTGATGGGTGTGATTCAGCTAGTTGATCCCTAGACATACTCCGTTAAAAGTTAGGAATCATATTCTTTGATGTGTGTGATTCAGGTAGTTGATCCCAAGACATGCTCTGTTTAAAGTTAGGAATCAAATTCTTTGATGGGTGTGATTCAGGTAGTTGATCCCAAGACATACTCCGTTAAAAGTTAGGAATCAAATTCTTTGATGGGTGTGAATCAGGTAGTTGATCCCAAGACATACTCCGTTAAAAGTTAGGAATCAAATTCTTTGATGGGTGTGATTCAGGTAGTTGATCCCAAGACATGCTCTGTTTAAAGTTAGGAATCATATTCTTTGATGGGTGTGATTCAGCTAGTTGATCCCAAGATATGCTCTGTTTAAAGTTAGGAATCAAATTCTTTGATGGGTGTGATTCAGCTAGTTGATCCCAAGACATACTCTGTTTAAAGTTAGGAATCATATTCTTTGATGGGTGTGATTCAGCCAGTTGATCCCAAGACATACTCTGTTTGAAGTTAGGAATCAAATTCTTTGATGGGTGTGATTCAGCTAGTTGATCCCAAGACATACTCCGTTAAAACTTAGGAATCAAATTCTTTGATGGGTGTGATTCAGCTAGTTGATCCCAAGACATACTCCGTTAAAAGTTAGGAATCAAATTCTTTCATGGGTGTGATTCAGCTAGTTGATCCCAAGACATACTCTGTTTAAAGTTAGGAATCATATTCTTTGATGGGTGTGATTCAGCTAGTTGATCCCAAGACATACTCCGTTAAAACTTAGGAATCAAATTCTTTGATGGGTGTGATTCAGGTAGTTGATCCCAAGACATACTCCGTTAAAAGTTAGGAATCAAATTCTTTGATGGGTGTGATTCAGCTAGTTGATCCCAAGACATACTCCGTTAAAAGTTAGGAATCAAATTCTTTGATGGGTGTGATTCAGCTAGTAGATCCCAAGACATACTCCGTTAAAAGTTAGGAATCAAATTCTTTGATGGATGTGATTCAGCTAGTTGATCCCAAGAGATACTCCGTTAAAACTTAGGAATCAAATTATTTCATGGGTATGATTCAGCTAGTTGATCCCAAGACATACTCTGTTTAAAGTTAGGAATCATATTCTTTGATGGGTGTGATTCAGCTAGTTGATCCCAAGAGATACTCTGTTTAAAGTTAGGAGTAAAATTCTTTGATGGGTGTGATTCAGGTAGTTGATCCCAAGACATACTCCGTTAAAAGTTAGGAATCAAATTCTTTGATGGGTGTGATTCAGCTAGTTGATCCCAAGACATACTCCGTTAAAAGTTAGGAAGCAAATTATTTGATGGGTGTGATTCAGCTAGTTGATCCTAAGACATACTCCGTTAAAAGTTAGGAATCATATTCTTTGATGGGTGTGATTCAGGTAGTTGATCCCAAGACATACTCCGTTAAAAGTTAGGAATCATATTCTTTGATGGGTGTGATTCAGCTAGTTGATCCCAAGACATGCTCTGTTTAAAGTTAGGAATCAAATTCTTTGATGGGTGTGATTCAGCTAGTTGATCCCAAGACATACTCTGTTTAAAGTTAGGAATCATATTCTTTGATGGGTGTGATTCAGCCAGTTGATCCCAAGACATACTCTGTTTGAAGTTAGGAATCAAATTCTTTGATGGGTGTGATTCAGCTAGTTGATCCCAAGACATACTCCGTTAAAAGTTAGGAATCAAATTCTTTGATGGGTGTGATTCAGCTAGTTGATCCCAAGACATACTCCGTTAAAAGTTAGGAATCAAATTCTTTGATGGGTGTGATTCAGCTAGTTGATCCCAAGACATACTCCGTTAAAAGTTAGGAATAAAATTCTTTGATGGGTGTGATTCAGCTAGTTGATCCCAAGACATACTCCGTTAAAAGTTAGGAATCATATTCTTTGATGGGTGTGATTCAGGTAGTTGATCCCAAGACATGCTCTGTTTAAAGTTAGGAATCAAATTCTTTGATGGGTGTGATTCAGGTAGTTGATCCCAAGACATACTCCGTTAAAAGTTAGGAATAAAATTCTTTGATGGGTGTGATTCAGCTAGTTGATCCCAAGACATGCTCTGTTTAAAGTTAGGAATCAAATTCTTTGATGGGTGTGATTCAGCTAGTTGATCCCAAGACATACTCTGTTTAAAGTTAGGAATCATATTCTTTGATGGGTGTGATTCAGCCAGTTGATCCCAAGACATACTCTGTTTGAAGTTAGGAATCAAATTCTTTGATGGGTGTGATTCAACTAGTTGATCCCAAGACATACTCCGTTAAAAGTTAGGAATCAAATTCTTTGATGGGTGTGATTCAGCTAGTTGATCCCAAGACATACTCCGTTAAAAGTTAGGAATCAAATTCTTTGATCGGTGTGATTCAGCTAGTTGATCCCAAGACATACTCCGTTAAAACTTAGGAATCAAATTATTTCATGGGTATGATTCAGCTAGTTGATCCCAAGACATACTCTGTTTAAAGTTAGGAATCATATTCTTTGATGGGTGTGATTCAGCTAGTTGATCCCAAGACATGCTCTGTTAAAACTTAGGAATCAAATTCTTTGATGGGTGTGATTCAGGTAGTTGATCCCAAGACATACTCCGTTAAAAGTTAGGAATCAAATTCTTTGATGGGTGTGATTCAGCTAGTTGATCCCAAGACATACTCCGTGAAAAGTTAGGAATCAAATTCTTTGATGGGTGTGATTCAGGTAGTTGATCCCAAGACATACTCCGTTAAAAGTTAGGAATCAAATTCTTTGATGGGTGTGATTCAGCTAGTTGATCCCAAGACATACTCCGTTAAAAGTTAGGAATCAAATTATTTTATGGGTGTGATTCAGCTAGTTGATCCCAAGATATACTCTGTTTAAAGTTAGGAATCAAATTCTTTGATGGGTGTGATTCAGGTAGTTTATCCCAAGACATACTCCGTGAAAAGTTAGGAATCAAATTCTTTGATGGGTGTGATTCAGCTAGTTGATCCCAAGACATACTCCGTTAAAAGTTAGGAATCAAATTCTTTGATGGGTGTGATTCAGCTAGTTGATCCCAAGACATACTCCGTTAAAAGTTAGGAATCAAATTCTTTGATGGGTGTGATTCAGCTAGTTGATCCCAAGACATACTCCGTTAAAAGTTAGGAATCAAATTCTTTGATGGGTGTGATTCAGGTAGTTGATCCCAAAACATACTCCGTTAAAAGTTAGGAATCAAATTATTTGATGGGTATGATTCAGCTAGTTGATCCCAAGACATACTCCGTTAAAAGTTAGGAATCAAATTCTTTGATGGGTGTGATTCAGCTAGTTGATCCCAAGACATGCTCTGTTTAAAGTTAGGAATCAAATTCTTTGATGGGTGTGATTCAGCTAGTTGATCCCAAGACATACTCTGTTTAAAGTTAGGAATCAAATTCTTTGATGGGTGTGATTCAGCTAGTTGATCCCAAGACATACTCCGTTAAAAGTTAGGAATCATATTCTTTGATGGGTGTGATTCAGCCAGTTGATCCCAAGACATGCTCTGTTTAAAGTTAGGAATCAAATTCTTTGATGGGTGTGATTCAGCTAGTTGATCCCAAGACATACTCTGTTTAAAGTTAGGAATCATATTCTTTGATGGGTGTGATTCAGCCAGTTCATCCCAAGACATACTCTGTTTAAAGTTAGGAATCAAATTCTTTGATGGGTGTGATTCAGCTAGTTGATCCCAAGACATACTCCGTTAAAAGTTAGGAATCAAATTCTTTGATGGGTGTGATTCAGCTAGTTGATCCCAAGACATACTCGGTTAAAAGTTAGGAATCAAATTCTTTGATGGGTGTGATTCAGCTAGTTGATCCCAAGACATGCTCTGTTTAAAGTTAGGAATCAAATTCTTTGATGGGTGTGATTCAACTAGTTGATCCCAAGACATACTCTGTTTAAAGTTAGGAATCATATTCTTTGATGGGTGTGATTCAGCCAGTTGATCCCAAGACATACTCTGTTTGAAGTTAGGAATCAAATTCTTTGATGGGTGTGATTCAGCTAGTTGATCCCAAGACATACTCCGTTAAAAGTTAGGAATCAAATTCTTTGATGGGTGTGATTCAGCTAGTTGATCCCAA
Source organism: Thermobia domestica (assembly GCF_964235325.1). Lineage (NCBI taxonomy): Eukaryota > Metazoa > Arthropoda > Insecta > Zygentoma > Lepismatidae > Thermobia > Thermobia domestica. The sequence continues at coordinate 14,992,995 of NC_137468.1, forward strand.
GATATACTCCGTTAAAACTTAGGAATCAAATTATTTCATGGGTATGATTCAGGTAGTTGATCCCAAGACATACTCTGTTTAAAGCTAGGAATCATTTTCTTTGATGGGTGTGATTCAGGTAGTTGATCCCAAGAGATACTCTGTTTAAAGTTAGGAATCAAATTTTTTGATGGGTGTGATTCACGTAGTTGATCCCAAGACATACTCCGTTAAAATTTAGGAATCATATTCTTTGATGGGTGTGATTCAGGTAGTTGATCCCAAGACATGCTCTGTTTAAAGTTAGGAATCATATTCTTTGATGGGTGTGATTCAGCTAGTTGATCCCAAGACATACTCCGTTAAAAATTAGGAATCAAATTCTTTGATGGGTGTGATTCAGGTAGTTGATCCCAAGACATACTCCGTTAAAAGTTAGGAATCATATCCTTTGATGGGTGTGATTCAGCTAGTTGATCTCAAGACATACTCCGTTAAAAGTTAGGAATCATATTCTTTGATGGGTGTGATTCAGGTAGTTGATCCCAAGACATGCTCTGTTAAAACTTAGGAATCAAATTCTTTGATGGGTGTGATTCAGCTAGTTGATCCCTAGACATACTCCGTTAAAAGTTAGGAATCATATTCTTTGATGTGTGTGATTCAGGTAGTTGATCCCAAGACATGCTCTGTTTAAAGTTAGGAATCAAATTCTTTGATGGGTGTGATTCAGGTAGTTGATCCCAAGACATACTCCGTTAAAAGTTAGGAATCAAATTCTTTGATGGGTGTGAATCAGGTAGTTGATCCCAAGACATACTCCGTTAAAAGTTAGGAATCAAATTCTTTGATGGGTGTGATTCAGGTAGTTGATCCCAAGACATGCTCTGTTTAAAGTTAGGAATCATATTCTTTGATGGGTGTGATTCAGCTAGTTGATCCCAAGATATGCTCTGTTTAAAGTTAGGAATCAAATTCTTTGATGGGTGTGATTCAGCTAGTTGATCCCAAGACATACTCTGTTTAAAGTTAGGAATCATATTCTTTGATGGGTGTGATTCAGCCAGTTGATCCCAAGACATACTCTGTTTGAAGTTAGGAATCAAATTCTTTGATGGGTGTGATTCAGCTAGTTGATCCCAAGACATACTCCGTTAAAACTTAGGAATCAAATTCTTTGATGGGTGTGATTCAGCTAGTTGATCCCAAGACATACTCCGTTAAAAGTTAGGAATCAAATTCTTTGATGGGTGTGATTCAGCTAGTTGATCCCAAGACATACTCTGTTTAAAGTTAGGAATCATATTCTTTGATGGGTGTGATTCAGCTAGTTGATCCCAAGACATACTCCGTTAAAACTTAGGAATCAAATTCTTTGATGGGTGTGATTCAGGTAGTTGATCCCAAGACATACTCCGTTAAAAGTTAGGAATCAAATTCTTTGATGGGTGTGATTCAGCTAGTTGATCCCAAGACATACTCCGTTAAAAGTTAGGAATCAAATTCTTTGATGGGTGTGATTCAGCTAGTAGATCCCAAGACATACTCCGTTAAAAGTTAGGAATCAAATTCTTTGATGGATGTGATTCAGCTAGTTGATCCCAAGAGATACTCCGTTAAAACTTAGGAATCAAATTATTTCATGGGTATGATTCAGCTAGTTGATCCCAAGACATACTCTGTTTAAAGTTAGGAATCATATTCTTTGATAGGTGTGATTCAGCTAGTTGATCCCAAGAGATACTCTGTTTAAAGTTAGGAGTCAAATTCTTTGATGGGTGTGATTCAGGTAGTTGATCCCAAGACATACTCCGTTAAAAGTTAGGAATCAAATTCTTTGATGGGTGTGATTCAGCTAGTTGATCCCAAGACATACTCCGTTAAAAGTTAGGAAGCAAATTATTTGATGGGTGTGATTCAGCTAGTTGATCCTAAGACATACTCCGTTAAAAGTTAGGAATCATATTCTTTGATGGGTGTGATTCAGCTAGTTGATCCCAAGACATACTCCGTTAAAAGTTAGGAATCATATTCTTTGATGGGTGTGATTCAGCTAGTTGATCCCAAGACATGCTCTGTTTAAAGTTAGGAATCAAATTCTTTGATGGGTGTGATTCAGCTAGTTGATCCCAAGACATACTCTGTTTAAAGTTAGGAATCATATTCTTTGATGGGTGTGATTCAGCCAGTTGATCCCAAGACATACTCTGTTTGAAGTTAGGAATCAAATTCTTTGATGGGTGTGATTCAGCTAGTTGATCCCAAGACATACTCCGTTAAAAGTTAGGAATCATATTCTTTGATGGGTGTGATTCAGCTAGTTGATCCCAAGACATACTCCGTTAAAAGTTAGGAATCAAATTCTTTGATGGGTGTGATTCAGCTAGTTGATCCCAAGACATACTCCGTTAAAAGTTAGGAAGCAAATTCTTTGATGGGTGTGATTCAGCTAGTTGATCCCAAGACATACTCCGTTAAAAGTTAGGAATCATATTCTTTGATGGGTGTGATTCAGGTAGTTGATCCCAAGACATGCTTTGTTTAAAGTTAGGAATCAAATTCTTTGATGGGTGTGATTCAGGTAGTTGATCCCAAGACATACTCCGTTAAAAGTTAGGAATAAAATTCTTTGATGGGTGTGATTCAGCTAGTTGATCCCAAGACATGCTCTGTTTAAAGTTAGGAATCAAATTCTTTGATGGGTGTGATTCAGCTAGTTGATCCCAAGACATACTCTGTTTAAAGTTAGGAATCATATTCTTTGATGGGTGTGATTCAGCCAGTTGATCCCAAGACATACTCTGTTTGAAGTTAGGAATCAAATTCTTTGATGGGTGTGATTCAACTAGTTGATCCCAAGACATACTCCGTTAAAAGTTAGGAATCAAATTCTTTGATGGGTGTGATTCAGCTAGTTGATCCCAAGACATACTCCGTTAAAAGTTAGGAATCAAATTCTTTGATCGGTGTGATTCAGCTAGTTGATCCCAAGACATACTCCGTTAAAACTTAGGAATCAAATTATTTCATGGGTATGATTCAGCTAGTTGATCCCAAGACATACTCTGTTTAAAGTTAGGAATCATATTCTTTGATGGGTGTGATTCAGCTAGTTGATCCCAAGACATGCTCTGTTAAAACTTAGGAATCAAATTCTTTGATGGGTGTGATTCAGGTAGTTGATCCCAAGACATACTCCGTTAAAAGTTAGGAATCAAATTCTTTGATGGGTGTGATTCAGCTAGTTGATCCCAAGACATACTCCGTTAAAAGTTAGGAAGCAAATTATTTGATGGGTGTGATTCAGGTAGTTGATCCCAAGACATACTCCGTTAAAAGTTAGGGATCAAATTCTTTGATGGGTGTGATTCAGCTAGTTGATCCCAAGACATACTCCGTTAAAAGTTAGGAATCAAATTATTTTATGGGTGTGATTCAGCTAGTTGATCCCAAGATATACTCTGTTTAAAGTTAGGAATCAAATTCTTTGATGGGTGTGATTCAGGTAGTTTATCCCAAGACATACTCCGTGAAAAGTTAGGAATCAAATTCTTTGATGGGTGTGATTCAGCTAGTTGATCCCAAGACATACTCCGTTAAAAGTTAGGAATCAAATTCTTTGATGGGTGTGATTCAGCTAGTTGATCCCAAGACATACTCCGTTAAAAGTTAGGAATCAAATTCTTTGATGGGTGTGATTCAGCTAGTTGATCCCAAGACATACTCCGTTAAAAGTTAGGAATAAAATTCTTTGATGGGTGTGATTCAGCTAGTTGATCCCAAGACATACTCTGTTTGAAGTTAGGAATCAAATTCTTTCATGGGTGTGATTCAGCTAGTTGATCCCAAGACATACTCCGTTAAAAGTTAGGAATCAAATTCTTTGATGGGTGTGATTCAGCTAGTTGATCCCAAGACATACTCCGTTAAAAGTTAGGAATCAAATTCTTTGATGGGTGTGATTCAGGTAGTTGATCCCAAGACATACTCCGTTAAAAGTTAGGAATCAAATTCTTTGATGGGTTTGATTCAGCTAGTTGATCCCAAGACATACTCCGTTAAAAGTTAGGAAGCAAATTATTTGATGGGTGTGATGCAGCTAGTTGATTCCAAGACATACTCCGTTAAAAGTTAGGAATCAAATTCCTTGATGGGTGTGATTCAGCTAGTTGATCCCAAGACATACTCCGTTAAAAGTTAGGAATCAAATTCTTTGATGGGTGTGATTCAGGTAATTGATCCCAAGACATACTCCGTTAAAAGTTAGGAATCAAATTATTGGATGGGTGTGATTCAGCTAGTTGATCCCAAGAAATACTCTGTTTAAAGTTAGGAATCAAATTCTTTGATGGGTGTGATTCAGGTAGTTGATCCCAAGACATACTCCGTTAAAAGTTATGAATTAAATTCTCTGATGGGTGTGATTCAGCTAGTTGATCCCAAGACATACTCCGTTAAAAGTTAGGAATCAAATTCTTTGATGGGTGTGATTCAGCTAGTTGATCCCAAGACATACTCCGTTAAAAGTTAGGAATCAAATTCTATGATGGGTGTGATTCAGCTAGAGGAATCAAATTCTTTGATGGGTGTGATTCAGCTAGTTGATCCCAAGACATACTCCGTTAAAAGTTAGGAATCAAATTCTTTGATGGGTATGATTCAGCTAGTTGATCCCAAGACATGCTCTGTTTAAAGTTAGGAATCAAATTCTTTGATGGATGTGATTCAGGTAGTTGATCCCAAGACATACTCTGTTTAAAGTTAGGAATCAAATTCTTTGATGGGTGTGATTCAGGTAGTTGATCCCAAGACATACTCCGTTAAAAGTTAGGAATCAAATTCTTTGATGGGTGTGATTCAGCTAGTTGATCCCAAGAGATACTCTGTTTAAAGTTAGGAATCAAATTCTTTGATGGGTGTGATTCAGGTAGTTGATCCCAAGACATACTCCGTTAAAAGTTAGGAATCAAATTCTTTGATGGGTGTGATTCAGCTAGTTGATCCCAAGACATACTCTGTTTGAAGTTAGGAATCAAATTCTTTGATGGGTGTGATTCAGCTAGTTGATCCCAAGACATACTCCGTTAAAAGTTAGGAATCAAATTCTTTGATGGGTGTGATTCAGCTAGTTGATCCCAAGACATACTCCGTTAAAAGTTAGGAATCAAATTCTTTGATCGGTGTGATTCAGCTAGTTGATCCCAAGACATGCTTTGTTTAAAGTTAGGAATCATTTTCTTTGATGGGTGTGATTCAGCTAGTTGATCCCAAGACATACTCTGTTTAAAGTTAGGAATCAAATTCTTTGATGGGTGTGATTCAGCTAGTTGATCCCAAGAGATATTCTGTTTAAAGTTAGGAATAATATTCTTTGATGGATGTGATTCAGCTAGTTGATCCCAAGACATACTCTGTTTAAAGTTAGGAATCAAATTCTTTGATGGATGTGTTTCAGCTAGTTGATCCCAATACATACTCTGTTTAAAGTTAGGAATCAAATTCTTTGATGGGTGTGATTCAGCTAGTTGATCCCAAGAGATAATCCGTTAAAAGTTAGGAATCGAGACCTTTGATGGAGGAGATACATCCAGTTAATCCCAAAATCTGGACAATTGAAAATCATTTCCCTCTTTATTATTATGGGACGAGTTATGGATATCATCCTTTATTGATAGACTACCCGCAGTGCTGTTGAAATTGACGCGTTAGTATAATGTTCAGGATCCAAATACTAATCTGTCCATAGAATACATCGATAAAATGAAACTAAATGAGTTTTTAGTCGACAAATCTATTTTTTGCTGTCAATGGTTATTGAAATTACTATACAGAAAAAGAAGTTATACAGACAGCGGTATGTTGTAGAAATATACGGGATCCATAGGTTTACTACGGAAATCTGTACTTGGCATGTAATCCATGTGATACATACGTACTGCCCTTTTTTCGTTTAGATATTACATCATTCTGCTGCAGTATGTCTAACATCCAACAATCTTCCGTGTTTACATACGTTACGTACGTTACATACGTCAGCTATATGTTATTTACGTCCTTCTATATGTGAGATCGTGACAGAATGTATACAATTCATATATACAATTCTTTCTTTCGTATGGAAAGTACGTTTATTCTGATCACTTATACGTAAAGTACATATAGGGCCTAAAACATACATATTCAGTTATACGTTTGCCACAGGAAGTTACGTAGAATTGTAGGTTAAGAGTCTTCATCCCGGCGAAATTAAAATACCGCTAATTTTACAGTAATTATGTGATATCTTCAAATAGATAAAAGATAATCGAAATGTGGAACAATAGCGCCCTAGACAATATTATTTTACATAAGAAACCGTTATCACGACCCACTTATCTGCTTTCGATTTCTGAGCCATTTTGAAAATCGGCATTTATTTTCGCGTTTCTAAACAGCTGAAAACGGAAAGCCACTAGGTGACTTGTGATAAAGGTACCTCACGCAAAATAATATTGTCTAGGGCGCTCTTGTTCCACTTTTCGATTACCTTTTATCTATTTGAAGATATCACATAATTACTGTAAAATTAGCGTTATTTTAATTTCGCCGGGATGAAGACTCTTAAGTCAAAAAACTACAGGATTTACGCAGGTAAAACACGTTTTTACATACGCCATATAGGTTTTCTTCTCTGTGTACTTAACTTTTTGAGTTCGAAGTGGCTTTCCAGTAAAGGGGAAATGCAAACATGTAAACTTTTATCTTCACATTGTCTAAACTGTGACACTACTACTTGATTTAAATAAGTGCACATATAATAGTAACACATTATGACAAAGGTAGCTGGGAAATACCAAGTATAATACAAAGTAGCACACAAGAAGTATACATTCTGATAATATTTATAAGTAAAAGGCAAGAGAAAAAAAAAGGCTCAATTAATGTTCTATTTTGGGTCTAGACATTCTCATCCGAAAGGAAAAAAAGCTTCCCAATAAAGTTCATCATTAAAGGAAATTCTATTTGTTTTGTAAAACAAAAAGAAAATTGATATTTTCAGCGCTACGACCGAAGCATGATGCTTGAAAAGTGAGTCCTTTGAAGCAACATTTTAATGATGTATGAAAGGTGGAAAAAATATATATATTCTCTTTCTTTTTTTTTTTTTCGCTTTTAAACTTTGGCATGCATATGTGTGGAAAATCCTATAGACAATCTTCTGTTTCTATTGCAAAGACAATGTATTTTACCAATCTGACTTTACCACAACATTTACCTAGGTGGAAAGTAAAATTTTAAAAAATCCGGACTTCCGATTTCGGAAATTTTCCCAATTTCAGTTTTTTAAATTCCGGAATTTTTATGAAATCCGGAAGGTGAAATTTCTGATTTTCCGGAATCGGGAAAATTCTGGCCATCTCTAGTGTATATATACATCTCGATCACGGATTGACAAAAGCTCACATGCATGGGCTGTTATGATTATATATTAAATTAATTAGTTGTTCTCTCCCCCATATAACGAAGCCATCAACTAGTCTACAAATTGCCTGCACGCTGTGATATCTCTTGGCGTCATGTAGGGACAGAGCAGGTGGCGACAGCTATTACCTTGAATGTAAACTATTGGGGATTAGTGTGACTAAGACATCTTCAGTTTATAAAAAAATACCATACCCGTGTATTGCTTTGAAGCGTTCATATAAAATGAATTACAGCTGGATTTTTTATTGTTCGTCGTACATGAATTGCGAGAAAGGTCACATGTGTTTTGGGAAGGAGCTCCTCAAGTTGGTGTGGGTCATGACGTCATCCGTTTGGCCTTTAAGAGTACATTGCAAAATGTTTACTTTGTTCTCTCACAAAAGTTGTTTGAAATGTTTTATGGGATCCAAGAACCTATCTAGTATATGTCATCGAGATGACGACCAGACAGAATACACGTGCAATGACTTCTTTCCTCCTTCTTCTCACTTAGTATTTTTCAAGTTAGTTTGAGATATGTCCACTAACATAGGTCCGGTCAAGAGATGCCTAAACTTTTGAAAAAGGAGTTAATCCTCAATTTACTCGAATTTCCCTTTTCAGGTATGTTAGGGTATCGGAGAAGGTATTGATTGTGAACAATCGGACAAGGTGTTAGGAAATTGTAGTAACAAAAGAAAGGTGTTACTATGTATATAAATAATGTGTAATTGGGTTGTTGTACGAATGGAGCCATAAGTCGTTGAAGATATTTATATCTGGAATAAGAGCCATAAGTGGCTGTAGTTGTTTATGTGTTTGATTGGAGCCATAAATGGATTAAGATATTTATATTTAGGTAGATGAGCCAAGAGTGGCAATTGGTATATTACGTTTGATATAATGCTAAGATGGCTTACGTTATTGGAATACTTTATGTAATACAGGAAGTTTAATGGCTTGTGGTTGTGGTATAAGGCAAATAAAGGTTGGCTGTGGAAAGAAAGTAGTATCGACATTTATTGGTTAACTCTGGTTGATTTGAAGTAATACCTTGCTCCTTATATATATATATATATATATATATATATATATATATAATAATTTTAGCAATCCTAACAAGGTATATGGCATGAACACCATTTGGAAAGTTGCTTTATTTTGAAAAGAATGAGATATGAACCAAACTCCTAAGATAAATGGTGATGATGCAGTAGCTACTTGGCTGGAAGTCTAAAATTCACCTTATAAAGCCCAAAATTCCAAGTGTTAAAAATAATTGACTATTTTCGACTAGGTGTTTATGCAACCCCTAACTCATGAATGATTTGAAGTTTGCATATTAGTTGCTAAGAGACTTATAGGCCTATGTCTTTGCTTCATAATAAGGTTACCTATAATATGAACTGTGCAAATTTACGTCTCAATGAGAACGCTATTTGCTAAAACGATGCATGTGTTTCTACATTCTACCCACACACCTCTTCGACTGCCTTGCTGGGCTATTATTTTATCTGTCCCAATGTATTCAACCAAACAAAGAGTTTTACCAAACTCGCTTCCTTTATCTCCGCCTTGTCACATGTTTATAAGAGTCGGCTCACAGTAGCCCGCGTAGCTAGAAAAGACGAACAAAAATGTTTTTCTGACACAATTATCGAAAGAAATTACAGCAAAATAATAATTTGTGATTCGCTAAACTAGTAAAGTAAGTACTCAAAATAATTTTGAAGTCTATACGGCTCCGGCTATTATTCATGTTACTATTCGGTTCAAAATCTCTTGTCGTCGCGAATTCTGTCGAGAAATTTGAAGCTTAAAATATACAAAACGATAATCATGCCTGTTGTTCTGTATGGTTGCGAAACATGGTCGCTTACTCTGAGGGAAGAACATAGACTGAAAGTATTTGAGAACAAGATCCTGAGACGAATATTCGGACCCAAGAGTCGAACGGGAATAGAGAATGGCGGAAACTTCATAACGAGGAACTACATAATTTATACGGTTTACCCAACATTGTGAGGGTCGTCAAGTCTAGGAGGGTCATGTAGCTAGAATGGAAGAAAGTAGAAACGTTTTCAAGGTCTTGACTGGAAGACCCATCGGAAAAGATCCACCATTAGGAAGACCTAGGCGCAGATGGGAGGACAATATTAAGATGGATCTCGCAGAGATAGGAATACAAAGTAGAAACTGGATCCAATTGGCTAAGGATAGAAGTCACTGGAGAGCATTTGTGAATGCGGCATTCAACCTCCGGGTTCCATAGGCGATAGAGTTAGTTATAGGGCTCCTGCCTAACTCGTCTTTCGAAACATACTTTCAGAATTGTCGTCAACATTTTCCCTCCATTTCTTTAGATATGTATATACATTAATCATATCCAAAGGCAGTTTTATGTTACTTTTTTATAAACAGAAAATGGAAGTTCAACTAAGCTTAAAATTAGTGAGTCAATACTTAACATGACTCTGTGGAATATATTCAAATTTGTTTCCTTCCTTGAATCTCTATGTATAGTTCACTGTTTTCTTCCATCTTCATTTCGATGAGATTCATTGACCTCTTCGGAAATCTCTTGAATTTGTAAAACGGATACTTGCACAGCTGTCAATCTGTCAAGAAGTTTGCTTGCGTGGTTATGGCAATACAAGAAGAACGTAAGCTCACATATAACTCAACTGTTAGTATAGTTATGCGTTAGTTTTAGAATACTAGTATATTAATTTTTGTGCCCATGTGAAATTGTCAATACAGTTCCGAAAAAAGGAAAGATTAGCTCTTAATCTATGTATGCCACTTTTAAACCTAATTTTGGTTTCTCGACGAACCTTTAAGCAGTATTGTCATTATTGTTAATATCATTACTTAGGCACATCCACAATGCGAGCCATTCTACTCTTAAAGGTATCTTGGATAAGTTCCATTCCAACATTTCACAGATTTAGTGATGGCATGGCATATTTTCTCACAAACCATTGACAACGACAATAAAATAATGTAAATCACATTGCTATATCTCTGCTTTCTCACATTGTCTCTCTGAGCTCATCCGTGGCTAAGCGGTTAGCGTACGTGCCTTCGGCGTTGCAGGCCCGGGTTCGATTCCCAGTGGGAGCTCATATGGTTCGGATTCCACGTTAATCAGTAAGTCCACGTCTCATATAGCCTCGCTGCTGAACGGGACGTTAAACCCAAAATCAATTCAACTCAACATTGTCTCTCTGTACTCGGATAACTACTTCTATGAATCCACTGGAAACAAATAGGTCTATAAAAATGGGTTTGATGATGGATGTTCACTCTTCCGCACATGGTTTCCGGTTTTATTATAACCCAATAGTAAAAGATCAATAGATATCACAAATGTGGTGGAACGTTGGCTTCGCATTCGGGAGGTCGTTGGATCGATTCCCGCTGCCGGCCATCCTGACTAGGGTTTTCCAGGTTTTCCTCAGTCCTACTAGGCAAATGCCGTGATAGTGCCTACTAAACAGGCCCCTACCCGATGCCTCCCCAAATCCTTTCCATTGTTATTATTGTTGTTAGATATCCAGTACAAAATGGCTTCTAAACCGTATTTGGTGATTGTTAACAAATAAATAAATCAACTTTTGTTATTGCTTTCGGAGGCAAGGTGACTCAATGGTATAGCGCTTAGCTTTGATGCTTAATGTCCGAGGTTCGATCGCTGGCCAGGTAAGTTTGTTGTGGACAACATAGAGTTCATAGATTTTCTCAAAGTACTCTGATTTTCTCCAACACGCTCATTTCACCAATTTTTTCATCATAACTCACTTGCCTTAAACTGTCTCCCTTAGCCAAAAAATAATCGTGGGATGTTAAACTAAAGTATTTACAAAATAGATGTCACTGCTGTCGCTTTGAGCCCATATCTATTTAGACCTACATTTGGAAGAACCACACCTATCATTAAATCTTCATTTGCAATGTAAAATCTTATGTTGCAGTTGGGATACTCCGAAAAAAGTTCTGAAATCCTGGTTACTATGTGACCTAATAATAATAATTGAAAAGAAGCATGCATTTTTATTTCACATTTACTGTACCAACACTTTTTTAAAATGACAAATTGATTCTTTTACTTTCACAACTATAAAGGTAACCAAGAAAGTTCTGTCGCTTTTCATGGAGGTCTGCGAATGAAGATAAGTCGAAGGTCAGTTGTTGGTGTAGATATATCCAACATACTGCCTGGTTGTGGCAGTTCAGTTACACCGTGAACTTGCGTAAGGACAGAGTGAACATGGGACCTCCACAGAGCGTCATAAGGACGTGTATGCTGTAAAGTTCACCCTGGGGTCAAACGCCGCTGCAGCGGGGCGGATGATATGCCAGGTCGTTGATGAGTGTGTCGTGATTACGCGAACAGTGCAGCGGTGGTTTAACAAGTTTAAGGACTTTGACGAAACACCCGAAGACGCACCACGTGCTGGAAGACTAACACATGTACAAAATGATCTTCAAGCAGCAATTGAGATGAACAGTGGACAGATACGTAAGGAACTGTGACTACAATTCAGTGTGAGTGGAGAAACCATTCGGCTGCACCTCCATTACTTAGGAAGCACTACAAGTTGGGTCCATGGGTCCCTACATGATTTGACTCCGGGCCAGAAGGCAACGCGAGCAGACAAGTGCGTGTCTTTGCTGTCTTGTCTAGAAGGGCCATTTCTGGAGAGGATGTTGACATGTGGTGAGAAGTGGGTCCTGTACGAAGCTCCATGGGCGCGTCATCATTGGTTAACATTCCATTAATCGATTCTAAAACAGCCGAAACCAGAACTGCACCAGAAAAAGGTAATCCTGTGTGTTTGGTGGACTGCTCGTGACATCTTGAATCGGGAACTGCTACCAGCTGGTCAGAGTATCAATGCAACTCTATACTGTCAGCAGTTGAGTCGTGTTCAAGAAAAACTCAAAACTCTGGTACCAGCACTTCTGAATCGCAAAGGGATCCCCCTGTTACAGGACAGCGGGATGACTTGTTACACCATTCTACGCCTTGGATGAGATACACTATTGAATCCACCATACTCCCCGGACATTGCACCGTCCGATTATCACCTGTTGCATTCCTTCGATAATCATCTTAGAGGACGCCAGTTCAAGCCCCTAGTAGAGGTACAAAATGCACTTGATACCTTCTTCGCAATGGAATCCATTGTCTTCCAGAACGTTGGCAGAAGGTCGTCGATTCTGATGGGAACTATTTTTGATCTTCCAGGTACGTCTTAGGTGACATATCGATGTTCGAATGTGGGGTGTGATAAAGTGACAGAACTTCCTTGGATTCTTTTTTAAATAGTTATCTAGAGGCATGTTGTGTGTCACATTCAAAGTTTTCTTATCGCCATGCACTAAAGTTTCATTAGATTTACAGACAAAATAATTGATAAAATTTCTTGTTTTTGATAGTTTTATGGCCATCTTTCCAATGACCATGTATCGCAAATGTTCTTATCTCTTTCTGGTGTTATTGTCATCACTTGTTGCAACAATTTTGCTATATCTTTGTTACCTCAACCCCTCAAATTCAACATTGTAACATAAGAAAGTTCAGCCGTTCTCACTTTCGTCTCTAAATTCTTGAACTTGTTTTGACAGATATGTGCGATTTCCCAGATGAATAGGTGGACAGAATATCTGTAATTGATCAAGCCTATGTCTCTCTGTAACTAGTCTATGTTTACAAACAATTGCACATTATGAACAAGTGTTATGACACTTCTTTCAGATGGAAAATGCATTCTGAGTACATTATGTAGAGATTTGATATATTTGGAAGTATAGCTACCTGTGTTTAATACAAATTTGTTATTACTTATTGCTGAATACGTTCTTCTTGTTACACACGAGTCTCTTCTTTCCCTTAATTCTGTCATGTTCTCAGTGAGACAACGAAATTCATTTTTTATTTATCACACTATGTAATGCGCAAAAACAAAACACACAAGAGACAACTCTTCACAACTTCAATACCCGAGGATAAGTTGCTTACATGTCACAGATAAGTAATCTATTTGTTTCAAGGTCAATAAATATTATCGTTCGAAAATGCTTATCGTGTGCGCATTTTGCTGTGGGAACACATGAAGATGTTTTCCAGACCTTATTTCGTAAAGCTGATGGATGCTGTCAATGAAACCTTTTGTGTTTTTTTTTTCGAATAGTCTGCTGCAGCGTTTCCCAACCGGTGTGCCGTGAATGGGCCGCTGGTGTGCCGCGAGGAATTGAAACAAAGTTGTTAATTTTATAGCAATCAAATTGCAAAACGTGCGAAGAAACTGTATATTTGTATTTCACATTACTATGAACCTCTACTATGAATCTACAATTTTAAGTTTCATACCGAGTTACTGTTCTGTACATTTCTAATGTTGAAAAAAAAATATTTGTTATCGTTATGACCATTATTGCTTCTTTATTGTTGCAGACTATTTCGTAACTTGAAAATTTAAAAATATCATTCAATCCTTTCGACAAATTACCTACATTTGTGTTTTAAAAGTAAAAGAGATTTGTTTGTTCGTTCGTTATTTACTGATTTTCCTTCTTAGTAAAAGGTTGGATACAGTTTAAAAAAGGAAGCGTATTTTTAAAAACCTAAATCCTATATTTCATTGCAATTGTTTCCTATTTCTAAATTAGAATGAAAAATAAGCATAATGATCTACCACTGGGAAAACCCAGTGGTAGAGCTTTCTTCTCTGTCAGAAGGAGATCAATAATAGCAGACAAATAACACTGTATTTCATATTTACAAATAATGATATCTATAAGTGTGCCGTGAGAATCCAAGTAACACCCGTAGTGTGCCGCAAGTTGAAAAAGGTTGAGAAACGCTGGTCTACTGCTTACAAAATGTAAGTTTGGTGATATCCTTTTGTATCTATTTTTCCAGTTCTATAAATATTTTCTGTTTGACGTGAAACTCTAGCGCTACACATTATATTATCAAAAGCATGAACTCAAGAAGACATGGAAATTATAATTTTGTCGTGTACAGATTTCTATTATCTAAATATAAAAATAATATATGCACCTTTGTGCATACTGTTTACATAGAACAAAATATTCAAAATTAAGTTTGCGAAAAGAGACTTTATTGAAACAAGGAGTTGGTCTACTTTGGCACGCACATAACTACAATAACCATTACATAATTGTAAAAAATAATTTCATTTGTTAGATTGATTATAGAAGATGATTCCTATAATAAATTTCAGTGTTTAATATATGCTTCGAAAAATGACTTAGCGATTCGTAAGACTGTGTGGAGCTCTCGTATTTAATTCTATTCCTCCACGCCTCTCTATCCTAAGTTAATTATTACAAATCTTAGATAACTTAAAAGATTCATAAAATATATCCTTATAGATAGATTTTGCTCGTCCGTTGATACAGCGAGAAAAAAATTGTATGTGGCGTACGTAAAATCGTTTGTTACATTTGTAAATCCTGTAGTTTTTGGACAACGTACACCAAACGTACAGCTGAAAACGCATGTCTTATAATACTTTCTGTATAAGTGTTCCATCTATACGTGCTTTCCGTATGAAACAATATAGGCGGTCAGGATCTCACATACAAATGTAGGTATATAACATATAGCTGAGAAATGTAACATAAGTATATGCATGTGATATACGAAAAACTGTTAGATGTCAGACATCCTGCAACAGTATGATGTAACATCTAAGGGCAGTGGGTATGTAGCATATGGATAACGTATGCTCCATACTGACTTCTGTAGTAAGCAAGAGGATTCCGTACATTTGTGCAATATATTGCCGTCCGGAGAACAGATTTTTCTCAGTGTACCAGAGCAAAAATAACAGTAATAAATAGTGAGAATATATTATCGTTTTATTTAAGCACTATCGCATCGCAGTTTGCTAGATAAATTCATACAAATGCGATGGAAACGAAGAATTGAATCGCAAAATGCGATATATCTATGATCATAATTTATTACCGAGTCAGTTCCTTTTTCGATTTAGCAAATACCAACATTTATTTCATTCACGATAGAAAAGCTCTGTTAATCTCACATACAGATGTGAAATATCTATCCTTGAAAATAATATGCTTTTCTTGAGATAGATCTTAAAATTGGCGAATCTAGAAGATGAAAACTGGGAGACAGCCAGAACCCAGGCTAAGAATTTACAATTTTTCATGGATCCTGCAGAAGTTACCAACTTCACTTCTCCCGATGGAAATTATGGCTAGGTTAGATGTTGATATTGTGAACCTAAAGTATTGTTTTACAAATTGCATAACAGAAAAATTTGCAGATGAAACCATATCTAATGTGTCAAAAGTTTTCCAATAAACAATAAAATCAAACATTATAAACTTTGAAAAAATATATAAATAATAACTTTATTTATTTCTGTCACTCAAACAACTGGGGGTGGGGGACTAGGCTCTCCAGCTAGATCCGCTACTGTTCCTCAGATTCTCAACAGCAAATACTAATGCACTATGGAAAATAGGGATGGCCAGAAAGTTCCGGTTCCGCGAGGAACCGATTCTCTGAGATCCGGTTTTCAGAACCGGTTCTGGAACCGGTTACGGACCTGGATCCGGAAACCCGGTTCTAGAACCGGATCTTAGGAACCGGTTCCAGACCTGGATCCGAATAACCGGTTCCGGAACCGGACCTTCTAGAACCGGATCCGTTCAGACCCGAAAACCGGTTCCACCGGGAACCGGTTCTGGCCATCCCTAATGGATAATAGTCCTTATTATCAGAGAATGGACGTAGAATTGAGGACAAAGATACTACGTGTACCTCGTTATTTTATATTCTGTGGAAATAGAAAGCCTCAATAATACAATATTTCAGTCTACTTTTGTGCAAATTAGATAACTAGCTAAACACAAGATTTCAACTGAACCCATTTTTCAGTCTTTCTGTTGTTTCAAGCTCTGATAAGGAGTTCACAAATGACAAATTGGACCAGAAATATTCCTTTTCAACGTCTTCTTGTTTTCTATTGAAACGATGAAAGAATTCTAGTAGTTTCCGTTTACAACTTTTAAAGAATGGGAAAAAAGTTAACCGGATCTGGCGAGAGTAGAATATGAGTTAGGAAATTAACCTTTCGTGAAGTTAAGTTATGCGTGTTTGTCATAAAAATCAAGGTTCACTGCATTGGCTGTATAATGCCAATTTTACGTTTCTTGGCAGCATTACAGATTCATCACTTAATAATAAAGAAACTTCTTTAAAAAGCTTCATATGAACACATTCAAAGCCAGCTGATTTCCTAGGCAACCTGTAGAACAACAACAAAAAAATGTCAATAAATACCTTAAATAAAATGTCAATAACTTTAAAAGGGTTAATTTTCATTGCATTATGTTTGTTATATACGTTCTTTTTAATTTGTATTATTTCATGATTATGAAAAACAGTAAAATAAATAAATAGCAATTAATTTCCATTGCTGCAATTCAAACTCAGTAGTGTCATTTCAGATTTGGCTTGAGGGGGGGCAAGATCCCTTGATATAAGTAAAATTTCGCGTTTTTAGCTGACTTACTACTATTCTATTGACAAAATCTATATAAATCTCCAACTCAAGGGGAAGCAAATGCCCCTCCCTGTTCCCCTAAATGACGCCCCTGTTGAAACTTGCTTCGCAAATTACTACGGAAATACCAAAATGTACAAAAAACGCATATATATGCGCTATATAAATTTACAGAGAAATGTGATACATTTTGAGGAAATTTGCTCTGACAAGAATAATTAGAAATAATGTTCCATACAACTTTGATACTAATTGCTTTCAGTTGTTTTAGTTCTGAAATTTACTTGTTAACTGTTTTGACCTAAAATGTACACATCTTCGATTATGTTATTTTATCTTGCAAACGATTATCTTTTTTAAAAAATGTACTAAAAAGTTTTATTTTTTGGAATAATTTGTTCTTTCTAATATCAATGAAGATTAATTGTATCGCGTTTACAAAGTCATTTTAGTTTCCGAAGCAAATAATTCTGTTCGTTATTGTTATTAGACTTTACTTAAACTTTTAAACAAATGTATTACTTGTATCTTAATGTCATATCTAAAAATGATCATTATTATAGACAGTTAAACTTTCTCGTCCATGTTTCTAATTGCATGATTAACTATTGCTAAAAATGTTGAGTTGATTTTAACGTCCCTTTTAGCAGCGAGCCTATATGAGACGTGGACCTACTGATTAACGTGGCATCCGAACCACATGAGCTCTCGCCGGGAATCGAACCCGAGACCCCCACACCAAAGGCGCGGACGCTAACCGCTTAGCCACGAAAGAGCTCTGCTAAAAATGTGTAACCATATGTAGGCCTACGTTCTTATAAAATAAGCATGGACATTTCTATAAATGTGTAGAGTAATACGGATAATAATAATAATTATTGTTGAGTTCTGTTTTGAAGCAGTCTCGATGTTAAGTACCTTCTTTTGAAGTACACAACTGTACATAGGTTCTTACATCACGTATACGAATCGTATATAATTTTCCCAGTGTCAAACCAATATACAGTACATGTACACCAAATAATTGTAAATATTAAATAGTCCCACAATTACATAACTTGACGTCTATTTCAGTATAAACGTTACGAGTACACAACCTAATGTTTACTTATAAATAGCTAGTGCTTATTTATCAAGTACTTCTTACGAAAGTCCATTAGCAATTTTATTCCTGGTACGTGTACAATAATAAACTCGTAAATATAGAAACATAAAGGAATTCGAACAAAAGTAAACTGTGAATAAACATTAAAGGAACTTGTAAAATTCTGAGAATTCTCAAATAAGAGAGAGAAAAGCGAAGAAGCCTTTTCTTCGTTCGATTGGAAATTTTCCTTGTAGACAAATTAAAGTCTAGAGAGAACCAGGACTGGAATGAAGTTGTGCTTACATTAAAATCTCCCAGGAAATCTGATTAGCAAGCAGGAGCAGCTCTAGATAGCAGCATCAGGGTTTTCAATTTGTATGTTTCCCATCGCCCTTTCCTTCGTTGTTTCCGCATGTATAAGGGAACAAAAGAATTCAGTAGAGAGTGCATTTGTTTACATAAATTTAAACAACCTCAAATGTAATTATCCGCCTGAACTAATCTATTTAACATTAATCAAATGTTGTAATATCATTAGAGAATTAAATCTACACTCAAATTTCACATGTTTAAATTCACAGCATGTGTTTGTTCTGTAACGTTGTTGGTTTCTTAAAAGGAACTACGGACGTGTTTTACAAATACAAAAATTCTCTACACAGTAATGAAATTCATGCTTAGTGGCGTTAGATAATACTTCCAAATGAAACACATGATAAGGTTAAAACGCAAAATACTAACAAAAAGCATAACGCAAACACGACTCATTAAACAAATGCAACTCATAAGTCTCATGAAGTAAAGAAAATCGAAAGTCATGAAACTCATAACACTCATGAGTTATTGACATAGAAAACTCATTAAGAGAATAAAATTAAAAATCATGACATTCAAACACTTACAAACCTTGCAAAGCGTAAGACACACGAAGTGCATAAAATTGCAAAACAGGAAATTCATAAGAACACGGCTTATGAAACGCATGAAGCACATAAAATCACAAATCATGACATTCAAATACTTTCAAACCTTGAAAAGCGTAAGACATACGAAGTGCATAAAATCACAAAACAGGGAATTCATAAGAGGACGGCTTACGAAACACACATGACTCATGAAGCACATAAAATCGTAAGTCATGAAATTCATAATATTTACGGGTCATGAAATTAATAAAATTCATGAGATATATAAAATCGACAATCATGGAACACGTAAGATTGATGAGTCACGAAATGAATAAAACACTTAAAGTGCATAAAATTCCGAAACATAGAACTCATAAAACTCACAATTCATGGAACGCAAGAAAACTTATGAGACACAAAAATGTATAAAATTCTAAAATTATGTAACTCATAAGACTCATGACTCATGATTTGATAATTTAAATTATTCCGCACAATGTCGCGTTTCTGCACGTTTTTAATTCTAAGGTTCCACTGCTCTTTAACGATTATTATTATTATTATTATTATTATTATTATTATTATTATTATTATTATTATTATTATTATTATTATTATTACCTGTCCCGTTCCTAGAGTTGCCTCATTGCCACTTGACCCAACAGATTCTCTCCATTCTTCTCCACACCCACATTTCAAATTCTTCCAGTCTTTTTTTTTTTTAATCATTTTGTGTGATGTCCATGTTCCTGCCCAATACTCCACACGAAACATTTCATGAGTTCTCAACTCTTTATCCAAGGTCTCACTTAATAATAGTATTTTCTTCCTCCTAAAGGCTTCTTTCGCCATTCCTATTCTTGCTATTATTTCACGTTCACACGTCATATTACACTATGAAGACAGAAAAATATTTGTTTTTAGATGGAGAACAGTGCAAAAACAAAGAATGTTCGTTCTCATATAGTCTATTTGCGAGCTGTTCTTGTTAATAGTCAAGGAGATATTTCGAGTACAATAACAAATTGTGTTGTATGTGTTCCAATAAATATTTTGGATGTTTTTTCTTTTTAATAAAGATTGTTCCTGTATCTACAGACAAAATTATCTTTATATTATCGTATGAGGTGTGTGTTATTTGCATCACATGATGGTCGTAGGTTGAACTTCTTTTTGTATAAATTCTTGAATACTAAAGGAAAAAGACGATCCATAGGAAAGTGTTTCTGTAAAAATGAATAATGCAAAATCTGCTTACTTTTAACCTTTCAAAAGATAGCTTTGCCATTAAGATTTTCTTTCCAGATTAGTGCTGATTCCTGAGATCTTTGCCGAAAACAAACTCTAAAAGCAAAGAGATAGGTCTCAGAGACAGTCTTTTTCCAGCCTTTTTGCTGAAAACAAAAACAATACAAAAGGAAACACGAAAACAACATCTTTCAACAAAAGAGCTAAAAGAGCATTGGGAATTAAGTTTGTTGAGAATTAAACATCAACTGTTCTCTGTTTCTTGCTATTTATTCTAATCTAACTTGGCTCTTTCTCAGATTTATTTAAAGAACAATTCTTTATTAAGTCATAACAACAGCATCTCCTTTCTAGTTACTTTCTAAAAGGCTTCTAATTTTAGAGTTGACTATTTAAAGCTTTATAACACACAAGATACTTCCTTGCACCAAGTTATAGGCTATGTGTATATACAGGATGGGCCATTTACTTTGAAACGCACTAGAAACTTCTAAACTAATATAGATAGAAAGAAATAATTTTTTAGTCTCTACGATACTACCAGATTAACAAGGTTGCCAACCCAACATTTAGTTGTATTTACATTTAGTTGTATTTAATTTTAAATTGCATTACATCAGATTATTGGATATTCCAAATGTACATGTTAAACAAATGCGTAGAATACCACAATTACTACTCAGTGTTACAAACAAAGGACGCTACAATACCGTAATTACTACTCGGTGCTACAATACAACAATTACTACTCAGTGTTACAAACTAAGGATGCTACAATACCACGATTACTTCTAATCAGTGTAACAAACTAAGGACTGTACAATACCACTATTACTACTACTTAGTGTCACAAACTAAGGATGTTATAATACCATAATTACTAATCAGTAGAGCAACCCAAAGCATAATAGCAATTTAGACATATGGTTGGTATCTTGAACATGGTTGTGGTTGTTTAAGGGTCCAGAAGAAACTAATATTAAAAGCATAATAAAGCATAACTTTAGAAAATAGAGCATAAAGCATAATTTAAAATATATAGCACAATTAGTGGAAAATTCTGTAAAATTGCAAGTTTAACGTACTATATTAATATTTTTTAAAACCAATATTTACAAAGCAAAATCATTGAGAACATAACAATGAAACAATGAAAAGCTATTTTTTTTTTATTTCTGTGAACTTTTTGATGTAATCCTTTGATTTATTTATTTATTTATTTAACAATCACCAGATACAGCTCAGAGGCCATTTTACACTGAATATACAACAACAATAACAATGGAAAGGATTTGGGAAGGTATCGGCCAAGGCCTGTTTAGTAGGTACCATCCCGGCATTTGCCTGGTAGGACTGAGGAAAACCCTGGAAAACCTGTCAGGATGGTCGGCAACGGGCTACTTGAGCTACTTCGCTCGGTAAAGAAGGAAAAGAGGGAAATGAAGAAAAGTTTCCGCCAACAATGAATAGTACACAAGAACTCCATACTATATTGTTATGTGTACCTCTTGAACTTGAGCACTTTCTGTATTTTTTGGTGATATCTTTTACTTTCCCTTTCTGTATATATGCACCTCTAAGGCGCACACAAGTGATTAAAAAAACTGACTCGAGTAAAGGATATCTCTTTACAATCATTAAGTACAAAATTTCATCTATATATATAAAAGAGAACGTACAAAATCCTTTGTCCGCTCATCACGCTAATACGGCTGAACCAATTTCTTTCATTTTTGGGGGGTTATTAGGATTTGGACCCTAGATGGTTTTTATCATATCACTTTAATTTTCAATTACCAGTGTCTTGAGATAATTGACCATTCAGGTGTCCACAAATCCTTTGTTATTAGTTCATCATAGGTAAAAATAAACGTATTTATATGCAACCCGCATGACCGTGTCACTCGGCGGGTTAACATAAATGACAGGCGATATACAGCGGAAAATAGCTTGAATCTTCTGTTTAAAATTTTTTAATTGATTTGCTTATTTTTACAGACACTTTTACAATATGCCAGCACCGGGATGACCGCAGCGAAGCGGGGCGGGTTAACATAAATGACAGGCGATATAATGTTAAGATTTACTGCAATCTTCTATGGTTTTTATCATATCACTTGAAAGCGAAAAAGTAAAAATTACCTAAGTAACAAAGTTTATTGCGTTCCGGGGTGACCGCAGCGAAGCGGGGTGAACGCTGCTAGTTAAATATGAAAGAAACTGGTTGCATAAATATTAATAAATAGATCAAGATATTTAGAACATTTAATGTATAGTAAATATTTTAGATTATACACGATTAATATAAAACAATTACTGAAATTAACAATAAAGCATACTAAAGCATAATTTGGAAAAAATAAGGCGTAATTACACAAAAAATAAAGCATAATGTGGATTGCTCTACTAATCAGTGTTACAAACTAAGGACGCTAGAATACCATAATTACTACTACTCAGAGTTACAAACTAAAGACGCTACAATACCAGAAACATCAAAACTATGGAGGCCTCTAAAACACTAAAAACACAATTGAGATAGTTGAGTTGATTTTGAGTTTAACGTCCCGTTCAGCAGCGAGGCTATATGAGACGTGGACCTACTGATTAACGTGGAATCCGAACCACATGAGCTCCCGCCGGGAATCGAACCCGGGCCTCCCACGCCACAATTGAGATAGGCGAAACAATGCATGTTCAAAATACCTTAGTGATACAGGGTGTTTCAAAATGAATATAAGGGTTTTAATTGTTTGTAGTATTTATTATAATTAACTTATAATTATCAATACTACATTAAATGAAATAGTAACTCAAACAGATTTGTTTCCATGCATGAGAATGCACTGTTTCTTCTGTTTGCCGTTAGAAGGCGGTAGTAACAAAGATGGCGACTAGTGAGCAGAAAGCTCTTTTGTGTTTTATATTTTGCAAAAAATAAAAATGTAGTTAGAGTACAACGTGCTTTCCGTATTAAGTTCAGTTGCAGTCTACCAGGTGATAGTAACATCCGTAGATGGTATCATCAGTTTGAAAACACCGGCTGTCTATGCAAAGGGAAGAGTACGGAACGACCAAGAGTGACTGAAGAACGTATTGAACGAGTGAGAGTCTTTCAGGAAGAAATCAATTCAGAAAGTTAGTCGTGAATTAACTAGCAAATCCAGTGATGTACGTGTAAAGAATTTGAAGGAAATAAGGAATTTATGGAAGAGAATTGAAGCAGTTGTTGCAACAATTCCTCTAAAACACACTGATTAAAGTTTGAGAAGAACTCGCCTATCGACTCGATGTGTGACGTCTGACGAATGGTGCTCACATTGAACATTTGTAGCAAAAACTGTTTGAGTTGCTCTTTCATTTGATGTGTTAATTATAATTGTATGTTAAATGTAATAAACACTACAAAGCCTTAAATCTCTAGTATTAATTTTGAAACACCCTGTATTATGATCATAATATGAAATATTTCGAATGAATAGGAACTAACTTACGAATGACTGAAAATTTCACTTATTTTTCAAAGGTTTATTTAAAAAAAAAAAAAATTGCTCAATCAAACACCCCTTCTAGTCAAGAGAATGGTATGCAATAAAGACCGCGATGTCATTAACAAAAAATTGATACCTCACACCTTAGTAGAGATATGAAAAGCATGAGTAGAGGTTGCTATATTGTTTAAAATGCCATTCTTTTCATTGATCAGGCACGTAGCCAGGATTTCGTAAAGGGGGAGGGGTCTGTGACATGAAATACTGTGTATATCACACTAGGGCTCGATCATTCTAAACTATTTTACTGGAATACATATCGGGTCGTTTAGCTAGGATTTCGAAATGCGGGTGGGGGTGGGGGGGACAGACGTGACACTACTCGTACTGTACTGGCAACATATATTGGTTTGATAGGACAATAAAATGAGGATATGTTAGTAAGGATTTTAATAACAAACTATGAAGAAATCTCGAGTAGAAGAATGAAAAAAAGTATTGAAAAAGGTTTTGCAATACTTACGTTCCTTCCTCTGTTCATTCAAATATAACAATTTTTCTTTCATTATGATCTCAACTATCTCAACTATTCACTGTTATAAAAAGTACATATTCAATAATGTAAAATATTTTACAATATCTGCGTTTCTTTCTCTGTTGAATCAAATGTTAACAGAATTTTCTTTGCACATAACTTTTTTTGTTTTCATTATTCCGCCAACTACTGTCTGTTCCAAATGACAAGTTAAAGGGACAGTACAAAACTGTTTCTAAAATAACATGTTTGATACTGCAGAGAAATGATATCGGAAAATTATAATAAAAAATGTCTACACTGTTACAGAACTGCACTATGTTTTCGAAAGCTTGAAATTTCCCTGACTAGTAGCGGAAAATCTGAGAATTCTGTTACTTTTCTAGAAATTTCAAATTCCCTGACTTTTCCAAGATATCCTGTTCATTCACTATCATGTATTGCAAGTAATACAAAACTTCCCATAAGAAAGAGTAACCAAAAGCTTGCTGTAGCTTTTTATTTCTAACGCTGATTCTTCCCTTTCTCGTTTCTCTTCGTTTCATCCTTCCTTAACTTTTCTCATTCCTGGTCTCGAAAGGGGGAGGTCCGGACCCCCCGGACCCCCCCTTGACTACGTGCCAGAGTTTATAACATTACAACAATTGTGGTAACAGTAATTTCAACAAGTTCTCGCTTTTACAAATTTGAACAGTGTTGCAAACTTTACTAAAGTTTTTCATATCCCCGAAACGGTTTTAGGTAACAAATTGTAGCAAATGGTATTACGATCTTTCCGTTTATGGAAAAACTATTGACGTGGTTAAAGAAATAATAAATACTTCTGACCAGAGTATATACACTTGTTTATTAAAAACTAAATTACAGTGTAACGGTTTCGACAACTTAACGTTGTCTTCATCAGACACTAACTCTGATGTAGAGTTACACTGTAATTTAGTTTTTAATAAACAAGTGTATATACTCTGGTCAGAAGTGTTTATTATTTCTTTAGTGAGTTCCAGAGTCGTGATGGATAGAGTTGACGTGGTTAAATTTATATTTTTTTTTCAAAAGTTTTGGAAACTACCTTTGCTTGTTTTTTATATTTATTTGAAATTCACCATATAACCGTAGTATTTAACACTAAGATACTATGAGTATGCATTGCCCAGTTCTTCTCAGTTGCGTTATTCCTTATGTATGGCTTCCTAATTTTCGATGTTTGCAAACTGTGGCATCCTTAGTTTGTAGCACAAAATAATAGGCCTAATAATATATAATACGTGTATTGTAGGTTTACACTCAACTTATAGATTTGAAATAAAATCTTTGAGTTTTACGTCCCACGGTTAGGCTAAAGAAGACGGCGATGATGAGTAATGAATGAAATGGTGGAATGAAGAGTGGGAGGAAACGGAAGAATCCCGAGGAAACCCACGCACACGGTGTTTGTCCATCACAAAGTTCACTTGGCGGGAGCTGGGATCGAACCCGGGACCCCAAGCATCAGAGGTGAACGTTCTTCTACTGAGCCACCCCTAGATTTGAAATACTTAATAACCTGACGCAACGCCATTAAACGGCTGATATTGCAGAGTATGGTAAAAACAGTATCCCCTGTCGATAACTACATACTGCAAAATTTCGGTGATTTTTTTTATCTATTAGTTTCTAAGTTAAGGGTGTTTCAAACAGATGTCCACTCTCTACAAGTAAGAATATGCTGCACACGACTTTCAAAGAAAAAACTTTGTTTCTTTAAAAAATACTAAGTAATAATTTAAACTGCCACTTCAACCCTTCACCCTGCACACACTTAATTTCTGATTTCTCATTCTCACTAATGTAACACAAATAAGTATGTTCTATGTCTGGAAATCTAATGCAAAGGACTCTGTTATATGGACTTCCCGACTGAATTCAATTTAGTTCCACTAGGATTTTTAGCTGCACATGTTTTTTTTTCCTTTTGAAGCAAAAACAAGTTCTTTGGAAAGTATCCAATTTGTCGAAAGTTACTTGTAGTAGGTTACAGAGTTAACCTTTAAGCTCCTTTTCCAACTTTATCTCCTTCTTCCCTTAATGTGACCCTCTTCTTTTCACTACTACTTTTTTAACACTTTAAATTATAATGAAATTTGGAATCGAAACAATTTATTCCAAATTTCTGATCACAGGGATTTTTGTTTGCTATTTTTGGTTTCGAGAATTTTGACAATATCAAAAAGTTTGCGATTTCTCTGGGTAAACAAAAAAACTATGCAGTTACAGTTTCTCAAAGTGTTCCAACTTCTTCAGCCATACTGCAAAAAAATTAAACACTGTTTAAAGATAATTTGGATATTTTTAGAAATGATCATTGGAGCGAAACATCTCTTTACTTGATATACGTGTTCGTTATTTAATACTCTTCAGAGATCCTAAACCGTTTTTAACCAAACTATCCAAACGATCCAAGTTAGAGATGGATTCTTAATAATTATAGTAAGATTTGTAACATCTTTCACATTATCATTCCGTCAATACTTATAGGGCATAATATTACAAGACACAAAACTAGAAATACCTTTTCATTTCATTTTTTCCATCGTAAGAGAAAGTAGTCAAGACCTTGAAGGTAGTACTGAAGGATATTTTAAATAAAAATAAAAAAATGACTTCCAGCGTGTCCTTGGCGAAGAAACACTAAAAGAAGAGTATCACATCGAATAGAGACTGAACTAGTTGGAAGAATGATCATCTCAAATAAGAGGGTGAGTAAAGATATTCTGGGAAAACAAAGTATCATTTTTATTGAACAACCCTCAAATATACAATGTGTTACAGAACAACACCGACGACGTTTGAAAGGTGATTCATGACACCAAGAATAGATAAAAAAAAAAGTATAGACCAACCTGGGTGCACAAATGCTTCCTTTCAGAGTTACAGGCTGCCGAAAACATGAAAAAATGAACTTTAAAGGTTCATAGCTCAAAAACTATGGAACCTACCGTAGTCGAGTCAAGACTTCACTTAGAAACTAGTATGTACCCTATCTAAATATCCAGGTTTCAGAATCCTGAAGTACTTCCGTAACAATATTTATAGAGGTAGTTTGTGAGCACTTCAAATTACATGCCGGTAGCCAAACTCCCTCTATAAAAATTGCTGTCCGAGTACCTTAGGTTTCTGAAACATGCATTTTTGGATAGCTCACTTACTTGTTCCTAAATGAAGTCTTAACCCGACTATGGTAGATCCCATAGTTGTGGAGTTATGGACTTCTAAAGTTCATTTTTTTTCATATTTTCGACAGCCTATAACTCCGAAAGGAAGCATTTGTGCACCCAGTTTGGTCTATACTTCTTGTCTTATCTTGATGTTAGGAATCACCTCCCAAACGTTGTCCGTGTTGTTTTGAAACACCCTGTACAGATGCATAATGAACGAATCTAATTTAATAGCAAACTTATTTGAAAGAAAATATAAATGAATACATTCAGCTACCTAATTTGTACTACATTTAACATTACTCATTAGCACAATGTAATTAAATACACTTGCATTATCAACTGTCATTGTAATGTTGACTGTTATATTACTAATGAGTAACAAAGCCATGTAACTTCAGGATTCTTTAGTAAATGTGTAACAGACAAAGTGTATGTATGTAATTAGCTAGTTTTAGTTATAATGTGATTGTAGTATTACATCTAATTATATGTAATATGATTGTAGCATTACATTGCGTAGGTTTCGTCTATGACTTTGTATAATAATTTATTAACGAAGTAGAAAAGAACTCAAGAACTTATTGTATTCATCCTGAAATTAATTGAATTCGATATTCTATGATAACTTACAAGTGATATTAGGATCATGCAGAGTTATTAAATTCTTCTCTTAGTAATGAAATTGTCACATATAATTAGAATACCTATATGCACAATTTATAAAGTATTATGTACAAATGAATAGTGATATATTTCATTTCTTGCTTTAGTTTTGTAGAGATATTTCCCCATAAGTTATTTGAAACCTATTGTTTCACCTATTTGGAAGTATTACAAATAAATAAGGATAGATTTTCGAAAAAGTGAAGTAGTAAAATATCATTTTTTTTTTAAAAAACTCGAAACCGAAAAGGGTTGATTTTATTTATAAAAATTCGAAAAATATGCTTGATTTTGTTTTAAAAGATTCGAAACAGACAAAGGTCTATTTTATTTAGAAAGGTTCGAAGCCAATGAGAATCGATTTTGTTTGGAAATAGTCAAAATAGAAATCAATCAATTTTGTTTCAAAAATGTGCAATAGAAGTAGATCTATTTTGCTTTGAGAAGTATAGACAAGAAAAATAATAGATTTTGTTAGGAAAGAGTAGAAATAGGATAGGATTGACTTTGGTTGAAAATATTAAAAATACAAAAGCATAGATTTTGTTTGTTGAAATTTGAAAGAAGAAACCGTTGATATTGATTGAAATAGAAATGTTAAAACATGTTTAATTTTGTTTCGAAAGATTAGATCCAGGAAAGGATTCATTTTGTTTAAAAAAGATTTGAAACAGAAAATGGTAAAATTCTTTTATAAGGATTTGAAGAAAAAGAAAACGATAAACCTTTTACAAAGATTTGAAACTGAGAAAAGATTTCGAGAATTCTTGAAACAGAAAAGGATAGTATAGATATAGTTTGGAAAATATTGAAATAGAAAAGGATCGATTTGCAACAGTAGAAATAGAAAACGATCTATTGCATTTGGAGATATTTGAAGCCCGAAAAGATCGACGATTTTGTTTGGAAAGATTTGAAACAGAGACTGATCCTCTATTTTGCTTTGGAAAGAGTAAAAAGCGAAAAAGTGACGATTTTATTAGGAAATAGTAGAAATGGAAATGGATCGATTTTGATTGGAATGAATACAAAGAGGAAAGGAGAGATTTTGTTTCGAAAGATATGAAATGAAAAGTGTCGATCTTATTTAAAAAGATTTGAAACAGAAAGAAATCAGTCTTGTAAAAATATTTGTAACAGTAAACGATCGAAGTTGTTTGGAATGATTTATAACACAGAAGAATTGATTTTTCTTTGAAACCGTTGTTATAGGAAAATTTGTTATTTTCTTTCAAATATTTGAAACAGAAAAGGAAAGATTTTGAATGCAAAGATTTGAAACAGGAAATGAGAGATCTTGTTTGATAAGATTTGAAGTAAAAATGAATTTTTTTTAACAAAAAGGACAATTGTGTTTTGAAGCATTTCTAACAAATTGAAACTATTTTGTATGGAAAGATCAGATAAAGAAAACGTTTCATTTTATTTGAAAAGTTACGTATAGAAAAACGTCAATTTTGTTCAAAAATATTTGAAAGAGAAACCAGACGTTTTTGTTGGAGGAATTTGTGTAAAAAATTATACGATCTGGTAGAAAAAAGTAGAAATAGGAAAGGACCTTTCTGGCTTGAAAGATTTGTAACAGTTAATGATTGTTTCGGTTAGAACACGTTTCTAACAGAAAAGAATCTATTTTGTTTCGAAACATTTGTAACAGGAAATCATCAATGTTATATTTCTAAAGATTTGTACAGAAAATAATGTTTTATTTAGAAAGATTTGAAACAGAAAACGATCTATTTGGAACAATTAAGGAAATCATTTTTCAAATAATATTAAAATATTTTTTTCTGTTTTAAAAAAATACTGTTATAGGGCCATATATAGTAAACACGTGTATCATATGACAATATAATTAAACCATATTTTACGAATACAGTACTTTTTCTTAATTTCTAAGATACTTTTTATTAAAGTACCAAAGAAATTAACACAAAAAGAATTCTAAATGTTAAATGTACAATGTATGAGTATATATATATATATATATATATATATATATATATATATATATATATATATATATATATATATATATATATATATATATAATTTCTATTTGAATGATATTTGTAATGGTTGGATATATGCCACCAATCAAGCTGGATGAAACCAAATAGTGAAATTCGCAATTAATTAAAGGCAAACAGTTCTTTAAAAGAGAACTATTTTTATTTGCTTGTAATTTATTTCTACTTTCCTGTTTTGT
This sequence comes from Thermobia domestica, assembly GCF_964235325.1. Lineage (NCBI taxonomy): Eukaryota > Metazoa > Arthropoda > Insecta > Zygentoma > Lepismatidae > Thermobia > Thermobia domestica. The sequence continues at coordinate 15,023,324 of NC_137468.1, forward strand.
TTTTATTTATTTATTTATTTTGAATTTTTAAAACTTTATTATCTATTTATTTCTGAATGATTGATTATTTAATAATTATGTTCTAATGTCACAACATGCTTTTGACAAAAATACATTACATTTATTCTATTCGAAATTACATCATATGGATTCATTTGTTAAAAAGAATTCGCAATGTAATAGGGATATTTTAGTATTCATTATTATTGAAAGTCAATTCTCGCACTAGTGACCTTCACTGTTTTACACAAGTTAGAGATGTCAATACTAGAAAATTTTTCTTTTTAAAACAGACTTCGTTTCGCTAATTTTAGAATTACGACAGTTTTGAACAACATGTCTTCAACAATTTTCATTGTGCCAGTGGCGCTATTGCGATTTCGTTTCGGTGGAGGCTTTGCTAACTTTATTCCTGGGAATGTAAAAATTCTGCAAGATATTTCATTTACTTTAAAATAGTAAATAAAATTTCGGGGGGTCCTAAGCCCGGAAGCTCTCCTTAAATACGCCACTGATGATTTGGTACATTTAATACAACTGTTTACAAATATTTCCTCTAAATAACCAAGAAAGGAATAAACTTACGAAAAAATACTTCAGAGATGCCTGGAAATTTTCGACTTTCCACTTTCTCGATTAAAAATTCTGAAATATAACGATCGATGAGTCAGTAATGTTTCTCATTTTGTTTATCTACAAGATTTAGCATTGACGCTTTGGTAACTTCTAGTAGTGTCAGAACGAAAAGAAAATAGATAACCTATTTTGTAACACAAACAATCTTTAATATCTGTTTTTCATCTTAACTCACATGCCATGAAACATCAATGGAGGATTGCAATCACAAAGGCACACTTTCACACGATTTTGCACACAATAATTAAATTTGCGCAAGAATAATCATATTCTTCTGATCCTTAATTGTCTTAAGTTGCGGGAAGAAAATTTTATTCTTTAACTATACTCGCTGGAAAAAGTCTGGTGGAGTGAGGTCAAGAGAGCGAGTTGACCATTCAATTCTCACGCGATGTCCGATATAACGCCACAGGAAATGCCTGACCCAACCAATACCGTACTATTGTGGCATCATGATGGAGGATCTAGATCCTGCTGCCAACAAAGCTGATTAAAGTGGTCACTCTTTTATGGTAGGTTTCCCTATTGAGCTGCAGATAATTCTCACCCTTGACGTCGTCTTGAAAGAAGAAAGGGCCAATTACACCTTGGTACCTAACACCTCCACACATGACCATGTCGCGAGACTTTTACCAATGTACCATTGTACCATTGTACGACTATCATATTTGGATTCGATTAAAGCCAGTAAACACAATTATGTATGTTTCCCTTACTGGTCCCTAATACAGAGACATACAGCAATGGGCTTCCTGTATGTTGTCGATTGCGGAGTATAGGCGTACGCACTGAATTCATTACCTCGAAGGAATGCTACTAGTCATTCTTTCAGAAGTTTAGCCTGCAAGGGAAAACACTTTAGAACATTGAAATATGTCACATCTGCAACATGTTATAAGTACGTTTGTCAGAAATTTTACTTCCGCTAGACGTTATAACGACTCAAACTCTCGCTATTACTTATGGACTATTCAACATATAGAAAAACAAACCTTTTATTGCTATGACCTTTTACTGAAAGCGATAATAGCTAATATGATAGATAAATGTAAATCAAGTTAATTCAAAATTCAGAGCATAAAAGATTGTCTTTCAAATACAGCTATTGCAACCTACTAAAACGCGAAAATTAAAAAAAAAATCTCTTATACAAGCAAAAACGTAAAACAATTTAGAAACAGAATTAAGGCCTTCAGTATTTTAAAATCTTAAAAGCCGTCTTAATTCGGGTTTGAAAGCTCTTTTATGGACGTTTGCACAACATTATGTCAATCACATAAAACTTTACAAAGCGTTGCTATAGCTACACTGTTTCAAGAAACTGAGTTTCACAAAACTAACAAAAAAGTAATTACTTGTATATATATATATATATATATATATATATATATATATATATATATATATATATATATATATACAACACACTTCTGCTAAAGCTGACTTCTGTAGAATTTAAAAAGACATTCAAACAAAATGGAATGTTAAAATTGTCGTTTTCTACCTTCCTCATTTATCTTTTTCAATTACAGCCTGACGTCCTTTCAAAAACAAGAAATGGGAGTGCATTTTATTACTAATTCAGTTCTTAACATATTTTTTCATCATGTATATATATATATATACGTTAGATGCGTACATTTGACTGTATATTAAAAACCTATGAAGTTCTGAATTATTAATAGATACATTTTCCTTCTTAACCATAATAGTAAATACGAAACAATCTTCAATAATGCATGTATATGCATATATGGTTGTTTTACGAAAATCTAGTTTTTTTTTTTTATGAACTAACACGAACCTGGAAGGTATGTATGCGTATACACCCTCCACTTTGTAATAGATCATAAAAATAAATCATATTCATAGCATTGTGAAAACGTACATTCTCAAGAGAAATTTTGTACCTGGTGTGTATATATATATATATAAGAAGATGAGTTTTAAAATTTTAAGAGCATTTTCAAAGAAATATAAGTATTAACGACATTGTGTTGGTTTGAAAGATACATTTTAATGAAAGACAAAAACTATTCTTTAAAATGGACACTTTATAAAAACCTTATATATATATATATATATATATATATATATATATATATATATATATATATATATATATATATATATATATATTAGCATGGGTCGCCAAAAATATATATCAGATTGCCTAAAAAGTATTCAGCCTTTGGAGGTAAAAACGGAGAATATTTTTATTGTGATTTAAAAAGAACATTATGAAGCCACAGTTATACTATTTTATTTGATGTTCTTGTCATCTTCTCCCACAACACATAATCTCGTCACCCGAGTCGTTAAATATTGTGACGTGTGGTTACACAGGATTGTTCTTTTGATACTAACTTAACACGTTCAAAGGTGTTCTGTAGAGATCGAAACAAATAATAGTTTGATGGTGTCAGATTTGAGCTATAAAGTAGATGCACTAAAACCTGCCAACGGTCGTTGTCACGGATCGTTAAAGATGTATTCGGTTTGGCGTTATCAGTGTGGTATACGACACTCTTTCTGTTAAATAGTTCTAGTCGTTTCTTTTTAATTGCAAGGTGTACTCGGGCAAATTGCCAAAAGTACAGTTTCGGGACTATCGTTCTACCCAACGGCAGTACCACGTGATCCACTATGCCCTTACAATCCCACCAAACGAACAGGATAACCTTTATAGCTGTTAGTATGGACTTCGTCACAGATTGTGAAGAGTCTTCTCGCTTCGACCATGATCTTATTCGCACATTATGTCGTGGGTTATACACTTTTCATCACTCGTGAAAAATCACTTTAGAAATGACTCGAGTTTGTTAAGTTTCAGTAGAGATGCGTAGATAGAAATTCGATCGAGTAAATGTTTTTGAGTGAGATTATGTGGCACCCAACCGTCAAGACTATTTTCGTAGCCAGCTTTCTTCAAATGTTTTTAACACTGTTTAGTAATACATGTTTAGGTCGTTGGCGATACAGTGTAACTACCTAGGTACTTGCATGTAGATCTTGCTTGTCTTTTGTCTAATATCTGAGGCATCTGAATTTCCAAAACGAGGCATCGGAGCAATTAACTTTTGGTTATTGTTTTTAAAAACGAATCTTGACCATAAAAATCACTAATTTCAACACTGATCTGGGCAGCATTAGTTCCTTTATTGAAATAAAATTGTAAAATGTAGAGTAATTTTCCGGAAAGTTCAATTATTTTTACGGGATAATACCTTACGTTTGTTTACAAATCCCAACACCTTTTTTCACATATACTAGTTTCGATTGTCAGCTCAATTCAGTGTGAGTGAAGAAACCATTCGGCAGCATCTCCATCAACCTGCGAAGCACTACAATTTGGGTCGATGGGTTTCACAGGATTTGACTCTGGGCCACAACGCTACGCGAGTAGACACCTTTCTTAGCTGTCTCGTCTGAGGAAGGTGTCGTTTCTGGACAGGGTGTTTACATGTGATGAGAAGTGGGTCCTGTACGAAGCTCCATGGCGCAATCATCATTGGTTAGCATCCCATGAATCAGTTTCAAAACATCCGAAACCAGCACTGCACCAGAAGAAGCTCCTCTTGTGTGTTTGGTGGAATGGTCGCAGTATCGTGCATCGGGAAATGCTGCCAGCTGCTCAGAGCATCAATGCTAGTGTATACTGTCAGAGGTTGAGCCGTATTCAAGAAAAACTCAGAAGTCTGGAGGAAACCTACATTTCTGAATCGTAGAGAGTTACTCTGTTACAGGACAACGCTAAGCCCCACGTGGCTAGGATGACCCGGGACATCATTCTTTCTTTGAATGGGAAACACTATTGCAACCACCATACTCCCCGGACATTGCACCGTTAGGTTATCACCTGTTCCATTCCTTGGATAATCACCTTAGGGGACACTAGTGTAAATCTCTAGTAGAGGTGCTAAATTCACCACTTGATACCTTCTTCGCTTCACGGCAGGCCAAGTTCTACCACGATGGAATCCATGGCCTTTCAGAATGTTGGCAGAAGGTCGTCGATGCTGACGGGGACTATTATTGGTCTTCCTGGTACGTCTTAGGAGACGTATGGATTTTGAAAGATGGTGGGTGAAAATGCTATAGAACTTTCTTGGTTACTTTTATAAATAAAACTTGGTTATACCGCATGCTGAATCAAACTTCATATCCCCTTTCTTTTTATCAACAAACAAAAAGATCAATGTGTTTGATTTTTTTAAGTAGACGATCAAATGCACAGCGTGCTGATTGGCTACTCACGCTCACACATACACATACACCAGTTCTGCTTGCTAAGTGAAGATTAAGATAAGAGGTTTGCAGGTGTACTCTTTACTGCAGGTTACTTAAGGTGATTTGCTGTTATGATTTCGTTGTAGTCTGAGAATTGATTATCTAAAGGAAAAATCATTATCTTATGAAAATTTATGACAATATTAGTCCTTATTTATCGCATAGTATGGAATAAACAGCATAAAAATCACAATAGGTCCATGTTAAGGAACTCATGGACGAAAATAGGCAGTGAGCTTGGAATGTCGAGCCGATACAAACATACATATCTATAAGGAAAACAAAGATAGGTTCAGATTGAGGATAGATCACCATACAAATCATAATTTTACAATTAAAATTAATGACTTTATACCAAAGTTGGCTGTATTAGTTATTAATTTCTGCTGGTGGAGTATTCTGCAGAATGTACTCAAGTTGTATTTTATGTTTACAAGCGTAGGCATACTAATCTCAGAGCATGACAATTGTTATAGCACGGTTAAAATGAGTGAGTACATATGAAAGACAACTCTATTACATTATTCGGTGGGATATTTCTGCACAGTGTAAGGAAGCTCTCATTTATGTTTAGAATGTAGCGTTACTAGTGCAAAGCCATAGTGCTATTGAAACTCATATCACTGTTAAAACCACATTAAGGTACTTGTAAATACACTGGTTGACAATTGCTAGCAATGAAACACGTTTTGAGTCATAAGTTTTGAAAACGCGGCTTCGTGGCTATATAGTCGCATAAATATATCAATAGAGGGCACTAGTGAGCCATTGCATCCAACAGCAGAGGCTACAGGACTATGCGAGGTTCCTGATCAGGAACAAACGTCAGATTGAGTCAGAAGATTGTACTCAAAAGACACGACCAAGCACGACAGACGCTGTTGACAGTACAATACTGTAGTGCAAGCTAATTGGTCTGTTGGAAAATGGTGGAAATGGCTCACCTGAGTCGTTGTAGAGATGTTGGTTGCCTTGAGGCAGGTCAAAGTGTTACAGAGGTTGCATGTGTGATAGGAGTGGCAGAAAGTATTATTTCCCGATTGTAGAAAGTTGTGACCAGAAGAACTGCTGTACGTATGCATGGTGGAGGTCGTGGGAGGAGTACAACAGCTCGACAAGATCGCTACATTGGCCATTTTGCCAGAAGGAATAGATGTGCCGCTTCTGCGCAAATTGCTGGTGGGTTTGGCGGAGCATCAAGTACTCGTGTGTTCCCTGAACAATTTTTTGACGACCCAATATTGTCGGGTTGTATGTGTGGAAACCCGTTAAATGTATATCAATATCTCCCACCCACAGCTGTGTCAGATTACAACGGGTATGGTACATCTTGGTTGGGACGAGGGGAACTGGGCAAATGTTGTTCTTAGATGAGTCACCTGATGAGATTTCCATCTGAGACGGTCTCAAATGAATTATTCTGGCCATCAATTGGTAAGGCGATAACGAGATACACTTTACCATTTACCGAACATCCGTAAATAGGACAGGTGTGGTGGCACTGGTGTTAAGGTATGGGCGGGCGTTATGAAAAATGGACAAACACCATTGTGCGTTTTGCAGGCGAATCCGTTACCGTTTGCTTGCACTACTGCGCGTTTGTAATGAGATTTTGACAGGATATGTTCATTTTTTAGCGGTGCATTGGACCCAAAATTCGTCTTCATTGATGACAACGTACGTCTACACAGTACCGCCCAAGTTGAAGAGGCATGCCATAGTATTCTCTTAATCTTAATTCCTTTAAGCGTGCCTGAAATGCCCTTGGACGACGAGTTGCACAAGTTGCACAAAAGAATCCACACCTTTGACCCTTCAGGATCTGAAAACTGCTCTAAAGGAGTAATAGGATAACCTATCCGTGGAACTCATGAACTCTCTCGTTGACAGCATGGCAAACAGATGTGCAGTATGCATTGGTATGGCCGAGGTAGTTATATGCATTATTGATTTGATCCGAACTCCTTTGTATTCATGATATCTGACATTTCATGTCGTTACTACATAGCACTCTCCATACGTCTCTGATTTTCACATTCTGTTCTTTTTAATAATGACAAATCCCTGTTATATAACATCATTGTGATCTATCATTATAACACCATTTAAACCATATTTATAATTGTAGTGTATTGTTTCATGACTTGGGTATTTTTAAATCTGATAAATATTTTTAATTGTGTTCATACAGTCACTTTAGTGTTTATACTATGAATAGTGTAACAGCCAAAAAGTGTTTAATCTACTAACAGTTTTTGATCTAGTATTTACGTGAAGTACTATTGCCCAGAAGACTCATAACATTACTAATCTCGTCTCGAATTTAAAAAGGAATTTCTCGTCTCGTTTTCGAGACTAGAGGATACATTTCTCGTCCTGCGTGTAACACTAGAAACGACTTATCTAGGCCAGCATACCTCTATCGCTTTACAGACATTACTGTCCAATTTGCCCCAGACTAAATCATGGCAACAAAGCGGCCCAGACCAATGTTAATGTGGGACTTTTCGTTTGGTTTTAAGTATAGAATCAGCGGAACAATTTTATGATATAGAATTATGTATCACCCTGTACATTACCAACAATATGACACAATGATGAGCCATCTCGCACCGATCATAGCACACAGCTCAAAATTTTGTTTCCGGTTGAAATTCCAATATACCCATTTCCCAGAGAGTGCATATTTCCACTTAAAAACATATCAACTAAAAACACTATGATTCAACTTTGATGTATTAGTGTTAATACCCTACCTGTATGTGTGTGTGTGCGTGGGTGAAAGTATGAGCGCGTGTGAGAGTATGTGTTCATATGAGTAACAATGTTTTGTTTTACAATTCGTTTTACCTTTTTATTTTCTTTGAAAATTTAAATTAATCAACAGTGCTTACATAGTTCAAATGGTTTATATTTGAAATATTAAAGACTACACAGAATTACAGCCTCTTTTCGAAATATATGTATGTATATTTAAAAATCTCTTTTTTCAATATGATAATCCACAATGTTACTTTGTCGTGCTTTTATGATTTGTACAAATAAATCTATAACAGTCTGTGCTATTAAAATACCTTTTATCTATATGTATGTATATATTGAACTTTGATGCATTATACAATGCATTTTGTATTGAATGCTCCATTTTAATCGGCTTACATATAACTAACTATTTAAGTTATCGCTAGTAGTTGGTTAACGGAAAGAATATCGTTTGAATTCTTGCAATAAAATTACATTACTAATCTCACTTACTTTATCAGTTATCATATTTTTTATTTTTATTTATTTTTTAGGGATTTTAAGGGGAAATTTATGATTCAAAATGTGTTATTTTTTTATTTCTGAAGGGAGTGGCGTGAAAGATTCGGGTTCGATCCGCGGCAAGATCTCATGTGGTTCGGATCCCACATTAAGCTGTAAGTGTACGTCTCATACAGCCTCGCTGCTGAATAGGGCGCTAACTCAAATCTAATTAACTATTTCCAAGGGATAATGGATCAAGAAAAAATAATAATATTACTAGAAACAGTAGACAATAAAATGTACTAGGGCACAAGGGCGTCCATCAGGGGGGCAAGGTGGGGCGATCGCCCCCCCCTTAGAGGAAATTCTAGTTCAGAATATCGACAACCCAATAGAATTTTTACATTAGTTACAGCAAAATTTGAAACTATTTTTGAAACGTCGCTTACACTAGCCCCCCTACTTGGAAACCACAACATAGGCGCTCTTGGTAGGGAAAGTCAAAAATTATCCACAATTTTGACATAATTCTTGTTTGATTGTTCATACTGAGCTCTGTCCTTGTTTACTTTATAATTATGCTGTTATGGTCATGCAATAAAAAATTGATGCTAATTCCTCAATTTCTCTCCCTTTTTGTTGCAGATAGATCATGGCCTCTCTATTAGAACTTTGCACCAACGAGAAGTGATCTGTTTTTTTGTGATCGGAAGGTATATCAAGGATCACAATCAGTGGCGTATTTACGATTTTGTTTCGGGGGTGGCTTTGCTAACTTTCGGGGGGGGGGGCTTTGCCTGAAAATATGAAAATTCTGCAAGATATTTCATATACTTTACTATAGTAAGTAAGATTTCGGGGGGGCTTAAGCCCGGAAGCCACCCCCCTAAATACGCCACTGATCACAATCCATCAAAGACTTTCGGCACGATACTGAAACAGTGTCTTGCCGCAACGGAGTCTCTATGAATTGCTTGAAAAATTCAAAACTGGGCGCACAAGAGTTACGCACGAGGAAGGAGCCGAACGACCATCTACTTCCACAATGATGACAACATTGAGTGTGCACGTGACATGGTTCTCTTAGAGAAATGAGTGACTGTTGATGAAGCGGCACATCGTCTAGAAATTAGTCATGGTTCCTGAAACAACTTCCGACCACAAAAACCAGATCACTGCTCGTTGTTTCTCTTTGGTGCAAACTTCTAATGCAACGCTTCCCAACCGGTGTGCCGCGAGGAAATCGAAAAAAAAATAATTAATTGTATAGCAGCCAAATTGCAAGACAGGAAAAATATATATTGTATTTCACATTACTTTGAACCTGTCGATGTGAGGGATGACCAAGGTTCAGCACTTGTAGCAATACATGGCACCATTCATGGCTGTGAAAAGTTCTAATTCCCTTTTCAACGTCCTGCTTAAGTGAAGCAGGATTTTCTGCAATGAACACAATCAAGTGTAAGAACAGGTCACAACTATTAACTCTCCAACACGATATGACGGTGTGTTTATCAACTATCCATCTACAATTGAAGGAGATTATGAAAGAATATCAAGCTCAAGTTGCACAATTCTGAATCGTGCACCAACGTGTTTTACTTATTTTTCAAAAATTGTAATCTTCCTACATTATTATTAAACAATTGTAACTTTCAATAGATATTATTGAAAAATTATTACATTACTAATATTATTGAACAATTCTAATTTTCATATAATTAAAAATTGTAACGTATATTAACCATGTTAATAGATTATAACTTTCATACTGTATTGTTGCAGACTTTTTCGTAATTTGAAATTTTAAAATATCATTCAATCCTTTCGACAAAGCAAACATGTATACAAGTTACCTACATTTGTGTTTTGAAAATGCAAGAGATTTGTTTGTTCGTTACTTAGTGATCTTCCTTCTTAGTGAAAGGCCGGATACAGTTTTCGAAAAAGAAAGTATATTTTAATAACCTGAATCCTATATTTCATTGAAATTGGTTTCTATTTTTAAATTAGAACGAAAAATAAGAATAATGATTTAACCCAAAGGAAAATCAGTGATCCAGCTTTCTTCTCTGTGAGAAGGAGATCAGTAATCACTGAAAAAAAAATTATCACGGTATTTTATATTTACAAATAATAATAATTATATTTATGAGTGTGCCGCAAGAATTCAAGAGTGTGCCCCAAGTTGAAAAAGGTTGGGAAACGCTGTTCTAATGAAACAGCCATGATCTATCTGCAACAAAAGGAAGACAAATGGAGGAATTAGGATCAAACTTTCATAGCATCACCACAACAGCATAACAATAAAAGAAACTAGGGCAGAGGTCAGTATGAACAATGAAAGAAACTAGGACAGAGGTCAGTATGAACAATAAAAGAAACTAGGGCAGAGGTCAGTATGAAGAATAAAAGAAATAAGGGCAGAGGTCAGTATGAACAATGAAAGAAACAAGGGCAGAGATAAGTATGAAGAATAAAAGAAACGAGGACAGAGGTCAGTATGAACAATGAAAGAAACGAGGACAGAGGTCAGTATGAACAATAAAAGAAACTAGGGCAGAGGTCAGTATGAACAATGAAAGAAACAAGGGCAGAGATCAGTATGAATAATAAAGAAACAAGGGCAGAGGTCAGTATGAACAATGAAAGAAACGAGGGCAGAGGTCAGTATGAACAATGAAAGAAACAGGGGTAGAGGTCAGTATGAACAATGAAAGAAACAAGGTCAGTATGAACAATGAAAGAAACAGGGGCAGAGGTCAGTATGAACAATGAAAGAAACAGGGGCAGAGGTCAGTATGAACAATGAAAGAAACAAGAGCAGAGGTCAGTATGAACAATAAAAAACGAGGACAGAGGTCAGTATGAACAATGAAAGAAACTATGGCAGAGGTCAGTATGAACAATGAAAGAAACTAGGACAGAGGTCAGTATGAACAATAAAAGAAGAATTATGTCAAAATTGAGAATATATTTTAACTTAACCTCGTATATACAAAGAGTAATACAATATTTGGTCAAGAACAATATGTTTTAGTTAAGAACTATTCGGATGAATGAGGATATTAAAGTTTAGAAGTATTTAGTAAGTTTAAAAGAGTTTTTTTTTTCGCTTTTCGAGGAAAGATGGCAGAGAAAAAAGTAAGATGATAGTGAAAAAAATCGAATTCAAATTGTCGTTAGATTTACACGCTTACACGACCCCTTTCATACCGAAAAAAAAAATAATTTGGATTTCTGTCCATCTGATTTTCCGTTTGTCACGCTGTAAGTTCAGTTGCCTGACGGACATTTGGTACAACATAATATCGGCACCAAATTTTAAACTAATTTTTTTCCCTATAAGATTCTCCAGGGGAAGATTTTGGATCTTTTTTCCTACCTCCAACCACCCTCTTCCAAAACTGGAATAGCTTATTAGAAGGTGCAAGTCGTAAAAAAAAAAAACAAAAAAAAAAAAACCCTAACGATTTTGTTTCTTTTCATAAATGAATAGTTCAATGACAATTCTAAAACATCCTGAAAATCATTCTTTTCGAGAAAATTCGAGAAGGGGAAGTTTACTTTTTGGATTCTTCAAAATCAACTGACGCAATTGTGTTTGTATTTCGTGACAGATAAGGTTTCAAATTGGTATTTCATCGAAGTAATTTTCATAATTTTTATTTTCATGGTTTTATATTGATTTTACAGAAGTAGAAACTTCGTGTCCGTAGGTTTTCTTGGGGTACTCCTGTTCAAGGGCGCCCATGTTGTGGTTTCCCAGGGGGGGCAAGTATAAGAGACATTTCAAATATAGTTTTAAATTTTGCTGTAATTAATGTAAAAATTCTATTGTGTTTTCGATATTCCGAAGTATGATTTCCTCTAGGGGGGCAAGGCAAGCGCCCCACCTTGCCCCCCTTGATGGGCGCCCTTGTTCCTGTTTCCTCTCACTTTTCATTCTACCAATTCTTCCGTCATCATTCAGTTGCCTTAATCATAGTCTCCCTTAGCCTAAAGGGCATAATCGTGGGACGTTAAACTAAAAGATTTCGTTTTATTTCATTTTAAAGATTTTGCAGAAGCACAAATGCTTCATTTAACTACTACCAACGCCGTTCCACATTGCCCATTAATCTTTATTCCACAATTATCGATTACCACTTATGATATAGACGGATTAAAATTACAGTGGTGTAAGCCAATTTTTGAAAAAAGAAAGAAGACTTAAATACAGAAACCAGATCTAGATAAAGTCTGAGTTTCATTCAAGTGTCAACAGATGGCAGTGAAAGTTCTAATAATAAAAGAATAACCTGTTTTGTTTCTGAATTTAATACTCTATCTTTCGTGTTAATTTATGGAAAACAAACAGGATATGACTCACTTTAACCCATCCATACATTAGTTGATTTCTACTTTCATCCTTAATTAGTATCAATCCTACAAGACGAGACTTACAGTTTGAAATGAAATTTGAACCAATGTAGTGCATTCGATGATTTCCCATCGGGAATCAAACCCAAAACCTCGTGCACTAAGCTAGCCATTAGACCAGCTTTGAAGGCATTTCTCATATATTAAATAACTAGCATCGATTACCCGCTTTGCTGAGTTAAAATAAAAATAATAAATGTACAACTCCCCATCTCGTGCGTTCAGTACCCGTCAAATATGCTATTTTTGTTTTTAATGGCATGGATTTAAATGGGATCGGAAGTCGTCTCAGCAGCTTCGAAAACTATGGATCAGAAACTAATATCAGTCATTGTCGATAATTTTTATATACCTCCCCTTCTCCTCCCCCAAGTTGTAGGGCTGAACTTGGATGTAAACGGGATCGCAAGTATCTCTGTTCATCTAGCGACCCGAAACATATGAATACGACACTAATATCGGCTATTTTCAATTATTTTTATATATTTCCCCTCCCTCTCCCCCAAATTGTGGGGCTGAATTTGGATTTCAACAGCATCTGAAATATCACTGTTTAACTCAGCGACCCCGAAAACTATAGATTCAACACTAATATCGGTCATTTTTATACCACTTTTAAATTTCTCTCCCCTCCCTTCCTTTACGTTGAAACGTCAAGTCGATATACAAAAGCACCCCAGTCCCGAACCTCATCTATGTTGAAAATTTGGTCGAGATCGGTCGGGTGGTTCAAAAGGTATTAAGTTTTATTTATTTATTTTTTTTTATATACTGCCTTTCTCTGTCCACCTCCTAAGTTCTACCATTAAAGTGAAATGGCAAAAATAAATAAAAAAATAAATAAAAAATTCAGGCTCGAACCTATTCTTCGTTGAAAATTTGATGGAGATCATTCTAGTGTTTCAAGATGTATTAAATCACATCTTGAAAGAGGTTCACAAACAAAGCCACTTTCATTTTTAAATAGATTGATTTTCATATATTTCCCCTCCTCCCATACCCCTAAATTTATGGGTACAAGGCACACACTTTATCTATGTTGAAAATTTGATCGAGATCGGTCGGGTGGTTCAAGAGTTAATAAGATTATTAAGTTTTTATATCTCCCCCTCCTCTCCTTCCCTAAGATTTACCATCAAAGTGAATAGATAAAAGCACTCCCAAGCCAGAATCTCATTCACGTTAAAAATTTGATCGAGATCGGTCAAGTGGTTCAAGAGATTAAGAGCCACAAGTATAGCACTTTCTATTTTATAATATAGATTTTAAAATAAATTTTATTGAATATTTTTAAATATAGATTACTCGAAATATTTCATGCCTCCAATGTCGTTCACCCAGATAGACGCCGCCCATATTTAAGAAATATCATCTTTACACAAAATATATACTAAAGGCATAATTTATGATTTCGCTATGTGCGTTAATAATTTAAGTTGTTGCATAGAGAAAAAAACACATGTGGTGTACGTAAAAACGTAGGTGACATGCGTAAATCTTGTAGTTTTTTTTATTTAGCATACGCCTTTATGTAACATCCTGAAACAAACGTATAATTGAAAATCTATGTTTTAAAATACTGTCCGTATAAGTGTTCCGTCTATACGTATTTTCCGTATGAAAGAAAGAACTTATATAGGCAGTATGGATTTAATATACAGATGGACTACATAACATATTGCTGACGTAACATGCATGTACGTATGTAATATATGGAAGACTTTTAGATGTCAGACGTCCTGCAGCGGCATGATGCAACATTTAATTGGGAAAAGGGCAGAACGTATGTCGCATATGGATAACGTATGCTCGATATAGATTTCCGTAGTAAACATAAGGATTCCGTATATTTGAACAATATACTGCTGTCCGAATAACAGATTGTCCTCCTCATAACAGATTTGTGTCAATGGAACTGTTTTCAGGATTGTAGTTAAAAATGTTCACAGTTATTAAAAATTAAATATTTTTTGATGTGAAACCATAATAAAGTATAGTGTTCACTTAGTCCATTTTTGTTTAAGAAAAAAAAGAAAGTTAAAAAAAGGAAAGAAAGTATCTCTGTTACTGAAACACACTCAACAATTAACATATTCTCTTCGTTTATACGAGGTTTATATGTTTGTCTCCAAAGAGAAGTTTATATGTTTGTGTCCAATCCTTTCGACAATGAAATCTCGAAAACTACAAGTGCTACAAACGTGTCTTTTTCGCCGGTTGATTCCAAATTTTGTGTAGATTGTCCAATTCTAATTGCATACTTAAAAAAAAACATGGCCGTTATTTCATTATTCCATTTTTAGAAATAATTTTTTTTAAAAGTAAAGTATCATATCCTACAAGTTATACATTCCAACACACATTTGTATATAGGGGTTGTATGTCTCTCAGGCGTTTGTTTCATGGTTAAATGGTAATAAAAAACGAAAGGTAATCATTTCTCCAGTCTAAGATGAATCTTCATTGTTCGGAGTGTTTAGCCCAATGAACACCATATATGACTGACATAATTAATTGTGTTTGTAATGTCTTTGCTTATTACATAGTGCATGCAACAAGAAAGAAAACACTGATCATACGTGAATTAGAAACTCCAACCGGAAGTAGGCTCAAATCTTGCAAAGTACGCGAGATAATGAAAAAATATCCCCTTTATGATATCCCTTGGCAATTTTTATCAAGACGTCTTTCACTTGTGTTTGTAAAGGGACATGTGCAAATGTTGTGAGAAACGACAAGCAGATTCATGCTCATATGTAAATGATGCGCTGTGTAGAGAGCGCAGGTTCAGCTAGTATATTACTAAAAGCCTAATATTTAACCTAAAAAGAGTATGAAATTAATTTTCGTCCTTTTTAAAATTCAGTTCCTGAACATCTCCCTTCCCTTGTTTTTTTTATTCCTCTCACATTCTATGTATTGTGGTGGTGACAAATTTTCCTTACGCTGCAAGAAATCTCTCCGTTCTTGATGATGAAGTGTGTGGATGCAAATAGCCAGGGGTCAGGCGGATGTCTTTTATACATATTCCCTCTCGCCTATTCTCTTCCATTTCACGGAGAACTTGACCTTCGATCGCTATTCTGCCTTTGAGTGGCTTTTCTTGTCACATCCGATGGACATTGTGGGAACAAAATAGGATCAAAACAACACAAGTTTTCGTTTTAGAAGGCTTTTTTTTTATCTTCTCGAAATTTGAATGAAAAAGCTTATATAAGTAGTTCGTTCTCATAAAGAGAACATGTTGACGATATAACTAAAGAAAAATTGAAAAAGAAAGATAGATAGTGTTATTAATAAATAATAATATCAATAATGACCTCGATAACTCGAAGCTGAAGGAAAAAAATAAAAATTCGAGTTATCGAGCTCTTCAAATAATCAAAGTTCAAGTTATCAAAGAGGCCACAACAAAAATTCCAGACACCGAGGTTCAGAGTCCCTCATTATAACTGGCTATATAACCTCTATAACTAAAAGTTTTATTCATTCAACCTCTATAACTCAAAGTTTTATTCGTTCACCCTCTATAACTCAAAGTTTTATTCATTTAAGCTCTATAACTCGAAGTTTTATTCATACAACCTCTATAACTCAAAGTTTATTCATTTAAACTCTATTACTTGAAGTTTTATTCATTCAACCTCTATAACTTGAAGTTGTATTCATTCAATCACTATAACTTAAAGTTTTTTTCATTTAAACTCTATAACTCAAAGTTTTATTTATTTAAACTCTATAACTCAAAGTTTTATTCATTTGCACTCTATGACTCAAAGTTTTATTCATTTACACTCTATAACTTCGAAGTTTTATTCATTTAAACTCTATAACTCCAAGTTTCATTAATTTAAACCCTATAACTCAAAGTTTTATCCATTCAACTTCTATAACTCAAAGTTTTATTCATTTAAACTCTATAGAATAACTCAAAGTTTTATTCATTTAATCTCTATAACTCGAAGTTTTATTCATTTAATCTCTATAACTCGAAGTTTTATTCATTTAAACTCTATAACTCGAAGTTTTATTCATTTAAGCTCTATAGCTCGAACTTTTATTCAATTAACCTCTAGAACTTGAAAATGTGAAAGTTTCTTACATTAAGTAAGATGACTTGTAAAGGGAGCACTCTGTCGGAAAAATGTAGAAAGCTTTTCCAGGCCAGCCACCCTGAATAAGATTTTCCTGGTTTTCCTCATTCAAATCAGGCAAATATCGGGATGGTACCTAAGTTATAGGTCCCAGACCGCTTCCTTCCTTCCACAATCCTTTCTTTCTTCCTTTCAACTGTGTTGTGTTGGAATGTATAACTTATAGGATATGATGCTTTACTGTTTTAAAATTTCAACACCTCCAGGGTATCCCTTAAAAATGTAATAAAGAAATGACGGCCGCGTTTTTTTTAAAGATTCAATTAGAACTGGACAATCTACACAAAATTTGGAATCGACCAGTGAAAAAGGCACGTTTCTAGTACTGTGCTTGCTGAGGGACGTCATCCCTTATTTATACGTGACTGGCTAAATGGCCATAAATGCCGAAAGCCAAGAAATCTAAATCCTAAATTACAATACACATTAGCAACAATGACTGGACTAACAACAATGACAATTAACTAAAAACATAGAGCTTTAACTTCGAGTTAGTGACGTCACATCAAGAGAAATTCAAATTAAAGAGGTAAACTTAGACTCGTAGAGGGTCACAGATACGAAAGTACGAGTTACCGAGGTTTTTAAATGATTATGAAATATTTGAAATTCGACTTATCGAGGTTGTAATTTTTAGACATTCGAGTTACAGAGATATTTTAACATTGGATGTTCTGGAGAATTCAACGAAATGTGAAAAAATTCGAGTTATTACGATCCAACTGTATTTAGTCCTCTCCATTGGATGCTCTATTGAAAAGTTTTCCTGCTTGATTTGAATTGTTTTTTGTTTGTTTGTTTTCCAGCAGCAAGGCTATGTGAAATGTGAACCTACATTTTAACTATAGTAGTTTGCTCAATGATCTCTCACTGGGAATCGAACCTATGACCCCATGCACCAAAGGCGCTTGTTACTAAATCAGGAGGGCGAGCTAACATGGTTTCAACTGGTTATCTCTATGACGGTGTTTAATTTCTACGACACATATTATTCATTATGGCTTTGGAAGTATTCAAAATATATTAATAAAACTAAATAATAAGACAATGCTTTGGTAAGATTTATTTTAATAATACGAGGTTAGGTCAATAAGTAAATGCAAAATTTTTTAAAAAAATTTCTTTTCAGGTAGGTTCTACGGCATTGTGTGCTCACCAGACGCTAGGTGTCACCGTTCTTCGCCTGTGGTAAGTTGTAGCGTTATCACATCAGTCCGCTTTGCGCTGTTGCGAAGTAAAAATGTGGCCGTACAATTCTCTCTGTGCACCAAAGAAGAACGGCGCACAGTGGGGCGAAAATGCAAAAAGCTGGCCAAAAGTAAAAAACGAAAGTTAGTAATATAGGAATTTTTTTATGTAGTTGGCTAGAGTGATGTTAGAAGGGCCCAAATCCATAAATAAAATAGGGTTTTTACTTTATTTCGACTACCTGAGCCACTCTTAAGTAGACCCTTTAGCAGGTCAAATGCGTAGAGAACAATAGAAGAATTGTGACGCGTCCGTTGAAACGGTTGCAACTTTCGAATGCGTTCATAGTTTTTAAATCTGTAAAGTTTTCCTATATCGTACTGGTAAGTAGAATAAGTGTATGAAGTGAAAAATTAATAATAATGATGTAATAATTTATAATTTGAATCGCAAGTCAGGTAAAATTTTCACATTGTTTATATATTTTATTAACTTAAAGCGTTGAAAACATTATGTGCACCCTCGTGCACCACGTTCATATTTTGTAGAATGGTAGTCTGAATATTAATTAATGCTATCGACAAAAACGTAGTTGCCAAAACGTGCCAATTACAAAGCGTGTTGATGTTAATTATTGTTCATTTAATGTTACAGTGACAAGCCGTGGCAGTTATCATAACCGAATCAAATACCAATAATTTGTGTCATTTAAGTAATAATACGTTTCTAATAAATAAGAACGTAAGTAACAAGTAATTGTTCATCAAAATATGTGGAAAAAGTGAATGTTGTTAAAGATACATTGTGAAAATTACGAAGTATGTTGACATTCTTTTTATTCCGCCATTTTGGATCCCCCATTTTGTTCTTTTCAACTTTAGTTGCAGAATCGTAATCAGCAACCTCAATAACCCCTTAATACAAAATTTCATTCAATTTGAATATAGTTATCATATTTTGGCCACCTTTTTACGTTTTCGCCCCAGTGTGTGGCGTTCTGTTATCCGTTTTTGTGGTCTGAAGGTGTACCCGGAGCGGATATTCACAGAAGACTTTGAGCACCATACAGGGACACTGTAGAGACCTACACGGGCCGGGCTTGGGCGGGCCGACTCTCTCATTTCTTTGAGCCGGGCCGGGCTTGGGAGGACCGACACTGATTTCTCTTCAGGTCGGGCCGGGCTGGGGCCGATTAATTGCAATTCTTTAATAATTATTGATTTAACGATAATTGGAATAAAGCCAAACGTTGAAGAAGTGTGCCCGTGAAAAATGTTACAAAGAATGCAATAGCTATATAGTTTGTGTTGCTTAGCGGCTCCACTTTCACTATAGAGGATTGCAGGCATTGTGCGGTAAATTGAGCTGTGACCTTGACCTTGACCTTCACTGAACCCAAAATATGACAAGAAGGGGTGGGAAAGTTTTGCCTGTCGCTAAACAACATTGCCATCTTCACTTTATGCTAAAAATCAATTAAGTTACATTTTTGTTACAGGAAATGGAGTTTTTGTTCTCTCGATAACAGGCAAAATTCTAAGAGGCAACGGTACCATTCGGGAGGTAAGCGTCAGGTTGTGAACCAGACTTTAGAAAATGTTTCTGAGGGTTAGGTCAAGTTTAATACTAAATTTTGAGAAAGATTGGAGCTCGAGCTAAATTTTTAAAAAAATTATCGAGCCGGGGTCGGGCGAAAAACTTTTAAAATTTATCGGGCCCGGGCCGTGTTTGGCCCAAGAATTTTAAAAGACTTATCGGGCTGGGCCGGACTCGGACCCAAAAATCTCCAAAACTTTTCGAGTACGGGCTGGGCCGGGCCTAGGTACATTCGGGCTGGATTAGTCTCGGGCCGAAAAATTCGGCCCGTGCATGTCTCTAGGACACTGTGCTGCCATAATGAAGTATTTAACAGTGGATTAAACAATTGAAAAGTGACCGAACGAGAGTGAAGGACGAGGACAGAGCAGGGGGGCCAGCTAAAGCAACAACTTATGACATCATTGAACGAGTTCGTGCCTTGATTCTGAATAACAAACGAGTGACTATTGATAAAGTGGCAACCCATATGCAGATTAGTAATGGCTCTGCATATGACATGATGCATAACAGGCTCAACTTTCACAGAGTTTGTGCGAAATGGATTCCGAGAAAACTCGATGAAGAATACAGGCGAAACCGTGTAAGAATCTGTCAGCGTCTACTGGATCATTATGCTAACGAAGATGCAGTGTTTCTCAGGCGAAAATCACTGGAAATGATTCACCAAAATGAACTAGAGAGCAAACGCCAGAATATGGCGGGGGGAACTCATGTGGTTCTGATTCCACGTTAATCAGTAGGTCCACGTCTCATATAGCCTCGCTGCTGAACGGGACGTTAAACCCAAAATCAACTCAACTCAAGCCAGAACATGGAACGGAAGCACCCTGACTCTCTCGTCAAGAACAATTTTTAAGAGTTAAATTTCTGCAGGGAAAGTGATACTTACAGTGTTTTAGGCCTCACAGTCTAGCATAATTGATATTCGGTCGCCTAAAAGAGCTGACTATGGGACTAATCACTACTTCGTAGCAGCGATAATAAGAGAGAGATTAGTGTTAATAAAGGAAATATTCGACATCTAAAAACAGAAAAGTTTAATTTAGATTAATTAAGAGAGAGCCAGTGAGAGGGAAATGCCACATTGAAGTGACGAATAGATTCTCGGTTTCAGAAGGTTTACAGCGCACTAGTGTTCAGGATATTTAGGTTGAAATTAAGGATAGTATTAAAATTTGAGCAGAAGGAAAATTGGGAGACGCGAAAATGCATAGGAACAAACCGCGGTTCGAACAGATACAAAAGAAAAGCATTCTCCTTATCTGAAATAAGGAGCCAGGGACGGATAAAGGGGAAAAACGGGGCGATTGCCCCTCCCCCAAGGAGAGGGAACTTTCTTATTTTATATATAAATAAAGTCCATCCCAGAGTTTGGAGCTCTTAAAAGTAGCTCTAAATAGCAATATTACAATCCACCGCCTCTCGAGAAGTCCGTCCTGGATCCGTTCCTGCAAGGAGGAATTGCCACAAAAGTGGAAAGAAACTCAATGTTCCAATTCACAAGAAAGGCGACAAAACTGATTATAATAATTATCGAGGCATTCTTTTCTGTCAACATCCTATAAAATTAACTCAAACATTTTATTAGTAAGATTGACCCGATATGTAGACGAAATTAGTGGAGATTATCAATGCAGATTTAGGCGAAATCGACCAATCATCGAGCAGATATTTATCATTCAAAAAAAGTTCGAAAAAAATGGAATTTATTGATTTTAGAAAGGCTACGAATCGGCTAGGAAGGAAATATTGTACAATATTCTTACAGAATTTGGCATGCCGGAAAAGGTAGTTCGATTCATTAAGATGTGTTTAAACAAATCCCAAAGTAAAGTCCGAGTAGGAAAATTCTTGTCCACGAGCTTTCACGCCGAGAATGGCCTAAAACAAGAAGATGAATTGACGCCATTATTATTCAATTTTGTCCAGGAATACGCCATAAAGAAAATCAAAGACAGCAACCAGGGCTTATAGCTGATTGGTATTCACCAGTATGGCGTATGCGAATGATACAAATTTAATAGGGGATGATAGGAGAACAATAGAAAGAAATGCAGAGATCTTATTAAACGCTTGCAGGGACATGGGTTTAGAAGTAAATGCAGAGAAAACTAAATACATGGAAGTTTGCTGGGATCGTAATACTGCAAATTATGGATGCTGCAAAATATCAAACAATACTTTCGATCAAATAGTTATTTTCAGTTATCTAGAATGAACGTTAACAGACCAAAACCACATCCACAAAGAAATGAAATGTCTACTGAAAGTAGGAATTCGTATTGTTATTCAGTTCAAAATCTCTTGTGGTCACGAATTCTGTCGAAAAATTTGAAGCTTAAAATATATATATATATATATATATATATATATATATATATATATATATATATATATATATATATATATATATATATATATATATATATATATATATATATATAAAACGATAATCATGCCTGTGTTCAGTATAGTTGCGACACATAGTCGCTTACTCTGAGGGAAGAACACACTGAAAATATTTGAAAATAAAATCTAGAGGTGAATATACAAACCCAACAGGAACGGGAATGGAGAATAGTGGAAACTTTATAAAGAGAAAATGAATAATTTTTACCTTTTGCCCTACGTTGTTAGGATCATTAAATCTAGGAGGCTCAGGCGGGCACCTCACGTAACCAGAATGGAAGAAAGTAGAAACATATGCAAAATTTTAACTGGAAATTCAATTGGAAAACGACCAATAGGAAGACCTAGGCGTAGATGGGAAGACAATATTAAGATGGCTCTCGCAGAAATAGGAATACAAAGTAGAAACTGGATCCAATTGGCTTAAGGATGGAAGTCAATGGAGAGATTTTGTCATTGCGACATTGATCCTCCAGGTTTCATTAGGAATAAAGTTAGTTAGTTACTTAGAAAGGTGAAAAACAATTTTCTGATGTTACATAAATCTGTATTTTTCTTACACTAGGATATTATTCCGAATCATATTATTAATTCTTAAGCGAAATTTCCGTACAAGAAAAGCTAATGATACTTAAAAATGGAAAATGGCATTAATTAATGATTAGTTAGCAGTAAAAAGAAAAAAAAGAACTCTCCTTTTGTTACCAAACATAAGTTTCGACAAGTGATAATTCTCCCCATTATCACATTGATGCGAGTAATCCAATTATTGGGAACAGCCAAAGATGAACGCTGGAAAAACAAACAAGGAACAGCTAATAGGTTGTGTCACTGAGAATGGATGAAGTCTTAATCAAAACCTTCTTCTTCTCCTTCTTTTTCTTCCTTTTTTCGAAAACAATCCAATTAGTCTACACTTGTATATCTCTTCATTAATATTGAATCAGAAATCAACAAGAAGAAATTATTCCACACAAAGCTTTGGCTCTGTTAATATTACACGAGAATGGTTTATTTTTATTCCCCCCCCCCCCAAAAAAAAAGTCAGTGAGTACTGAAAATTACATTCTGTCTAATCTATATTTTTAGAATTTATCATACAGGTATCCTGAACAAGCAAACGAACAAAACGAATAAGAATACCCCACCAACCAGCATCAAAGGTCAGAGAGAAAAATTAAACAGAAATCCTTTAGTTTAACCTCTCATTATTACGTCCATTACGCTAAGGGAGATGGATGATTAAGGTTAGTGTAAAGGGACAAGTTTTGCCGATAGATGCCGCTACAGTCTTCGTATCTCTCCTATGTATTTTTTACCTTTCACGAAAATTTACAATGTCTCTTACAAATTTCAACCTAGAGACTTCAAATTTTTAGAGAAGGAACTTCATAACCTATTAAAGGGAACAATCCGTGCGGATTTTTTATTTAGAATTTTCTTCACAGTTGAAACAGTTCCATTGTTAAAGGTTTGGATATCCATTTCAACAATCAAGCCATTTCAACAATGAAGAAAATTCTAAATAAAAAATCAGCACGGATTTTTCCTTTAATAGGTTATGAAGTTCCTTCTCTAAAAATTTGAAGTCTCTAGGTTGAAATTTGTAAGAGAAATTGTAAATTTTCGTGAAAGGTAAAAAATACATGGGAAAGATACGAAGACTGTAGTGCCATCTATCGGCAAAACTTGTCCCTTTAAACCAACCTTAAGGCAAGTAAATGATGATGGGAGAACTGGTGAAATGCGAATGTCGGAGGAAATGTGAATACTTCTAGAAACCCTACGGACCCAATGTTGTCTTCCACAACCTTATTTGGCCGGGGATCGAACTAAGAACCCCATACATTAGAGGTAAGCGTTCTTCCACTAAGCCATCGTGACCTCAAAGGTCAGGGAAAGAAAGACGTCTAGCATTCATGCTATTTTGTCCATGGTATACATGTATATTACATTAGAGATTAACCCTTTAGAGGTGTGTGTGGAGTTTAAACCGACAGCAGACCGTGAATTCAAGAAGGACGAAAAATTTTACGAAATCGTTGTCAAAACTAGTTCGCCTAATTCTTAGATCTCAACAGCGAGTCCTCCATGAAACAAATGGAACAGCCTGTTCCATCGCTATTGTTCCTCCCTAAGTAAGATTTAAATTATTGTAAAATCTCAATTTGTAGGAAAAACATGTCAATTCTCTGCCTTACTTCACACAAGCTACATGTCGTCTGCTCTGCTGTTGTCTGTGATGAGAAGGATGCTTTCTTCCGAACGAAACCGAACAGACACGAACATAGGGATTAAGCAGAGGAAGCTGTGCGTTTCACCTCTGCAGACCTCTGCGTTTGAACCGTGTACGGAGCATACATTATTCATATGCTACATACGTACTGCTTTTTTGCCCCTTAGATCTTACATCATGCCGCTATAAAATGTATGACATCTAACAGTCTTCCGTATATTACGTAAATATACATATATTACATACGTCAGCTATATGTTATACGTATATGTCCACCTGTATATAAGATCCTTACCACCTAAATACATTCATACGGAAAGTACGTATAGATGGAAAACTTATACGGACAGTATTAGTATCAAACATATGTTTTCAGTAATACGTTTGCTGTATGATATTATATAGTCGTACTTTAAGTCCAAACACTACAGGATTTACGCATATAACCTACGTTTTCACATACGCCACATACGTTTTTTCCCCATGTGTGTAATTTCACGAGATAACCATTTTGTTTGCAAATGTATTTTACGTTTTTGGTCCAAAAGACCGTAGTTCGTTTCTTAGCGGGAGAGCGTAGATATCACCAAGAAACAAGTCCGGATAAACAAGAAAATTTCGTTTGCGGCAGAAGTGCATAGATTGAGATTTTGACCAGAAAACCTAAAGCCTACATTGTAAGTTTAAGCTGTTTTATAATATCGCGGAGGTATCTGGATTGGAAATAAATAACAAGTGTGAAGTAACTGTGTATTGCATATGAAGTGACGATGAGGTAATTGTATAAACTCTAATTTAATTCACTAAATTCGATTATTTTATTAAATTACATTATTAACGAAAGAAACACGAAACTCAATGAAAGAAAACTTTGATTAGAACTGTACATTTCAGACATCTGTTGTAAACACATTTTTGTTAATAAACTCGACTAGCTTCCTTCTTTCCTTTCTGCATACCTTCAAGCACAGCCTGATACTTCCCGATTCATTGGACTCTTAGGTCATCATTCTTGAGCTGGACAAAACTACGAGGAACAGAACAACAGGGGGTATTCGTTACGAAGTTGAGGAAGGTGCAGGATCATCGGAGACAAGCAGATCCCACCATTGGAGGACCACCGACTCCAAGTTTAAAGAATACCATTCTGCCGGTTCATCGCCGCAGATACCTTGGTCAGTTGAGATTAGTGGAATGAATATGTGAGAGGACATCCTAAAGAAGCACTATTGTAGAAACGCATCACGGAGAGAGTTCGACGCCCCTAGCAGTCCAGCAGGATTGAATTCCAATTATTGGCTGTTACAGAACATCCAGGTTCCTTCACGGCAAACCTTTCATCATTCCAGATGATCAGGACGACGCCAGTCTCGATGGATCTATCAGGGTAGTGCTCATCCTTTATCTTTCAATCATAACCTATTTCTCTCTCTCACCTTTTCCATACTAGTCATCTTCAAAATAGAAACATTTGAATTTCATTTATATTCAATCTTAATTTCGTTGTTAAGTACCGTGTTGTGCATCGTTCCATCCCCTATTGTTACATTATTCTATGAGTATTTTTAGAGATTATTCTGAGCTACAACTGATGGCACAGCACCGGCACACAAGATCGTAGACAGAAGCGTGGATCTGCGGCTGAACGCTGTTGACGCCTACAGCTTACAGTATAACACTGAGTGTATTCACTTGTAGGACACAGTTTTCTTGCAGAAGTTACTCTGAAAAACCAGATACTACAATCAGTTTAGAATAACGTCAGCTTAGAAGAATAGTGGCCACGAAGACCATAGTCATATAGCTGTTTCAAAATGCTGTAGCGCCGAATTGGGGGAATAGCCTTTTGCACAGGGTGTGAAATCCCGGGGGGGACGGGAGGGATTTCCCCCCACCAAAAATTTTACACTTGCTTTTCCCCCTCACCAAAATCTGTAAGGGGGATACCTTAATAGGAAAATATAAGTAGGTCTATAAAGAAAATTTTCAGACAAACAATAATTGTAAATGCATGCTGTTTTAAAAAACGTAGTTTATTTGTAAAAGGATCAGGTGTTTAACTTTTTCGGTTGTTCGGTTGTTGACGAGATGAAGACCTTTATTCTCTAGCGTACCAGTTGCATGCAAAATTGGTAAAATTTCTCAAACAAACAGATTGTTTTTCAATTTCAGTGGACGAACCTACAAACAGGTTTGCGAATAAGCACTCGCTGTTATATATAACATATGTGGACGAAGAAAATAAACCTTGTTGTCGTTTTTATAAATTAGTGCCTGTAGAAAATGCCGATGCAAAATCCCTTAAAGAGAAAATTATTCAAGCATTTTCCGAAGATGGCATAGATATTTTTAATCTTAAAGAAAAACTGGTTGGGTTTAGTTCGGACGGGGATGCAGTGTTTACTGGGAGAAACGAAGGTGTTGCTGCTCAAATTAGAAGAAATGTCAACCCGTGCCTAATTAGCGTACACTGCATGTCGCATCGAATTGATCTTGTTTCTGAAAGAGTTTTTGGTGTTGTGAATGCTGTTCACAATTTTGCATGTTTGTTAGGCGAACTTTATCAGGTGTTCAGTAAGTCATCTACAGCTGCAATACTTAAAAGTATCGCGACTGTCACAGATGCCGCAGGACAAAAATTTGAACGATTACAGTGGTTCGGATTTCACCTTAAACTGTAAGTCCACATTTCATAGCCTCGCTGCTGAAAAGGGTCATTAAACTTAAATCAGCAAATCAATCGTATTATAGTGTTTGTGCTTTTATTTTCTAAAGTTTAACGTCCTATGAATATTCACCACGGCTAAGGAAGACGGTCATGATGAGATGAATTATAATGGTTGATTAGGATAGTGGAAGGAAGCGAGAGGACCCCGAGAAAACCCCCACACAATTGTTTGTATACCACAAGCAGAATTTGGCGCGAGCTAGGATCCAACCGATGATTCCACGCACCTGAGGTGAGCACTCTACCACTGAGGCAACACGGCTTTTTGTTGTCTATCAAGTATTTGTATTGAAATCATTATTTATAATAATATATTCTTGCTAATAATACAATATAGATACATAGTATTATTTAGACTTTTCAAAGGTGACCGTATATCTGAACGACCAAACTGAAATACTACGTACGTAGCGAAGAAACGAGAATTTCATAAATAATAATAAAAACTATACTCTGACTATACAGCTCATGAGGATCTATGGCTTGCCAGGTGGAGCGCTTCAAGTTAGTAGTTCTAATGCTTGGTTAGGACATCGGTTCTCAGGGACTATTATTTCTGACTTATTTATCTCTACTGCTATTTTCGCGAATGTAATCTTGAATATAATGGTAAACACAAGGGTACTGTGCTCCCACTAGAGTCTAACCCTGGACCATACGCACCGAAGTGTATATTAAATGCAGTAGATAAGTTACCAATTTTGGTTAAATTAATAAATAACATTAAAGTATTTTTAAATAACAATTACGACTAGTTTGAACATTTATTATTATTATTATTATTATTATTATTATTATTATTATTATTATTATTATTATTATTAATCCATTAATATTTCAATTTTTTTGGAGGCTCCACGAAGCATTAGTGTGGATAGCTGAACTTCTTCTCCCCCCCCCCCACCATTTTCAAATGATTTCGCACCCTGCTTTTGCACGTTAAAAATCATAGCTACAACCAAGGGCGTCGATCCTGCGGGGCCAAGGGGGCCCGGGCCCCCAAAGCTGATATGGGCCCCCCTTATTATGTTTAAGAATATATAATATTTAGCATAATTTGAATGCAATTTGTCTTAAAATCCTCATATATGCCTTCTGCATCTGAATGGTCCCCCCAAATTGACAGAGAAATCAGCGCCCTTGGCCACATGTTGACGAATGAAAAATGTTTCTTGAATCTGACTTCAAAATGAGCAAGATTCACAGTTACAACTGGTGTCGAGATAAAGGATTACGTCTCATCTTAGGCAGTGTAAATGGACCAAGTAAATAGCATCTATCGTTGCATTAATTGAAAGAATTGGTACATCTGTAAAGTTTGTTATAAAATACCCTGTTGGATGGGAAAAGAGAGAGACAGAGAGATAAGTTTGAATAGGTTTCATTATTACCGAAGTTAGGAAAGTTCATTATATTGAAAAAGTAATATATCCTTCCTTTATCGCCAATATTTGCATTGCCAAAAGAGAAGCAAAGCCAATCTTACATTCTTCATGGAGTCTTGCTTAAATAGAAAAAAAAAACTTCGTGACTTGTGTATCAAAACGTGATTCATTTGCATGGCCTTTTTCTGGCAAATTCATTGGCTAGAATTTCAATTTAGGAGGTCTCCAGAAGGATATTCTTTCCCAAGGACACAAGGTACGCCATAAATTATGGTTTGGAGCCCCACAGACGCATTCGACTATACATAGCATTGGTAGACAACGGGTTGTCCACTAAAGTCGTTGTCGTTTGGATCCTAATAACAATAGATCAAAAGGAATTTATATACGTTTTCTTTCTTCCCTCTTTTTCAAACGGAACATGGCTCGCAGAATGGATTTCGTTGTTGTTCTTTTGTAAAGGAAAAAAACGTTTTACTGTGACATACTTTACAGACGGATTCATTTACAAACACTGATGAGTTTCCTATGGTTGTTATAGTAGGGATTCTCTAATTTCCTGACGTTGAGCTTTTCTATTCTAATAGAAAAATTTTCCATGATTCTCAGAGAATCTCTGTACTTGAATAGTAATTTTTGTTTCATGTTATTCCGCAGGGTGTCTGTAAAGTCTTTTTTTCCTCTTAAGAAACAACAGTAATTCACAGCAGAAACAACATCGGAAGTTAGTGCTAAGAGGGAATTTTAGCAAAACTCATGAATTTTGTTAATTTAAAATTTCATTAGTGTGGTATGGATATACTTTGTGAGGTATAAGCATTATATTTTCTCAACCAATAGCAATGGTCAGTATTTTATCTATACATGTTACAGGAGAAAATTACCCCAAAATTTTAGAACTACTTCTCCCCCAAATTTTGAAGATGTAAGTGTAGCATGTAAGTGATTAATAGTACAATGTTCTATAGATAGAGTCAAATAACGTACACAGGATTTTAACCCTTAACCTTTTTGTTATAAAATATGCCTAATATAAACTGTTTGTTGTAAAAAGTTATTAAGAGTTTTCTCTAAGTCTTTTGATCACTCTAAAATGTTCTCAGTGTAGGTTATTTGAATATCACCTTTTGGCATCCAATATTGCCTTCGGGTAGAAAGAATGCTAGTTCCAGCCCACAGCAGCCTCAGACGGGATAGGTTATACTCTGTATCCCATAGCAGCCCCGGGAGAAGGTATTCAAAAATTATACTCCGTAGCTCTTAGTAGCCTCGGGAGTAGGAATTAAAGAATATATACGTAGTTCATGGAAGCCTCGGGAAAATATTTTGTAGGTGAATGATCAGTACTGGCACTGATAACTTATTAGTCCCGTCGCAACTTTTCAGCCGTCCTTTTGGAGGGAGAACCTTTGGAGGGCTTGTCGGATTTCTTCGTGGCTTTCCGTACCTTCTTCGTTTCTTCCTTAAAGTGTATTTTCCTTCCGTCGTTTCCCACTATTTATTTACAATAGTAAAAATACGTGTTTGTAGCGGAAACATGTGGCTTGTGGGTATACGTGTCCTTCCAATATGGCCTTTCCCTTAAAGATTTAGATTCTTCCCTTCCTCCCCCGTCCGGAACCCAGAAAACTGGATAAATGTTAATTTAGTGTAAGAAAGGGACAAATGTTCAAGGAACAAGTGGGTGACCAATTATATTGCGGGTTTGCACATAGTTTAATTCTGATGCACAACGTATAGTTTGAAACGTGTTGGTAAAACAAAATTGGCGAAATCAACAAATACTGTATATATCATATTAACAACACTTGTGTTAAATTGCTGAAACTTTTACACAGGGGTTCTTAATATAAAATAGCTGTTGCTTGGATAAGTTATTTTTACTAATATATATTAAATATTTCTAAAGCTATAATGAACAATATACAACTAATTTGAAGTAAAATCTTCATGAGCTAAGTTCACTGGAAAAATTTTTATCTCTAACTTACGTAATTCAAGGTAAAAATCTCGTCAAATCATGTACGATGGGGAAAAAATGAAATAAAATCTTTGAGTTTTATGTCCCACGGGTATGCCGGTTAGGCTAAAGGAGACTGGTATCTAAAGGACGTACCTAGAACATGACAGATATATGTTCCAAGTGACGACATAAAAGCAAATGACTGTTAGAGTGCGAAACTGAGAAAGGTATATAAATGCTATATTTGTGGTACATAGTTGAAAATAACAACTAGGTGTAACAAGTACCTAAAACTGTAGGTAGCTGAAGTACATACTTAGCACATGAATATTACATGTGCCAAGTGTCGGGTACCTAAAAAGTAGCTGGGACACCTAAATGGCACATGCCTAGCACATATTGTGCTGTTAGGGCATTGATCTACATAATGCAGAAACAATAAGAAATAGTGTTCTTTAAATCGATTTAGCGTTCTAAGAATAGGTACTATTTTCTCATTTAACCTTCTATTCAAACCGGAAGTAGTAGAAATTAATCACTTCCGCTTTTAGTATTGATCGCCATAGAATAGAAAGGGTAATAGAAAGCAAGAAACCATTTTCTGCAATCAAATAAGCATTCCAAGAATATATTTCATTCCCACTTTAATCTCTTTATTAAAACCGGAAGTGGTAGTAGATTTCTATCACTTCCAGTTTCAATATTAGCTGAGGATATACCACCCATAGAAACCGAACTTCTTCACGTAGTGTACATATGACACTGTTGCTTGTTTTTATCAAACAAAAAGTTTCTTAGGGCGGTGGATAGGGGGAAGTGGGTGAACGATTAGCAATGGAATAGTCCAATGTTTAGGATTTCTAATTCAGCAACATTATACTGCTAACCTTTTTTTGAGAGATTTAGCGGGCGGCGTGGTGGCTTACTGATAGAGGATTTACCTCTAGTGTATTGGGATCCGTGGCAAGTAAGTTTGTGGTGGACAACATCGTGTCCGTGGGTTTTCTCGGGGTACTCCCGTTTCCTCCCACTTTCTCATTCCAACAATTCGTTCATCATCATTCACTTGCCTTAATCGCCTGCCTCCCTTAGCCTAACGGGCATAATCACGGGTCAAATAACTGAAAGATTGTATTTCATTTAATTTTCGAGAGATAATGCCACGTAAGTAAGCTTTTGTTGATGCTGATGTCTAGATTGAATATCCATATGAAAGAAACTATTGTGTAGCACTGTGGAGACACGAAGAACGTATAAGTGGGGAAAAAATCAATTTTCTAGGTAACAAACATCTTAATTTTAACTCTAATGTAAGTTTTTTTAAAAATAAATTTTAATCAGGAAAAGAATGTATAAAAAGACAAAAAAAAAAAAAATCTGGAAGAATATCTTATTATCCTACCCACATTCTCGAGCTTAGCCTTGGAGAAACAAAAAGAGAAAAGTACTTCTAACGTAGGGAAATCCAACCACTTTCTGGAAAATATTGGCATTCGAAAGAGATTTTCAAATCAGTGTCGCCAGATGGGAAAGTTTCCACACTCTGCGCTTCCCATGCTTTTACTCGCATGATTTCCTTCGTGCCTTGCTCAACAGCCGTACAAATATATATAGGATCTTACATTCTTTTTTTTTTATAAGTTACTCGTAGATGGATTTATTGTTGGGACATTTTACAAATACAAACATTAATAACATCCAATATCTATCATGGGTCCAGAAAAAGCCTCCCACTCAACATAATGTTAGATATTTAAGTAACTTACTCAAGAAAAAAGAAACTTCTAGATTTACAAAGTATGCTACTTATGAAGAAATATAAAGAAAATCATTAGAGCTGTTTTCCAGAAAATCGTTAGTTCCTAGATAGATAGGATATAGATATAGATATAGATATAGATATAGATATAGATATAGATATAGATATAGATATAGATATAGATATGGTTTGGGTACAAAACCTCGCGGCCAGAAGCTCGCGGCGACAACCTCGCGGCCCAAAATCTCGCCTGGCCAAAACCTCGCGGCCCAAAACTTCGCGGGGCCAAAACCTCGCCTGGCCAAAACCTCGCCACCCAAAACCTCGCGGGCCAAAACCTCGCGCCCCAAAATATCGCCATACCCAAAATCTCGCCTGACCAAAATGTAAATGTTCCAACAGATGATAAGGACGACGGTATAAAAGACGCTGTTTCAGAAGAAGTATCTCGGGTATTTGACCAAGTCCCGTGATACCATATGAAAATTCTATTTCTGTATTAGAGGATTTCAATGTGAAGGTAGAGCGACAGGATGTTTCTAAACTGGTTATAGGGAAAGAAAGTCTGCTTAAGGAAAGTAATGACAATTAACGGGGTTAGTTTCGTGAACTTTGGAACATACAAAAACTTAAAATTTTAACAAAAATCTAATAATATTTATGAAAGTATGAAATAATATATGAGTTTTTAAGACGTCCCTTGATAATGCCCTGTAAGTTAAAGGAGACGTAGATGACCAGGATGAAGGAAATGATCGAATAAAGAAAGTGGGAGGAAACGGGAATAACCCGAGAAAGCCCACGCACACGATGTTTTGTATATTATTATTATTATTATTATTATTATTATTATTATTATTATTATTATTATTATTATTATTATTATTATTATTATTATTATTATTATTATTATTTGTAATGTGGAATTGCATATTAAGAAAATTAATTGGGTAAATTTTAAAGAAAAGTTTCATTAGCGGCGAGGTTTTGGCCACGCGATGTTTTGGGTGGCGAGGTTTCGGCCACGCGAGGTTTTGGCCTGGCGAGATTTTGTCCCGCGAGGTTTTGGGCGGCGAGGTTTTGGCCACGCGAGGTTTTGGCCTGGCGAGATTTTGTCCCGCGAGGTTTTGGGCGGCGAGGTTTTGGCCACGCAAGATTTTGGGCGGCGAGGTTTTGTGCGGCGAGATTTTGGGCGGCGATGTTTCGGCCGCGAGATTTTGTCCATATCCCTATAGATACAGATATAGATATAGATATAGATATAGATATAGATATAGATATAGATATAGATATAGATATAGATATAGATATAGATATAGATATAGATATAAATATAGACAGGGCCGGATTTAGAGAGTGCGAAGGTGCACATGAACCTCCTCCTTCGTTGTAAATATACACTACCTAAAATGAGAAGCTGGCAGTCACTATTGCAAAAATCAATAGTTTCAGTCTGTCTCCTGAATTTTGAAGGAAAAGGATTCATCGAGACCAGACACTTAGCATTTCCACGGCAATTCTTCATTCACACCACAAATGCCTAAAGGCATTTTTTTTAAAAAAAACTCAATTTAATTCAAATGTACTGGCAGTTATTTGGTGCACACGATCCCCTTAGAAAATCCTGGATCCGGCCCTGGGGATATAGATCTATTCACTAAAGTTAACTTTCCTTTCCAGAGAAAGGGGAAAAGTCTAATAAAATAACTTGACAATTTTATATTGCATGTTTGCTTGTTAAAGCTTAGCACCTTTTTTCCAGCACCAAGGAATTATGCACCTACAATTTAACGTGGAATTCAAACTACTGTAATTTGTTTGTAATCTCAATACTTTCCCATCATGAATCGAACCCAGGATCCTTTCGCTTGGTAAATGGAGGAATCTTATAAAAAACGTTACGTTCAAAATTTGATTCGAATACGGTGTACAGAAGAACAGACCTGCAGACATCCAAAAATCATTTTTCGGCATGAAGGGAATACGAAACATGTAAATAGATTGAGTGGTGTGGCCTCTATGGGAGTGTGTACATACATCGCAACGGATGCACAGAGGAATATACGTGCAAATATCCAAAAATAACTTTTTTGGCATGTAGAGAATATGAAACACGTAAATACGAGGTGCGTTCAAGCTATATCACCTCATTTTTTTTTCTCAAGACTGGTAACAAATATAAAGATACTGATTATTTTAAAACACTCGTTGTCAATGCGTGACAGAGATGGCAACACTGTTCATCACACAAAACTGTAGCGGCAGCGATGAGAGTGATAAGTGTTTTTGATACTCACGATACTTGTAAAATGGCGACGTTTTCATTACAGGAACAGCATGTAATCATTCGTTTCCTTCATTTGCGTGATGTGACACCGTTTACAATTGAGGGGGTGAGCGCAACAGTGGTCTAACACACATTTTTAAAAATGGAGAAAAATCAAGTTAAACACATGTGTCTTTTTTACAATATATATATGTACTATGTATGACACATTCAACCACTTGTGGTTGCTTTTGGTATATTGTACAAAAAGCACATGTGTTTAACTTTAACTTGATTTTTCTCCATTTTTTAAAAAAGAAATGTGGGATAGACCATTGTTGCGCTCTCTCCCTCAATTCATCTTGAGTTGAGTGAAACAT
The DNA here is from genome assembly GCF_964235325.1 of Thermobia domestica. Taxonomy (NCBI): domain Eukaryota; kingdom Metazoa; phylum Arthropoda; class Insecta; order Zygentoma; family Lepismatidae; genus Thermobia; species Thermobia domestica. The sequence goes on from NC_137468.1 coordinate 15,057,985, forward strand.
GTCATGATGGTGTTATGAATGTGTTTAATGTGCGTCCATGAAGAAGACAGCTCAGTGAAGGTAGAACGTCATGTGACAACAAAGCAAGAAAATCTCGGCCTCACAGAAGCCGGTCTGACGACAGTGTGTACAGATCCTACGGAAATGCCAACTTTGGAGGCGACATGTTCCACACTCATTCGCTGATCCTCCAAAAAAACAACTTTCTCCACTTATTCGATCATGTCGTCAGATCGGCTTGTGCGAGGTCGAGATTGTATTGGTTTGTTGTCACACGACGTTTTCTGTCTTCTTTCAACTGTCACACACCCACGAACGCACATTAGACACATCATCACAAGTCTCATTCAACTGACAATGAATTTCAAGCGGTGTCACACCACGCAAAATTGAGAAAACGACTAGTATAAAAAACAATCATCACTCGTACGGCTGCCACTGAAGTTCTGTGTTCTGTACGGTGTTGCCATCTGCGTCACGCATGGACAATGATTGCGCGCGTATTTTAAAACAAGCAGCTCGTTTCTATCTGTTACCAGTCCTGAGAAAAAAAAATGGAGTTGTTGTAACTTGAATGAATCTCTTACGTTGAAATTTAGAAAAAAAATATTATTTCATGACAAGGATGTTATAAATAGAGGGTCTGCCCATATGTATCTTCATCCTATTAAATTAATGAAGCCAAAAAACAACTGAGATCGTCAAGTCTGATTGGCTACTCACGTTTTCACCATCGTCTGATTGGCTACTTTCGTTTCTGACATGATTGTTGGCTCAAAACATTGCGATCTTATTGGGCAAAGTGGGCAGAGTAGGGGTGGCAAAACTGTGACGTATGGCTTCAAAATTTTGTTGTAAGGGCAGATCCTCTATTTTATAAGATCCTTGTTTCTTGATTACGTACTTTTTCCTCTTCTAACATCGCTTGAAAGTAAAATGGAAAAATATAATGATTTCATCAAGGATCTTATAAAATAGAGAACATGCCCTTACAACAAAATCTTGAAGCCATACGTCACAGTTTTGCCACCCCTACTCTACCCACTGCGCCCAATAAGATCGCAATGTTTTGAGCGAACAATCATGGCAGAAACGAAAGTAGCCAATCAGACGATGCTGAAAACGAGAGTAGCCAATCAGACTTGCCGATGCTCGGTTGTTTTTTTGGCTTCATTAATTTAATAGGATGAAGATACATATAGGCAGATCCTCTATTTTATAACATCCTTGGATTTCATTGTGTTTAAAGCTGTGATTTGCTGGCGATTACAATTTTACGATTACGTACGTTGTCAAATATAATCTATGTGTGTTCAACGTTTACCTTTCCGTGTAGACTAACAGACGATGTAGACCAGCGTTTCCCAACCTTTTTCAACTTACGGCACACTACGGGTGTAACTTGAATTCTCGCGGCACACTCATAGATATTATTATTTGTAAATATAAAATACCGTGGTATTTTTTTCTTCGACTACTGATCATCTTCTCACAGAGATGAAAGCTCGATCACTGGTTTTCCCCTATGCTAATTCATTATGCTTATTTGTTATTCTAATTTTAAAATACAAAACAATTTTAATGAAATATAGGACTCAGATTAATGTATCCAACCTTTCACTAAGAAGCAAGGTCACTAAATAACAAACGAACAAACAAATGTCTTGTACTTTTAACTTTGCTGTTTTAACCAAAACCGGTGCATATTATTGCAATCACACAGCTTGCGATGCGTCGAAGTCAAAACACAGCTGTTGAACAAAGTGTTGTTCTGTCATTAACGTGTTCTACGAACGTTCACTTGACGCGTACCGTACAAGTGCTTCTATTTCTCGGTGTTAGTATGACTCTCAATTGAAGCGTAACATAGCAGCTAACCGTGGAAATATGTACGAGCCGAAATACTGTCTGCTACACGGTAATAGATGTAGAATAATATATTACAATTACAGTAATTCTTCCATGGTAGAAATTCATAGTAATGTGAAATATAAAACTATACATTTTTTCCTATGTCTTGCAATTTGGTTGCTATAGAATTAAAAATTTTGTTTCGATTTCCTCGCGGCACATCAGTGGTCCATTCGCGGCACACCACGCTGATGTAGACAATAAATTATATGTTTTATTTTGTAGCATAAATAAAAGAAATAAATTAGAAAAATATTCGCGTGTGTTCATAACTGTAATAAATTTCGATATGCCCAGGGCCGTGCCTTAGGGGGGCGAGTGGGGCGCCGGCCCCGGGCGCCGAAGTAAGGGGGTGGAAAATTCGGGAGAAAAAAGGAAAAAAGATAGGAAAAATTCCTTGGAATATATGTATGGGGGCGCCGTCGTATACTCTCACCCCGGGCGATGATTTTCCACGGCATGGCCCTGGATATGCCATTAAATCATCAACAACGCTAAAACAGAATTTATAAAGTTTAATATTGAAATCCTTGAATTCCTTGTGAAATAAACAGTGCAAGGATATAAATAAAATGAAATCTTTCAGTTTAACGTCCCAAGATTATACTCTTTAAGGTAAGAGGGACGATAGTTAAACCAAGTGAATGATGATAAAAGAATTGGTAGCATCAGAATGTGCGAGGAAACGGGAGTACCTCCGAGAAAACTCATGGACACGATGTTGTTAAACACAAATTTACTTGCCCGGGGATGAACCACAGACCCTACGCACCAGAGGTAAGAGCTTTACCACTGAGCCAGCATGTCGCTCCTAAACAGTGCAAGGAAAATTATGCCTAATATTCGTTTGCTAAAATGAAAATATAAGATTAGTTTCAAGTCAAATGAAGCTAACTCATATTTAGAGGTCTGCGCGGATGCCGATATTCGCATCAAAATTGACATCTTCGGGTATATATTTCTTTTCTGTGCGGATAGCGGATAAATCTGCGGATATGGTTTCCTACATCAGCACGGTTTATATTGCATTTTATTTATTGTTGTTGGTATTTGGTCACGAGGAAACTGACATAATGTATTGTTTCGTTTGATTCAGAAAACTACAAGGCATAACTATCTAAAAATATGTTTAAAAACATTTGCGAAATCATAACTGTTATAGAATGTGTAATTTGTATATATTTGTTACCTCTGCGGATGCGGATATACATGTTGCGGATGCGGTACGGATGTAGATACGATATTTTATAACCGTGCAGATCTCTACTCATCTTTATCCTTAAAGACTAAGTAATGCATGTAATACCGCATGATTGAGTTAATTCAAGTCAATTTTGTGTAAATGATCCTTTGTACTCGGATTTCAAATGTGACAATAATCTTCCGGTAAAGAGCATTTTATTATTCCCGTATCATTTTAGTGAAATAATCATCATATTGAAGATAACTGACCACCCAAATATCCATCCAATTTCAATGCACTATCTGTCTGATGCAACAATGAACAGTGCCAGACAGGGAAAGGTCAATCTTGGACAGAGCTCAAGAAAAACTAATCAAATTAAGATTAGAGGAGAGATATCTTCAGAAATGTTTGTAATGTAGTTACTTTTCTTTGGAGAGGGAATTTAAAAAGAAGATCGAGGTGAAAACATTGAAATATACCTTTTGAAAAGAAACCAGGAAACTCCATTCGAAATCGATATGGATGACGCCTGAGGGAGTGCAGGTAACGCTACATTGTAAGTACAACTCTCAAGGGCATTTTGTTTAGTGTAGAACGGAGTTTCCCAACCTGGACTTGCGAACAGAGGTGAAAATCGTTTAAATTATGAAAGTGATCATTTTTTTTCTTCTTCCAGGATTGCAAATATCTTTGGAGTGCTGTGTGAAGTGATAATACAGTAATAACTTGATATGCACAGAAGATGTACAGTGAGTGACAAAAGTAATTTCCGTCTGATGAAATTAGTTTCGTAAGTAACTTCAGAATGGACAGTGAATTTAAAAGAATGTAATTTTTTTTGTACGTTCCAGCCAGTGGCGTAGGGAAGGGGGGCCAGAGGGGCCGGGCACCCCCAAAGAGGTCCGACAATGTACTTTGGTAGTTTGATGTTTGTAATTTTTAATATATTTTTATATTTATATATAAATATTTTTTGTAATTACTCTATTTGTACCTATAACAGCACTTGGGCCCCCCCAAACACACATCCTGGCTACGCTACTGGTTCCAGCCATACCACTGTTATTGCTAAAAATAAGTTTTAGCAAATGGAAAGAACTTTTCTCGCTGACTGTACACGGAAGCAAAATTAAATTCTTCTTTCTTTTCATTTTTTTAAACTTGCCTTAAAACAACAATCGCATTATTCTAGATTTCTGAAAATGTATTAATCACTTTGTTTTTATTTTCGTACGTCGTTAAATGTTAATGTTTATTATTAAAAGTTGCAGTTGTACCGATTTCAGTTACTATTTGTCAGCCTATTTCGCATAGTTTTAGTGTGTAAACATTCAGTTTCTACTTGTCATATGACGAAATCTTTTATGAGTAAATGTAAAACTATTTCATTGGATTGGATTTGAGTTTAAAGTTTCTTCCAGCAATGAGACTATATAAGACGTAGATCCAATGCCGTGTGCCGTGGGAAATCAGCGCCCGGTGCGAGAGTATACGACGGTGTCCCCATACATATATTCCAAGTAATTTTTCCTATCTTTTTTCCCTTTTTCTCCCGACTTTTTTCGCGGCCTTACTTCGGGGCCCGGGGCCGTTGCCCCTCTCGCACCCCCCACGGTACGGCCCTGCGTAGATCTACAGTTTAACGTGGAATCCTAACCACATGAGCTCCAGCCTGGAATCGAACTCGGATTTCCCGCAACAAAGGTGCGTATAATAACCCTATAGCCACTAGCTAATAGTTTTGAGAAGCATATGTAAAACTATTGCCATACCGTACTGTGAAGATTAATTGGATAAAAGTAAAAACAATCACACTTTTTCAAAAACTAATGCCTTTATATCATGCTATGCCTTAATATATAGGGTGTTTCAAAATGAATATCGGTGAGTTAAGGCCTTGTAGTATTTATTACATTTAACATACAATTACAAATAACACGTCAAATGATAGATCAGCTCAAACATTTTTTGCTACAAATGTTCAATGTGAGCACCATTTGTCATACGGCACGCGTCGAGTGGATAGGCGAGAAAGTCTCATAAACTTTCCACCGGGATATGGCACAAAACACATTCAATTTAAGAGAGTCTCGTTGTAACTGTACCATCTCGTGAGGATTTGCTGACCCCTCAGATGCGAACATTATGAGTTCTCATATCGCCACTTAGCTGAAAATGTGGATTCATCACTGAAGACGGCACGATTCAAATAATCTTCATTGTCATGCAGCAACATTTCATTTTCAGAGTGACACATAAACCGTAGTGTGTAGGCTTTAGAGTTAAGAGTTTGTAGCAACTGCGAACGATAAGGACCTAGTTGCAAGAGTCTCCTTAAAATTCTCCACACAGACGATTGCACTGTAACTACCGATTCAGTCCGTACAAAATGTAAAACACAAAAAGCTTTCTGCTCACTAGTCTCCATCTTTGCTACTATCGCTTTCTAACGGCAGACAGAGGAAACAGTGCATGCGCATGCGTGCGTACTAAACTGTTTGAGCTACTCTTTCATTTTATGTATTGTTTATAATTACAAGTTAATTGTAATAAATACTACAAAGCCTTAATACCCCGATATTCATTTTAGAACACCCTGTACACTGATAAATGCCTGTATCAATATGAAGTATGTTCTTCTTAAGAGTCTTCATCCCGGCGAAATTAAAATACCGCTAATTTTACAGTAATTATGTGATATCTTCAAATAGATAAAAGATAATTGAAATATGGAACAAAAGCGCCCTAGACAATATTATTTTGCGTGAGATACCGTTATCACAAGTCACCTAGTGGCTTTCCGTTTTCAGCTGTTTAGAAACGCGAAAATAAATGCCGATTTTCAAAATGGCTCGAAATCGAAAGCAGATAAGTGAGTCGTGATAACGATTTCTTATATAAAATAGTATTGTCTAGGGCGCTCTTGTTCCACATTTCGATTATCTTTTATCTATTTGAAGATATCACATAATTACTGTAAAATTAGCGGTATTTTAATTTCGCCGGGATGAAGACTCTTAAGCAGAAATTCTCTCTTGGATTCGGTTTCGGCATTGACTCCACATACTGCATATAGTTTTTATTTTATTAATGTGAAACCAGATTTCTATAGTATTCGTTGTCATGCTTAATTTAGTTGTTCAGTCCATTTCAACTGAACTTCTCTTCAGAGTATTTCACAAGTTCTCGATAGGATTTAAGTCTTGTGAATTTCCAGGACAAATAATCATATTAACTTTTATTAAACAGCACAAACTTCTTGACCAATTTTGAAATGTACATGAGTCAAGTCATGCTGAAATGTTTCGTCAAAAGTATGCAAGAATGGAAGAATCTTACGTCGGAATATTTCTAAGTACTTGGGTGTATTCATCATTACTTGATAAGATTACAGTGCAATTCGCTGTAAAAAAAAAAAAAGTAAAAAGAAAAAAAAGAAAAAAAAGAAAAAAGAAAAGAAAAGAAAAGAAAGAAAGCATCTGTTTCAGAGGATTTTTTTTTACAATTTGTTGAACATACTCAGATCTTAAGGGTTCATGATTAATATGTAATCATTGAAAATCACGTTCTTTCACTCATTAGCAGTTCATGGCCCATGCTTTTATATAGGCCCATGCCTTTTAACAGCACAGGATTTGCTAGGCATGTGCCATTTAGGTGTCCCAGCTACTTTTTAGGTACCCGACACTTGGCACACATGATATTCCGAGCGAAGTAGCTCAAGTGGTAGAGCGTTGGCTTCGCATTCGGGAGGTCGTGGGTTCGAATCCCGCTGCCGACCATCCTGTCTGAGGTTTTCCAAGGTTTCCCTCAGTCCTACCAGGCAAATGCCGGGACGGTACCTACTAAATAGGCCCTGGCCGATACCTTCCCAAATCCTTTCCATTGTTGTTGTTGGATATCCAGTGTAAAATGGCCTTTGAGCTGTATCTGGTGATTGTTAAATAAATAAATAAATAAATATTCATGTGCTAAGTATGTACTTCAGCTACCTACAGTTTTAGGTACTTGTTACACCTAATTGATATTTGCAACTATGTACCACAAATATAGCATTTATATACCTTTCTCAGTTTCGCACTCTAACACAGTCATTTGTTTTTATGCCGTCACTTGGGACATATATCTGTCATGTTCTAGGTACGTCCTTTAGGCACATACTGTTCCAAATACTCTAACAGCACAAGATGTGCTAGGCATGCTACATTTAGGTGTTCTAAATTCATCTCCCACATTTGATGCATTTATTGCTTCATTCTCTAAGCGATTGTGTACTAGAAGCAACAAACTCATCAACTTTATTAGATGGCAAGTGGCGCCGATCATTTGAAAGTAAATATGGAAGAACTATAAAATAAAGTAAATAGACACTCGTCATTTTGTTATAAAATTACGTGGCGAACAGATTTTATCTAAACCCAAATGGTTATCGTCGAATATACGCAGTTAAAGGAGCACTCTGATTAGCCAAATTCAAAAGACCTCAACAATTTATGCCTCTACAAGAGACATTGTCTTCATCGCCAACGTGGCCAAGTTGGTAGAGCACGCGGCCAGTAATCGTAGGCTTTGTGGTTCGCGCTCACCCTAGGGTAGTCCTACATTCTTTTTACTTGTTTAAAGTGTTTTTTTTAAGACTCACTTTAATGTAAACACATTACGCATATAGGTGATTTAACACATTTTGGAGGAGTAATTTTGTTGTTCATTGACGCTTACGGCATGGGGAACATAACTAGAACATTCTAGGCACATTCCCCAGGTACATGTCAGGCATGTGCCTAGGGGCGGACATAGACTGTGACTATCACTTGGCATCCATGTGATTTCTCTCTCAGAAGTACATAAGGCACATATTGGACACATTCCCATGTACCTGAGGGAACATGATAGGCATATGCCTGCTGTGTGATTGTGCTGTTAGGATATATATATATATATATATATATATATATATATATATATATATATATATACACTCCATGGAAGCAGTCAAATATTGTGTCTTTGTTGGTGCATTCTGGCCAGCTTGCAAACCTACAGCATAGAACTAAATCACTCATACCGTATGCAATAGCTAAAATAACTCTTTGAATGTCTTTGGTTTCTTGTATTAAATTAACTTCACTATTTTTTAATTAAATTTTTATCGGTTTGTGGAGTTATTTTACTTTCCCTTCCACACTTCTCTCTTGTTTTTGGATACGAAGATCCAGATGTTTTGAATGTCGTAAGAAATCTTCACACACTTGATTTGCGCCCACCAACTACCCACACGATATCTCTCACTGTCATGAGGCGTGTTCTTTAAGATCAATTATTTTAGCACACATCCTTTAGAGTGAAATCTATTTTTAAATACATTAAGGCAGCCCTTTCTTACAACAGAACAAAAACTCACATCTATCTGTAACATACAATACACAAAAGCTCACAACTGAAATTGAAGTGGCTATTTGCAGTTAAAACCAGTCAAACCACATTCAAAATGTTTGGACAAACACATTTTTATTGTCAAGGTCAAATATTAACACCACTTCGAGGCAGATAACACCGGTTTAAGCCGGGTGAACACAACAACTGGCAATCACATTAAAATTCTGAGGAAAAATAACTTTTTCCCATTAATTTGAAGTTTAGATAGATCTACATTTACAAACCGAGAAAATTTAACTTAGAAAGGAGTTATTTTATGTCTTTCTTGATAAATTTGTATCAGAAAATCGACTAACATTACTTCTGTCTAGACTGTACACAATTTTTCAGTAATTTGTGCATCCCCTTTACTGTTTTCTCGCGTTCCTCAGGACTACATACACTAGTTTATAAGAACTATTGCGCTAAAATAAGATTTCTCAACCGGTTTGTCGTGACCACTAAGAGGATCACGAGAGAAATTCGCGGGTGTCGCGGAGTATAAATGTAGTTAGAATGTAGAAATGGAAACGTATTTGTTTCATTTTTTTTTATTTCTTTATTTTGCTAGACATAGTTTTTATGTCGACCTTATTGTCAAATACAGAAAAAAATTAAACAAAAATTTTAATCAATAAAAGAATATCTTAATATTTTTTTTTTAAAAAAAAGGTTATTACGAACCGGAAATTACTTATCCGGTTTGCTGGCAAAACGATATCATAAAAGGGGATTGTAATACTTGTATGAAATAGGTTGAGAAAACTTGCGTTAAAGCAGGGATGCAAATAAGCAACATAATTTTACTCGCCCAAGAAAGAAAAAAAAAACTATTAGCGCACATCTTACAATAGAAATCATTTACTTATCTTCAGTATGATATTAAATACTCGCCCGCACCGATGAACCACTCGTACCGGGAGGAGTTTGCACACATTTTAATACATGTAATTGGCAATACTATGTATATACATTTTCATCCACTTGCTACCTACGGCACTAGTTGTAGGTAAACACAAATGGCGACTCGTTTGGAAAACTGGTCTCGCGAAGAAGTACGCTCAGTCTGTGGGTGAAACACGAAACCGAGGCTGAAATTTACCATCAGTTGGTAGAAGTCTCGTCAGTATGTCGCAGAATAGTGTTATCACCCTCTTCGCTGTTGATCAACACTAATATAATCTCTTTATGATTTACGGTTCCCGAGATATGGCTCCTTACATCTCCCGAAATCAGAACTTTTTTTTGGGAGGGGGGGCAAATATCTGAAGAACGGTCGCCGGTTGTTGTTTGGTACCAAACTGTTTACCTTCCTCTTAGGTTTTGATCAACACTAATGTCATCTCTCTATGACTTATGGCTTCCGAGATATGGCTCCTTACATCGGAAATGGGAAAATTTTCGGCCAATATGTGAAGAACGGCCGCCAGTTGGCAAGTGGCCACCGATTACTATCTAGTACCAACATTTCCATCATTCTCTTAAATGTTGATCAACACTAATAACATTTCTCTATGACTTACGTTTCCCGAGATATGGCTCTTTAAATCTCCCGAAATCGGAAAGTTTCTCCCGAATCTCCAAAAAGTTTGCAGCTTCTAGGGAAAACGTGCTCCCGCATACGGCCCAAATCACCTAGCTGTTAAAACAGTTTCGCTGGGACATAATTGACCATCATCCCTATAGACCGTACCTCGCTCCAAGAGACTTTCACCTGTTCCCGCACTTGAAGAAGCACCTAAGAGGCCGTCGCTTAGCATCAGACGAGAAAATGTAACAATTCGTGACAACGTGTCTAAACACGCAATGACAGAACTTTTACCAGACGGGAATCTTCAAACTCATCCGACGATAGAAGTGCCTCAAACAAAATGGAGTCTATGTCGAAAACTAAACTAATGTATGTACTATTTATTGACTGTATTGGTTGTATGAAATAATACATATATGCTGTACTGCACGCTTCGTAACGTTACTTTGTGTAGTTGGTAAAATCAACTCAACAAAAACAGCTTAAAACTTGCCGGTGAAACGTCTGTTTAATTTCTGTTACGTTTAATTTCTGAATTGAAGTGAGAATGAAACTCGCAGCTCAAAATGAGAGTGGTAACTTGTGTTATATACCTAGTGTAAAATGTCTGTCACTTTTTTTAAAAACAAACAAACAAACAAAAAAGTAAAATGCACCCTTGTACACGAGTAGCTTAATTGACAGGGTCGAGAATGAATGACGGTTTTGATCCTACATACAGAAACATCTACTTTTTACCATCCGGAAAAAAGAAAAGAAACACAATGAAACATTAAAAAAAATACGTTGCTACGGAATATGGAATGAAAAATCCGCAGTGACAAAATAACTCCAAATGTACACTACATAATAACTAGCAGCCCTCATATTTTATGTTACTATTTTTTCTTTGTAACTTGTGGTTTTGTTGAAATATTTGAAAAAATGGAAGCGAAAATGGGCATTAGAACTCTCCTAGTTGAGAAAAGCCACATTGTAGCTATCATGCTATGAAAAGGTTCAACGGCTTAAATTAGTTTCGGGAAATGACCCGTCTGGATTGTCTCTACTATTTCTATCGTTTTTAATTTATTTCCATAGGTAATTAGCAAAAATGGTTGTTGTTTTCAAATTACATCTTTTTGAAATAGTTTGTTTTTGTTTGAAAGAGAACACACGGTTATTATTCTATTCATTGAATGGAATAATAAAGCTAGCTGGCTATTTTTAAAGGAGATATGCCAAGTTCTGTTTTTGTCATGATATAAAGTTTATGTAAAATTCATCGCTCTCACACTAAAATTGTATTTATCCCCTCCCCTTCATTCACTCGTCCTCACCCTGAAATAGTATTTATCTATCCCCTCACCTTCATTCATTCGCCCTCACCTTGAAATAGTATTTATCCCCTCAGTTTCATTCATCCACCCTTCACCCTGAAATAGTATTTATCCCCTCACCTTTATTCACTCGCCCTCACCCTGAAATAGTATTTATCCCCTCACCTTCATTCATTCGCCCTCACCTTGAAATAGTATTTATCCCCTCAGCTCCATTCACCCACCCTTCACCCTGAAATAATATTTATCCCCTCACCTTTATTCACTCGCCCTCACCCTGAAATAGTATTTATCCCCTTAGTTCATTGATCCATCCTCACCCTAAAATAGTATTTATCCCCTCACCTTCATTCACTCGCCCTCACTTTGAAATAGTATTTATCCCCTCCCCTTCATTCACTCGCCCTCACCCTGAAATAGTATTTATCCCCTCCCCTTCATTCACTCGCCCTCACCCTGAAATAGTATTTATCTAACCCCTCACCTTCATTTACTCGCCCTCACCTTCAAATAGTATTTATCCCGTCACCTTTATTCACTCGACCTCACCTTGAAATAATATTTATTCCCTCATCTTCATTCACTCACCCTCACACTCATTCATTCGTTCTAATCCTGAAGTAATATCAGTCACTCTATCAGCTCTCTCTCAGTCAATCGCTCTCACCCTGAAATAATATTTATCCCCTCACTCTCCTTAATTCGCCCTCATCCTAAAATAATATTTATTCTTCACGTTCACTTATTCACCTGCTCTCTGAAATAATATTTATCGCCTCAACATATTCACTCACCCTCACACTAAAATAATATTTATCCCCTCACTCTCGCCCTGAAATAATATCTCCTCATCCTCACTTTCTCTCAACCTAAAATAAAATTTATCTTCTCACCGTCATTGACATGTCCTCTCCCTAAAATAATATTTATCCCCTTACCTCATTCACTCGTTCATAATCGGAAATAATAATTATCCCTTTTAGGCTCCTTAATTCGCCCTCACCTCGAAATAATATGTGTCCTCTCAAACTAATTCATTTTGTCTCACCTTGTAATAGTAGTTATTACCTCACTCTAATCACTCGTCCTCACCCTCAAATAATATTTTTTCTCACCTTCATTCAGACGCCCTCACTCAAAAATAATATTTATTCCCTCACCCATAAGTATTATTTACGGACTGATTCTTAATCATCCATACCCTCGTAAAGTAATTGGCCTCACACAGTGTCGCCCACAACACGAGAGAGGAAGACAGAATTGTTGATGACCAGACACGAGACGAAACAAAGCTTTTCCAGTAGTAACAATAAATGCTTTTAGAGAGAAAGCAGCATCTTCAGACCTTTTCGAGACGAGAAATGCCCAATCTCACCTGATGGCCAACACTACACGAAGTAATAATCACAAAACAAGTCAGGATGTCCATTTCTGTTCCATAATGTTTAGCAAAACCATTTTATTACGGCACTTTTAGGAAAGTGTTAAGACACAAGAATCGTTGTCGATGATCTTAGTTTGTAGACGAGAGGCTTCGGCTTCAAATCCACTGTACGGTTATCCTATTAACGTAAGTACGTTATTTTCTCTTCAGTTTCAGATTAATACAGAAATAATACTTTTAAATACAGATCCTAGGCTAGTGCATTTCCCATTGTTGTAATTGTTTACGATCGTCAATGATTTCACCGACACAGTGGCGTTATTTGGGGAGGGTAGGAGGCAATTCTCTGAGTTTGAGCTCTCTCCATATATATTAATCAATAATTTATGATAACATACTAATGAAAAATTTAGCCTGTCCATAAGAACGTGTATTTTAGCTACTATGTGATATTTGTTGATGACTTTCTTTTAATAAACCTGGTGAGTATTTACATTATTGTTTTCTTTCAAAATAAATATCGCTATTACTACTTTATTATCCTCTTTAACTAATATCCATTTTCACATATGATAACTTTGTGGAAGAAAAGAGAGATGTTGTTTCCAGTATATGTAGGCAGAGTGGGACATTGTTAAATGATGCAGAGGAGGGGGATTAAAGTGACATCAGTACATGGTCAATCGAAAAGAAGAAATGTGTTGGCGTCGAAGAACATAGAAATGTGCCAAGTTTACAAACCTTGTATCAACCAATGCTTTTGCAATCACGAGAGTGTGTTACCGGCCCTTTTTTTTTTTTTTTTTAGTACAGTGACTTCAATGCAGTTTGGTTAATGAAAAAAACATCCACCTTTTGGAGTTGAGCCAGCTTGAAGGTAGTGATTTTTGTTCCTTTTTGTGTTGCTACCTAACCCTTTGGGAAACATGGAGTAGGTGGTGGGTTTTCAAGGCAATGTGTGTCACAGAGGGAAGGGACTCGATGATGTTTTTACATTAAGCCGACAGGAATCAGTTTTTTTTTTCTTTTTCTTTTTTCAATGATAGATCTACCACCCAATTCAATTACTCCAGCAGATGGGAAAGGATGATGCACAGAAAAAGCGGCATGATAAATAATCAGTTCCATCAGATGACCCTAGCTTCTATTTGACATGATGTGATGAACTGATTTTATTTCGTCCGGAATGAGATGACAGTGAATATAGTAGCTCGTAATAATGGGTTTCCTAGAATATTGCTTCCCAAACTTTTAGGACTGACGATACATTATGCAGAACGCCCACTATATTGCTAAACACTTAAATTATGTTAGGTCAGAACTGAACACCGTTGCTGTAGTTGCATGTTTTGACTGATATAGTCTGACCCAAAATGTATTTTAATTTATTTAAAAGGCGCATGGCAAAATTAAAATGTGTCATGTAAACTCAAGATTTATACTATTTCTGGATGACATAAAAATTTAAATTCTAAAATTTCTTGACATACCTTACGGGATTGTGCAACTATGTGTCGCGATATACCAGTTGAGAAAGCGTGCTCTTGAGAATGGTCTTATTCTACGTATAAGACCTTCCTATGGTTATATGGTTGCATATGCGCCTTCTGAACTGGATATTCGGTTTCGAATCCCTGTAGTACTCCATGTGATTCGGATTTCACATTAACCCCTTGAATCCCAGCCCTGTAGATAGAGTGCAAAACCTCATGATGATGATAAGCGGAGAGCAATAGGTAACAAATAGTACAAACAAATGATTAACCACATTGATTATTAATTCTCCCTTCTCTTCGTCCGGAATATAATCTCACTAACTATAACCCTCCTCTTCCTCCATATTCTACTGCTTTTGTAATACAAAATACACAAGAACAAAAGAATAAGTCTTATAAATAGCAGGGTTTCGTATTCTCATCACCAGATGGCATAATGATCGTGCTTTGCCCATTGCTTGCAAAGATCACGTGCTCTAACGATGTCGTAGCTAAACGTAGAGTTCGGTCCTCGCCGACCAAAATTATTCGTACGTTTTCGTGGCCATTAGCGTGTAAGTATATTTCCTCTTCAGTCGTAAGAACCAACAACGTACGGGTCGTGTGTATGTAGTGGTAGTCAAGCGGTTAAGCAGTAGGCCTACGTTTTTCATAGATTAGGTAAAGAAAAGCTCAGGTTATCATCGTCTTGATCATTATCCACCCGACACACCTAACAGATTGGTCATTTCAAATATACTTGCGTCAACTAATCACACCTACACTTTGGCCCGTTTGAAACGTATAGAGGGTTCCCACTTTGCATCATCACCATCTGCCCGCTTCAACACATACCTTGGTACTACCCCGCCTTACGTACTACAGATGATTAATTAATATACCGCTAACAATGACCTGGCGCTGTATGTGCATCCTCAGTGTTACCACCTCACATCTTAAGTGTTAAACTACAAATGTATCGTATACCAACTGGGGAACTATGTAAGTACTAAATTTGTTTTGTCAAGACGCATGTTCAAACTTGACGGCTCAAAATTGAAAAGTTCGCAAATATCATCTCTCTATGACTTACGGTTACCGAGATATGCATGCCTCCTTAAATTTCGTGAAATCCGAACTTTTTGGCCAATATCTGGGGAACGATGGCCAGTTGGCCAGTAGCCACCGGTTACTACTTGGTACCAAAATGTTCACCATCCTCTTAGGTATTGATCAACACCAATATCATCTCTCTATGACTTATAGTTCTCGAGAAATGTCTCCTTAAATCTCCCGAAACCGGAACTTTTTTTGTACAATATCTCGGGAACGGTAAAAGTGATGCGAAAACTCCCATCACTATGTCGCTCTATCGAATGGAGGGCTCAAAATTGAAAAATTCGCAAATAACACACGCACACACACACACACACAGAGTGAGAGAGAGACAGAGAGAGAGAGAGAGAGAGAGAATTCAGTAACGAACTTTATTGTAAGTTCGTTGAAAATTTATGATTATTTAAAAATGCTTGGCTTAATGTACTAAAAAAAAAAATATTTATTTATTTTGTCTGTTTTGACTTACAATATGGTGAGTATCTCCTATAAGTTCTACAGTTGTCAAGTATATAAATGCAAATTGTAATTACAGCTTATTACACCATTTGAAGTACAAAATTATAACAAACATCACATGTTAAATTTGTTACATCATTACATCATATTCATACATCATTATCATTTGCAAATTAGTGAACTAAATAATATGCTTTAGAAAGTAACAAAGTACGAATTTTGTTTTCAGTATTAAAATTTACCTCCTTATAACGTGATGGTAACATATTATAAAGTCTCGTACAATTTAAATATACATATTTTTGGTATTTGGAAATATTTTCTTGTACTACGTAAATGTCGTTTTATTGTCGCGTGCTGTATGCATGAATATCTCTTGTTTGTATAAACATCTGTTTGTTTTGTTTCACGAAGTGTATAGATTTGAATAGAAGTATTGATCTAGAAGTGATCTAGAATAGAAGTATTGATCTTGAAGAGTAAAACTAGAAAAATTGAAGTATTGATCAAGATTATACAACGTAATTTAAAACTTTTCAACTTCTAGTCAGAATATTAAATCTTGTTTAGGTAACTGCTAATAAAAGTATTTATCAAATCAAATCATAGTCAAAGACCAATATTGCGAGGGCAACATTAGTTTATTACATTCTGTGTTATTCTCTGCAAAACGAATGCATTTGATAGTCAAATTCCATTGTTAAATAAGTATATTAGTGAGTTAATTAAAATTGTGTATCAACAAAACTAATTAAATTGTATATTTACACCAAAATAAAACTCGTTTCTGTCACAGAAAAACGTTATCTGTTACGAACTTTGTATTGCAAGCTGGATTTAGCTAAAATGGCACATAATTTCGCCCATGTGACACATAACAAAGTTTAAATTTGTTGAGTGGTGTAATTAAAAATTAAAATAAAGTAATAAAAAATAAAGCAGGAAAATTATTATGAAACATACCGTGTAGAGAAGAATAAATTCATCAGAACAATTCCTTTGTCATGCAATTAAAATATTAACGCTTTCAATGTAATTAAAACAATAATAAATAATTACAAGGAAAAGCTGAATTAATAATAGTTCAATGTTGCCTTCCTCTTGTTATGACCATGGCTTTCGGGCATCCACATAGAAATCATCCAATATTTCCATCCGGCTGCATGTTTTTGCTAATTAAAACATAGCATGTAAATTACACGAAAATTAGCAAGGCACGCCCATAATTCTTTGCTTCTACTTGCTAAATGTTATATTTTAAGTTGAATTGATCATCGTTAAATGGGCATATATACAGTATATATATACAGGGTGTTTCAAAACAACACCAACAACCTTTGGGAGGTGATTCCTCACACCAAGATAAGACAAAAGTTATAGATCAACCTGGGTGCACAAATGCTTCCTTTCGGAGTTATAGACTGCCGAAAAACATGAAAAAATGAACTTTAAAGGTCCATAGCTCCAAAACTATGGGACCTACCGTAGTAGGGCCAATACCATACTTCACTTAAGAACTAGTATGTGCCCTATCCAAAAATATATGTTTCAGAATGCTGTGATACTTCTGCAAACAATTTTTATAGAGGTAGTTGATGAGTACTTCAAGCTATATGACCGTAGAAAAACACCGTCTATAAAAATTTTTGCGTAATGACCCTTAGGATTTTAAAACAGGTATTTTTGGATAGCGTACATATTAGTTCCTAAGTGAAGTCTTGATCCGAGTACGGTAGGCCTCACAGCTTTGGAGCTGTGGAGTTTTAAATTTCATTTTTTTCATATTTTCGGCAGCCTATAACTGCGGAAGGAAGCATTTGTGCACCTAGGTTGCTCTATACTTTTCGTCTTATCCTGGTGTTAGGAATCGCTTCCCAAACGTTGTCGGTGTTGTTTTGAAACTCCCTGTATATATATATATATATATATTGATCAAAACTATATCTTGATTAATTTGCATGTGTCTTTCATGCATATATATAACACTCTTAAGGTATGTAGAACTCTATCATAGACAGACGGGGTGACTGAACAAAAATTGAGGAAATTTTAGGGTTCAGTATTTAACACAGATTAACTTGATACAAGAAAATAAAAATTACTGTTGCATTTTGTGTTTCGTACAATTAAGAAAATTGTTAATCTGTGTCAATACTGCAACCTTAAATTTCCTTTTTTTTTTTTTTTTTTGTTCAGTCACCTCTTCGGTCAAAGTTACCCCTCAGTACGGTATTTCATGCTCCGGTACCACTTAAGTAACGTAAACTGCATTCCATAGAACGGTAACACTTAAAACTAGTAAAAACCTATTTCATGCTCGAGTAAAATTTAAGATAAGTAAACTTTATTTTATGCTCTGATTATATTTAAGTTACGATGTGAAACTGTATTTCAAAGTGAAACGAAACGACATCTTTCAGTTTAACGTCCCACGATTATGCCTTTTAGGCTGAGGAAGATGAATAATGAAGGCAAATGATTGGTTATGGAAAAAACGGTGGAATGAAAATATGAGAGGAAACAGATGTTCGATAAAACAGACAAACATGATGTTGTCCACCACAAAAATTAATTTGGCCGGGGATCGAATCAGGGACCTCAGGCACCAAAGATAAACTATCTACCTCTGAGACGCCGTGCCCCGAAACTTTTATTTCGTCCTCCAATGAAACATAATATGTGCAATATTCTATTTTTCGCTCTGGTAAGTCTTAAGACATGTAAACTTTTTATTCATGTACCGGTAACACTTAACATATATAAACTCTACATCTAGCTACGGTAGGGGGCGCGATGGCTCAGTGGTAGAGCGTTCACCTTCGATGCTTGGGGTCCCTGGTTCGATCCCAGCTCGTGCCGTGTGGACTTTGTGGTGGACAAACGCCGTGCTCGTGGGTTTTCTCGGGGTTCTTCCGTTTCCTCCCACTTTCTTCATTCCATCATTTCATTCATCTCTCATTATCATCGTCTCCTTTAGCCTAACCGGCATAAGCGTGGGACGTAAAACTTAAAGATTTCATTTCATCTTGCTACGGTAATAGTTATGACCCACAAAATCAATTTGAAACTTAGTGACGTCAATACGCTATTTACAGGATGTCGAAAGTACTGGGTGTAGAAATAAGTATTGTATATACAGTATTATTTTCTCTTATATATACACTACATTCGTTAACCAGGTACAGGACCTCTTTTTCGCTTATTTACATCAATTTGATCCCTTATTCCCTATAATTGTTTTGGTAACGTATCAGTTAAGATAGATATGTTTGTTCATAGAGTGAATACTATTAGCTTTCTTAAGTAAATATTAGCTTAATTAACACGACCAATACACAAACAAATCTATAGTTGAACATGAAATAGGTTGTTTGATGACAAATTGCATTTCTGCAAGATGACCCAACGCGAAATCTAACCAAACGTCGTAATGCGAAATTGAATGAACAAGTATTTTGTATTTCTGTTTACATTATCTAAATGGGTCCGTTTTTCTCTTTTTTTAAAAAAAAAAAATATTCTATAAATGATTTACAAGGAAAGAAAGGGAGGAAAGGATTACTAACCCTGGCAGGTTCAATGAAAATCTGATAATGGATTGTGACCCTTCTATTCAAGTTTGTTAATCCTAAAAGCGGTGCTTTTCGTTTCTCTATTCTTCGCTTGTAACTCAATATTTATTTTTTTCCCTGTTTTTTGTGTTTCCCTCGAAACGAAGTATCTTCGACAAATACTGGTAAATCTTTTTGTTGTATTTTGTTCTTAAAACAAAAAAAATCGATATCTTATTTATCGACCACACTGTACGATATAAAGTTAATGGACCAAGGGTTTCGATGAAAGAATTAGAGGATTGGTAAAAATGATATGCGAGATTTTTAAAGCCACTATACTGAGAACGAAGGCATATACATCAACTAGTGATAAGTAATATATCCGAAGAGAGAAGCTCCCCTTCAAAAATCAACCATATGCTATTAGCTGTTTGCAATTTAATGTCCCTTTCAGCACAGAGTTTATATGTCACATAGTTTTAATGTCCCTTTCAGCATAGAAAATGAAATGAAATGAAATCTTTAAGTTTAACGCCCCACGGTTATGCCGGTTAGGCTAATGGAGACGGTGATAATGAGAAATGAGTGAAATGCTGGAATGAAGAAGGTGGAAGGAAACGGGAGAGCCCCTAGAAAACCCACCAGCACGTTGTTTGTCCTCCACAAAGTTCACACGGCGCGAGCTGAGAGCGAACCAGGAACCCCAAGCACCGGAGGTGAACGCTCTACCACTAAGCCACCGCGTCCCCTCTTTCAGCATAGAGTTTATATGTCACATAGAGTTTTAATTCCCTTTTAGCATAGAGTTTATATGCCACATACAGTTTTAATGTCTATTTCAGCATAGAGTTTTAATGTCCCTTTCAGCATAGAGTTTATATGTTACATAAAGTTTTAATTCCCTTTCAGCATAGAGTTTTTATATCACATAGAGTTTTAATATCACTTTCAGCATAGAATTTATAGATCACATAGTGTTTTAATATCCTTTTCAGCATAGAGTTTATGTCACATAGAGTTTTAATATCCCTTTCAGCATAGAGTTTTATATCCCTTTGAGCGTAGATTTTATATGTCACATACAGTTTTAATATCCCTTTGATCATAGAGTTTATATATCACATAGAGTTTTAATATCCCTTTCAGTATATAGTTTATATGTCACATAGAGTTTTAATATCTCTTTCAGCATTAAGTTTATATGTCACATAGAGTTTTAATATCCCTTTCACCATATAGTTTATATGTAACATACAGTTTTAATATCTCTTTCAGCATAGAGTTTATATGTCACATAGAGTTTTAATTCCCTTTCAGCATAGAGTTTATATGCCACATACAGTTTTAATGTCCATTGCAGCATAGAGTTTTAATGTCCCTTTCAGCATAGAGTTTTTGTCACATAAAGTTTTAATATCCCTTTCAGCATAGAGTTTATATGTCACATAGAGTTTTAATATCCCTTTCAGTATAGAGTTTATATGTAACATACAATTTTAATATCTCTTTGAGCGTAGAGTTTATATGTCACATAGAGTTTTAATATCTCTTTCAGCATAAAGTTTATATGTCACATACAGTTTTAATCTCTTTCAGCATAAAGTTTATATGTCACATAGAGTTTTAATATCTCTTTCAGCATAGAGTTTATATGTCAAAGACATCCCTTTCAACAAATAGACTATATCCTCCATATTACATACATGTCTCTTTCAACAAAGACTATACCCCATATAGAAGAAAGATTTCTCTTTCAGCGCAGAAATTATACCTCGCATAATACAGAGACATAAACTACGCCATGTGAACGTACCAGTATCTGTCATTTCTATTTATAAAACTATATCAACTATCACGCTTCATGTAGGAAGATTTGTTTTCAAGTTCAAGGGATTCTTTCTGATTCATTTTTGAAACAAAATCCTATCTTTCTCAATTCTAAAGTTTTAATAATTCCACCATGTATTAAATTATTTATGAAATCGAACTATCAAAACGCAAAAATTCATTCTGATTACCAAAATGTTAACGTTTAATACGGTTGCTTTGAGAATATGATGAATATCTTCCATATCAGATCCTTTATACCAGGACGCAAAATTTTAAAGTCGGACGTACTCGCCTATCCAAAAATGATGGTCGCCAATATCTCCGGTACAAATTATGAGAGCTCCCTCACACAGCCTTTGGTTTGACAAAGAAAATATTACATCAGGGCATAAAATCTCGAAACCAGACAATTAGACTCAAGGATAATCAATTCTGAATTGGACAATTCATACACATGTTTTTTTTTTTTTTTTTTTTTTTTAATATCTTACGTTAAGACTTTACGTTTGTGTAATGCTTTCTTTCTGCACTGAAATACTAGTTTTCGGATCAAAATCCTTAACTGAAGAGCAATTGATAGAAATTGTCAGCAAATTATCCACTGTATCAGCTGTCAGTGAATTCTTGTAGGCAGTCTTAACTCTGTTGAGACTGCTGAAACCTCTCTCACATGAAGCAGTACTCAAAACTACACAAAATGTGACAATTGGAAGCAAATTTGGGAATCTCGTAATGGAGGTTTCACTATAAATCGTTTGCAGTGTTTGATTTCAAGATCAATGAAGAAAACAAAAAAATATATTCTGTCCGCTCTGCTAAGTCAAGGTCCACTTTTTCACTGTAAAATTCTGGTTACAAATACTTAAGGTGATCTGGTACCCCTAGCAACCTTGAAAGTTAGTCCATTTAAAAAGCATTGCAAAGTTTTTAACTATTTTCTTCTTTATTATTAAAGTTACAAACGTCAAAATTTGAACAAACCTAGAGGAGACACATATCTATGCCTTGTGTGTTTTAGATTTTGAAAAAAAAACACAGTAAAAAAGCTTCCATGTTTGACTTTAAAAACTTGGCAACGCAGATGTAACCCTCCCACTCAAATTTTGAGTTGGTGTCTCCTTTTGTTGAAATGTCTATTGACTCCTGTGTGAACCTCCCTGTCCGCGTTTAGCGGTCGTCTTTCTGCCTGTCCTTCGAGTCGTGGTTGCTTGAAAAGTGAATATCGACGGATAATCACTTTATGAGTGACAGCAGGAGGGATAGCAGTACAAATGTCTGTGCCGTGAAAAGACAACGGAAAGCGAGATATTCTTGCCGACCGAGGAAAAATATCGCACGACCTTCGGCTTCAGAAACATAAGAAAAGAGAAGAAAGAAGTGCTATTGTGTTTCATATTTCTGTGGTTGTTTCTTCCGTTTCTATATACCTTTATTTCAATGCAGTATTTGAATTTTGAATGAAAGATGATAAATCGAACGGTTGATAGACAGGTAAACAGATAGAAGTAATATATATATTGAAATCTATTGAAATGAGAAGATTTTAGCTTTCATCTTGGATCAACAACAATCTTCCTGTGTGTAGAAGGGGCTTACATATACGTACGACGACACATCACAATATTTAGAAAATGTAAATGAGTAGAGAATATACACACCCAGGCAGAGGTCCCTATTTTCCCCTGAAGGTTACCATTCTTCCCATTTACTGTCCTCCCCCCAATTTTACCATTCTTTATTATGACAATTACTTATTTAAAAATGTTATTCATGCTAAGTTCTCCTTCATACTTAGTGTTCATCAGTCGGTGGCTATCGAGCTCAAGCCCCCCCTCCCCCCGAAATAAATTTGTTATATTCACAACTTCATTAAAATTTGTCGGCACCTAAAAGGAAAAATATAAGTGCTTATTCTCGTATTGTGTATACCCCTTCCCGAAACAAATTCCTAAATACGCCACTCGTGTTCATAAAAGCATCATTGTGGTATAATTAAAATTCGATTGTTCCACTTTCAATGACAAATTATGTCCCTCCTCTAAAAAAAAATCATAGGTGCAACCTGTGCCCCAAAACCTGACTGTGGGCACCCCTGTAATCCAGAGAAGGCTAGGAAATAAAGTTTCTTTGTTTAAAATCTTTCCCAACCCCATAAACACCCCCTAACACCAACCAAACTTTCTTTACACACATCCCTGGGAGTAACAAAATATATTGCTTCCTTTGCGTTTCTGTAAAAATATGTATCACTATTCTAAATGCTCTCCCTCTTGAGTTTTGAACACCTCACAAAATAAAATTCCCAGCGTACCTACTGATTAAACGGGAGACTCAGGTGAGATGCCCGATTGCAATACGTACATTTCCAGAGTTTCCCAGAGGGAAGTATTGCGTCGCACACTACACCACACATCTTATAGGTGAGGACTGTTAATTTTATGCAAAGATTGAAGGCTATAAAGAAATGCATTCCAGTGAAATTAACAATAAACAGAGAGACGGACCACCAAGACTGATTGGAATCTAAAGATGTGGGGGTGGGGGTGGGAAATGTTTATATGGAGACGGACAGTGTCAGAGGAAGAAGTCTACGTCTGTTCTACGAAACACAATACTAAGCGGATATAATAATAATAATAATAATAATAATAATAATAATAATAATAATAATAATAATAATAATAATAATAATAATAATAATAATAAATTATAATTATTGACTAATTAAATTATATTATATTAATTATAAATTATAATTATAATTATTAAATAATAATAATAATAATAATAATAATTATTATTATTATTATTATTATTATTATTATTATTATTATTATTATTATTATTATTATTATTATTATTAGGGGCTCTATATTTAAACCCGACTAACGAATATTTCTGGCTACGCGTATGCCTTCAAACATAAGTGGAAAACATTCTTGCGTATCTTATTTTATCCTGTAGGGATGGCATAGAGACTTGTATACGGATCCTGATGGAAGGGTCGTTCGCCATCTCCAATGGAACAAGCACCAGTGGTGCAAAAGTTCAAGTCTGTACATAATAAAACTAAAGTAACCCTAAGTAGCAGTGTTACAACTCACCGCTACCCCATCCCTCAGGAATCCATCCTGGATCCGTCCCTGTGTCGTCTGGAGTCGAAAATATGTCATGTGAAAAGAAAAGGTATGAAAAATGTCATCTTACAGCCTTTTGCGTCGATTTCCTTATAAATTGTGAGAGGCCCGTCCTAGTGTGCTAATTGACGAGGGGATGCCAGGGATTTCTCCTCTGAAAAATTTTTATCCCCCTGCAAGAGAAAATTTTCATTCCAGACAGGAATAACTTTTCCCCACTCTTACGTGTGTGATGGCTGGGTGCGTATATGAGTGAAATTCATCCGCCCTGGGAAAAATATTCAATTCGCACACTGACCCGTCGAGTTATCCAATTTTTATATAACGTAGTGAAGAATTTTTTTGCGAAATAAAGTAGTGGTGTTTATTTTGTGAAATAAAGTACCGGTACTGAGGAATCAACTTACATAGTTCTGCAACTACGGCGGGGGTTAGGGGGCCTGCTCCCTTCCTAAAGTTTTTAGCCCCTCAAACCACAATGCATCCGTATGACATTGATACGGAGACCCAGAATTGTTACGATTGTCCCCCTAGCATATTTATGCTCCCCAAACTTCAGTGGCTGGTTGCGAGCCTGGTCAACAAGGTTTTCACAGATATTACATAATTTAAACAAATTTGTATAATGCAAAATAAATTTACTACTAAATCATGCTTAGGGGTGCGCACGAGACGAGTCGAGACACGGCTCTTCCAATAGAGAAATATACATTTTTCGAGTCGAGACATCACTTTTACAGCAAATTTTCGAGACGAGACAACCACAAATCTTGTCTCGTGCGCATCCCTAATCATGCCCAATTTTAAAATAAGCCAACATCATTTACTTACAAGAACATAAAATGTTGCGTGAGCCGTTACCCAGCTTTATCAAACTTGGTTCTCTTTTGTTCGAACTCACAATGAAAGTTTGCACAAGATATTTCACACGAATTTGATCGAGGGTGTATCTATGCACATGATACCCAGGTAGAATCTCACAGTCTTCAGGCGCCTTGCAAACTTCATTTATTAAAAAAAAAAATAATCTAAAATTAGGAAATGCTAGTGTGAACATTACATGGATCTATATTTTTTTCCTTCTCCGCTTCCAGGGAGATATAGACATTACACATGAGTATATGGTAATTTATACAATATTGTATTGTCACTGGACATATGTGCATGAAAAATTAAAAAAAGTTCTAGGGGATAGTATGGAAGTGGCCATGTGGACAGGCAACAAAGAACGAAAGTGATTTTTAAAAAAGCAGGCCCCAGGAATTTTGCCCACATGCCATTTCACTTGATCACATTTCCCTCAAAAATTATTCATGTAAATATCTTTCAATTATTTCTGAAGAGAGGGTTTTGACCTCGCTTTCAAAGGGTAATTTTGTCCTAGATTGATTCCAACAATATTTTTTCTATAATCTTTCCCAAAGATCACAAACTGACATCTATACTATGTTATTTTGCGGAAATGGTAAGCTGACAAGTGACAACTACCCTTCCAAGAATTCGCAGAATGAAAAGAAAGAAAAAAAGAGAGAGGGAGAGAGATGAGAAAAGAAGGTTTCGGTTGTACCGCTGTTTATGAGTCACCTGCTTGGAACAACTTGAGCCAGGCAGAGAACTGAACTTGCCGCTCGACTCGGGCGGAAAGGAAAAACTATACCGTTGCAGGGAGTTCAGGTCTTACTGTTGCCATGTTTTCAAAGTTGAAGATAAAAGTTTCCTTACTGTGTTTTTTCAAAATCTAAAACACACAAGGCATAGATATGTGTCTCCTCTAGGTTTGTTCAAATTTTGACGTTTGTAACTTTAATAATAAAGAAGAAAATAGTTAAAAACTTTGCAATGCTTTTTAAATGGACTAACTTTCAAGGTTGCTAGGGGTACCAGATCACCTTAATAAGCAGTTTTACTTTTAATTATTTTCCTGCGAAACACAAACTACGCAGCACGACAAACTGTATGTTTAGACAGAAATCATTCCTACTGAACACTGGTCGCCAGCGCTAACTGTGTAGTCGCCAATGACGACCGGAAATTTAGCGCCCTGCTGTATACCATTAACTACTTTGGAAAAGCACGAATATACCTTATCCTGAGACATATTCCTTCATTAAGAGAAAACATTCACGTCGTTCAAAGACTACAAAAAGTATTGGATAAATGTACCGCATTCGAAACTGGAATACTTAGAATACTGATACAATTGTGTAGTGTCTCGCTTGGAAAAATATAAACAAAATATAAATTCTGAGTGAATTTAGAAGTATTGCAACACAAAACTTTACCAACATTATGCTTTGTGGTGGACAAACAGCGTGTTCGTGGGTTTTGTCGGAATTCTCCCTTTAACCCCCACTTTATTTAATCCACCATTGCACTCATTTCTCATCATCACTGTCTCTTTTAGCCTAGCCGGCATAATCATCGGACATGAAACTGAAATATTTCATTTCATTACATTTCTACTAATATTATGAACTACGAACACAAAATTCTAGTGTAACGGTTCTAAGTTCTATAACAATACAGTTCTTTTAAATAATGAAGTGTTTCCTTTGTGTGAACACTGCAAATACTTTAACAGGGGAAATAATTATTTCTGATCCTTTTATAATTTTTGGATCAAAAGATCCAACATATTTTAATCAAAAATGTTCTTGTACTCTTATATGTTGAGAATTACTGTACATATAGCGTAGCCAAACCCAAACTATCACTTAATGCAGTATGATGTGCCTACTGCGTAGAAAATACGAAAACTTGATTTAGGAACCGTTCAAAAATTTTGTGGCTCTTGATTCAGAAACTAATTATTATTGGTCAAGATCACAATCTTTTGATACGTTTTTCGTTTTCCTAAAGTTCTTGTTTGTGATACCATTAATATATTGAACTATTACGTAGACAGTGAAGTTCTGATTATGGCAACAAATACATTTTTATTTTGTTTCAACAGGGAAATAAATTAAAGTGAGGGAATGTAGTAAAACAACATTTAAAAACTCAGAAATTATAGTAAATTACTAAATTTTAAAGTTTGTACGTATGTTTCATGTAAATAATTTAAGGCTGGCATCAATACACAATAACAATTATTTGAACGTAGTGGATTAAGTCAGGGCTAATCCCAAAATCTAATCTGGCTTATTGAGACAACCCGAGAACTTATTTTACGCTATCAGACATACAGGTGAAGCTTCCAGACAAGGAAATATAAAAGACATGCGAATTGCATTCTACCGTTTCCCATAAAAAGGACCCGCCATAATCAGTCAACCACACTCCACTTGAAGTCTCCCATTTCAATTTTAGTCTTGCTATTCGTATATACTTAAGCAAGTCGAGGAGAGGGGAAGTCTTCAAGATTGAATGTAACTATAGTGCGTCCAGTAAGAGAATGTCTCTGACAGCTCGCAGTGACATTGCCACTACTCGCGTGTCAAGGTTTTTTTCGGTGCAACTCTAGTGACAATTTAATTAATGGTATAAGACAGAGTGATCGTGGTTGGTAACACCGGTATCAAAGTAGGGGCTGCAATTTCCCACCGCATGTGGTAAGAAACGTCAGAGACCATCTCTTGTTAGCCGTGCTATACCATAGGAATAAAATGTAAGCACCCCTTCATATTTTCTTTTTCTGGAGTCTTAGATCCCTTTCTTCATATCTTAAGCATATCCTTCATACACGTCATGAGAACAGGTAATGAAATTAAAACCTCTTTATCTCTCAATTATCATTATATATATATATATATATATATATATATATATATATATATATATATATATATATATATATATATATATATATATATATATATATATATATATATATTTGGTCTAGGAATTAATTCGTGCGGTTGGTACGCACACATTGAAGCTGTAGTACAAACACAAAATACATAAATACCTTAAGAAAAATATTGTCCATCGCTAGCCACCACTTTCGCCCATCTGTCAGGCAATGTACGGATTCCGTGGCGAAAGAAGTCCTCATCCTTGAAAGCGATCCAGTCAGAGACCCATGTTTCGATATCTTCTGAAGAAGTAAACCGCTGTCCAATCAAATCGTTGTTCATGCAATCGAACAAGTACTAGTCCGAAGGAGCAACGTCTGGTGAATACGGCGGGTGGGGTAAAACTTCCCATCCGACATTTTCTAAATAGGTTTTGACCGGTTTTGCGACATGTGGGCGAGCGTTATCATGTTGAACAATAAGTTTATCATGTCTGTTCTCCCATTCTGGTCGTGTTCTGGCCAGAGCTTGCTTCAAACGCATTAATTGTCGTCGATAACGTTCTCCATTCATAGTTTCACCCGGTTGCAGCAGCTCATAGTACACCACACCTTTCATATCCCACCATATGCACAGCATAACCTTTGCACAGTGAATATCTCGTTTTGGTTGTGATGGACCTGGTTCACCTGGTTTCACCCAGGCCTTTTTTTGTTTAGGGTTCTCGTAATGGATCCACTTCTCATCACCCGTAATAATTCGATGCAGAAACCCCTTTCTGCTCTGTCGTTGAAGCAGCAATTCGCAAATGGTTTTTCGTCTTTCAACGTCTCTGTCTTTCAATTCATGTGGAACCCAATGTGACATCTTTTGAATCATTCCCATGGCTTTCAAGCGTTTGGAGACTGTTGTTTGATCAACGCCTAATGCTGCTGCAAGTTGTTCCTGCGTTTGACACGAATCCTGCTCGAGCAATGCTGTCAATTCTTCGTCTTGAATTTTTTTCGCTGTCCAGCTCGCTCTTGGTCTGCCAAGCCGAAATCACCACTTCTAAACCGTGCAAACCACTTCTGACACGTTCGCTCAGCTAGAGCATGGTCACCATACACTTCCACCAAAATACGATGACTTTCAGTCGCACTTTTCTGCATGTTAAAGTAATGCAGCAGGACACCCCGCAAAAACACTTTATCAGGCACAAATTGCGCCATGTTCACTTAACTACAAACTGGTGTTGTTGACGCTTTAATCCACTGCCCTATACTACGAACGATACGCGATGACAGGGGTTTGCAACACATGTGTGGATACACGGAACTGTGGGACGCTCCGTTCGTTGCGCCATCTCTTGTCCACCCGCACGAATTAATTCCTAGACCAATATATATATATATATATATATATATATATATATATATATATATATATATATATATATATATATATATATATATATATTGTTGAGGAAGTGAAGTTAAATAGATTTTATTTCTAAAAAATTTATGATTAGATTGAATAAAGATAAATGAATGTGTGAAAATTAAAAGATAAAATTAAAGACAAAATTAAAAGTCAAGTAATTATGACAATGCAGAATTAGGTTAAGGAAATAAATTTCAAAATTATGTTATCCCAGTATTGTTTTGGTTATGTCAGTTGTAAATGCAGACGTGTGAATGTGCAATGTTTTGATTACATAGAATAACAAAGATGAAATGCTGTGTCAGGAATGTTGTGAGAGTAAGTTGTAATGTTTATGTTATTATTTGTCAATTGTTAACATCGACACAAATTTTAGGATGTGACAAAATTGTCAGATTACGGAGATAGACGTCTGGAGATTTTGTCTACTTGATGATCATTGCAGAAATGTAAATTTTGGCAATGAGATAGCAAACACGTGGAGCAACGTGAAGCAAGGTGGCAGTTTGGAGAGTAACAGGTTTGATATAAATACTCTACGAAGATGAGATCAGGATCATTCTTCGGAGAGAGGTCTCAGACGATCACTCAACGGAGAAGAAACTCTCAGTTCAGTCATTTGACATTTGATAATTCAACGAGAGTTACTTTGAGACTGTTCATTAGCTATGGTGAACTAGTCTGTAATATCAATTCTACAATCATTCGACTTTGGAATATCTGAGCAGCATTATTATCGCCAGTAGTTGGAGTTTACTCTGCTGCACTTTGGCTTCTTAACGACATCAACATCTATCCTGAAGGTATGTGTTTGCTATCCGTTTTTCGTCATCAAGTAGAGAAAGTAGTCAGACTCCGTAGGTTGTGATCTGGTAATGTTTGTTCATGTCCATTTTTCACACAACAAAGTACACTTGAACATTACAAATAATTATTGAAAATACAATGATTTAAACTTTACTCGTCATGTGTTTACTTTTTAGAAATAGTACTGTACTTTCCCGGACATTATAGAAAATGTTCGGAGGACAATCTTCGTGTGTCTCTGAGCTACGCAATTGCTAATTAAGGCACACACAGGGGGGTTGACAATATATATATATGCATATATATATATATATATATGCATATATATATATATATATATATATATATATATATATATATATATATATATATATATATTCTCTTCAATTCATTTTGTTTCTGTATCTCGCAATATTCTGTCATAAACTAGCCTCAGAAGAACTGCCAATCACGGGTTCGATTTTCAGGTGACACTGGTATTCTTCACAGAATAACAACACACACATACACACCACCACATATGCATATTATATCTATCTATCTATCTATCTATCTATCTATATCTATATCTATATATATATATATATATATATATATATATATATATATATATATATATATATATATATATATATATATATAAGCATCAATTACCCGCTTCGCTGAGTTAAATTAAGAAATAATAATAATATGTTTCGTTAATCAATCACTTTTTATTATTACTAAAGCGCTCCTTGATATTCGTCATTTTCGATGATTTTTATATATCTCCTCTCCTCCCCATGGTGCGGGCCACGGCATCGGAAGTGACATTGTTCATCTCAGCGACCCCGAAAGTATGAATTCGACACTGATATTGGTAATTTTGATTGTATATATATATATATATATATATATATATAGAGAGAGAGAGAGAGAGAGAGGATGTTTCAAAGCAATATCGACCAAGAAAATACAAAAAGTACCGGTATAGACCAAATACGGAGTTATAGGCTGCCGAAAACATGAAAAATGAACTTAAAAGGTCCATAGCTCCAAAACTATGGGATCTACGGTAGTCGGGTCAAGACTTCACTTAGGAACTAATATGTGCGCTATCCAAATATCCAAGTTTCAGGATCCTGTGGTACTTCCCAACAATTTTTATACAGGTAGTTGATGACTACCTCAAGTTATGCGCCCGTCGCGAAACTCCCTCTATAATGATTGTTTCGTGTGCACTTTAGGATTCTAAAACATGTATTTATGGATAGTGCACATATTAGTTCCTAACTGAAATTCTAATCCAACTACGGTAGGCCCCATAGTTTTGGAGCTATGGACCTTTAAAGTTCATGTTTGCATGTTTTCGGCAGCCTATAACTCCGAAAGGAAGCACTTGTGCACCCAGGTTTGTCTATACTTTTTATATTATCTTGGTGTCAGGAATCACCTCCCAAACGCTGTCGGTTTTATGAAACACTATATGTAGGGAGAGAGAGGGGGTAACCACAAAGTAATGTTACAAAGCCTGCAGTAAAACATTTATACAGTATTTCATACAATGAATACAGCCAATAGATACACAAAGAAAAATCCGTTCTCCGGACAGCGGTATATTGTATATACAAATATAAGATATCCTCTTGCTTACTATAGAAGTCAGTACGGAGCATACGTTATCCGTATGTTACATAGGCACTGCCCTTAGGTGTGACATCATGCCGTTGCAGGATGTCTAACATCTAACAGCTTTCCGTATATCACATACATATACTTATGTTACCTTCGTCAGCTATATGTTATATACGTCCATTTGTATGTGAGATCCTGACCGCCTAAATTGTTTCATACGGAAAGTGCGTGTAGATGGAACACTTATACACAAAGTACAGGGTGCGGCCCGTAAAACCGGCCCGTAAAGTGAACACATAAAATGAAATGTAATGTATTGAATATGATTAACTACAACACATAAATGAAATGTAATGTATTGAATATGACTACTCACTTTCACAGCAGCCTTCACAGCAGGTGCTGAAAGTGTCCTCCGCCCACTTCAACACACGTGTGAGCACGATTGAGGAGATTCATATATACCCTATTCAGTTCTTGTGTTGTAATGCTATTGGTGACATCCTGGATCCTGGTCTTGAGTTCTTCAATTATGTGTGGATTTGTTTCGTATACTCTTCCCTTTAACAGTCCCCATAAGTAAAAGTCACACGTGGACAAGTCTGGTGACCGAGGAGGCGACAAGCCTTTGCTGATTGTCCTCTCTGGTGTAAACATCTCATGCACAAGGGACAATGATGCAGCTGATGTGTGGCATGTTGCACCGTCCTGCTGAAAGTAACATAACTGACGCTCCTCTTCGGTCAAGTGTGTATAAAACTCCTCCAGGATTCCCATATACACGTCACTGTGTACTGTCGTCTCAAAGAATATGGGCCCAATAACGCGTGTGGCGGAAATGGCACACCAAACACCAATCTTCTCATCATACAAGGGTACCTGGTGGATTGTGTGTGGATTTTCTGTCGACCAATACCGGTTGTTTTGGGAATTTACGTACCCAGACAGGTGGAACTCATGATGAGCATTAGTGGATCCAAGAAACCACTGACAACATTGCTCAACAGCCATGAACAAAAATGCACCCTCTTCTGCAGGTCAGGCTCCTTCAGTTCTTGCACAACACTTATCCGGTACGGTTTTAACTTTACTTAATCCTTTTAAAACACGTCTGCAACTTCTCTCACTCGCATGAACCTGTTGACTCAATCTCCTGGTTGACTTTCGAGGACTTCTTGTCATTATCTCCTCCACCTGCATCTTTAATTCAGGTGTGCAGACAGATGGTCGTCTGTTCCTGAGAGCATTTTGAACCGATCCTGTACGCCGCCATTTTTCAATCAATTCCTGAATGGTGCTTTTTGCTGGCACAGAACGTCCTGGAAATTTCTCCCGAAACAAATTCTTTGTTTTCACAAAAGATCCAGTGAGAGTGAACCCTTCAACAATGGCAACACGCTCGGGTATCGAATACGGCATTATCACACACTGACACTCACCCGGCTTAACACAACGAGGCCTTTTTCTCAACTGGTTTCGACAAGTTTCACTGGCTGCGGCTGCACGTGACTGCTGCAGGTCACGTAAGTCGACCTGACCTCGACACGCCATCTCTTGGTAGGAAGGTAGATTATTTAAGTGTTGCCAAAAACACAATATACCAGAATATTACGACGGGCCGGTTTTACGTGCCGCACCCTGTATTATAAAACATGCGTTTTCAGTTACACGTCTGGTGTACGTTAAGTCCAAAAACTACAAGAATTATGCATGTAAGCTATCTTTTTAAGTACGCCCTACAATTTTTTTCTCAGTGTCGGACATACATAAGGTTATTTTTCGACATAGTTTCCATAGGGGTTGAGACACGTGTCGTATCTTGGGTTCCATATTTATGAATTTTCTTCGAACTTTCCTGTTATCTTCTACATTCTCATTTCACTAACTCTTTCACGTTCTTTCACATTTATTATTCATCTGTCGCCGTTAGCTGACAGGGCATAATCGTGGGAATACAGCTAAAAATTTCTTTTTTCGCAAAACATCATAGTTCCAGGGGCGGATCCAAGCGGGGGCGATCGCCCCCCAGAAAAGGACACTTTCTTATTTTATATATAAATAAAACCCATCACAATGTTTAGAGCTCGTAAAAGTGGCTTTAAGTAGCAGTATTATAACCCCCCCAGAAGTCCGTCCTGAATCCGCCTCTGGCCACAACAGTTCAATTCCTGGCTGTCGCAATCTTTCAATAACAGCGCTCATGACCTAGCTTAATAAAGACTCTGCACATGAAATAATAAAGGCACATAAACTTTGAATGGAATCCATATTCATCGTTGCGTTATGAACAATTTACCTACAATAAATGGATTCTTTGAAGTGAATGCATGCTTATTTAATTCATTTATAATACAACGATCACAACATTTACCTATCTTTTGAATTGTTCTGGCTTAAAATGTAAACAGTAAATTTATAGATACATACAAATTATACATATACCATGACGGAACAACTTCTAATGGTTTATTTAGTGTACTTCAGCACAAATAGTTTGCAATGTAAATTCTGTGAATGGTATTCATTTGAGGAGAAACGTATAGCTTACCTGGTATCTCAATGTGTCTTTTTTTTTCTTTTCGGAAACATATGCAGGTTCACTCGACTTAGACATATGTAGGTAAACACAACTTAAAATCAGGATTTCCTTATTTGCGTTAGCTTTAAAACGCAAATGAATCATAACTTGAGTTTATTTGACTCAGTTTAGCGTATGATAAGTTGTTTCGCATATGCTGTATTTGGTGTAGGATACTCATAATGTGAGTATGTAGGTGTGATTTACATAGATATATGAAGCGCTATGAGTATAGTACGCGAGTGGGCGAAACTTTACGTCGACTTACCTTGTTTACTTTTCGAACGACTATTGGAGAGATTTTAACTTAAAGTTTCAAGAAAATTCTCCACAGGAAATTTTCTTCCTACCCTCAAAAATAAGGATATTTTGCTGAAGGTAATTTCTTTTAAAAATAGAAGCTATTTTCTCAAAAATGGCTCGAATTATTTTGTTCATATTTCATTAACAGCTCGATATTTTGATAAAATTCGTGTTCTCTGGGGAAAATCCTGAAGGGGTCGTTTACTGTTAGGGGTGACTTCTATCTGGACGATTTTCTTAAGAGGCCTAGTCACTGCGAAATTTAAATACCGCTAATTTTGCAGTAATTATGTGATATCTTCAAATAGATAAAAGATAATCGAAATGTGGAACAAGAGCGCGCTAGACAATATTATTTTGCATGATGTACCGTTATCACGAGTCACCTAATAGCTTTCCGTTTGCAGCCATTTAGAAACGTGAAAATAAATGCTGATTGTCTAAATGGCTCGAAATCGAAAGGAGATAAGCGAGTCGTGATGTCGGTATATC
The DNA here is from genome assembly GCF_964235325.1 of Thermobia domestica. Classification (NCBI taxonomy): domain Eukaryota; kingdom Metazoa; phylum Arthropoda; class Insecta; order Zygentoma; family Lepismatidae; genus Thermobia; species Thermobia domestica. The sequence continues at coordinate 15,093,252 of NC_137468.1, forward strand.
ATGTAAAATAATATTGTCTGGGGCGCTTTTGTTCCACATTTCGATTATATTTTATCTATTTGAAGATATCACATAATTACTGCAAAATTAGCGGTATTTAAATTTCGCCGTGATGGGACTTCTTAACTCGTTGCAGCGTAGTGCTGTATATTTTGACTCTGCATGCCGGTGTAAATTTTGCATCACTCTGATAGACGTTCTTCTGATTCTTTCACACTGATTCATTTTTCGAATCACTTAGTCTGTGCAGTTTAGGTGTTTGTTCCCAGTTGTCACGTCAATGCATTTTTAGTCATTCGTCGCATAACCACGAGTTGGCTTCTGTCCAGAATTTCATTCAGTTAATTTTAACAAAAATGATAATACTTCCTATGCAAAATAGGAATATAAAGTAAGTATTTTCCTGTGCTGGTAAAAGATAAAGCACGAGTCAGTCGATTTTGTTCATCTATACAGGGTATTTCAAAACAACACCGACAACGTTTGGGATGTGATTCCTGACACCAAGATAAGACAAAGAGTATAGACCAACCTGGGTGCACAAATGCTTCCTTTCGGAGTTATAGGCTGGCGAAAACATGCAAAAATGAACTTTAAAGGTCCATATCTCCAATACTATTTGAGCCACCGTAGTCGGGTCAAGTCTTCACTTAGGAATTATTATGTGCCCTATCCAAATATCCATGTTTCAGAATCATGCCCTACTTCCGCAACAAATTTTTTTAGAGGTAACTGATGAGTACTTCAAATTATATGCCCATAGCCAACTACCTCTTTAAAAAATCCAGAAACATCGGTAGAGCACACATTACTTCATAAGTGAAGTCTTTGCCCGACTATGATAGCTCCAATAGTTTTGGAGCTATGAACCTTTAAAGTTCATTTTTACATGCTTTCGGCAGGGTATGACTCCGAAAGGAAACATTTGTGCATCCAGGTTGGTCTATATTTTTCGTCTTATATTGATGTCAGGAATAACCTCCCAAACATTGTCAGTGTTGTTTTGAAACACCCTGTGTAAATCAAAATGAAAGTGACTGTGTTTGTGACTAAATAACTCTTGAACCACCCGACCAATCTCGATCAAATGTTCAACATAGATGAGTTTCGGGTCTAGGATGTTTTTTTTTTTTTTTTTTTTTATCATTTCACTTTAATGGTGCAACTTAGGGGAGGGATATATATATATGATCGAGAATGACCAATATTAATGTCGAATCCATAGCTTCTGATGTCTCTGAGATGAACAGTAATTTTTTGGTTAATCCAATATCGTTTAAATTTAAATTTAGCCCCAGAATTTTGAGGATGATCGAAAATGACAGATACCAGAAAGTGTTTCAGTACTAGTAAAAAGTGACTGACTAACAGGAAATGTTGCTAATTTTTCTTATTCTAACCCATCAAAGCTTGTAATTGAATCTAGTAATTCATAAATAAAAGGTTTAGAAAGCAATATGGCATAATCCATTTATCCTGAAAAAAAGACAATCATTTCTCAAGAACATATCTACTAATACAGGGTCCATTATGAAAGTAATGCGCATGATTTTATTGTGACCGGCAGCGTGGCAAAACCGGTCGGCAAGGTATCCGCCCTTTCAACGCAGCCGGTCGCCAGTTTGCTCCGAGCAGTGCCTCTGCGTGAATTTTTTTTTTTTTTTAACTATGTAACATGGCGCGATGGAGCGTTCGCTTGAACAGCGATACGCCATCAAGTTTTGCGTGAAGCCCTTTACCTGGAGGTGTTCAAGAGATTGAAACGCCGGGTCGCGCGCGTGGGAGCTGACATGAAAGACACAGTCTAGCTGCACCATGACAATGTCCCCAGCCACACACCCTTCATCGTTACCAACTTCCTGGCCCGGAGCAATACCCCGGTGGTCCCTCATCAACCTTACAGTATCGACTTGGATCCGTGCGATTTTTTTGTGTGTGTTTCCCCGACTGAAGCGAGAGCTGAAAGAAAAGTATTGGGAGACCGTGGAAAACATCCAAAATCATGTTACAACGTTCATGAGAGACATTTCCGTCGATTATTTTCAGGGTGCCTTCCAGGCGCGGCAGACAAAGAGAATGCTTCGGAAAACAGGAATAAGGACGTACAGGAAAGGAGGAAGCAGAATAATTGAACTGGTCAGGAAAACCAAGAGAAATGCAATAGCGGACAAAGACGAAAAGGGGTAATATATAGAGTAGGATGCGCGGAGTGTAACAAAATTTACATACGAGAAACAAAGAAGATGGAAGAAGGGATAAAACAGCACAAGGATGATGTAAGATTGAAAAGGGGTAACAATGCGATATATAAGCATCAAAAAGAGACAAACCACAGAATAGGGTAGAAAGGAGCAGAGGTCATAGAAGTAGAGAACAGAACTTTGGTGAGAAAATGGAAAGAAACCAAGGAGAAGGCAGGAGACAAGGTGATGAATTGGAATGCAGAATTCTCCATAAATAAAAAGTGGGAGAAGATTCTGCTTAAAGAAGAAGAAATGAAAAGGAAGAAGAAAGAAAGAGAACAAACTAATAAGAAAAACAAGGATAATTAAAGGCAGAATGTATCCAGCAAAAAAAGTAAGCTTTTAATTATACACGCATGCAGCTAAAAGTGAAAGTGTAAACTGCACAAGTGTTACTTTTTAATGAAGGGGCGGAGCCTAATTAGAAGTTGATCTCCGGAAAGAATATAAGAGGTGACCAACTCCCAAACAGCCAGAAGGAGTGGAAGTCTGATACAGTTATTGTGTCGAAACTGTTATGTGATTGTGTGTTTTGTTACATATTATCACATAGCCTTGCTCAGTATGTTTTGTTGTGTTTTAGTACAAAATGGAAACAAGGCTTGATAGAATAGTTATAAAGGGAGAGAATTTTGAAGAATTTTAAACATTTGTACGAGGTCCGATCAATATTTTTTTGTTTCAGAAAATGCGCGTTACTTTTATAATGGATGGACCCTGTGTAGTTTCATTTATTTGTGTATATTATTGTACAATTTCCCAAAATGCAACTCATGCTATTTGGTCGTGATTTCATAACCAAATATTTCATTAATAACTCTAATATGTTTAATTTCTCATGAAGAAATCTACAAGGGACAGTTTTCTTTAGATTGAGTTTTTTTTTTTTTTATTGAGAAAGTTTTGTAAAAATGAGTTAAGTATCATTTCGTTTTGTGTTTCACAGCTAAATTTTTCAGCAGTAACTGCAGCATAACATGACCTGGGTTCAGGAATTAGAGGAATTTAAACTTTATTTAAAATACTTTTCTATACTTAAACTTTAAAAGTGAGTCATAGCTGACTGTAACCCATATTATGGGAAAAAAAGTAAATACCATTGTAATGTTTTACAATTTTACCATAAATAAAACTGGCTGGAAATAAAACTGTTCATATCTCCTAGCAAAACATTTGTTGTTTGTTTCAAAATAGCACAGTTACGTACAGTAATCTAAATATGCAGAAAATAAATGAAATATAGTTTAAAATGGTATTGCACCTATTATTTGTTTTACGTTCGTGTTTGTAAGAGCAATGTATACAGTTATTTCAGTAAATAGCAGGCTTTTGTAAGTAGAGAATGTTTACAAAATTATAGTAAAAGTTCAGAACACTGTGTGGGTTTGCCTTCAAAATTATATGAAACAACGCCCTTCTCTTGAGTGTGCGGTTGCACTCGTTGTGCGGGGGCACGGGCGCTCAGTGGTTGAGCGCTTATCTCTGGTACGTGAGGGTCTCTGGTTCAATTCCCAGCCAAGTTAATATGTGGCAGACAACATTGTGTCCGTGGGTTTTCACAAGGTGATTCAGTTTTCTCCCACTTTCTCATACCACCAAGTTTTCCATTCATTTTCCTTAGTCTAAAGGGCATAATCGTCGGACGTTAAACTGCAAGATTATATTTCATTGCACACACATTTTAGGCTAATTCTGTTACTATGAATAAGCCAATTTATGTTTTATTCTATATCTAGTTTATTGAGTTATCTGTTCAGCTCGTAGACTATTTCAAACAGATATATCGAAATTAACACTAGTTCGAAAAGACTGAAAATGGACGTATATATTTTACATTTAATTGGCAGGTTGAAATTTGATTTTTTTTCAAGTAGCGCTTTAGATAGAAAGCTGTTAGATGTACTATGTCGTGTGGGATAGGGGGGGGGGGGTAGAGATTTCCTCCTTCATAAAAATCGTTATAGGAATCAGGCCACATGCGAATTCACATATCGCTTAAAATGGCGGATGTGAGCTTTATCCATGAATGACAGCTGATAAAGTGTAAGACTATATGAGAGTTAAATAGATTAATGAGCAGATCGTTTATTAGAGGATCACATTTTCCTCTCTCTCTCTCTCTTTCTCCCTGATTCTCCCTTTAATTACTTGATGTCCAGCCTTTGTCGTGTGTTGGTGCTTTGACGCTACCCATGTAGATGGCAAATTCGTTTCGGATTGAATACTGACTCGAAATTATCATATGAATACAGAAAGTACCTTGTCAATTCTCAAACCCCCAACAATCTCACAACTCTCAACAATCAAATGAATGACAAATATTTGATTAAAAATTTACAATAATACTGTTAAAAAATGACTACTTTTAGAATATGTTGTCCTAAGCATCCCGGGCACCCGAAGCACAAAATATTACGAAGTGTGGCCATTCTAGGGACCTTGCAGAAAGTGGCCTGGCATAGCAATATGCTTGTAAATTATACGAAAGGTATTATAAAATATAGGATTTGCCTATACAACAAAATCGTAAAGCTATACATGTCAGTTTCGCCACCCGCACTCTGCTCGTTTCGCGCCCATAAAATCGCAATATTTTGAGCCGACATTCATGGCGGAAACAAGAGTAGCCAATCAGACTCGGTTATTGTGCCGATGCTAGGATGAAGATACATGTGAGCATATCCTCTATTTTTATAACATCCTTAGGTTATACTGATTTTCATATTTAAAAAAAAAAAAATAGATCATTCAGTATTTGTAGGAGTTTTGGTCGCTAGAGTTTCTCGCTTATAGCGACAGTGGTGGCAAAATTTGGAATTAAAGTTTTGCTAATATAGTTTGAGCGATTCCAACCAGTGTTGCTAATTTAGAGGAAAATCTCTAAATCTAGGGAATTGGACTTGCAGAATAGCGACAAAAAATAACATTTCCTATTAGTTACTATTTTTGTTATTTTTCAAATGACGATTTGGCGACATTTTTTCAAATCTAGCGATTTTTGTATTATGGATAAATCAAGTATTACTAATTGGAAACAGTTTTTATACGTTTGTTTTCTTTTTACTTATTTGAGCCAGCCCAAACGTCAATGAGTTCGGCAAATATACAGCCTATATAACGTGTGAAATCTCCAGAATCCCGCTTTGTTTTCTGGTTGGCTACCTTTTGCCATCTAACGGAAAACAATTTTAACCTTTAATGTCATTCAGTTAGCAACGCTTCCATTGAAGGCATAAATAATACAGCATTGCCGATTATCTCTAAAAGCTCAAGTAAACAGCAAAGTGGGTGTAAGTTTATTCTGTTCGCATTTTTTTTTTTTTTTTTTTTTTAAGAGAGAGATTTTGTGAAGGCGTCCGGATTCCATAGAACATGGAGTTACATACAGGGGTAAAAGTGGATCTGAAAAGGTAGGGGGACGGTAGGTAGCGGCATGACGTCACGCCGTTCCCCTGCCTATCTTTGGGCATTTTAATTTTTTTAGGAACTAGGGGGACGCCGTACATATTAGTTAGAGGTGAGGGGACGGCCTTCCCCCGCGCTCCCCCTCAGTTTTACCCTGGTTACATAATTTAAAGAAGAATTAGGTATTTTACCAACCGCAGTTATTTGTATTCAAAATACACTCCTTTCGCATCAATACACCGCTGGGCACGTTCAATCGATGCTAGCACAGAGTTTTTAATGTCCTTTTTCGGAGTCGCTTCAATGACCGTCCTCACGGCAGACTGGACGTATGTCACATTGCCATAAAGTATTCCTTTCATGGGCCAATTTTAATTTTTTGAATACGAAATAATCACACGGCGATAAATCAGGTGAATACGGAGGATATGGAAGCACACATATTTGTTTTTTATCCAAAAAGTCACGAACTGCGACGGATGTGTGACATGGTGCATTATCGTGCAATGAAGATTAACTGCCTGGCGCTCGATACTCGGGCCTTAAGCGAACGATTCGCTTCCGCAAACGCTTCTTAACACCCAGATAGTTTTCACCATTAACAGTTTAAGCCTGTGGAACAATTCCCGAAATATAATACTTTGGAACCATAGTAACAAATCAACATTGTCTTCTCACGTGACTTTTGAAAACGAAACTTTTCGTTTTCGAAGCACCTGCACATAGCACTTTGGCGTTTTGTTTGCAGGTCGTACTTGAAGCACCAAGTCTCATTATCAGTTAGAATTGATTCCAGGAATGTTGTGTTCCGTCTGGCTGTATTAACCAGGTCCTTGCAATGTTCAACGCGAGCAATTTTTTGGTCGTCAGTTAAAGTGTGCGGAACAAATCGAGCACAGACTTTCCATTTCTTTCAATTCTTTGTCAAAATTTGCGTGAATCATGTCTTCCATTGTATTTAATTCTTTCACCATCTATCTCACAATCGAATTAGCATCGTGGGCGATCGTTTCACTCGGTTGTTCCACCAACTCATCGCAATTTTTGCTTTTAGGCCTTTCTGGCTTTGGGTCGTCTTTCAAGCACGTGTTCCAAGGAATCACGACCGTTCCGGAATAGCGTATATCACTCGAACACACGTGTAACAAAATAAGCACTCATCACCATATACTTGTTTCATCATTTCCAATGGTTTGTAAATGTTTTACCTAGCTTAAAACAAAATTTAATATTGGCTCTTTGCTCCATCGTGTTTTTGTGACGAGGTGGCCCCCAGATACGCTCACTTTTCCTGGTATAACTCGACACTCCGTTAGTCGGTTCTCATAATTGTGATCTCGTTTTGTTGAGCAGATATCCAGTTTTCCGATGATCTGTTGCTTCAATATATGCAGCTAATGCTTATATGTAAAGGAAAGAAGGTCTGTTATTTTTCTAACTCTTTCTCTCTCTCTCTCTTTCTATATATATATGAAAAGAGAGAAAGAGATGGAACACCAGGAATAATTTTTAGCAACTTTTCATCCCAAATTGGAGTTATTTCACCTACCACTTAGCGAAATTTTATGTCCATTTTAAGACAACACTTATTCCAACTTAAGTTACTATTGTGTGTTTCAAATGATAAGCGGCATGACCTTGAGTTGGTTTCACGCGGCGTCCAATTGACTTTGAGCGGTGTTGACAATTCGCGACAAGTAGTTCTGAACGCTGACTTCTCGCGCTACTGCGAATGTTGACAATACCAGAGGTGCTTATTACAAATATTGTACTAGTACATTAACTGCTCACTTTACGAAGTAGAGAAAAGAATTACGAACACATACGTGAAAACTACATCTTTTTATGACAACGGGTTGTCATGATACACACTTTTAAAGGTTTCCATATAAAACAATTAGTAAAACGAGCGTTGAGTCCAGCGTCTAATTTCCAGTGGATTTTTCTTTGAATTGGAACTGGAACTCAACTTTTATTACAGGATAATCAGGGGGTATAATCAGCAGGTTGTTCTAGGGGAACATTACTTGCAGGGGGAGAAAAGCTTTTCACACATTAAAAACAGAACAAATTACCTCTTTCAGAATATGAAAGCATTTTAACTCAGCATACATACTATATATATATTATGTTTTCACGATGCTACCTTCACAAAAGACGGATCTTGACAGTACTGAAGTTGAAAACCGGATTGTAAGAGATAAATCAATAAGCTATTCATAAGAAAACAAATGCTGTTTCTAGCAGTCTGTTTATCCGATTTTGTGTTTATGTAGGTTAAAATACTAAAGGAAAAAAAAACTCGAAAAAATATCAACTCAGATATTATTATGCAATAATATAGTAGTGAGTGCATAATGTGCCCAGTTAGGGAAATGAGAATATAAAGCATGTGATTAAGTTTAGTTGTTTCAATTAGGTATAGAAACCGTATTGATGATGTTTGATTTTTTTTAAAAAAATCATATTTCACTATAAACGTCCCTCATTTGCATTAACTGTTAAATAAGTTTATTAAACATATAACAGACGAACCTCATTTTGGAGCTGGAAATAGTTTGGAAAGACAGGGCCCCCTTTTTCCCCGTAGTTACATACCTTTGCAATCTGATTCATATATATACGCCTAACATCGTAAGAATAAAGCATGAGAAGTTCGTAATTTGTTTTGAAATTTACTTCAAGATAGACTCTTTCTTATTCGACAGAAGAAACGCAGTATGTTTTCTGTTTCTTTTTTTTCTTTCACGTTTCACTGCCTTATTATGTGCGACTTTTAACACCCTCTTTTCTCCTCCATAAGGGAACTAAAAGCATCAGGCGTCTGAATGGTGTCGTCTAAATACTGTATGACAAAAACCGATCTGGAGTGAAATCTGAAATAAGAAAAATGATCTAAAAACAAACGAACAAACAAAAACAAAGGATTGAAAGTTCATGTTAAATGAAAACCTTTACTGACTCAAAGGACTAAAAATTAGTTCGTAATTCGTGCTAACCGAAATTCTATTAACCGATAAAACTTCCTATAAGATGACGTGCAGCGATGCCGGGACCGAAAGTTTGTTCGTCCTAACCGAGTGTTCGGCTTAAGCGAGTTCGTGTTAACGAAGTTATACTGTATATGGAGATTATATTGAATGAAACATTGAAATTTAATTTAAAGCTTAAATACCCTTATGGTATTATTACAAGGACCAGTTTAACTGTAGCATATAGTTTTCTCATGTTTTTTGGTTCAATATTCAATGAATTTTAAAAGTTATAGATATTCAAGCTAATCGAATGATTGTTAGCCTGATGTTATTTGACTTTTGAATCTGTTATAAATTGATATTTTTCGTTTAAGTAAATTTTTCATTTGCCCTAATTTTGCATTAGATGGTAATTATCATAAATTAATTTTGCTATTAGAATCTAAATTCTTGAGTATTAATTTCCGAAAACAACTGATTAGTTATATGAAAAGTAGAGGATGTTATAAAGATTTCCTGATTGGAGACAGTGGACTACTCATTAATTGATAAGACTCAGATTACAAGACACTGCGAAATGTGAATATTGTATGTTATTTGTGACAGTACGCGGCTGATAAGACGTGCACGCTTATTCAGTATCATTTCATTACAGGTTGAATCATGGGCAAAGAAGGGATGTGCCCGAGTAGGAAAACGAATCCAGTATCTTTGTGCATGAACATGAGCATACCCTGGGTGAGGTGGTACAATTCGTTATCGTGTCCGAATCTATGCAAAGTGGAAGATGTCTAGTAGAAATCAATCTTTTCGCACAACAGTGCCAGGAAATCCATCCTGTCCGAGCGCGACCGAGATTAGCGACCTGCAAATGGTTCCATGCCCATTTCCAGGAGTATACGTATTACCGAACCCAGTCGTCAAGTCTCTGAGCGAACCCTGCGACGAGAACTGCATGGTGTAAGTATATTCAGTCGCGTTGCAGGGTACGCTGCCGGCTAAATGCCATACAAAAAAAAAAATCGGAACCGGAAGTAGTAGGTATCTACTATCACTTCCGGTTTCAATGTTAAGTAAGAAAAATCACGCCATATAAACCAAACTCCTCCACGTGGTGTACACGTGAAACTAAGGTGCGGTGGCTCAGTTATACAACCTCACCTCGGGCGCGAGTGGTTACTCCTCTGATCCCAGCCCATATGAGTTTGTGGTAGGTAGCATCGTCTGTGGATTTTCTCAAGGTTTTGCCGTTTCTTGCCACATTTTCATTCCACCAAAAATTTTCATGATATTTTCATTAATTATCCGTCTTCTTTAGATTAGAAAGTTGAGTTGAGTGGATTTTGAGTTTAACGTTCCTTTCAGCGGCGAAGCTTATGAGACGTGGACCGATTGATTAACGTGGAATCCGAACCACATGAGCCCCGCCGGGACTCGAACCCGAGTCTCCCATGCCAAAGACGCGTACGCTTAGCCACAAGGGAGCTCTTTTAGTTTAACCCATTTGAACCCGTTGTTCCAAAATTGGAACATTTTTTACTTTACTTTTATTTTTCATATTACGTGAATAAAGGTAACAATTTTTGTATGGACCTTTTCATTTGGCACCAATGGTTTAAAAAATGACCTATCTTTGTCTTGAATTGGCGCGAACGATGCGTACTGTCCATATTAGTTGCGTTGAATAAGAAAAATTATGGCGTCTCAAAGGAGGTAAGTGAATTTTATGTTCGTTTATGAATTTTCTACGTATATAGTACTATTTGGGTAGGAGAAGTATCAAGTTTTCAGTGCATGTGAAATGCAACAATTGATTATGATTGTTATTAATAAAAACGTTTTATAATTTTGAATGTTCCAATATTGGAACAGCGGGCTCGAACGGGTACATGAAGTTTACATTTTGTTTGTTCCATTATTGGAACAACGGGCGTAAATGTAACCATAAAGCTATCGAATATAGCAATTTTAATGCATGAATTAGTAATTGTTTCGTACATTTTATAAGCGTATTTTTATTTGATGCCATTTGTGTCACTTTTGAGGGCATTTTGCGCTTACATTCGGAATTTATTGGTCTCATGGAGGAGGGGAAATACACAAAAATTGATTTAATTGTTACACCCACGCAGTACGCTTTTCAGTTGAGTTGAGTTGATTGTGAATTTAACGTTCCTTTCAGCAGCGAGGCTATATGAGAATTGGCCTATTCATTAAAGTGGAATGCGAACTACATGAACTTCCGCCGGGATCGAACCCGGTCTCCCATGTCAAAGGCGTGTACCCTAACCGCTTAACCACGGAGCAGCTCTTTTTCAGTTGAAACATGACAGCCAAATAGAGTTGCAGGTGTCTTGATCGCTCATTCGCTAAATCGTACATTTATTTACCTATATGTAGGAGTTGTTAGGAATGCCTGATTACATTTTGTAACATTTATTATTGATTTCACTTTACTGCAGTGAAATAAAAATAGTAAATTTTGGACATAGATAAAGGCATATTATATTTTATAGGTACTGTAGGGAAATCATTACGAGCCTACACAATTTTACAGGCCCTGGCCGCCTTCCTTTCACTTCCTTCCCCAATGTTATCATTATGTTGATCACTCCAGTGTAAAATGGCCTTTGAGCTGTATCTGGTAGCTTGTAAATAAATAAATATTTTGTTGTTTTATATTTTAAATGTGTATTTCACAACTTCATATGGATTTTAATTATTTCTAGAAATACTGTTTTATTTCAGATAGAGTGCGAGCGGTCCCGGGTTCGATTCACGGTGCGGGCTCTCGGTCGTAAAAGTGTAAGAAGCTTTTCAGACCAGCCATCCTGAATGAGGTTTTCTTGGCTTTTCTCGTTCACACCAAGCAAATGCCGGGGTGGTACCTAACATATATGTCCCAGGCCGCTTCCTTCCTTCCCCAACACTTGCTTCCTTCCCTTTCCCTGGAGAGTGTTCTCGCCGAGTGTCAAACGTGACGGGCTAACATGGCCACAGATGCCCAGAAATCTAAATCCTCCCTCCCTATTTCAGATTGACTGTTGACGAAATTATCAATATACTTGCTAACGGAGAAGATATTTTTGCTGCAGATATTGTCATTACACCACCAGAAAATGAAGAGTTCTCGGAAGAAGAAAACCAGATATAGAGAGGCTATCTAGAAATTAGTTGCCGCTAAGGGAGAGCCTTCTTTTACAGTAATGCAAAATGGCCAGCTGAGAAATGAATTTATAGGTGAGTTTGTTGGATGATGAAGCTCCGAAAACTGGTACTGGAAAGTCAGCCTTCTGCAAAGACGCATAACAAAAGTAATCCCAACAACCAGCAATTGTTGGGAGAACTATTGCGACCAGTCAACAAAGAAGCAATAAATGAACTGGGATATGACAAAGAAGGACATTTCATTGTAAAATCAGAAAGACAATCAAGATGTGGACAGTGAAAGCAACACAACATGGAAATGCTTCTTTTACTTCCATCAGTAGTAAGAATGTGATGTATTGGAAAATAATTATAATATAAAAAATCTGTTATTATGTGGATATGCATAATATTAACATGTTTCAATATTTGTATACATTGTATCTAATGAATATTGCTAATTATTGTAAAATCTGTATCTTAAAATTTTAACGAAATGGTACTTTAGCCTGGCTAAATTGAAATATTTTCTTTCAGAAACCTGTACCCTTTCAGGCCCGTTGTTCCAAAAATGGAACATTACCAAATTAGGGATCCATGACATTTTCGTGAACCATAATATATTTAAATATGTTATTTACCTTTATTTCTACCAATCTGACGTGAACCAAGATTAAATTCGATAAAAAAATAATTTGGGTTCAAATGGGTTAAAGAAAGAGCATAACCTTGATACATTAAACTAAAAACAAAGGAAATAAGCTAAAATCAAATGAAAAGGGAAAAATTGCTCCATTGATCTGTTTAGCTTTTAAATGCATTCTAATTGATACAGTTGCATCATCATTATTTACAAAAGACAATGCTAAATGGATTATTTTGTAGCTGTTAAAGAAAATTCTTCTTTTCGTGTTTTGTTTCAGAGAATGTGATTGCCAAATATAAAACAAAAGAAAAACGTGGAACTGAAATGGAGGTGAGCTTTACAATAAACGAAGATTTATTATGTTTATCCTGTGTTTCTCAGCGGAAGCCACAAGACGTTTTGAACCCAGCCAGAAGGTAAAATATTAGACGGATATGTTCTTTATCCTGAAGCGACAGTTTGCGGAAGGATTTTCGTAATCACAACGCAAGAAAGTTGCTCCTATGTTTCTCGAAGAGATGGCAAAGGATTTAAAGTAAATTAAATGTCATTTTGTTAAGCAAAGATGTCTGTCTACTTTTGATAAAATCAATTACAATATCCAGTATTATGTGATTACAAAGAAGGGAATTTCATTGCACTTTGGGAAACTATGTAGTCAGAAAAATACCTCTGTATGCAACAATTGTAATGCTAATCGCGTGGATTGCAATTTTCATTATATTATTTTTTCCCCTCTTGTACTATGGGGAGCCCAACTGTAAATTTTCATCGATATTGTATATCTATTTTGTAATTTCTTCTATTTTTATGCCTTGATTTTGGGCAACGGTGCATAAAAGTATACAATCTGTCGTGTAGAAGAAGAAGAAGAAAAGAATATATATGTTGTTGATTCTAAATAGGAAAAAAAAGATTTAATCTCAATAATTAAAGTATATGTTGGTTTTATAGGTGTCATCTGCATTTATAGCTATCATAGCAGCAGATAGTTACTTGTTTAAAATGTTGCTATAACAATTGAAAAATTAATGAAGTTTTGGAGAATAAAGGTAATAGTGATATAATTTGTCGTACCTGATTTAATGTGATTGGATCATTTTGAAATGTTTTTAAACTTATACCAGGCACGTAGCCAGGATTTCGTGAAGGGGGGGTCCATGACATGAAATACTGTGATCATCACAAAAGGGGCTCGATCATTCTAAACTATTTTAGTGGAACATATATTGATTCGTTTAGCCAGGATTTCGTAACGGGGGGGGGGGGGGGGGAAGGAGCAGTGATATGAAATTCTGAACTCCCAGGAGCTCGATCAATCTAAAACTACTTTACTATCAACATACCATATTGGTTTGTTAGGACAATAAAATGAGGATATATTGGCAAGTATTTTAATAACAAACTATGAAGAAATTTCGAGCAAAATAATAAAAAGAAAGTATTGAAAAAGATTTTACAATATTTACGTCCTTCTCCTGTTTATTCAAATATAACAATTTTCCTTTAGTTGCGACCTCAATTATTATAAAAAATACATACTCAATACTGTCTTGTAAACTATCTTCTAATATAAATAAAATAGAGTTTGTTTGTGTGTTTTTCTGTCTGTGTACGGCCTGGGGACCAAACGAGTGGACCGAGAGTTACCAAATTTTGGTCAGGGGTACCTTGGCCCAGGCTCCAGATCAAGACGAAGCACTTTTTTTTTAATTTCGAAACAGGGGAGTCTCCCGGAACCGGCTTAGAAACCAGACAAATTGACCGAGAGTCACCAAATTTTAGTCACGAATACCTTGGTCCAGGCTACAGACCAGAGTTAAACGTTTTTGTCGAAATTCAAACCAGAGGGGGTCTCAGGGGGGCGTTTACCGGGACATGTAAAAGTAGTAGAAAATGACCGATATTTATTTATTTATTTAACAATCACCAGATACAGCTCAGAGGTCACTGGATACACTGGATATCCAACAACGTTAACAATGGAAAGGATTTGGGAAGGTATCGGCCAGGGCCTGTTTAGTAGGTGCCATCCCGGCATTTGCCTGGTAGGACTGAGGGAAACCCTGGAAAACCTCAGTCAGGATGGTAGGCAGTGGTCGAAGCCACGACCTTACGAATGCAAAGCCAACGCTCTACCACTTGAGCTATTAGTGTCGAATTCATACTTTTGCGGTCGCTGAAATCAATGGCGAAACTCGGATCGCATTAACTTCCAAATTCGAGCTATTTGGCTCCGGGCCAGGGGTCACCGGAGGGGAGTGAGATACCAAGACATATAAAAGTAATCCAAAATGACCGATATTAGTGTCAAATCCATAGTTTTCGCGGTTGCTGAAATCAATGGTGACACTTCCATTAGCGATGACTTGCAAATTTAGTTACAATTGTATACGGGCCGGGAGTCAGCGGGAGGTGGATACCGAGACATGTAAAAAAAAAAATAGCCCAAAATGACCGATATTAGTATCAAATCCATAGTTTTCGCCGTCGCTGAGATCCATGCTGATACTCCCACAGGCGTTGACTTCCAAATACAGCCCCTGTGCGAAGCATGTGTATGTTCAACTAGTTCTACAATATATGCGTTCCATTCTCTGTTGAATCAAATGCTAACAGAACTTTCTTTCAACATAAATTTTTGTTTTTATTATTTCGTCAACTATTGTCAGTTCCTAAGGACAGGTTAAAGGAACAACAGAAAATTGTCCTTGAAATAAGATGTTTGATACTGCAAGGATGCGATGACGAAAAATTATGATTTAAAATGTCCAGGCTGTTACACAACGGCACTATGCTTTCGAAAGCTTGAAATCTCCCTGACTAGTAGCAGGAATTCTGAGAATTCCATAATTTTTCTTGAAACTTCAAATTCCCTGACTCTTCCAGAATATCTCGCTACTTCGTCACCATATTGCAAGTAATACAAATCTCCTCATAAGAAAGAGTAAGCAAAAGCTTCCTGTAGTTTTCTTTTTAGTTTTTAACGCTGATCCTTCTTTTGTCATTTCATTTTTTTTATCCTTCCTTAATTTTTTTCATTTCTGGTCTCGAAAGGAGGGTGTCCGGACCCACCGGACCCCCCCCCCCTCGGCTACGTGCCTGCTTATACGGTTTGTGGGCTGGAATGTAACGTAAAATATATGTATAATATAAATTAATCATTGCATATTAAATGGTGGTTCCCAATATACGTTACATTTGTAGATGGTGTTATCTCACCCAGGACGTTACAAATTGTTGGGCTCCCCATAACCCCAATTCTTGGTTATACCACTGATTATTTCTTAAATTTCTTTCACTTCAAATACGTACACAGTACCAAAGCCGCGTTGTTCACGCACCCACACGCGTTGAATAATATCAACGCTCGATCAACGCGTTCTTGTTCCGCGTTGAGAACGTTCGTATAGTTTATCCAATGGTACAGTCATTGTCCCAATTAACGCTGTATTCTTAGTAATCTATTGTTCACGTCTAAGGTGAAACAAATTGTCACAAGGTTAGACTGAAAGGAAAAGACGCTAAAAAGCGAAAAGCCGAAATCCCGGTCCAGAGTCACTGAACAGGCAGAAACAAGAGCGCCCATCAGGGGGGCAAGGAGGGGCGATTACCCCCTAAGAGGAAATTGTACTTGGTAATATCGAAAACCTAATAGAATTTTTACATTAGTTACAGCAAAATTTGAAACTATATTTGAAACGTTGCTTATACTTGTCGCCCCTTGGAAACCACAACATGGGCGCCCTTGGGCAGAAACCAACAGGGATCTTAAGCAACACATAACTTCTCATGGAATACTGCCACCAAATTCCGCACCTATCTGTTCCTGTCAAAAAGGAACAAAAAACGAGTCCAAATACACCAAAAATCAACACAAAATGGCAGATACTTTAACTTAAAAACAATCTAAATTACTCAACAATTATACTCTCCTTATTCTACCTTCTACTTTTGTGGTTTTCTCTTTCCAGCTTTTGTTTCAACTTGCAGACTAAACAATAAACCTCATTAAAAGTCCTAGTAAGA
This sequence comes from Thermobia domestica, assembly GCF_964235325.1. Taxonomy (NCBI): domain Eukaryota; kingdom Metazoa; phylum Arthropoda; class Insecta; order Zygentoma; family Lepismatidae; genus Thermobia; species Thermobia domestica. The sequence continues at coordinate 15,109,697 of NC_137468.1, forward strand.
AAAATGTCACCCAATTTGCCCACATATGCCTTAAATAATAAATTACTGAAAGTCTTCTACTAAGTATGTTCGAAGTCCCTGGACGAGGGCACTTCCTTTGTAGTCCATTTTATAAGCAATATAAATAATACTGTCAATTATAAAGGTAACCAAGAAAGTTCTGTCGCTTTCTGTGGAGGTATGTGTTCAATTGGCCCTCACACCATAAGTTGAATGCGAATGGAGATAAGGCGAAGGTCAATTGTTGGTGTGGATATATCCAACATGTTACCTGGTTGTGGCAGTTCAGTTACACCGTAACTTGTGTAAGGATAGAGTGAGCTTGGGACCTCCACAGAGCGTCAAAAGACGTATATGAGGGTGTCGAGACTACGTGGACAGTGCAGCGGTGGTTTAACAAGTTTAAGGACGGTGACGAAATACTCGAAGACGCACCAACGGCCGGAAGAACAACACATGTCTAAAATGAATAACTTTAGGCAGCAATTGATGCGAACAATCGCCAGACATGTGAGAAACTGGGACTACAATTCAGTGTGAATGGAGAAATCATTCGGCAGCACCTCCATCAACTTGGGAAGCACTACAAGTTTGGTCGATGGGTACAACATGATTTGACCTTGGGCCAGAAGGCAACGTGAGCAAACTTCTGTGTGCTTTGCTGTCTTCTCTGAGGAAGAACCCATTTATGGACAGGGTGTTGACATGTGATGAGAAGTGGATCCTGTACGAAGCTCTGCTGCGCCGTCATCATTGGTTAGTATCCCATAAACCTGTTCCAAAACAACCAAAACCAGCACTGCACCAGAAGAAGGTCCTCCAGTGTGTTTGCTGGACTACTCGCGGCATCGTGAACTGCTACCAGTTGGTCAGAGCATCAATGCAACTGTGTTCTGTCAGCACTTGAGCCGTGTTGAAGGAAAACTCAAAACTCTGGAGCTAGCACTTCTGAATCGCAAAGGGGTCCTCCTGTTATAGGACAACGCTAAGGCCCACTTGGCTAAGATGACCCGGTACACCAGTCTAAGTCTTGGATGGGAAACATTATTTCATCTGCCATACTTACCGGACATTGCACCATCCGATATCACCTATTCCATTCCTTGGACAATCACCATAGAGAACACCAGTTCAAATTCCTAGTAGAGGTGTAAAATGCACTTGATACGTTCTTTGCTTTACGGCCCACCAAGTTCTACCGCAATTTAATCCATTTCCTTCGAGAACATTGGCAGAAGGTTGTCGATGCTGATGGGGACTACTTTTGATCTTCCAGGTACGTCTTAGGTGGCATGTCGATATTCGAATGTGGTGGGAGAAAAAGCGAAAAAAAACTGTCTTAGTTACCTTTATACAAAAAGTAACCAGATGTGGGAGTATAACATTGAAAGTAGCTGACTGGTATGCAACCAACATGTCTTTGGGTGCAGTTTAGTTGCATACAATAAAGGAGAAATTCTTCTCTTTATAATGGAAGTTCATAGTATTCCACACCCTCGGACCAACTAGATACATCACATTGGATTCCTAACTTTTCTTCCTGTACATTCCGGCCAAACCGTATGGTAGTCCATCAAGTAATTCTTGATATTTTGTGTCTCTCGGGTGGACAGAGACACCAATACAGAGCGTAAATATGTAAATAAATTTTAGTTAATAAACAAAACATTTTAAAAGAAGAATAAATAGAACGAACGCTCTGGTTTCACAAAAGGTAGAACCCAGTAAATCAATAGGTATTTGAAAATAGCACAAAATTCGATTACTTGGCGTTCCAGCTGGAATAGACAGTTACTTTGTCCATTAAAAATGCAAGCTGCTGAAGATATATTCCAATTAACAGGAAACCAATGTATCAAAACAAATGAATTATCAGAAAGCTCTACTGTAGAGATAGTTGCTATAGTTACACCTCAAATGCAATTGGAAGACGCAAAATAGATATTGAGTTTAAAAGCATACTATGTGAATGCTGTGAACGATAGGTTACGGACTGGACCGAGTCTTCTCTTGCTTATTATTAATTGAATTCAGTGCAGTACCATCCACTAGGCGGTAATACAAAAAAAAAAAAAAAAAAAAAAAAAAACAGTATTTTTCTGGAAACCCATGATGGAATCTTTTCATGAGTATCCGCAGGAGAGAGCAGTTTACAATAGCTCGTTTTTCTTTTTTACTTTTACATTCAAATTATTTATATTTACATCCTTTTGTCAAATGTGGATCAGCTCAGGATAGAAGGAAGGAAATGAGTCAACCAGAGCCTGATTTGTATGGTATCATCCCGGTATTTGCGATAGTTTCAGCAAGAAGACAAGTGTTTTGCTTTTTTTTTTTCAATTTTACTTACTACCTAGTATCATACACTAGAAGGTGGAAATGTAAAGAAATAATGAGAATATTGGACAATTAATTTAGCTAATATTGGTCGTGGCCGAAACATAATTGGACTTAGATAAACATTTAAATTTACTACGAGGTCCTAAATTGCTCTCCCTTCGGATATCCATAACTACCACTCTTTAATGCTTCTAGTCGAAGAGGACAGACTTCTTAGGAACCGAGTGCTTGTTGTGCTCCCGAAGACAATACACCTCAAGGAACCACTACGTTTTATATAATCATATAAGACAATATAGAGCTAGTGAAGACGTTAAAGTGGAAATCTTTGCATGAGGAAACCACAGTTAGAAGGATTAAAATATCAGACGATATTTCTACATCAACCAATGATCGAAACCCTTAGCTCTTGCTACGAGAAATATCCAGTTTATCTGGTATGGAAACCCCGAATTCGTAGACACGGATGACAATATGCAGTTCTTGCTTGCCTTGATGACACCTTAGTTGAGAGGAGCACTCATCTCAGCTGAAACCTCTGATATTTCGAATCGCATCCTAGATTATCATTAAACGTCTTATTCAGTGCATACGCTAACTGAATTTCATTTCACTATGTCACCGTCATCAACTATATATTATGTTTGCGGTACTTTTGCTTATTCTGACATCGACTGGTAACTGAAGTGCTACTTGAATTACTATGGCCAAGAATAAATGCCTTCAATTCATGGAATCGCAGCTTTTCGAATTAGAAACTCAAGTTCAATCAACCTCAATCTCGGAAAGAGAATGTAAGTTCGGGTGAATTTGATGTTGGATTGTGGTTGTGCTCGTGAGGTTAAGCAAGAGTGATGTCGAGATAGTAATGTGAGCGTAAAATCAAAATAGTGATACTAGCCTGATGTGGAGATAATGATGCGTGTACCGTGTGGAGATAGTATTGCGAGTGTAATGTCAAGATACGTATTACCATTATACCAAGATAGTGAAGTGAGCATGATATCAAGTGTGACGTAATGTCAAAACAGTGATGCAAATGTAATGACGAGATAATGATTTGTGTTACCAAAATAATTAAGTGAGTGTAATTTTAAAATATTGATTCAAGCGTATTATCAAAATGGGGACGTCTAGTTGGTGTGAAGATTGTGTATGACTAAAAAATTTATATATGTGATTGGATTGTAAGCGTAATATAAAAGTAATGACATGAGCGTGATGTCAAGATAATGATGTGCAAGATATCAAAATACTGATTGAAAGTGATGCCGAGATAATGATTATTAGCCTAACATCAAGATAGTAAAGTAAATATAATGACAATTTAATAGTATGTATGTAATATCAAAGTACTGACGCGGACAAGATGTCAAGATAATGATATGACTGCAATGTTAAAAATGATACAACCGTGATGTGGAGATATTGGTCAAAGTGTAATGTCGAGATAGTAATATGAGTGTGATATGAAGATAGTGATACATCTATAATGTCGAAATAGTGATGTGAGAGTGATGTTAAGATAAATAATGGTGCATGATATCAAGATAACGATGTGATATCAAAATACTAATGTAAGTGTGATATTGAGATAGTTATGCAAGCTTGAGATCAAGATAGTGATGTAGGCGTGATGTCGAGATAGTTTTAAAGTGTGATAAAGAGATAGTGATGCGAGTGTAATATAGAGACAGTAATATTATGTGATGTTAGGATAGGATGTGAGTGTGATGTGGAGTAAGTAATGTGAGTTTGACGCCAAGATAGTAATGTAAATATAATGTCAAGATAGTGATTGTTCGCGTAATACTAAGATAATGATGTGAGTGTGATGTCAAGATAATGATGTAAATGATATATCAAAATAATGATGATAGCGTGATGTGGAGATAGTGATGCGAGTTTAACGCAGACATAATGCTTGCTAGCGCAATGACAATATAAAAATAGTGTGAACGTTGATGTCGAGATAGTGGTGTGTGTATGATGTCAAGATAGTTATGTGAACGTAAAATTGAGTGAATGTGATGTCCGATTAATGATGTGAACGTGTAGTCGAGTGTGAATGATGTCGAAATGATTGTGAATTTTAATTAGGTTAGGTCAAAGTAGTCACCTATGATCAAAAACGTTTTAAATGATAACTGTGATTACTGATATCCATCACTTACGTCAAATGGTAGTAAAATCAGGAAGTTTAGGTGTGTAGTAACCAGAAGTATATTAGTGATGTTATATTCATTGCTGGTTCTTTCACGGAGCGGAATGCATATACCTTTTACTTTTTCGCAAAATGGTACTTTCTATTCACATAACTTCTGTAATAATAGTGGAATATATATAGTGCATATTAAATTTTTAGTATAGTTCTAGAAAGCTTTACAATGAGGCTACGTGATTCTTGTACGTAGTGCTATTAGAAGAGAAAGAGGGTGTTGTTTTGCGGCGTTGTAGATACAGGAAACGTGAGAAGAAAGGCAATACTTCTAAACTAATTGAGTTCACATTTTTTTTTAAAGAGAATGTTAAATATTTACAAATTCCTCGATGTAATGCTAAGAATACTCAATATACACATTGTCAAATTGAGATAATTTTATATTTTCAACTACCGAGTTCGCTCCTTTGAATATGAGCCCTATATTTAAAATATAACAACTACGTTATTTGTTAACGTGATATTTCGCCTGGTGCTGAGCAATAGAATTTAACAAATCATTTGTTACTGAACGAAAATATGTAGTGAATAGCTTAGAGAAAAAAAATATTTCGCTTCCTAACATCATAATTTGCAGTCTAGTAAAAGTAGAGAAAACGAACTATGTAGAAGTCGCCGTAAGCATAAACTGGAAGTGATGGTTAAGTTAAAATATCAAAAACTACTTTAACGACTAAGTGGATACTCTCAAATACCTAGGGCCAGTATTAACAGACCAATATTTCAAAGTTATATCCACAAAGAAAACAGTTTATTCGTGTTACTATTCGGTACAAAGTCTTTTGTCTTCGCGAATCCTATCGACTGATGTACAGTTTTGTTTAAAAACATTGGTCACTCACCTTGTTTCAAAGCAGCCATATGTAACAGCCGGCCCGCTTAACCCTGTCTTGCGGCCCGCTGGTCTGTTATTAAAAACCACAATTATTATATTTTTTTCTTTTTTACAAAATCTATTAAGAGTGAAGTAGAAATTTTCCATTGATCACGTGATGAAAACATGACAACGTCATGAAGACAAATACTTGACAACCGCGGATAGTTCGAAAAAAAATTCCCTCCGTGTAAGGATTGCTAGATGTAGAGACAAAGTCGTGAGTTGACAACACGGACCGCAAGCTCGACTCACTAGAAAATGGTTCCACAGCAGTTGGATTATTTTGTTCTAACCTGCACAGGTGTGTTTGCACACTCTTAACGAGTTACTTGTGTGTGAGACAGTGTTGAATAACTGTAGGGGCTGTAAGAAAAATAAAGTAGGAATTGGTTGAAAGAAAAATTGATATCAGTAACTTGTGTTTTTCCCATTGTATTTTACACCACGGGGAATCTTTATGCCAAAACGTTGAAATTTGCCCATATCATGGATTAAATACTGTAGTTTCTTGTATGAACTGCATAAAGTCGAAAGGCCTCAATCACCGCCAATTTAAAGCCTTTCTAGACGAATTGGAAGCGGAGGATGAAGATCTGACAGTGGCGGATCTAGGGGGGGGGATCGGGGCGATTGCTTCCCCAGAACGGAAACTTTTTTATTTTATATATATAAATAAAACCCATCCTAGAGCTTCTTAAAAGTAGCTCTAAGTAGCATTATTACAACCCACCGCCCCCCACCAGAAGTCCGTCCTGGATCCGCCCCTGCAAAGGAATGATGCTGCAACGTTTCTATAATCTTATAAGAGGTGGCGCTTTTCTTGGACATGAAAAGAAAACCTACATTCCAGTTAATCAATGAAAAGTGGTTGTGTGATCTTGCATTCCTTGTGGATAGTACCTGTCACTTGGCTCATGAACTTTACGGACATGTCTTTTCAACTGAAGCTAAAGCTGTGGGAAAATCAAATAAGGAATGAAAGTGCTTCCCACTTTCAAACCCTGCTGCAGCGTGATAAATCATTGTGTAACTTCCCTTTCTACACAAACTCATTGGCAGATTTGTTTGAAGAATTTAATGTTCGGTTTAGAGGCTTCAGCAAAGAGGAAGTGAAATTCAGTATTTTCTCATCACTATTAAGCGTTGGAGTTAGTAGTGTTCCTGACAATTTGCATATGACGATCATTGTATTTCATGAGGATGTTGCTTTGAAAGCGGTATTTCAGGACACTTGCTTGCAAGATTTTTATCAGAAATACTTTCTATTCAACAAGTACTCAAATTTAGTTCTTTTCAACATAAGGACCATGACATTGTTTGGCAGACATACCTATGTGCGCAACTTTTCTCGCGAATGAAGCGGGTCATTTCCAAAGAGAGGTCAAGGATAACTCATGTCCATCTTTGAAATTGCATCCATGTTCGAACATCTAGTGTATCCCCTGAATACTCCGAGACTGGTTCAGGACAAAATGGTCACGCTTCCAACTAAAATTGTTGTAAGTAAACGCATTATTCTGCTCCTCTTTAGTGAGTAAATATTTTGGTTACCAGTATAACAGTTGTTTTGCTTATTGTGATGTAAATTACGATGAACATGTTCCATCATTTAATACTATACTATTGAATTGTAGTAAAAATGATATACCTACAGTGTGGCCCGCGATGCCAATTAAAGTTTATTCAAGGAGCGTTCAGTACCTCATGTAAACAAATACACTTGGTGATTGTTTCATTTTATTGGTTAAAGAGCCTTGGAACATCCATGCGGCAGAAGAAAATAGTCCATTGTCATGTAAGCTGTTTTTCAATGTTTTATTTGCTTATAAGGCTCATTATCAGAAATGAAATTTCCTTGCAGTTAAATAACAGAAACAACATTGTATCTAAGAACTAAATTGAATTAATGCAATAAAATAGTATACACATGCGTAGAAGGTGGCTTTGACCCATCTTAAGCGTGAATTACAGTTTACAATATGGCCGAGCGCGGGAAGTATGTAAAACACGGACAGGATACAAGCAAGTGCTTCTCGAAAGCAGCGCTGACCGATAACCAATTATCCGATGACTGGCGGAGTAATACCATTCTGCAAGGTTTACTTCTGGATCGGAAGGTTCGTTGAATGAACTTTAGTGCTCTGTGATTGGCCCACTCACTGTTCCAAGTTGCTCTCGTACTGTTTTTCGGGAGTGGTGCCTATGCGGGGGAGATAGGGTGAAACTGGTACCCAGCGCGCTGCCGGTACTTTAACTGCCATATGGCAGCGAGCGGCACGCGTGTCAACAACCTACCGGCAGAGGTGAGCTTTCGGAGAGCATCCTCTGAAATGGGCGACTAACTCGTGCCATTGGATCTGGGAGAGTACGTGTAACCCCATCACGTCCTCAGTGGGGTAGGTAGCTTCGGCTGCCGTACCTACCTGCGGGGGTGAGCCCTTGGGTATCCCCCCGAAATGGGCAACTAAGCCGTGCCCTTGGGTCCGGGAGATAAGGCTGCGTGGTACCCCAACACGCTAAAAAGAGTGGGTAGCTGGTGTGCCCAAGGGGTCGGCGGATCCAGCGCCCTACCGGGAGGAAGATGTAGGTACTGCTCTCAAAGAGAGTGTAATGCGTTCTCTTGGGTCCGGGATGGGATACCTAATATACTAACGCATACTCGTACCTCAGGAGCACTGAGGAAGTGGATCCCTCCTTCGTCCCAGTAGTGTGAGCTGGGTGCAGGAGCCACGACCCTACCAGGGGAGCCGCCGCTCCCAAATGGCCATTGTCTTTAAAGGTAGACAGTCTATATCAGCCATTGGGTCTGGTAATGTACGGTTCACCACTTCCGTAAGAAGAGGTAGTTCCGTATTGTTTGGACGACCCTACCGGAGGAAGGGTGTGGGTGTCCCTTCTAATGGTGGCTTACACGTACCATTGGGATTCGGACAGGTAGCCTCGCTACAACGTGTACGTGGTACCTAAACACGTTAAAGATAGGTAGCCCCGTATTGTTTGGGCGGGCCTACCAGGGGAGACACGGCTCCTTCGGGAGACACGGCTCCCAAATGACAATGTCTGCCTTGAGCAAACGGTCTACATCAGTCATTAGCTCTGGTAATGTACGGTGTACCTCTACCGTAATTAGAGGAAATCTCGTATTGTTCGGACGACCCTACCGGGGGGAGTGTTGGACTCCTGCCTGCAGGGCGACCAAACGGAGGTGGGGGAGGGGCCAATCCCAGGAATCTGGGTAACGGTTCTGATCCTGCCAAAGGGAGGAAACTCTGTGGGATATGGGTCGGCACCAAACTCAAATGGTGACTAAACACGTACCATTGGGTCCGGGATGAGATACGGGAGTATCTGGACGTGTGCGTGGTACCTCTACACGATAAGGCGGTTGCCAATTGAACGATAGAGGTAGGCAGGGCCGGGATTGAACAAGCCCCCTCGGGCATCGCCTGGGGCCTCGGAATTGGGTTGGACTCTGCCGGGCTGTGGTCATACCGTGGGATTCGGTAGCTTGTGGGAGCCAATCCCAGGAATCTGGGTAACGGTGAACACGGGACGGAGGTGAGCTTGCCTTATAATGCTCGGGCGCCATGCCTGCAGAGCATGGTAGGACTGACTCGCTAGCAGTCTGCCTCAACCAGTAGGTTACTGGTAGGCACTCAGGACTTCGGTCTGGGCGCGCAGTGGGCGTATCCCACTTCCTCAGAGAATGGGGGTTACATCGCTTCGGCAAGTCAGAATTAGGGGACAAATTCTGACTGTGCACTGCGTGCACGAGGATCAATAGCGTATATTGAGGAACTACGGGCGGTTTGCGACACATTTTAGCGGTACCCGTCCATTAAATAGACCGAACGGTCGCGGGCATGCTCCCCATGCATGCAATTAAGCGTGGCATAGTAGACCACTAGCTCCTAATGTTCCAAGTTGCACGCCCTTGTTTTAAAGGGTCATATTTTGGGAAATTAAATTGTTTTGATTATAAAGAAAGATCTCAAGAGGCCCTAAGGCATCCACATTTGTTTAATACTGTAGAAAGAGTACAGAGCTTTTTAAAGAGAGATGGGTGGCCAGTTCTTTCAAACAAGACCACATATACGTACTAACGTTACAATATTACACTCACTTGCATGATCCTAGTAAATTTTAGAATTTTCAGACATATCACTGAAGCAAGTTTAGCCAAAATATTTTAACATATCAAGCGAGATCGTACCTTAGTCGTACTTAAAGGCACGATTCAAGCATTTGTTCATAAAACTAGGAAAGAATCGTAAAAAAAGACCTGGCGTGGAAGATGAAGCCAGAATCTTCTCATTGGAAAGAAAAGACCTTATACACTCATTTATCCTTTCTCGATTTGATTAATGTTTATGAGCTCCCTCGTGGGTAAACGGTTAGCGTACGGAACTTCGGTGTGGGGGACCCTGATTCGATTCCCGGCTGGAACTCATGTAGTTCAGATCCCACGTTAAGCTATAGGTTCATGTCTCGTATAACCTTACTTCTGAAAAGACGCTAAACTAAAATCAAAATCAAAAGCTTTGATTATATTAGGTGTTTCAAAACACCGACAACGTTTGTGGGGTAATTCCTGACACCAAGATAAGAACAAAAGTATAGACCATCCTGGGTGCACAAATGCTTCCTTTTGGAGTTATAGGCAGTCGAAAACATGAAAAAATGAATTTTAAAGGTCCATAACTCCAATTCTATGGGATCTACTGTAGTCGGGTCAAGACTTCACTTAGAAACTAATGTGTGCACTGTCCAAAAATAGATGTTTTAGAATCCTGCGATATTCACACAACAACTTTTATGGAGGGATTTTGGTTACGGATATGTAATTTGAAGTACTTACCAATTACTTCTTAAAAAAATGTTACGGAATTACCTCAGAATTCTGAAACATGGATATTTGGATAGGGCATATATTAGCTCCTAAGTGAAATCTTGACCCGACTATGGTAGGTTCCATAATTTTGGAGCTATGGATCGTTAAAATTCATCTTTTTCATGTTTTCGGCAGCGTATAAACCCGAAATGACGGACTTCTGCACAACGGTTGGTCTATACTTTCTGCCTGATCTTGGTGACAGGAATCGCCTCCCAAACGTTGACGGTGTTGTTTTGAAATGCCCTGTATTATTTTTGCCCTATACTTACGTGTTTAGATCACTCTCGAAGAAAACCACTAAGTTGCCTAATACAATATTGTCTTATAACTAATTAATTTTCCAGTATCACATACGCCTGTTTTAAAAATTAAATTATATCTTGCTCCTTTTTTACTAATTTATGTTTAATTGAAAACAAAATATAAAACAAAAGCTACTTTGTATTAAATATAAAAAACAACCACTTGTAAAACTTCTTAAGAGTTTTAGATTTGTATATATATAACTAGAATCAATTTCCTTTGCTTTTATGTTTGGTAAAACAGAAGAAATCTAATTTCGAACACACCAACTGAGAGAATGGCAAGTCTAAAAAAAGGTTTTTCTTCTCTGCTTCGAAAGAACGGAAGTGAAAAAATGGTTTTATTTCAGTTTTCTTTCTTACGTACACTCTATCGTTAAATTTCCCTGTGTTTATCCAACCTTGAAGTGCAAAACAGCACTTCTTAAGAAAAAAAGAAAAAAAACAATCATACAACATTTCTAAAAGAATACCAAGTTAAAATTGTAAAAGATATAGAGAGGAGAATTAGCAATTTATTAATTATTAAAAAATAAAAGCGACTGTGACTTACTCATATTTTACTGATTAATATTAAACAAGTTGTTTTTTTTTTTTTTTCAACAGAATAAAATCTTCATACAATCATACTCTTTTGGAATCCTCTCATTGAGTGCTTTACCACCATGGCTGCTTCGTCTACCCAGCCATTATAAGTTTGTTTTTACACTCGAAACTGCACACTAGTTCCCAGGTGTACCAGCAGGAATTTGCCACACTGTTGGAAAAAATGAAATGAAATATTTAAGTTTTACGTCCCACGATTATGCCGGTTAGGCTAAAGGAGACGGTGATTATGAGAAATGAATGAAATGGTGGAATGAAGAAAGTGGGAGGAAACGAGAGAACTCCGAGGAAACCCACGCACACGGTGTTTGCCCACCACAAAGTTCACTTGGCGGGGGCTGGGATCGAACCCAGGACCCCAAGCACCAGAGGTGAACGTTCTACCACTGAGCCACCGCGGCACCACCACACTGTTAGAACAGTACCCCGATTTTAATGTATTTTAAACGGACGGTTCTAAGGACGAAAATTCTGTTGGGTGTACCTTTGTCACCGACGAGGGCAGCTCAGAATTCCAATTGCATCGCCTGTGTTCAGTGTTTACTGCTGAATTAACTGCAATTAAGCTTGCCATGGACCATGCTCTCACACTTTCGCTAAGTCGTGTGCAAGGGAACATCTTATATTGATAGTAGCATTGCCCAATCAAACAATGCGCAGTCGATAGAGGAGTAAAGAAAAGTGAGAAATCCAAACTTTTACGGGCCAACACCCAGAAACACAGGAGGTACAGGGGAAAGAAGGATCTAGAATCACGTGAAAATACCAATGAAAAAGATACACTGACACAGGAAGAACTTCAAAATGATTAAAGTAAGCAAAATGATATTTACACAACAGTACAGTAAGCAAACATTGTACTGTACCCATAGACATGTTCAATAACGTCATATCTAATGCAGTGTTGCCAACTGAGCACAAAATGAAGTTTTCTTAAATGGCACGGAACACAAATTATAACATCTAGAAAATCTAATTAGGAGTAAAATCATACCTGTGAAGTCGTGATATACAATGTTGAAAACGTTTGAAGATAGGCCTATATGAATTCCTATATGAATCTTGGATGTAGAAGAGTACATACAGTACACGATTCGAACTTGTTAAAACCCATTTATGAGACCAGAAACAAAAATATAATCACTGAAGTACAAAAATAACGGACGAAGCACAGTGTTGAAGCATTGTTGCCAAAGGAAAATTTCAGAATAGTACCAAAACACAGCACATAAGCTCAAATAATTCATGCCCTTGGATGACCCTTGTGAGGTGTTACAATATTAAATGCATCGGAAACGTGAGCATGCTAATCAACTCTCAATCCAAGAGCGTGCATCAATTCAGTTTGGTTGTTGTGTTTGATACTATTCTGATTTTCCACTTGGGAAAGCTGCTTCGACACCGTGGTTCGTCTTTTATTTTCGTACTTTAATGAGTTAACTTCAATATAAAGAAAAAGTGGTAGAGCGTTCACTTCTGGTTAGTGCTGTCCCTAGTTTGTTCCCATCTCACGCAAATGATCTGTGTGGTGGACAAATACCGTGATTTTTCTGGGGTTCCCTCGTTTCCTCCCACTTTATTGATTTCACCATTTCACTCATTACTCAACATCATCATCTTAGTCTACATAATATGACTGGGACGTAAACTAAATAAGTACATTTTATATAAACTCAAGTGTATTTAATTTCATGTTCGTTTATTTGCCATATGCTGCATGTCGTTGGAAAGTCCATGCCATCATCATTTAAATGTTCTGCCTCACCTCTGTAAAACAAAAATGAATGAGTAATAATTACTTGTATCCAACATAAGGTCAAAAATGTTTAACAATCTGTAACTCTTAAACCGCTGAGAACATGAGATGTTCATAAGAATGTTATTGCTTATAGTCCAGAAGGTGTAACGCAGCGTTGCCAGACACACAGCTCGGAATTATTCCAAAACCTGATTGAAATTATGCTAGATTCGGTCAAATTATGCTAGATCCTCATAATTACTAATTCAGGAGTTTTAAAAGAAAAAAAAAAACGAAATTGAGATAGGATAACGTAACTTAAAATACGCAGACCGCAAGAATGCGTGGATAGAACTCAATACTTCATGCACCAAAGCTTTAACTCAACTAAACTAGTGCAGTCGTTGCCAGACTCAATGGCATATATATCGTATAAATGAATGCAAAGTGTTTGTTTACATATTTTGAAAGAAAATTACCTCGCAGCATAAGCGGAGTTGGGAATTGTCTGCTGGGGGGGAGGAAGATGTTTGGTCGGTCTCCGACCTTTTATTTCAGGAATAAAGATGGTCATGAAGTCAGAAATAAAGATGGTGAAGTTGTCAAAAAGTTGGGGGGAGAATAGCCCCCATAGCTCCGCCCATGCCTCGCAGTTAAAGGATTAGAGAAACCTGGGTAGAGTCACAAAAAAAACTAACAAAAAAACCGTTTCTAACTTACTTCGGAAAATAAGACTGGCTGTATGGTTTACCGACTGTATGAATCAAGGGAACAGGATACATTTCTGCCGTTCTTTTTCTTCCCACGACCAACTTCTTTCTCATCTAAAGTTTTTACGGCTTTTTGATAAACTTGCTGAAATTATGCTAGATTTGGGCAGGATGCTAAAAGCAAGATGCTAGATGCTAAAGACATGCAAATTATGCTAGATCTAGCATCATTATGCTAGATCTGGCGACGCTGGTGTAACGTCGTTGGCTTCCCACGCTTGAACATGCTTGTCACTGGGGGTGGTGGTAAGAGGGTAGCCAATCACCACCAACCGTCTACTACGCTCAGCGAGCCACGAGTAAGCAAGCTGACCACTCCCCATAAACGTCACTACAACTTTTCGCGGGAAGCCAACGACGTTATATCTTCCGTACTATAGAATGACTTTCTCTATCACTTTCAAAATGGGTGCAAAGCGATTACGGTGGCTCTGTGGTACAGCAGACCGCTTACTTCTGGTGATTAGAGTCTAGGGCTCAGTACCCGGCCAAGTAAGTTTGTGGTGGACAACATCGTGTCCGTGGGTTTTCTCGGGTACTACCACTTCCTCCCACATTTCACTTTCACTATTTCTTCCATCATCATTCACTTGCCTTAATCATCCATCTCCTTAGCCTAACAGGCATAATTGTGGGCTATTAAACTGAAATATTTCACTTCATTTCATTTCCAACGGGATGTGGTTTCCTCTAGGGCAGGGGTGCCCACAAGGGGGGCTATGACGCAAACTGCGTCATTGAAATATTTAGGGGGGGTAAAAATCTATATAAATATGTTTGAGGGGGTGTAAAAATTAATCGAAAAGATTTTTTCTTTCATGAAAGAACACCTATGGATAGACAATTGAGGGGGTGCGTCATGGACATGAGGGGGGTGAGCACCACTGTCTAGGGGATACCCTGTATATAACAGAGTGAAATTTAGCGTGCTGGCTCTTCTGTCCTCTTGCGTCAACAATACCATTCAAAGAAAACTATTTCAATTGTTATTTCTAGGGACCGGATTTTAAGGTGCAAAAATGTGGTAGGAAAAAGGGAATAAAAGGTGCTGAAAAATTATTCAAAAAGGCGCAAAAAAAGATGCTAATAGTATATTTTTATACAATTACGTGAACATTCTTTATTCATTACACCAGCAAATATTTTTAAAAACTTGGCTTTCAACATTTGACATAAATTGCAAAATTGTTTTATTTATTCTCATAAACTTGTACAACATTCTTGTAATAAAATTGTGGTTAAAACCAACACGGTATTTGAAAAAACACTAATTTAGCAATATTGTGGCCTGAGAAACCGTTCCATACTACTGGATTTTCAGAAACTGGTTATACTTGATTATGCACAACATTTCAATCGTTTCGAATGTTAATTTCTGACGCTTGGAATTCAGGCGATCCTTAAATATTGCTCGATATCGATGGAAACCAGTGATGCATATCTTGTAAGCACATGGACAGGAAATTCAATTGACGTTGCAAAGGTTTCTACGTCCGGATTGTTTCGCAAATTCACTTCAAATTTCTCCCTAGCAAATCCGTCAAAATTTGTGTGTAAATTTATGGATTATGTGCACACCAGATTGAAAATAAAACATATTGTTCCATCCAATTTTAAAAAAAAATAGAAAAAAGGGACAATAAAGGTGCTGAAGGCTACAAGAAGTAAGAAAAGGGGAAAGTTTATTAATTTAGCAAAAAAAAAAAAAAAGTGCAACATTCACGAAAAAAAGTGCAAAAGGTGCCTTCATTTCAATTCGTTTCATGCCCGGAAACATATTTTGAACTTTGGTTGTTTAACAACGACAGTTTTAGAAAAGGTGCTGCACCTTAAAATCCGCTCTGTAGTTATTTCGGTATCACTGCACATCGCTTTAAATTGAATGATGCAGAAAACAGCAGAAAAATGTCAATACTAGTGGGAAATCAAACTAGCCTCTTTAGTCTTTTTTTAAACTTTAAGTTTGCGACGATACTTTTTAAATTCACGTATGCATATTGTTACTGGTACAAAATTGGAATCTATACATTCTGGAAGCTTTGAAGACGATATATCGTCCTAAATGAAAAGCATAGCTGTTAAGCATATAAGATCACAATACATTTGTAGTCCAAAAACATATAATGTAAAAGGAGGCACTTACCTTAAAAGGGATTAACACCAAGAACTGTTTTTCTGATACCACTTTTATTCACTTCTTCGAAATTCTAGTGCACGGTATCTGCAATGAAATGAAATGAAAATTTGAATTGTTATTTTGCTCAAAATTGCCGTAAAAATTAGCACATTACTAAATCAACATGAGCTACTTGGAGTTCGTTAGTTTATAGAAACCTGCAGGGTTAACATGGTTTTGTTTAAATACCCAAGAATTGCAAATAGCTAACGAACGGCATAGGTGTGCGTGTGAGCATGCACTCCAAGTAGTACTTTGGTAAGTAGATGTGGCTGTGATACCTGAAATAGTTTACACGAGGTCTTACAATTACTGATTAGAAATGCGGTGGAAGTCAGTGTACCACCAGTGACATGGTAACGGTACCTTAGCAACTGTTAACTTAATTATACTATAACCATAGCTCAAACCGGATGGAAATACATAGCCCAAGACCGGGGTAGTCTGGGATCGGGGTAGTCACGTCTAAAACACATGGCCGACAGCAGGCCCGTGCTGGGATAGTAATGAGGGCGGTGGACAAGTCTACTAAAAGGGCACCCATACAAACAGGTATATATATGGGTGCAATTTTATATCAAAGTCATCACCAAATTTGTTTCAGTATTAACGTAAATAGCTAATTTGTGGAAACCTCGAATCGAAATCCTATTTACTAGATAAATACTTTTTAGTTCCTGTAATAACATTTCTGTCAAATAAAAAGGAGCTAAATATATCAACAACTTAATATATCTCTATGACTTATGGACACAGAGCCGCGTTTACAAAAGCTCTTCATTGATTTCTGTCCTTAGACAACTGGATCCAGTTTCTATTTTATATTCGAATCTCTGCGAGAACCATTTTAATATTGTCCTCCCATCTGCACCTCGATCTTCCTAATGGTCGTTTTCCTATTTGGATTTCCACTTAGAACTTTAAAAGCGTATCTATTTTCTTCCATTCTGGCTACATGGCCTGCCCATTTGACCCTCCTAAACTTGATGACCCTAACAATGTTTGGTAAAAGTATAAATTATGCACTCCCCCGTTATTAAGTTTCTGCCATTCCCGTTCCCGTTCCTCTTGGAGTCCGAATATTGGCCTATGAATCTTGTTTTCAAATACTTTTTCAGTCTGCGATTTTCCCTCAGAGTCAGTGACCTGTTTCGCGGGCATATAGAACAACAGGCATGATTATCGTGTTTTATTTTAAGCTACAAATTCCTCAGCAGAATTCGCGACAACAAAAGAATTTTAACTGAATAATAACACGAAATCCTTGCTTTCAGTTGACATCACATTTCTTAGTGATTATAGTTTTGGTCTGTTAAGAATGATCCTAGATATTTGAAGGTATCCATTTTGTCGAGAGTAAATATTATTTGGTATAAGTCCTAGATATTTGAAGGTATCCACTTTGTCAAAAGTAAATATTATTTAGTAATAAATCCTAGATATTTGAAGGTATCCACTTTGTCGAAAGTAAATTTGTTTGGTATTTTAACGCATCCATACAATACAGTATTACGATTTCGACAAACTTCCATGTATTTAGTTTTCTTTGCATTTACTTCTAACCCCATATCCCTGTAAGCGTTAATTAAGATTTCTGCATTCCTTTCTATTGTTCTATCATCCCCTATTAAATTTACATCATCAGCGTATGCCATAACCTCGTAAATACAATTCAGCTCTAGGACCTGATTGTTGTCTTTGGATTTTCTTATACTGTTCTCCCGAACAAAGTTAAATAATAATGGCGACAACGAATCTCCTTGTTTCAAGCCATTCTCAACGTGAAAGCTCGTAAACAAGAATTTCTCTACTCGAACCTTACTTTGGGATTCATTTAAACATATCTTATTTAATCTACCTTCTTCGGTATTTCAAATTCTATAAGTATGTTGTACAATGTTTCCCTCCTACCCGAGTCTAAAGTCAACAACTGATGTGCCAGGATATTGCATTCCCATTTCTTTTCAAGTATTAGTCGAATGGTAAATATCTGGTCGATAGTTGATCGATTTTACCTAAATTCGCTCTGATAATCTCCAATAAGTTCATCTGCGTATGGAGTCAATCTTGCTAATAGAACGTTTAAGATGATTTATTGGATATTGACAGAAGAGAAATGTCTCAATAATTATTATAATCAGTTTTGTTGCTTTTCTTCTAATCTGGGGCAATGATTGATTCTTTTCACTCTTGTAGTAATTCCTCCTTGTTCCAGATAAGGAGAATGAGTTTGTGTATATTGCTCTATATTTTTTTCCCTCCAGCTAAAATTAACTCAGCCAGAATTTCGTGTACTCCCGGAGATGTGTGTTTCTTTAATTTTTTAATAGCGATTTCTGTTTCTGTCTGGTGAGGTTCTGGAATATACGGTTATGCTGTATGCATTTCATTTTCTCCACGAACATTAGTTTTTGGCTATGCGTTAAGTAAATCGTCAAAGCACTCTTTCAATCTATTTAAGATGCTATCCTGATCAGTGAGAACTGTTCTGTTGTCTTTCTTTAATGCATAAGCACGACGCTGATAGCCTTTCTTCAGTTCATAGATGCATTTATACAGGTCCCGAATGTTTTTGTTTTTACTATTATCTTCAAGTTAATTAATTGTAGCTTTCAAAACTCGCGTTTCTTTGTTCTAAAAGTTTTGGAAGTTTTCCGCCAGATGACAATGAAATTTTATGTGGTTATTTCGTTCGGGTTTGGTAGCCAACGCTGTTCCTTCTGTTTTCTCTTCCCTGCTACTTTAGTGCATTCCTGATTGAACCATGGTTCGTTCCTACGTATTTGTGCGTGCCACAATATTTCTTTTCCTGAAATTTTAATGGTATCTCTAATTTCAACAAAGAAAGTATCGTGGACATTAGTGCACTCCGAATGTTCTAAAACCGAGAATCTACTCGATACTTCAATCTGATATTTCCCTCTCACCTCACTCTCCTCTAATTTATTTAAATCAGTCTAAGCGCTCCGTTTTCAGATATTGAATATTTCCTTTATTCAACGATAATCTCTCTCTTATTATTGCTGCTACCAGGTCGTAATCCAATCAGCTCCTCTGAACGACAGAACATCAGTTGTGGTAGACTGTTTTATTCAATCTACTTAAACGTGATCAGTTTGATTATGTGTTCTTCTATCTGATGAAGTCCAAGTATATTTATGAATGTCGCGATGTGGAAATTTTGTAACCTTCACGATAAGGTTTAGGGAGTCGCGGTGGCTCAGTGGTAGAGCGTTCACCTCTGGTGCTTGGGGTCCCGGATTCAATCCCAGCAAACGCCAAGTGAACTTTGTGGTGGACAAACACCGTGTGCGTGGGTTTTCTCGGGGCTCTCCCGTTTCCTCCCACTTTCTTCATTCCATCATTTCACTCATTACTCATCATCACCGTCTCCTTTAGCCTAACCGGCATAACCACGGGACGTAAAACTCAAAGATTTCATTTCATTTTTTCACGATAAGGTTTCTGGATGCTGCAAAGTTCACGAGTCTAACGCCGTTGTCACAGTCTTCCTTATGCAGACGTTTATTCCCTATAATCGGTTTGAAAATACTCTCTCGTATGGTATTGCGGGAGATGATCTAATACCCGTTCTATTCTTTCGTAAAAACTGTCTTTTTTCATCATCCTTATTTTGTGTTGGGGCATGTGCATTTAAAAAAAATAATATTACACCACGAACCCTTAAGAGAAGTAAAAAAAATCTATCATTAACAAATTCAACCCATGTAATTGCTGATATTATTCGTTTGTGAACGAAAAGCCCTGCTCCTAGTTGGTAATTTTAAATTAGTTTCCCGTAAAAGAACGTAAACTTTTTCCGACTTGATTCTTCTATTTCCTTCTCATCCAACTTCCTAATATCGTACTAGGTCCATCCTCTATTTCTAAACTCATTCGTTACAAATTTTAACGCGCCTTTCCTATAGAGACTTCTTATATTCCATGTTCCAAATCTCATGTCGATTTTACTTTGCGGAGTTCGTGCCAAGTTATCAGTTATGATCCGAGAATTCTGCGAATATATCTGAACAAGCCTCTTTTTACAGGATGAGGTTGTTAGCCCACACCAAATCCCCAAACTGGAGGATCACCCCTTGTCTGTCCGCGACTGCTTATTCAGTATATTCGCAGCTAGCCTCTATATCTAGAGGCCTTTTCCTTGATCCACAACCTGAGGACGCGCCATGCCGTGGTGATAGGAAGACCATATTTCACGGAAATTAATATAGCTATATTTTAGAAATACAATAAGTACTGATTAATCTGAACACTACTTTAAAACATATAGGAACAATCAATATGCTCGGATATATGGATGCGTATTAAGACTGTGAAAGCTTCGATGCCGTGAAAATCGTCAATTAGAGACTAGTGTCAATGTAGTATTTCATGAATGCATCGTACGTTTGACTATCCGAACTATCTTGATGTATCACATTGTTTCGTTTCATAGCTACATAACTTCATAATATGTTTGTAAGTGATTATACTCTTACCTGTTCCCTGCCAATAGCAACTGTATGAATTTATAATATAAAACTGAAATACAGAAGAGTGAAATTTATATATATATATATATATATATATATATATATATATATATATATATATATATATATATATATATATATATATATATATATATATATAATGTGATATTTCGCAGGGCATCTTACGTAAAGGGCGCCTTGTATCCTTTACAGGTTCTTTATTAACAGTCACTATTTGAATTTATTATACAAAGCTTTTAGGCCTATACAGAACAAGTAAAACCACTTATCTATAATGTGATGTTTCGTAGGGCGCATTATGTGAAGGGCGCACTGTACCTTTCACGGGTTCTTTACCAACAGTAACTGAATGTAGACTATTTATTGTACAGAACTGTTATACAGAAGAGTAAATAAAATCGTTCATCTTTGATGTGGTTTCGAAAGGGCGCCTATGTAAAGGGCGCACTGCACCTTTCACGGGTTATTTACCAATAAAAGTGTAAGAATTTATTACTAAAAACCTGTACCTTTATTTATACCTTAATGTTTCGGAGGGCGCAACGGGACACGTCCCGGTGTCCCGGTGGATCAGCACGGGCCTGGCCGACATTGCAGTCAATATTTATAGATTAGCGGAAACCATTCAGGGGCACTTGCACAATGCGCGAATGTATCGACGAGTCGAAAAATAGAATCATATTCTTACAAGAGCACGAATAGCATTACAAAAATTTTATCGGTATGTGCAACAAGTCTCAACACTAAGTTGCATTGTCCAACTTCGCAATTTCTTATAGCTGTTGACGGTGGGTGTAAAAGCGATAGACAGATCAAGATTTATCACAATTCTATCATCCTACGGTCAGAGTGCAGGATGCAATAATTGAAAATGTGGTTGTAGTAAACTTGTTTCTTGTGATGGGCACATAAATGCTGTGAAATATGTTGAGCTATTGCAGGGTGGATTGTAACTCTTCTTTCAATTAATGGAACCACTGCTAGATGCCCCGACATTCATACGCAACAAGGAAGACAGGGATGTCAGTTTAGGTGCATTTCGCCAGCCCCCCCACCTTCGAGTTTCGAAACAAAACCTATGCCAATCTTTTGTGCTACGTTTGTGCCGGAATGTACCGCAAAAATTTTCGTTTGTCCCACTTCCGGTACGAAGTTATAATAGTTTTAAAGTGGGGGGCTGGGGAAACGGCAGCCCCCCACCTAGGAATTTCAAAACAAAACCTATGTCAATCGTTTGTGCTACGTTTGTGCCGGAATGTACCGCAAAAATTTTCGTTTGTACCACTTCCGGTACGAAGTTATAAGGGTTTTAAAGTGGGGGGGCTGAAGAAACGGCAGCCTCCAAACTTGGAATTTCGAAACAAAACATATGCCAATCGTTTGTGCTACGTTTGTGCCTGAATGTACCGCAAAAATTTTCGTTTGTACCACTTCCGGTACGAAGTTATAAGGGTTTTAAAGTGGGGGGCTGGAGAAACGGCAGCCTCCAAACTTGGAATTTCGAAACAAAACCTATGGCAATCGTTTGTGCTACGTTTGTGCCGGAATGTACCGTAAACATTTTCGTTTGTACCACTTCCGGTACGAAGTTATAAGGGTTTTAATGTGGGGGGCTGGAGAAACGGCAGCCTCCAAACTTGGAATTTCGAAACAAAACCTATGGCAATCGTTTGTGCTACGTTCGTGCCGGAATATACCGCAAAAATTTTCGTTTGTACCACTTCCAGTACGAAGTTATAAGGGTTTCAAAGTGGGGGGCTGGAGAAACGGCAGCCTCAAAACTTGGAATTTCGAAACAAAAGGTATGCCAATCGTTTGTGCTACGTTTGTGCCGGAATGTACAGCAGAAATTTTTGTCTGTACCACTTCCGGTACGAAGTTATAAGGGTTTTGAAGTGGGGGGCTAGGGAAACGGCAGCCTCCAACCTAGGAATTTCAAAACAAAACCTATGCCAATCGTTTGTGCTACGTTTGTGCCGGAATGTACCGCAAAAATTTTCGTTTGTACCTCTTCCGGTACGAAGTTATAAGGGTTTTGAAGTGGAGAGGCTGCAGAAACGGAAGCCTGCAACCTTGGAATTTCGAAACAAAAACTATGCTAATCGTTTGTGCTACGTTTGTGCCGGAATGTACCGCAAAAAGTTTCGTTTGTACCACTTCCGGTACGAAGTTAAAAGGGTTTTAAAGTGGGGGGGGGGGGGCTGGAGAAACGGCAGCCTCAAAACTTGGAATTTCGAAACAAAACAAATGGCAATCGTTTGTGCTACGTTTGTGCCGGAATGTACCGTAAACATTTTCGTTTGTACCACTTCCGGTACGAAGTTATAAGGGTTTTAAAGTGGGCGGGCTGGAGAAACGGAAGCCTCAAAACTTGGAATTTCGAAACAAAAGGTATGCCAATCGTTTGTGCTACGTTTGTGCCGGAATGTACCGTAAACATTTTCGGTTGTACCACTTCCGGTACGAAGTTATAAGGGTTTTAATGTGGGGGGCTGGAGAAACGGCAGCCTCCAAACTTGGAATTTCGAAACAAAACCTATGCCAATCGTTTGTGCTACGTTCGTGCCGGAATATACCGCAAAAATTTTCGTTTGTGCCACTTCCGGTACGAAGTTATAAGGGTTTCAAAGTGGGGGGGCTGGAGAAACGGAAGCCTCAAAACTTGGAATTTCGAAACAAAAGGTATGCCAATCGTTTGTGCTACGTTTGTGCCGGAATGTACCGCAAAAATTTTCGTTTGTACCATTTCCGGTACGAAGTTAAAAGGGTTTTAAAGTGGGGGGGGGCTGGAGAAACGGCAGCCTCAAAACTTGGAATTTCGAAACAAAACCTATGGCAATCGTTTGTTCTACGTTTGTGCCGGAATGTACCGTAAACATTTTCGTTTGTACCGCTTCCGGTACGAAGTTATAAGGGTTTTAAAGTGGGGGGCTGGAGAAACGGAAGCCTCCAAACTTGGAATTTCGAAACAAAACCTATGGCAATCGTTTGTGCTACGTTTGTGCCGGAATGTACCGCAGAAATTTTTGTCTGTACCACTTCCGGTACGAAGTTATAAGGGTTTTGAAGTGGGGGGCTAGGGAAACGGCAGCCTCCAACCTAGGAATTTCAAAACAAAACCTATGCCAATCGTTTGTGCTACGTTTGTGCCGGAATGTACCGCAAAAATTTTCGTTTGTACCACTTCCGGTACGAAGTTATAAGGGTTTTGAAGTGGAGAGGCTGCAGAAACGGAAGCCTGCAACCTTGGAATTTCGAAACAAAAACTATGCTAATCGTTTGTGCTACGTTTGTGCCGGAATGTACCGCAAAAATTTTCGGTTGTACCACTTCCGGTACGAAATTGTAAGGGTTTTGAAGTGGCGGGCTGGGGAAACGGCAGCCCCCCCACCTAGGAATTTCAAAGCAAAATTTATGTCAGTCGTTTGTGCTAGGTTTGTGCCTGAATGTACCGCAAAAATTTTCGTTTGTACCACTTCCGGTACGAAGTTATAAGGGTTTAAAAGTGGGGGCTGGGGAAACGGCAGCCCCCCACCTAAAAATTTAAAAACATAACCTATGGCAATCGTTTGTGCTACGTTTGTGCCGGAATGTACCGCAAAAATTTTCGTTTATACCTCTTCCGGTATGAAGTTATAAGGGTTTTAAAGTGGGGACTGGAGAAATGGCAGACTCGAACCTTGAAATTTCGAAACAAACCTATGCCAATCGTTTGTGCTAAGTTTGTGCTGGAATGTACCGCAAAACTTTTCGTTTGTACCACTTCCGGTGTGAAGTTATAATAGTTTTAAAGTGGGGGGCAAACTTCAGAAACATCAAATTCAATACAAATAGAGATAGAAACATTGAGTTAACGGGAATCGTTAGTGCACTTATAAGCACTAAGCACTAACGTTAGTGCTATCATATTTTGGGATTTATTCAAGATTTTTGGTGGGGGGGCCAACTTCAGAAATATCAAATTGTATACAAATAAAGGTAGAAACATAGTGTTAACAGCAATCATTAGTGCACTTAAACGCACTAAGCACTAACGTTAGCGCTACTATATTTTGAGATTTATTCAAAAAATTTGGTGGGGTGGTCAACTTCAGAAATATCAAATTCTATACAAATAGGGGTAGAAACATGGGGTTAATGGCAAACGTTAGTGCATCGTTAGTGCACTTAAACATACTAAGCACTATCGTTGGTGCTGCCATATTTTGGAATTCATTCAAGATTTTCGGTGGGATGGGCAACTTCAGTAATTTCAAATTCTATACAAATAGAGATAGGAACATAGAGTTAACGGCAATCGTTAGTGCATGATTAGTGCACTTAAAATACTAAACACTGACGTTAGTGCTACAATATTTTGGGATTTATTCAAGATTTTAGATGGGGGCCAACTTCAGAAATATCAAATTCTATACAAATAGAGGTAGAAACATGCAGTTAAAGACAATCGTTATTGCATCGTTAGTGCACTTAAATGCACTAAGCATTAAGGTTAGCATTACCATATTTTGGGATTTATTCAAGATTTCTGGTGGGACCAACTTAAGAAATATCAAATTTCATACAAACATTTAGTGCTTTCTAGAAGCACTAACGATACACTAATGAATGGCATTAATTTTTTGTTAGTGCTTGAAGTTGACGCAAGTTCACCGTGCCCTCCAAAGATATTGTACCTGTAGCACCTACACTAATGAAGTACTAACGTTAGGGGTTGGTGCACTAAGAACCACTAACAATTGCACTAGAAGATATCATTAGTGCTTTTGAATATGGCGGAAATTTGATGCAATTAAAAATTCCCAATAAATGTCTTATAGGAGTTTAGTGACATGTAATTGTCCATAACTACACTAATATTGAAGGACAAACGAAACTGTTAGTGTTTTCTAGAAGCACTAACGATGCACTAACGATTGCACTAGAATAGATCATTAGTACTCTTGAATTTGACGGAAATTTGACGCAATGAAAAATTTCCCATAAATTTATTATGTGTTTCGTTACATGTAATTGGCCATAAGTAAACTAATATTGAAGTTCTAACTAAATTGTTAGTGTTTTCCAGAAGCGCTACCAATGCACTAACGAATGACACTAAGTTTTAGTTAGTGCTTGAAGTGGGGGCGCTAAGTTCACTCTGGCCTTTACTAATGAAGCACTAATCTTAGATGTAGATGCGCTAAGAAGCACTAACAATGCACTAACGATCGCTCTAGAAGAGATCATTAGTGATTTTGAATTTGGCGGAAATTTGATTCAATGAAAAATTTGCCTAAATTTCTTGTGAGTCTCGTGATATGTAATTGGCCATAACTACACTAATAGTGAAGCACTAACGAAATTGTTAGTGCTTTATAGAAGCACTAACGAATTGGACTATTTTTTCCGTTAGTGCTTAAAGTGTCGGTGCGAAATTCACGCTGACTTCTCCATAGGTTTTTCTACTTGTAACACCTACACTAATGAAGCACTAACGTTAGGTGTTTGTGCTCTAAGAAGCAATTACGATGCACTAACAATTGCACTAACAGAGGTAATTAGTGCTTTTGAATGAGATGGGAATTTGATACAATGAATAATTCCCCATGTGTTTCTTATGGGAGTTTTGAGACTTATAATTGGCCATTTCTACACTAATGGTGAAACACTAACGAAACTACTTGTATCTTCTAGAAGTACTAACAATGCACTAACGTATAAAACTAATTTTTTCGTTAGTGCTTGTAGTGGGGGCTAAGTTCACGATAAATTCGAAAGTTTTCTTTCCTTGTAATATTAGTGCTTCCTAGTGCACCAAGACCTAAGTTTCGTGCTACATTAGTGTAGGTGCTACAAGTAAGAAACCTTTGCGGGCCAGCGTGAACTTGGTTCCCACTTCAAGCAGTAACGAAAAATAAGTCCATTCGTTAATGTATCGTTAGCGCTTCTGCTAAACACTCATAGTTCCGTTAATGCTTAACTATTGATGTAGATATGGCCAATTATATGCCACATAAGAGATTCATGTGGAATTTTTCATTGCGTCAAATTTCCGCCAAAATCAAAAGCACTAATGACCTCTTCTACTGAAATCGTTAGTGTTTCTTAGTGCATTAACACCTAACGTTAGTTCTTCATTAATGTAGGTCCTACAAGTAAAAAAACCTTTGGAAGCTTTCATGAACTTGGCGCCCCACTTCAACCAATAACGAAAAAATTAGAGCTGTTTTCGTTAGTGCTTCACTATTAGTGTAGTTATGGCCAGTTACATCTCAGGAAACTCACATAAGAAATTTAAGGGGAGTTTTTCACTGTGTCAAATTTCTGCCAAATTAAAAAGCACTAATGATCATTTCCAGTACAATCCTTAGTGCATCGTTAGTGCTTCTTCGTGCACCAACCCCTAACGTTAGTGCTTAATTAGTGTAGGTGCTACAAGTAAAATATCTTTGGTGGTCAGCGTGAATTTACGCCCTCTTCAAGCACTAACAAAGTAATTAGTGCATTCTTTACTGATTCCTGAAAATACTGACACTTTGTATGGAATTTGATATTTCTGAAGTTGCCCCCCACCAAAAATTTTGAATAAATTTCAAAATGTGGTAACACTAACGTTAGTGCTTAGTGCATTTAAATGCACTAATCACGCTCTAACGATTGCCGTTAACTCCATGTTTCTACCTCTATTTGTATAAAATTTGATATTTTTAAGTTGGCCCCCCACCAAAGATCTTGAATAAATCCCAAAATATGGTAGCACTAATGTTAGTGTTTATTGCGTTTAAGTGCACTAACAATGCACTAACGATTACCGTCAACCCCAGGTTTCTACCTCTATTTGTATAGAATTTGATATTTCTGAAGTTGGCCCCCCCACCGAAAATCTTGAATAATCCCAAAATATGATAGCACTTACGGTAGTGCTTAGTGTGTTTAAGTGCACTAACGATGCACTAACGATGCGCTAAGTTTAGTGAAAATCTGTCTGCATAAAGATGCGTGGGGGGCTAACTTCATATGAAGTAGGTCCCAAACCAAAATCTTCAATATCTCGTAAACGCTGATAGCACTAACGTTAGTTCTAAATGCACTAACGTGCACTAACGATGCATTAACGATGTGCAACGTTTGGTGTGATTTGGGAGAGGTGGGGGGCCAATTTCAGGCACGTAATTTTTTTTGCGGTACATTCCGGTAAAAACGTACCACAAACGATTGACATAGTCTTATCTCGAAATTCCAAGATGGGGGGTTCTGGAAACGGCAGCCCCCTAGTTAAAACTGTCATACTTTTGTACTGGAAGTGATACATACAAAAATGTTTGCGATACATTCCGACACAAATGTTGTTAAACGATTTGCATAGGTCTCGTTTCGAAATTCCGAGGGGGCATCAAAACGGCAGCCCCATAGCTTGAAACTCTCGTATCTTTGTACCGGAAGTGGTACAGAAAAGAGTTTAGCGAAACGTTCCTGTTCAAAAGTAGTGCAAAGAGTGTGCATAGGTTTCATTTCGAAATTACTGGGTGCGGGGCTGCCGTTACCCCAGCCCCTCTTGAAAACTCACATAACTTCGTACCGGAAGTGGAACAAACGAAAATTCTTGCGGTACATTCCGGCACAAACGTAGCTCATACGATTGGCATAGGTTTTGTTTCGAAATTCCAAGGTTGGAGGCTGCCGTTTCTCCAGCCCCCCTATTTTAAAACCCTTATAACTACGTACCGGAAGTGGTACAAACGAAAATTTTTGCGGTACATTCCGGCACAAACGTAGCACAAACGATTGGCATAGGTTTTGTTTTGAAATTTTTAGGTGGGGGCTGCCGTTTCTCCAGCCCCCACGTTTAAACCCTTATAACTTCGTACCGGAAGTGGTACAAACGAAAATGTTTACGGTACATTCCGGCACAAACGTAGGACAAACGATTGGCACACCTTTTGTTTCGAAATTCCAAGTTTGGAGGCTGCCGTTTCTCCGGGCCCCCCACTTTAAAGCCCTTATAACTTCGTACCGGAAGTGGTACAAACGAAAATTTTTGCGGTACATTCCGGCACAAACGTAGCACAAACAATTGGCATAGGTTTTGTTTCGAAATTCCAAGTTTTGAGGCTTCCGTTTCTCCAGCCCGCCCACTTTGAAACCCTTATAACTTCGTACCGGAAGTAGTACAAACGAAAATTTTTGCGAAACATTCCGGCACAAACGTAGCACACACGATTGGCATAGGTTTTGTTTTGAAATTTTTAGGTGGGGGGCTGGCCTTTCCCCAGCCCCCACATTTAAACCCTTATAACTTCGTACCGGAAGTGGTACAAACGAAAAGTTTTGGGGTACATTCAGGCACAAACCTAGCACAAACGATTGACATAAATTTTGCTTTGAAATTTTTAGGTTGGTGGGCTGCCGTTTCCCCAGCCAGCCACTTCAAAACCCTTACAATTTCGAACCGAACGTGGTACAAGCGAAAATTTTTGCGGTACATTCCGGCACAAACGTAGCACAAACGATTAGCATAGTTTTTGTTTCGAAATTCCAAGGTTGCAGGCTTCCGTTTCTGCAGCCCCCCCACTTTGAAACCCTTATAACTTCGTGCCGGAAGTGGTACAAACGAAAATTTTTGCGGTTCATTCAGGCACAAACGTAGCACAAACAATTGGCATAGGTTTTGTTTCGAAATTCCAAGTTTTGAGGCTTCCGTTTCTCCAGCCCGCCCACTTTGAAACCCTTATAACTTCGTACCGAAAGTGGTACAAACGAAAATTCTTGCGGTACATTCCGGCACAAACGTAGCACACACGATTGGCATAGGTTTTGTTTTGAAATTCTTAGGTGGGGGGTTGGCCTTTCCCCAGCCCCCACTTTTAAACCCTTATAACTTCGTACCGGAAGTGGTACAAACGAAAATTTTTGCGGTACATTCATGCACAAACCTAGCACAAACGATTGACATAAATTTTGCTTTGAAATTTTTAGGTTGGTGGGCTGCCGTTTCCCCAGCCAGCCACTTCAAAACCCTTACAATTTCGAACCGGAAGTGGTACAAGCGAAAATTTTTGCGGTACATTCCGGCACAAACGTAGCACAAACAATTAGCATAGTTTTTGTTTCGAAATTCCAAGGTTGCAGGCTTCCGTTTCTGCAGCCCCCCCACTTTGAAACCCTTATAACTTCGTACCGGAAGTGGTACAAACGAAAATATTTGCGGTTCATTCAGGCACAAACGTAGCACAAACAATTGGCATAGGTTTTGTTTCGAAATTCCAAGTTTTGAGGCTTCCGTTTCTCCAGCCCCCCCACTTTGAAACCTTTATAACTTCGTACCGAAAGTGGTACAAACGAAAATTCTTGCGGTACATTCCGGCACAAACGTAGCACACACGATTGGCATAGGTTTTGTTTTGAAATTTTAGGTGGGGGGCTGGCCTTTCCCCAGCCCCCACTTTTAAACCCTTATAACTTCGTACCGGAAGTGGTACAAACGAAAATTTTTGCGGTACATTCCGGCACAAACGTAGCAAAAACGATTGGCATACCTTTTGTTTCGAAATTCCAAGTTTTGAGGCTGCCGTTTCTCCAGCCCCTTCACTTTAAAACCCTTATAATTTCGTACCGGAAGTGGTACAAACGAAAATGTTTACGGTACATTCCGGCACAAACGTAGCACAAACGATTGCCATTTGTTTTGTTTCGAAATTCCAAGTTTGGAGGCTGCCGTTTCTCCAGCCCCCCACTTTAAAACCCTTATAACTTCGTACCGGAAGTGGTACAGACGAAAATTTTTGCGGTACATTCAGGCACAAACCTAGCACAAACGATTGCCATAGGTTTCGTTTCGAAATTCCAAGGTTGGAGGCTTCCGTTTCCCCAGCCCCCCACTTTGAAACCCTTATAACTTCGTACCGGAAGTGGTACAAACGAAAATTTTTGCGGTACATTCCGGCATAAACGTAGCACAAACGATTGCCATAGGTTTTGTTTCGAAATTCCAAGGATGGAGGCTTCCGTTTCCCCAGCCCCCCACTTTAAAGCCCTTATAACTTCGTACCGGAAGTGGTACAAACGAAAATTTTTGCGGTACATTCCGGCACAAACGTAGCACAACCAATTGGCATAGGTTTTGTTTCGAAATTCCAAGTTTTGAGGCTTCCGTTTCTCCAGCCCGCCCACTTTGAAACCCTTATAACTTCGTACCGGAAGTGGTACAAACGAAAATTTTTGCGAAACATTCCGGCACAAACGTAGCACACACGATTGGCATAGGTTTTGTTTTGAAATTTTTAGGTGGGGAGCTGGCCTTTCCCCAGCCCCCCACTTTTAAACCCTTATAACTTCGTACCGGAAGTGGTACAAACGAAAATTTTTGGGGTACATTCAGGCACAAACCTAGCACAAACGATTGACATAAATTTTGCTTTGAAATTTTTAGGTTGGTGGGCTGCCGTTTCCCCAGCCAGCCACTTCAAAACCCTTACAATTTCGAACCGGAAGTGGTACAAGCGAAAATTTTTGCGGTACATTCCGGCACAAACGATTAGCATAGTTTTTGTTTCGAAATTCCAAGGTTGCAGGCTTCCGTTTCTGCAGCCCCCCCACTTTGAAATCCTTATAACTTCGTACCGGAAGTGGTACAAACGAAAATTTTTGCGGTTCATTCAAGCACAAACGTAGCACAAACAATTGGCATAGGTTTTGTTTCGAAATTCCAAGTTTTGAGGCTTCCGTTTCTCCAGCCCGCCCACTTTGAAACCCTTATAACTTCGTACCGGAAGTGGTACAAACGAAAATTTTTGCGAAACATTCCGGCACAAACGTAGCACACACGATTGGCATAGATTTTGTTTTGAAATTTTTAGGTGGGGGGCTGGCCTTTCCCCAGCCCCCACTTTTAAACCCTTATAACTTCGTACCGTAAGTGGTACAAACAAAAATTTTTGCGGTACATTCAGGCACAAACCTAGCACAAACGATTGACATAAATTTTACTTTGAAATTTTTAGGTTGGTGGGCTGCCGTTTCCGCAGCCCGTCACTTCAAAACCCTTACAATTTCGAACCGGAAGTGGTACAACCGAAAATTTTTGCGGTACATTCCGGCACAAACGTAGCACAAACGATTAGCATAGTTTTTGTTTCGAAATTCCAAGGTTGCAGTCTTCCGTTTCTGCAGCCCCCCACTTTGAAACCCTTATAACTTCGTACCGGAAGTGGTAGAAACGAAAATTTTTGCGGTACATTCCGGCAGAAACGTAGCAAAAACGATTGGCATACCTTTTGTTTCGAAATTCCAAGTTTTGAGGCTGCCGTTTCTCCAGCCCCTTCACTTTAAAACCCTTATAATTTCGTACCGGAAGTGGTACAAACGAAAATGTTTACGGTACATTCCGGCACAAACGTAGCACAAACGATTGCCATTTGTTTTGTTTCGAAATTCCAAGTTTGGAGGCTGCCGTTTCTCCAGCCCCTTCACTTTAAAACCGTTATAATTTCGTACCGGAAGTGGTACAAGCGAAAATTTTTGCGGTACATTCAGGCACAAACCTAGCACAAACGATTGCCATAGGTTTCGTTTCGAAATTCCAAGGTTGGAGGCTTCCGTTTCCCCAGCCCCCCACTTTGAAACCCTTATAACTTCGTACCGGAAGTGGTACAAACGAAAATGTTTGCGGTACATTCCGGCATAAACGTAGCACAAACGATTGCCATAGGTTTTGTTTCGAAATTCCAAAGTTGGAGGCTTCCGTTTCCCCAGCCTCCCACTTTAAAGCCCTTATAACTTCGTACCGGAAGTGGTACAAACGAAAATTTTTGCGGTACATTCCGGCACAAACGTAGTACAAACAATTGGCATAGGTTTTGTTTCGAAATTCCAAGTCTTGAGGCTTCCGTTTCTCCAGCCCGCCCACTTTGAAACCCTTATAACTTCGTACCGGAAGTGGTACAAACGAAAATTTTTGCGAAACATTCCGGCACAAACGTAGCACACACGATTGGCATAGGTTTTGTTTTGAAATTTTTAGGTGGGGGGCTGTCCTTTCCCCAGCCCCCACTTTTAAACCCTTATAACTTCGAACCGGAAGTGGTACAAACGAAAATTTTTGGGGTACATTCAGGCACAAACCTAGCACAAACGATTGACATAAATTTTGCTTTGAAATTTTTAGGTTGGTGGGCTGCCGTTTCCCCAGCCAGCCACTTCAAAACCCTTACAATTTTGAACCGGAAGTGGTACAAGCGAAAATTTTTGCGGTACATTCCGGCACAAACGTAGCACAAACGATTAGCATAGTTTTTGTTTCGAAATTCCAAGGTTGCAGGGTTCCGTTTCTGCAGCCCCCCCACTTTGAAACCCTTATAACTTCGTACCGGAAGTAGTACAAACGAAAATTTTTGCGGTTCGTTCAGGCACAAACGTAGCACAAACAATTGGCATAGGTTTTGTTTCGAAATTCCAAGTTTGGAGGCTTCCGTTTCTCCAGCCCGCCCACTTTGAAACCCTTATAACTTCATACCGAAAGTGGTACAAACGAAAATTCTTGCGGTACATTCCGGCACAAACGTAGCACACACGATTGGCATAGGTTTTGTTTTGAAATTTTTAGGTGGGGGGCTGGCCTTTCCCCAGCCCCCACTTTTAAACCCTTATAACTTCGTACCGGAAGTGGTACAAGCGAAAATTTTTGGGGTACATTCAGGCACAAACCTGGCACAAACGATTGACATAAATTTTGCTTTGAAATTTTTAGGTTGGTGGGCTGCCGTTTCCCCAGCCAGCCACTTCAAAACCCTTACAATTTCGAACCGGAAGTGGTACAAGCGAAAATTTTTGCGGTACATTCCGGCACAAACGTAGCACAAACGATTGCCATAGGTTTCGTTTCGAAATTCCAAGGTTGGAGGCTTCCGTTTCCCCAGCCCCCCACTTTGAAACCCTTATAACTTCGTACCGGAAGTGGTACAAACGAAAATGTTTGCGGTACATTCCGGCATAAACGTAGCACAAACGATTGCCATAGGTTTTGTTTCGAAATTCCAAGTTTTGAGGCTTCCGTTTCTCCAGCCCGCCCACTTTGAAACCCTTATAACTTCGTACCGGAAGTGGTACAAACGAAAATTTTTGCGAAACATTCCGGCACAAACGTAGCACACACGATTGGCATAGATTTTGTTTTGAAATTTTTAGGTGGGGGGCTGGCCTTTCCCCAGCCCCCACTTTTAAACCCTAATAACTTCGTACCGTAAGTGGTACAAACAAAAATTTTTGCGGTACATTCAGGCACAAACCTAGCACAAACGATTGACATAAATTTTACTTTGAAATTTTTAGGTTGGTGGGCTGCCGTTTCCGCAGCCCGTCACTTCAAAACCCTTACAATTTCGAACCGGAAGTGGTACAACCGAAAATTTTTGCGGTACATTCCGGCACAAACGTAGCACAAACGATTAGCATAGTTTTTGTTTCGAAATTCCAAGGTTGCAGTCTTCCGTTTCTGCAGCCCCCCCACTTTGAAACCCTTATAACTTCGTACCGGAAGTGGTAGAAACGAAAATTTTTGCGGTACATTCCGGCAGAAACGTAGCAAAAACGATTGGCATACCTTTTGTTTCGAAATTCCAAGTTTTGAGGCTGCCGTTTCTCCAGCCCCTTCACTTTAAAACCCTTATAATTTCGTACCGGAAGTGGTACAAACGAAAATGTTTACGGTACATTCCGGCACAAACGTAGCACAAACGATTGCCATTTGTTTTGTTTCGAAATTCCAAGTTTGGAGGCTGCCGTTTCTCCAGCCCCTTCACTTTAAAACCCTTATAATTTCGTACCGGAAGTGGTACAAGCGAAAATTTTTGCGGTACATTCAGGCACAAACCTAGCACAAACGATTGCCATAGGTTTCGTTTCGAAATTCCAAGGTTGGAGGCTTCCGTTTCCCCAGCCCCCCACATTGAAACCCTTATAACTTCGTACCGGAAGTGGTACAAACGAAAATTTTTGCGGTACATTCCGGCATAAACGTAGCACAAACGATTGCCATAGGTTTTGTTTCGAAATTCCAAGGTTGGAGGCTTCCGTTTCCCCAGCCCCCCACTTTAAAGCCCTTATAACTTCGTACCGGAAGTGGTACAAACGAAAATTATTGCGGTACATTCCGGCATAAACGTAGTACAAACAATTGGTATAGGTTTTGTTTCGAAATTCCAAGTTTTGAGGCTTCGTTTCTCCAGCCCGCCCACTTTGAAACCCTTATAACTTCGTACCGGAAGTGGTACAAACGAAAATTTTTGCGAAACATTCCGGCACAAACGTAGCACACACGATTGGCATAGGTTTTGTTTTGAAATTTTTAGCTGGGGGGCTGTCCTTTCCCCAGCCCGCCACTTCAAAACCCTTACAATTTCGAACCGGAAGTGGTACAACCGAAAATTTTTGCGGTACATTCCGGCACAAACGTAGCACAAACGATTAGCATAGTTTTTGTTTCGAAATTCCAAGGTTGCAGTCTTCCGTTTCTGCAGCCCCCCACTTTGAAACCCTTATAACTTCGTACCGGAAGTGGTAGAAACGAAAACTTTTGCGGTACATTCCGGCACAAACGTAGCAAAAACGATTGGCATACATTTTGTTTCGAAATTCCAAGTTTTGAGGCTGCCGTTTCTCCAGCCCCTTCACTTTAAAACCCTTATAATTTCGTACCTGAAGTGGTACAAACGAAAATGTTTACGGTACATTTCGGCACAAACGTAGCACAAACGAAAAGTTTTGCGGTACATTCCGGCATAAACGTAGCACAAACGATTGCCATAGGTTTTGTTTCGAAATTCCAAGTTTGGAGGCTGCCGTTTCTCCGGGCCCCCCACTTTAAAGCCCTTATAACTTCGTACCGGAAGTGGTACAAACGAAAATTTTTGCGGTACATTCCAGCTCAAACGTAGCACAAACAATTGGCATAGGTTTTTGTTTCGAAATTCCAAGTTTTGAGGCTTCCGTTTCTCCAGCCCGCCCACTTTGAAACCCTTATAACTTCGTACCGGAAGTAGTACAAACGAAAATTTTTGCGAAACATTCCGGCACAAACGTAGCACACACGATTGGCATAGGTTTTGTTTTGAAATTTTTAGGTGGGGGGCTGGCCTTTCCCCAGCCCCCACATTTAAACCCTTATATTTTCGTACCGGAAGTGGTACAAACGAAAATTTTTGGGGTACATTCAGGCACAAACCTAGCACAAACGATTGACATAAATTTAGCTTTGAAATTTTTAGGTTGGTGGGCTGCCGTCTCCCCAGCCAGCCACTTCAAAACCCTTACAATTTCGAACCGAACGTGGTACAAGCGAAAATTTTTGCGGTACATTCCGGCACAAACGTAGCACAAACGATTAGCATAGTTTTTGTTTCGAAATTCCAAGGTTGCAGGCTTCCGTTTCTGCAGCCCCCCCACTTTGAAACCCTTATAACTTCGTACCGGAAGTGGTAGAAACGAAAATTTTTGCGGTTCATTCAGGCACAAACGTAGCACAAACAATTGGCATAGGTTTTGTTTCGAAATTCCGAGTTTTGAGGCTTCCGTTTCTCCAGCCCCCCACTTTGAAACCTTTATAACTTCGTACCGAAAGTGGTACAAACGAAAATTCTTGCGGTACATTCCGGCACAAACGTAGCACACACGATTGGCATAGGTTTTGTTTTGAAATTTTTAGATGGGGGGCTGGCCTTTCCCCAGCCCCCACTTTTAAACCCTTATAACTTCGTACCGGAAGTGGTACAAACGAAAATTTTTGCTGTACATTCAGGCACAAACCTAGCACAAACGATTGACATAAATTTTGCTTTGAAATTTTTAGGTTGGTGGGCTGCCGTTTCCGCAGCCCGCCACTTCAAAACCCTTACAATTTCGAACCGGAAGTGGTACAAACGAAAATTTTTGCGAAACATTCCGGCACAAACGTAGCACACACGATTGGCATAGGTTTTGTTTTGAAATTTTTAGCTGGGGGGCTGTCCTTTCCCCAGCCCCCACTTTTAAACCCTTATAACTTCGTACCGGAAGTGGTACAAACGAAAATTTTTGGGGTACATTCCGGCACAAACGTAGCACAAACGATTGACATAAATTTTGCTTTGAAATTTTTAGGTTGGTGGGCTGCCGTTTCCCCAGCCAGCCACTTCAAAACCCTTACAATTTCGAACCGGAAGTGGTACAAGCGAAAATTTTTGCGGTACATTCCGGCACAAACGTAGCACAAACGATTAGCATAGTTTTTGTTTCGAAATTCCAAGGTTGCAGGCTTCCGTTTCTGCAGCCCCCCCACTTTGAAACCCTTATAACTTCGTACCGGAAGTGGTACAAACGAAAATTTTTGCGGTTCATTCAGGCACAAACGTAGCACAAACAATTGGCATAGGTTTTGTTTCGAAATTCCGAGTTTTGAGGCTTCCGTTTCTCCAGCCCCCCACTTTGAAACCTTTATAACTTCGTACCGAAAGTGGTACAAACGAAAATTCTTGCGGTACATTCCGGCACAAACGTAGCACACACGATTGGCATAGGTTTTGTTTTGAAATTTTTAGATGGGGGGCTGGCCTTTCCCCAGCCCCCACTTTTAAACCCTTATAACTTCGTACCGGAAGTGGTACAAACGAAAATTTTTGCTGTACATTCAGGCACAAACCTAGCACAAACGATTGACATAAATTTTGCTTTGAAATTTTTAGGTTGGTGGGCTGCCGTTTCCGCAGCCCGCCACTTCAAAACCCTTACAATTTCGAACCGGAAGTGGTACAACCGAACATTTTTGCGGTACATTCCGGCACAAACGTAGCACAAACGATTAGCATAGTTTTTGTTTCGAAATTCCAAGGTTGCAGTCTTCCGTTTCTGCAGCCCCCCACTTTGAAACCCTTATAACTTCGTACCGGAAGTGGTAGAAACGAAAACTTTTGCGGTACATTCCGGCACAAACGTAGCAAAAACGATTGGCATACATTTTGTTTCGAAATTCCAAGTTTTGAGGCTGCCGTTTCTCCAGCCCCTTCACTTTAAAACCCTTATAATTTCGTACCGGAAGTGGTACAAACGAAAATGTTTACGGTACATTTCGGCACAAACGTAGCACAAACGAAAAGTTTTGCGGTACATTCCGGCATAAACGTAGCACAAACGATTGCCATAGGTTTTGTTTCGAAATTCCAAGTTTGGAGGCTGCCGTTTCTCCGGGCCCCCCACTTTAAAGCCCTTATAACTTCGTACCGGAAGTGGTACAAACGAAAATTTTTGCGGTACATTCCAGCTCAAACGTAGCACAAACAATTGGCATAGGTTTTGTTTCGAAATTCCAAGTTTTGAGGCTTCCGTTTCTCCAGCCCGCCCACTTTGAAACCCTTATAACTTCGTACCGGAAGTAGTACAAACGAAAATTTTTGCGAAACATTCCGGCACAAACGTAGCACACACGATTGGCATAGGTTTTGTTTTGAAATTTTTAGGTGGGGGGCTGGCCTTTCCCCAGCCCCCACATTTAAACCCTTATAACTTCGTACCGGAAGTGGTACAAACGAAAATTTTTGGGGTACATTCAGGCACAAACCTAGCACAAACGATTGACATAAATTTAGCTTTGAAATTTTTAGGTTGGTGGGCTGCCGTTTCCCCAGCCAGCCACTTCAAAACCCTTACAATTTCGAACCGAACGTGGTACAAGCGAAAATTTTTGCGGTACATTCCGGCACAAACGTAGCACAAACGATTAGCATAGTTTTTGTTTCGAAATTCCAAGGTTGCAGGCTTCCGTTTCTGCAGCCCCCCCACTTTGAAACCCTTATAACTTCGTACCGGAAGTGGTAGAAACGAAAATTTTTGCGGTTCATTCAGGCACAAACGTAGCACAAACAATTGGCATAGGTTTTGTTTCGAAATTCCGAGTTTTGAGGCTTCCGTTTCTCCAGCCCCCCACTTTGAAACCTTTATAACTTCGTACCGAAAGTGGTACAAACGAAAATTCTTGCGGTACATTCCGGCACAAACGTAGCACACACGATTGGCATAGGTTTTGTTTTGAAATTTTTAGATGGGGGGCTGGCCTTTCCCCAGCCCCCACTTTTAAACCCTTATAACTTCGTACCGGAAGTGGTACAAACGAAAATTTTTGCTGTACATTCAGGCACAAACCTAGCACAAACGATTGACATAAATTTTGCTTTGAAATTTTTAGGTTGGTGGGCTGCCGTTTCCGCAGCCCGCCACTTCAAAACCCTTACAATTTCGAACCGGAAGTGGTACAACCGAAAATTTTTGCGGTACATTCCGGCACAAACGTAGCACAAACGATTAGCATAGTTTTTGTTTCGAAATTCCAAGGTTGCAGTCTTCCGTTTCTGCAGCCCCCCACTTTGAAACCCTTATAACTTCGTACCGGAAGTGGTAGAAACGAAAACTTTTGCGGTACATTCCGGCACAAACGTAGCAAAAACGATTGGCATACATTTTGTTTCGAAATTCCAACTTTTGAGGCTGCCGTTTCTCCAGCCCCTTCACTTTAAAACCCTTATAATTTCGTACCGGAAGTGGTACAA
The DNA here is from genome assembly GCF_964235325.1 of Thermobia domestica. NCBI lineage: Eukaryota > Metazoa > Arthropoda > Insecta > Zygentoma > Lepismatidae > Thermobia > Thermobia domestica. The sequence continues at coordinate 15,148,686 of NC_137468.1, forward strand.
ACGAAAATGTTTACGGTACATTTCGGCACAAACGTAGCACAAACGAAAAGTTTTGCGGTACATTCCATCATAAACGTAGCACAAACGATTGCCATAGGTTTTGTTTCGAAATTCCAAGTTTGGAGGCTGCCGTTTCTCCGGGCCCCCCACTTTAAAGCCCTTATAACTTCGTACCGGAAGTGGTACAAACGAAAATTTTTGCGGTACATTCCAGCACAAACGTAGCACAAACAATTGGCATAGGTTTTGTTTCGAAATTCCAAGTTTTGAGGCTTCCGTTTCTCCAGCCCGCCCACTTTGAAACCCTTATAACTTCGTACCGGAAGTAGTACAAACGAAAATTTTTGCGAAACATTCCGGCACAAACGTAGCACACACGATTGGCATAGGTTTTGTTTTGAAATTTTTAGGTGGGGGGCTGGCCTTTCCCCAGCCCCCACATTTAAACCCTTATAACTTCGTACCGGAAGTGGTACAAACGAAAATTTTTGGGGTACATTCAGGCACAAACCTAGCACAAACGATTGACATAAATTTTGCTTTGAAATTTTTAGGTTGGTGGGCTGCCGTTTCCCCAGCCAGCCACTTCAAAACCCTTACAATTTCGAACCGAACGTGGTACAAGCGAAAATTTTTGCGGTACATTCCGGCACAAACGTAGCACAAACGATTAGCATAGTTTTTGTTTCGAAATTCCAAGGTTGCAGGCTTCCGTTTCTGCAGCCCTCCCACTTTGAAACCCTTATAACTTCGTACCGGAAGTGGTACAAACGAAAAGTTTTGCGGTTCATTCAGGCACAAACGTAGCACAAACAATTGGCATAGGTTTTGTTTCGAAATTCCAAGTTTTGAGGCTTCCGTTTCTCCAGCCCGCCCACTTTGAAACCCTTATAACTTCGTACCGAAAGTGGTACAAACGAAAATTCTTGTGGTACATTCCGGCACAAACGTAGCACACACGATTGGCATAGGTTTTGTTTTGAAATTTTTAGGTGGGGGGCTGGCCTTTCCCCAGCCCCCACATTTAAACCCTTATAACTTCGTACCGGAAGTGGTACAAACGAAAATTTTTGCGGTACATTCATGCACAAACCTAGCACAAACGATTGACATAAATTTTGCTTTGAAATTTTTAGGTTGGTGGGCTGCCGTTTCCCCAGCCAGCCACTTCAAAACCCTTACAATTTCGAACCGGAAGTGGTACAAGCGAAAATTTTTGCGGTACATTCCGGCACAAACGTAGCACAAACGATTAGAATAGTTTTTGTTTCGAAATTCCAAGGTTGCAGGCTTCCGTTTCTGCAGCCCCCCCACATTGAAACCCTTATAACTTCGTACCGGAAGTGGTACAAACGAAAATTTTTGCGGTTCGTTCAGGCACAAACGTAGCACAAACAATTGGCATAGGTTTTGTTTCGAAATTCCAAGTTTTGAGGCTTCCGTTTCTCCAGCCCCCCCACTTTGAAACCTTTATAACTTCGTACCGAAAGTGGTACAAACGAAAATTCTTGCGGTTCATTCCGGCACAAACGTAGCACACACGATTGGCATAGGTTTTGTTTTGAAATTTTTAGGTGGGGGGCTGGCCTTTCCCCAGCCCCCACTTTTAAACCCTTATAACTTCGTACCGGAAGTGGTACAAACGAAAATTTTTGCTGTACATTCAGGCACAAACCTAGCACAAACGATTGACATAAATTTTACTTTGAAATTTTTAGGTTGGTGGGCTGCCGTTTCCGCAGCCCGCCACTTCAAAACCCTTACAATTTCGAACCGGAAGTGGTACAACCGAAAATTTTTGCGGTACATTCCGGCACAAACGTAGCACAAACGATTAGCATAGTTTTTGTTTCGAAATTCCAAGGTTGCAGTCTTCCGTTTCTGCAGCTCCCCCCCCCCCCACTTTGAAACCCTTATAACTTCGTACCGGAAGTGGTAGAAACGAAAATTTTTGCGGTACATTCCGGCACAAACGTAGCAAAAACGATTGGCATACCTTTTGTTTCGAAATTCCAAGTTTTGAGGCTGCCGTTTCTTCAGCCCCTTCACTTTAAAACCCTTATAATTTCGTACCGGAAGTGGTACAAACGAAAATGTTTACGGTACATTCCGGCACAAACGTAGCAGAAACGATTGCCATTTGTTTTGTTTCGAAATTCCAAGTTTGGAGGCTGCCGTTTCTCCAGCCCCCACTTTAAAACCCTTATAACTTCGTACCGGAAGTGGTACAGACGAAAATTTTTGCGGTACATTCAGGCACAAACCTAGCACAAACGATTGCCATAGGTTTCGTTTCGAAATTCCAAGGTTGGAGGCTTCCGTTTCCCCAGCCCCCCATTTTGAAACCCTTATAACTTCGTACCGGAAATGGTACAAACGAAAATTTTTGCGGTACATTCCGGCATAAACGTAGCACAAACGATTGCCATAGGTTTTGTTTCGAAATTCCAAGGTTGGAGGCTTCCGTTTCCCCAGCCCCCCACTTTAAAGCCCTTATAACTTCGTACCGGAAGTGGTACAAACGAAAATTTTTGCGGTACATTACGGCACAAACGTAGCACAAACAATTGGCATAGGTTTTGTTTCGAAATTCCAAGTTTTGAGGCTTCCGTTTCTCCAGCCCGCCCACTTTGAAACCCTTATAACTTCGTACCGGAAGTGGTACAAACGAAAATTTTTGCGAAACATTCCGGCACAAACGTAGCACACACGATTGGCATAGGTTTTGTTTAGAAATTTTTACGTGGGGAGCTGGCCTTTCCCCAGCCCCCCACTTTTAAACCCTTATAACTTCGTACCGGAAGTGGTACAAACGAAAATTTTTGGGGTACATTCAGGCACAAACCTAGCACAAACGATTGACATAAATTTAGCTTTGAAATTTTTAGGTTGGTGGGCTGCCGTTTCCCCAGCCAGCCACTTCAAAACCCTTACAATTTCGAACCGGAAGTGGTACAAGCGAAAATTTTTGCGGTACATTCCGGCACAAACGATTAGCATAGTTTTTGTTTCGAAATTCCAAGGTTGCAGGCTTCCGTTTCTGCAGCCCCCCCACTTTGAAACCCTTATAACTTCGTACCGGAAGTGGTACAAACGAAAATTTTTGCGGTTCATTCAAGCACAAACGTAGCACAAACAATTGGCATAGGTTTTGTTTCGAAATTCCAAGTTTTGAGGCTTCCGTTTCTCCAGCCCGCCCACTTTGAAACCCTTATAACTTCGTACCGGAAGTGGTACAAACGAAAATTTTTGCGAAACATTCCGGCACAAACGTAGCACACACGATTGGCATAGATTTTGTTTTGAAATTTTTAGGTGGGGGGCTGGCCTTTCCCCAGCCCCCACTTTTAAACCCTTATAACTTCGTACCGTAAGTGGTACAAACAAAAATTTTTTCGGTACATTCAGGCACAAACCTAGCACAAACGATTGACATAAATTTTACTTTGAAATTTTTAGGTTGGTGGGCTGCCGTTTCCGCAGCCCGTCACTTCAAAACCCTTACAATTTCGAACCGGAAGTGGTACAACCGAAAATTTTTGCGGTACATTCCGGCACAAACGTAGCACAAACGATTAGCATAGTTTTTGTTTCGAAATTCCAAGATTAAAGTCTTCCGTTTCTGCAGCCCCCCCACTTTGAAACCCTTATAACTTCGTACCGGAAGTGGTAGAAACGAAAATTTTTGCGGTACATTCCGGCAGAAACGTAGCAAAAACGATTGGCATACCTTTTGTTTCGAAATTCCAAATTTTGAGGCTGCCGTTTCTCCAGCCCCTTCACTTTAAAACCCTTATAATTTCGTACCGGAAGTGGTACAAACGAAAATGTTTACGGTACATTCCGGCACAAACGTAGCACAAACGATTGCCATTTGTTTTGTTTCGAAATTCCAAGTTTGGAGGCTGCCGTTTCTCCAGCCCCTTCACTTTAAAACCCTTATAATTTCGTACCGGAAGTGGTACAATCCGCGGCAAAAAACCTGCAACGTGAGGATGTAAGTTTATTGTGAAACTACGCCTATCAGCACAGGGAATGAACATAACGTCTAAGTGGAACGAATCACCAGGATAAACCTCGGCCTCCTCCCTTGCACACTTATTGTGGAGCAAAAAAATTCGTCATTTCACAATAAACTTATATGCTCATGTTGCAGGTTTTTTGCCGCGGATTGTACAAGCGAAAATTTTTGCGGTACATTCAGGCACAAACCTAGCACAAATCGATTGCCATAGGTTTCGTTTCGAAATTCCAAGGTTGGAGGCTTCCGTTTCCCCAGCCCCCCACTTTGAAACCCTTATAACTTCGTACCGGAAGTGGTACAAACGAAAATTTTTGCGGTACATTCCGGCATAAACGTAGCACAAACGATTGCCATAGGTTTTGTTTCGAAATTCCAAGGTTGGAGGCTTCCGTTTCCCCAGCCCCCCACTTTAAAGCCCTTATAACTTCGTACCGGAAGTGGTACAAACGAAAATTTTTGCGGTACATTCCGGCACAAACGTAGTACAAACAATTGGCATAGGTTTTGTTTCGAAATTCCAAGTTTTGAGGCTTCCGTTTCTCCAGCCCGCCCACTTTGAAACCCTTATAACTTCGTACCGGAAGTGGTACAAACGAAAATTTTTGCGAAACATTCCGGCACAAACGTAGCACACACGATTGGCATAGGTTTTGTTTTGAAATTTTTAGCTGGGGGGCTGTCCTTTCCCCAGCCCCCACTTTTAAACCCTTATAACTTCGTACCGGAAGTGGTACAAACGAAAATTTTTGGGGTACATTCAGGCACAAACCTAGCACAAACGATTGACATAAATTTTGCTTTGAAATTTTTAGGTTGGTGGGCTGCCGTTTCCCCAGCCAGCCACTTCAAAACCCTTACAATTTCGAACCGGAAGTGGTACAAGCGAAAATTTTTGCGGTACATTCCGGCACAAACGTAGCACAAACGATTAGCATAGTTTTTGTTTCGAAATTCCAAGGTTGCAGGCTTCCGTTTCTGCAGCCCCCCCACTTTGAAACCCTTATAACTTCGTACCGGAAGTGGTACAAACGAAAATTTTTGCGGTTCGTTCAGGCACAAACGTAGCACAAACAATTGGCATAGGTTTTGTTTCGAAATTCCAAGTTTTGAGGCTTCCGTTTCTCCAGCCCGCTCACTTTGAAACCCTTATAACTTCGTACCGAAAGTGGTACAAACGAAAATTCTTGCGGTACATTCCGGCACAAACGTAGCACACACGATTGGCATAGGTTTTGTTTTGAAATTTTTAGGTGGGGGGCTGGCCTTTCCCCAGCCCCCACTTTTAAGCCCTTATAACTTCGTACCGGAAGTGGTACAAACGAAAATTTTTGCGGTACATTCAGGCACAAACCTAGCACAAATGATTGACATAAATTTTGCTTTGAAATTTTTAGGTTGGTTGGCTGCCGTTTCCCCAGCCAGCCACTTCAAAACCCTTACAATTTCGAACCGGAAGTGGTACAAGCGAAAATTTTTGCGGTACATTCCGGCACAAACGTAGCACAAACGATTAGCATAGTTTTTTTTCGAAATTCCAAGGTTGCAGGCTTCCGTTTCTGCAGCCCCCCCACTTTGAAACCCTTATAACTTCGTACCGGAAGTGGTACAAACGAAAATTTTTGCGGTTCGTTCAGGCACAAACGTAGCACAAACAATTGGCATAGGTTTTGTTTCGAAATTCCAAGTTTTGAGGCTTCCGTTTCTCCAGCCCGCCCACTTTGAAACCCTTATAACTTCGTACCGGAAGTGGTACAAACGAAAATTCTTGCGGTACATTCCGGCACAAACGTAGCACACACGATTGGCATAGGTTTTGTTTTGAAATTATTAGGTGGGGGGCTGGCCTTTCCCCAGCCCCCACTTTTAAACCCTTATAACTTCGTACCGGAAGTGGTACAAACGAAAATTTTTGCGGTACATTCAGGCACAAACCTAGCACAAACGATTGACATAAATTTTGCTTTGAAATTTTTAGGTTGGTGGGCTGCCGTTTCCCCAGCCAGCCACTTCAAAACCCTTACAATTTCGAACCGGAAGTGGTACAAGCGAAAATTTTTGCGGTACATTCCGGCACAAACGTAGCACAAACGATTAGCATAGTTTTTGTTTCGAAATTCCAAGGTTGCAGGCTTCCGTTTCTGCAGCCCCCCCACTTTGAAACCCTTATAACTTCGTACCGGAAGTGGTAGAAACGAAAATTTTTGCGGTTCATTCAGGCACAAACGTAGCACAAACAATTGGCATAGGTTTTGTTTCGAAATTCCGAGTTTTGAGGCTTCCGTTTCTCCAGCCCCCCACTTTGAAACCTTTATAACTTCGTACCGAAAGTGGTACAAACGAAAATTCTTGCGGTACATTCCGGCACAAACGTAGCACACACGATTGGCATAGGTTTTGTTTTGAAATTTTTAGATGGGGGGCTGGCCTTTCCCCAGCCCCCACTTTTAAACCCTTATAACTTCGTACCGGAAGTGGTACAAACGAAAATTTTTGCTGTACATTCAGGCACAAACCTAGCACAAACGATTGACATAAATTTTGCTTTGAAATTTTTAGGTTGGTGGGCTGCCGTTTCCGCAGCCCGCCACTTCAAAACCCTTACAATTTCGAACCGGAAGTGGTACAACCGAAAATTTTTGCGGTACATTCCGGCACAAACGTAGCACAAACGATTAGCATAGTTTTTGTTTCGAAATTCCAAGGTTGCAGTCTTCCGTTTCTGCAGCCCCCCACTTTGAAACCCTTATAACTTCGTACCGGAAGTGGTAGAAACGAAAACTTTTGCGGTACATTCCGGCACAAACGTAGCAAAAACGATTGGCATACATTTTGTTTCGAAATTCCAAGTTTTGAGGCTGCCGTTTCTCCAGCCCCTTCACTTTAAAACCCTTATAATTTCGTACCGGAAGTGGTACAAACGAAAATGTTTACGGTACATTTCGGCACAAACGTAGCACAAACGAAAAGTTTTGCGGTACATTCCGGCATAAACGTAGCACAAACGATTGCCATAGGTTTTGTTTCGAAATTCCAAGTTTGGAGGCTGCCGTTTCTCCGGGCCCCCCACTTTAAAGCCCTTATAACTTCGTACCGGAAGTGGTACAAACGAAAATTTTTGCGGTACATTCCAGCTCAAACGTAGCACAAACAATTGGCATAGGTTTTGTTTCGAAATTCCAAGTTTTGAGGCTTCCGTTTCTCCAGCCCGCCCACTTTGAAACCCTTATAACTTCGTACCGGAAGTAGTACAAACGAAAATTTTTGCGAAACATTCCGGCACAAACGTAGCACACACGATTGGCATAGGTTTTGTTTTGAAATTTTTAGGTGGGGGGCTGGCCTTTCCCCAGCCCCCACATTTAAACCCTTATAACTTCGTACCGGAAGTGGTACAAACCAAAATTTTTGGGGTACATTCAGGCACAAACCTAGCACAAACGATTGACATAAATTTAGCTTTGAAATTTTTAGGTTGGTGGGCTGCCGTTTCCCCAGCCAGCCACTTCAAAACCCTTACAATTTCGAACCGAACGTGGTACAAGCGAAAATTTTTGCGGTACATTCCGGCACAAACGTAGCACAAACGATTAGCATAGTTTTTGTTTCGAAATTCCAAGGTTGCAGGCTTCCGTTTCTGCAGCCCCCCCACTTTGAAACCCTTATAACTTCGTACCGGAAGTGGTAGAAACGAAAATTTTTGCGGTTCATTCAGGCACAAACGTAGCACAAACAATTGGCATAGGTTTTGTTTCGAAATTCCGAGTTTTGAGGCTTCCGTTTCTCCAGCCCCCCACTTTGAAACCTTTATAACTTCGTACCGAAAGTGGTACAAACGAAAATTCTTGCGGTACATTCCGGCACAAACGTAGCACACACGATTGGCATAGGTTTTGTTTTGAAATTTTTAGATGGGGGGCTGGCCTTTCCCCAGCCCCCACTTTTAAACCCTTATAACTTCGTACCGGAAGTGGTACAAACGAAAATTTTTGCTGTACATTCAGGCACAAACCTAGCACAAACGATTGACATAAATTTTGCTTTGAAATTTTTAGGTTGGTGGGCTGCCGTTTCCGCAGCCCGCCACTTCAAAACCCTTACAATTTCGAACCGGAAGTGGTACAACCGAAAATTTTTGCGGTACATTCCGGCACAAACGTAGCACAAACGATTAGCATAGTTTTTGTTTCGAAATTCCAAGGTTGCAGTCTTCCGTTTCTGCAGCCCCCCACTTTGAAACCCTTATAACTTCGTACCGGAAGTGGTAGAAACGAAAACTTTTGCGGTACATTCCGGCACAAACGTAGCAAAAACGATTGGCATACATTTTGTTTCGAAATTCCAACTTTTGAGGCTGCCGTTTCTCCAGCCCCTTCACTTTAAAACCCTTATAATTTCGTACCGGAAGTGGTACAAACGAAAATGTTTACGGTACATTTCGGCACAAACGTAGCACAAACGAAAAGTTTTGCGGTACATTCCGGCATAAACGTACCACAAACGATTGCCATAGGTTTTGTTTCGAAATTCCAAGTTTGGAGGCTGCCGTTTCTCCGGGCCCCCCACTTTAAAGCCCTTATAACTTCGTACCGGAAGTGGTACAAACGAAAATTTTTGCGGTACATTCCAGCACAAACGTAGCACAAACAATTGGCATAGGTTTTGTTTCGAAATTCCAAGTTTTGAGGCTTCCGTTTCTCCAGCCCGCCCACTTTGAAACCCTTATAACTTCGTACCGGAAGTAGTACAAACGAAAATTTTTGCGAAACATTCCGGCACAAACGTAGCACACACGATTGGCATAGGTTTTGTTTTGAAATTTTTAGGTGGGGGGCTGGCCTTTCCCCAGCCCCCACATTTAAACCCTTATAACTTCGTACCGGAAGTGGTACAAACGAAAATTTTTGGGGTACATTCAGGCACAAACCTAGCACAAACGATTGACATAAATTTTGCTTTGAAATTTTTAGGTTGGTGGGCTGCCGTTTCCCCAGCCAGCCACTTCAAAACCCTTACAATTTCGAACCGGAAGTGGCACAAGCGAAAATTTTTGCGGTACATTCCGGCACAAACGTAGCACAAACGATTAGAATAGTTTTTGTTTCGAAATTCCAAGGTTGCAGGCTTCCGTTTCTGCAGCCCCCCCACTTTGAAACCCTTATAACTTCGTACCGGAAGTGGTACAAACGAAAATTTTTGCGGTTCGTTCAGGCACAAACGTAGCACAAACAATTGGCATAGGTTTTGTTTCGAAATTCCAAGTTTTGAGGCTTCCGTTTCTCCAGCCCCCCCACTTTGAAACCTTTATAACTTCGTACCGAAAGTGGTACAAACGAAAATTCTTGCGGTTCATTCCGGCACAAACGTAGCACACACGATTGGCATAGGTTTTGTTTTGAAATTTTTAGGTGGGGGGCTGGCCTTTCCCCAGCCCCCACTTTTAAACCCTTATAACTTCGTACCGGAAGTGGTACAAACGAAAATTTTTGCTGTACATTCAGGCACAAACCTAGCACAAACGATTGACATAAATTTTACTTTGAAATTTTTAGGTTGGTGGGCTGCCGTTTCCGCAGCCCGCCACTTCAAAACCCTTACAATTTCGAACCGGAAGTGGTACAACCGAAAATTTTTGCGGTACATTCCGGCACAAACGTAGCACAAACGATTAGCATAGTTTTTGTTTCGAAATTCCAAGGTTGCAGTCTTCCGTTTCTGCAGCTCCCCCCCCCCCACTTTGAAACCCTTATAACTTCGTACCGGAAGTGGTAGAAACGAAAATTTTTGCGGTACATTCCGGCACAAACGTAGCAAAAACGATTGGCATACCTTTTGTTTCGAAATTCCAAGTTTTGAGGCTGCCGTTTCTTCAGCCCCTTCACTTTAAAACCCTTATAATTTCGTACCGGAAGTGGTACAAACGAAAATGTTTACGGTACATTCCGGCACAAACGTAGCAGAAACGATTGCCATTTGTTTTGTTTCGAAATTCCAAGTTTGGAGGCTGCCGTTTCTCCATCCCCCACTTTAAAACCCTTATAACTTCGTACCGGAAGTGGTACAGACGAAAATTTTTGCGGTACATTCAGGCACAAACCTAGCACAAACGATTGCCATAGGTTTCGTTTCGAAATTCCAAGGTTGGAGGCTTCCGTTTCCCCAGCCCCCCATTTTGAAACCCTTATAACTTCGTACCGGAAATGGTACAAACGAAAATTTTTGCGGTACATTCCGGCATAAACGTAGCACAAACGATTGCCATAGGTTTTGTTTCGAAATTCCAAGGTTGGAGGCTTCCGTTTCCCCAGCCCCCCACTTTAAAGCCCTTATAACTTCGTACCGGAAGTGGTACAAACGAAAATTTTTGCGGTACATTACGGCACAAACGTAGCACAAACAATTGGCATAGGTTTTGTTTCGAAATTCCAAGTTTTGAGGCTTCCGTTTCTCCAGCCCGCCCACTTTGAAACCCTTATAACTTCGTACCGGAAGTGGTACAAACGAAAATTTTTGCGAAACATTCCGGCACAAACGTAGCACACACGAATGGCATAGGTTTTGTTTAGAAATTTTTAGGTGGGGAGCTGGCCTTTCCCCAGCCCCCCACTTTTAAACCCTTATAAGTTCGTACTGGAAGTGGTACAAACGAAAATTTTTGGGGTACATTCAGGCACAAACCTAGCACAAACGATTGACATAAATTTTGCTTTGAAATTTTTAGGTTGGTGGGCTGCCGTTTCCCCAGCCAGCCACTTCAAAACCCTTACAATTTCGAACCGGAAGTGGTACAAGCGAAAATTTTTGCGGTACATTCCGGCACAAACGTAGCACAAACGATTAGCATAGTTTTTGTTTCGAAATTCCAAGGTTGCAGGCTTCCGTTTCTGCAGCCCCCCCACTTTGAAACCCTTATAACTTCGTACCGGAAGTGGTACAAACGAAAATTTTTGCGGTTCGTTCAGGCACAAACGTAGCACAAACAATTGGCATAGGTTTTGTTTCGAAATTCCAAGTTTTGAGGCTTCCGTTTCTCCAGCCCGCTCACATTGAAACCCTTATAACTTCGTACCGAAAGTGGTACAAACGAAAATTCTTGCGGTACATTCCGGCACAAACGTAGCACACACGATTGGCATAGGTTTTGTTTTGAAATTTTTAGGTGGGGGGCTGGCCTTTCCCCAGCCCCCACTTTTAAACCCTTATAACTTCGTACCGGAAGTGGTACAAACGAAAATTTTTGCGGTACATTCAGGCACAAACCTAGCACAAACGATTGACATAAATTTTGCTTTGAAATTTTTAGGTTGGTTGGCTGCCGTTTCCCCAGCCAGGCACTTCAAAACCCTTACAATTTCGAACCGGAAGTGGTACAAGCGAAAATTTTTGCGGTACATTCCGGCACAAACGTAGCACAAACGATTAGCATAGTTTTTTTTCGAAATTCCAAGGTTGCAGGCTTCCGTTTCTGCAGCCCCCCCACTTTGAAACCCTTATAACTTCGTACCGGAAGTGGTACAAACGAAAATTTTTGCGGTTCGTTCAGGCACAAACGTAGCACAAACAATTGGCATAGGTTTTGTTTCGAAATTCCAAGTTTTGAGGCTTCCGTTTCTCCAGCCCGCCCACTTTGAAACCCTTATAACTTCGTACCGAAAGTGGTACAAACGAAAATTCTTGCGGTACATTCCGGCACAAACGTAGCACACACGATTGGCATAGGTTTTGTTTTGAAATTATTAGGTGGGGGGCTGGCCTTTCACCAGCCCCCACCTTTAAACCCTTATAACTTCGTACCGGAAGTGGTACAAACGAAAATTTTTGCGGTACATTCAGGCACAAACCTAGCACAAACGATTGACATAAATTTTGCTTTGAAATTTTTAGGTTGGTGGGCTGCCGTTTCCCCAGCCAGCCACTTCAAAACCCTTACAATTTCGAACCGGAAGTGGTACAAGCGAAAATTTTTGCGGTACATTCCGGCACAAACGTAGCACAAACGATTAGCATAGTTTTTGTTTCGAAATTCCAAGGTTGCAGGCTTCCGTTTCTGCAGCCCCCCCACTTTGAAACCCTTATAACTTCGTACCGGAACTGGTACAAACGAAAATTTTTGCGGTTCGTTCAGGCACAAACGTAGCACAAACAATTGGCATAGGTTTTGTTTCGAAATTCCAAGTTTTGAGGCTTCCGTTTCTCCAGCCCGCCCACTTTGAAACCCTTATAACTTCGTACCGAAAGTGGTACAAACGAAAATTCTTGCGGTACATTCCGGCACAAACGTAGCACACACGATTGGCATAGGTTTTGTTTTGAAATTATTAGGTGGGGGGCTGGCCTTTCCCCAGCCCCCACTTTTAAACCCTTATAACTTCGTACCGGAAGTGGTACAAACGAAAATTTTTGCGGTACATTCAGGCACAAACCTAGCACAAACGATTGACATAAATTTTGCTTTGAAATTTTTAGGTTGGTGGGCTGCCGTTTCCCCAGCCAGCCACTTCAAAACCCTTACAATTTCGAACCGGAAGTGGTACAAGCGAAAATTTTTGCGGTACATTCCGGCACAAACGTAGCACAAACGATTAGCATAGTTTTTGTTTCGAAATTCCAAGGTTGCAGGCTTCCGTTTCTGCAGCCCCCCCACTTTGAAACCCTTATAACTTCGTACCGGAAGTGGTACAAACGAAAATTTTTGCGGTTCATTCAGGCACAAACGTAGCACAAACAATTGGCATAGGTTTTGTTTCGAAATTCCGAGTTTTGAGGCTTCCGTTTCTCCAGCCCGCCCACTTTGAAACCCTTATAACTTCGTACCGAAAGTGGTACAAACGAAAATTCTTGCGGTACATTCCGGCACAAACGTAGCACACACGATTGGCATAGGTTTTGTTTTGAAATTATTAGGTGGGGGGCTGGCCTTTCCCCAGCCCCCACTTTTAAACCCTTATAACTTCGTACCGGAAGTGGTACAAACGAAAATTTTTGCGGTACATTCAGGCACAAACCTAGCACAAACGATTGACATAAATTTTGCTTTGAAATTTTTAGGTTGGTGGGCTGCCGTTTCCCCAGCCAGCCACTTCAAAACCCTTACAATTTCGAACCGGAAGTGGTACAAGCGAAAATTTTTGCGGTACATTCCGGCACAAACGTAGCACAAACGATTAGCATAGTTTTTGTTTCGAAATTCCAAGGTTGCAGGCTTCCGTTTCTGCAGCCCCCCCACTTTGAAACCCTTATAACTTCGTACCGGAAGTGGTACAAACGAAAATTTTTGCGGTTCATTCAGGCACAAACGTAGCACAAACAATTGGCATAGGTTTTGTTTCGAAATTCCGAGTTTTGAGGCTTCCGTTTCTCCAGCCCCCCACTTTGAAACCTTTATAACTTCGTACCGAAAGTGGTACAAACGAAAATTTTTGCGAAACATTCCGGCACAAACGTAGCACACACGATTGGCATAGATTTTGTTTTGAAATTTTTAGGTGGGGGGCTGGCCTTTCCCCAGCCCCCACTTTTAAAACCTTATAACTTCGTACCGTAAGTGGTACAAACAAAAATTTTTGCGGTACATTCAGGCACAAACCTAGCACAAACGATTGACATAAATTTTACTTTGAAATTTTTAGGTTGGTGGGCTGCCGTTTCCGCAGCCCGTCACTTCAAAACCCTTACAATTTCGAACCGGAAGTGGTACAACCGAAAATTTTTGCGGTACATTCCGGCACAAACGTAGCACAAACGATTAGCATAGTTTTTGTTTCGAAATTCCAAGGTTGCAGTCTTCCGTTTCTGCAGCCCCCCCACTTTGAAACCCTTATAACTTCGTACCGGAAGTGGTAGAAACGAAATTTTTTGCGGTACATTCCGGCAGAAACGTAGCAAAAACGATTGGCATACCTTTTGTTTCGAAATTCCAAGTTTTGAGGCTGCCGTTTCTCCAGCCCCTTCACTTTAAAACCCTTATAATTTCGTACCGGAAGTGGTACAAACGAAAATGTTTACGGTACATTCCGGCACAAACGTAGCACAAACGATTGCCATTTGTTTTGTTTCGAAATTCCAAGTTTGGAGGCTGCCGTTTCTCCAGCCCCTTCACTTTAAAACCCTTATAATTTCGTACCGGAAGTGGTAAAAGCGAAAATTTTTGCGGTACGTTCAGGCACAAACCTAGCACAAACGATTGCCATAGGTTTCGTTTCGAAATTCCAAGGTTGGAGGCTTCCGTTTCCCCAGCCCCCCACTTTGAAACCCTTATAACTTCGTACCGGAAGTGGTACAAACGAAAATTTTTGCGGTACATTCCGGCATAAACGTAGCACAAACGATTGCCATAGGTTTTGTTTCGAAATTCCAAGGTTGGAGGCTTCCGTTTCCCCAGCCCCCCACTTTAAAGCCCTTATAACTTCGAACCGGAAGTGGTACAAACGAAAATTTTTGCGGTACATTCCGGCACAAACGTAGTACAAACAATTGGCATAGGTTTTGTTTCGAAATTCCAAGTTTTGAGGCTTCCGTTTCTCCAGCCCGCCCACTTTGAAACCCTTATAACTTCGTACCGGAAGTGGTACAAACGAAAATTTTTGCGAAACATTCCGGCACAAACGTAGCACACACGATTGGCATAGGTTTTGTTTTGAAATTTTTAGCTGGGGGGCTGTCCTTTCCCCAGCCCCCACTTTTAAACCCTTATAACTTCGTACCGGAAGTGGTACAAACGAAAAATTTTGGGGCACATTCAGGCACAAACCTAGCACAAACGATTGACATAAATTTTGCTTTGAAATTTTTAGGTTGGTGGGCTGCCGTTTCCCCAGCCAGCCACTTCAAAACCCTTACAATTTCGAACCGGAAGTGGTACAAGCGAAAATTTTTGCGGTACATTCCGGCACAAACGTAGCACAAACGATTAGCATAGTTTTTGTTTCGAAATTCCAAGGTTGCAGGCTTCCGTTTCTGCAGCCCCCCCACTTTGAAACCCTTATAACTTCGTACCGGAAGTGGTACAAACGAAAATTCTTGCGGTACATTCCGGCACAAACGTAGCACACACGATTGGCATAGGTTTTGTTTTGAAATTTTTAGATGGGGGGCTGGCCTTTCCCCAGCCCCCACTTTTAAACCCTTATAACTTCGTACCGGAAGTGGTACAAACGAAAATTTTTGCTGTACATTCAGGCACAAACCTAGCACAAACGATTGACATAAATTTTGCTTTGAAATTTTTAGGTTGGTGGGCTGCCGTTTCCGCAGCCCGCCACTTCAAAACCCTTACAATTTCGAACCGGAAGTGGTACAACCGAAAATTTTTGCGGTACATTCCGGCACAAACGTAGCACAAACGATTAGCATAGTTTTTGTTTCGAAATTCCAAGGTTGCAGTCTTCCGTTTCTGCAGCCCCCCACTTTGAAACCCTTATAACTTCGTACCGGAAGTGGTAGAAACGAAAACTTTTGCGGTACATTCCGGCACAAACGTAGCAAAAACGATTGGCATACATTTTGTTTCGAAATTACAAGTTTTGAGGCTGCCGTTTCTCCAGCCCCTTCACTTTAAAACCCTTATAATTTCGTACCGGAAGTGGTACAAACGAAAATGTTTACGGTACATTTCGGCACAAACGTAGCACAAACGAAAAGTTTTGCGGTACATTCCGGCATAAACGTAGCACAAACGATTGCCATAGGTTTTGTTTCGAAATTCCAAGTTTGGAGGCTGCCGTCTCTCCGGGCCCCCCACTTTAAAGCCCTTATAACTTCGTACCGGAAGTGGTACAAACGAAAATTTTTGCGGTACATTCCAGCACAAACGTAGCACAAACAATTGGCATAGGTTTTGTTTCGAAATTCCAAGTTTTGAGGCTTCCGTTTCTCCAGCCCGCCCACTTTGAAACCCTTATAACTTCGTACCGGAAGTAGTACAAACGAAAATTTTTGCGAAACATTCCGGCACAAACGTAGCACACACGATTGGCATAGGTTTTGTTTTGAAATTTTTAGGTGGGGAGCTGGCCTTTCCCCAGCCCCCACATTTAAACCCTTATAACTTCGTACCGGAAGTGGTACAAACGAAAATTTTTGGGGTACATTCAGGCACAAACCTAGCACAAACGATTGACATAAATTTTGCTTTGAAATTTTTAGGTTGGTGGGCTGCCGTTTCCCCAGCCAGCCACTTCAAAACCCTTACAATTTCGAACCGAACGTGGTACAAGCGAAAATTTTTGCGGTACATTCCGGCACAAACGTAGCACAAACGATTAGCATAGTTTTTGTTTCGAAATTCCAAGGTTGCAGGCTTCCGTTTCTGCAGCCCTCCCACTTTGCAACCCTTATAACTTCGTACCGGAAGTGGTACAAACGAAAATTTTTGCGGTTCATTCAGGCACAAACGTAGCACAAACAATTGGCATAGGTTTTGTTTCGAAATTCCAAGGTTGCAGGCTTCCGTTTCTGCAGCCCTCCCACTTTGAAACCCTTATAACTTCGTACCGGAAGTGGTACAAACGAAAATTTTTGCGGTTCATTCAGGCACAAACGTAGCACAAACAATTGGCATAGGTTTTGTTTCGAAATTCCAAGTTTTGAGGCTTCCGTTTCTCCAGCCTGCCCACTTTGAAACCCTTATAACTTCGTACCGAAAGTGGTACAAACGAAAATTCTTGTGGTACATTCCGGCACAAACGTAGCACACACGATTGGCATAGGTTTTGTTTTGAAATTTTTAGGTGGGGGGCTGGCCTTTCCTCAGCCCCCACTTTTAAACCCTTATAACTTCGTACCGGAAGTGGTACAAACGAAAATTTTTGCGGTACATTCATGCACAAACCTAGCACAAACGATTGACATAAATTTTGCTTTGAAATTTTTAGGTTGGTGGGCTGCCGTTTCCCCAGCCAGCCACTTCAAAACCCTTACAATTTCGAACCGGAAGTGGTACAAGCGAAAATTTTTGCGGTACATTCCGGCACAAACGTAGCACAAACGATTAGCATAGTTTTTGTTTCGAAATTCCAAGGTTGCAGGCTTCCGTTTCTGCAGCCCCCCCACTTTGAAACCCTTATAACTTCGTACCGGAAGTGGTACAAACGAAAATTTTTGCGGTTCGTTCAGGCACAAACGTAGCACAAACAATTGGCATAGGTTTTGTTTCGAAATTCCAAGTTTTGAGGCTTCCGTTTCTCCAGCCCCCCCACTTTGAAACCTTTATAACTTCGTACCGAAAGTGGTACAAACGAAAATTCTTGCGGTACATTCCGGTACAAACGTAGCACACACGATTGGCATAGGTTTTGTTTTGAAATTTTTAGATGGGGGGCTGGCCTTTCCCCAGCCCCCACTTTTAAACCCTTATAACTTCGTACCGGAAGTGGTACAAACGAAAATTTTTGCTGTACATTCAGGCACAAACCTAGCACAAACGATTGACATAAATTTTACTTTGAAATTTTTAGGTTGGTGGGCAGCCGTTTCCGCAGCCCGCCACTTCAAAACCCTTACAATTTCGAACCGGAAGTGGTACAACCGAAAATTTTTGCGGTACATTCCGGCACAAACGTAGCACAAACGATTAGCATAGTTTTTGTTTCGAAATTCCAAGGTTGCAGTCTTCCATTTCTGCAGCTCCCCCCCCCACTTTGAAACCCTTATAACTTCGTACCGGAAGTGGTAGAAACGAAAATTTTTGCGGTACATTCCGGCACAAACGTAGCAAAAACGATTGGCATACCTTTTGTTTCGAAATTCCAAGTTTTGAGGCTGCCGTTTCTTCAGCCCCTTCACTTTAAAACCCTTATAATTTCGTACCGGAAGTGGTACAAACGAAAATGTTTACGGTACATTCCGGCACAAACGTAGCACAAACGATTGCCATTTGTTTTGTTTCGAAATTCCAAGTTCGGAGGCTGCCGTTTCTCCAGCCCCCCACTTTAAAACCCTTATAACTTCGTACCGGAAGTGGTACAGACGAAAATTTTTGCGGTACATTCAGGCACAAACCTAGCACAAACGATTGCCATAGGTTTCGTTTCGAAATTCCAAGGTTGGAGGCTTCCGTTTCCCCAGCCCCCCATTTTGAAACCCTTATAACTTCGTACCGGAAGTGGTACAAACGAAAATTTTTGCGGTGCATTCCGGCATAAACGTAGCACAAACGATTGCCATAGGTTTTGTTTCGAAATTCCAAGGTTGGAGGCTTCCGTTTCCCCAGCCCCCCACTTTAAAGCCCTTATAACTTCGTACCGAATGTGGTACAAACGAAAATTTTTGCGGTACAATCCGGCACAAACGTAGCACAAACAATTGGCATAGGTTTTGTTTCGGAATTCCAAGTTTTGAGGCTTCCGTTTCTCCAGCCCGCCCACTTTGAAACCCTTATAACTTCGTACCGGAAGTGGTACAAACGAAAATTTTTGGGAAACATTCCGGCACAAACGTAGCACACACGATTGGCATAGGTTTTGTTTTGAAATTTTTAGGTGAGGAGCTGGCCTTTCCCCAGCCCCCCACTTTTAAACCCTTATAACTTCGTACCGAAAGTGGTACAAACGAAAATTTTTGGGGTACATTCAGGCACAAACCTAGCACAAACGATTGACATAAATTTTGCTTTGAAATTTTTAGGTTGGTGGGCTGCCGTTTCCCCAGCCAGCCACTTCAAAACCCTTACAATTTCGAACCGGAAGTGGTACAAGCGAAAATTTTTGCGGTACATTCCGGCACAAACGATTAGCATAGTTTTTGTTTCGAAATTCCAAGGTTGCAGGCTTCCGTTTCTGCAGCCCCCCCCACTTTGAAACCCTTATAACTTCGTACCGGAAGTGGTACAAACGAAAATTTCTGCGGTTCATTCAAGCACAAACGTAGCACAAACAATTGGCATAGGTTTTGTTTCGAAATTCCAAGTTTTGAGGCTTCCGTTTCTCCAGCCCGCCCACTTTGAAACCCTTATAACTTCGTACCGGAAGTGGTACAAACGAAAATTTTTGCGAAACATTCCGGCACAAACGTAGCACACACGATTGGCATAGATTTTGTTTTGAAATTTTTAGGTGGGGGGCTGGCCTTTCCCCAGCCCCCACTTTTAAACCCTTATAACTTCGTACCGTAAGTGGTACAAACAAAAATTTTTGCGGTACATTCAGGCACAAACCTAGCACAAACGATTGACATAAATTTTACTTTGAAATTTTTAGGTTGGTGGGCTGCCGTTTCCGCAGCCCGTCACTTCAAAACCCTTACAATTTCGAACCGGAAGGGGTACAACCGAAAATTTTTGCGGTACATTCCGGCACAAACGTAGCACAAACGATTAGCATAGTTTTTGTTTCGAAATTCCAAGGTTGCAGTCTTCCGTTTCTGCAGCCCCCCCACTTTGAAACCCTTATAACTTCGTACCGGAAGTGGTAGAAACGAAATTTTTTGCGGTACATTCCGGCAGAAACGTAGCAAAAACGATTGGCATACCTTTTGTTTCGAAATTCCAAGTTTTGAGGCTGCCGTTTCTCCAGCCCCTTCACTTTAAAACCCTTATAATTTCGTACCGGAAGTGGTACAAACGAAAATGTTTACGGTACATTCCAACACAAACGTAGCACAAACGATTGCCATTTGTTTTGTTTCGAAATTCCAAGTTTGGAGGCTGCCGTTTCTCCAGCCCCTTCACTTTAAAACCCTTATAATTTCGTACCGGAAGTGGTACAAGCGAAAATTTTTGCGGTACATTCAGGCACAAACCTAGCACAAACGATTGCCATAGGTTTCGTTTCGAAATTCCAAGGTTGGAGGCTTCCGTTTCCCCAGCCCCCCACTTTGAAACCCTTATAACTTCGTACCGGAAGTGGTACAAACGAAAATTTTTGCGGTACATTCCGGCATAAACGTAGCACAAACGATTGCCATAGGTTTTGTTTCGAAATTCCAAGGTTGGAGGCTTCCGTTTCCCCAGCCCCCCACTTTAAAGCCCTTATAACTTCGTACCGGAAGTGGTACAAACGAAAATTTTTGCGGTACATTCCGGCACAAACGTAGTACAAACAATTGGCATAGGTTTTGTTTCGAAATTCCAAGTTTTGAGGCTTCCGTTTCTCCAGCCCGCCCACTTTGAAACCCTTATAACTTCGTACCGGAAGTGGTACAAACGAAAATTTTTGCGAAACATTCCGGCACAAACGTAGCACACACGATTGGCATAGGTTTTGTTTTGAAATTTTTAGCTGGGGGGCTGTCCTTTCCCCAGCCCCCACTTTTAAACCCTTATAACTTCGTACCGGAAGTGGTACAAACGAAAATTTTTGGGGCACATTCAGGCACAAACCTAGCACAAACGATTGACATAAATTTTGCTTTGAAATTTTTAGGTTGGTGGGCTGCCGTTTCCCCAGCCAGCCACTTCAAAACCCTTACAATTTCGAACCGGAAGTGGTACAAGCGAAAATTTTTGCGGTACATTCCGGCACAAACGTAGCACAAACGATTAGCATAGTTTTTGTTTCGAAATTCCAAGGTTGCAGGCTTCCGTTTCTGCAGCCCCCCCACTTTGAAACCCTTATAACTTCGTACCGGAAGTGGTACAAACGAAAATTCTTGCGGTACATTCCGGCACAAACGTAGCACACACGATTGGCATAGGTTTTGTTTTGAAATTTTTAGATGGGGGGCTGGCCTTTCCCCAGCCCTCACTTTTAAACCCTTATAACTTCGTACCGGAAGTGGTACAAACGAAAATTTTTGCTGTACATTCAGGCACAAACCTAGCACAAACGATTGACATAAATTTTGCTTTGAAATTTTTAGGTTGGTGGGCTTCCGATTCCGCAGCCCGCCACTTCAAAACCCTTTCAATTTCGAACCGGAAGTGGTACAACCGAAAATTTTTGCGGTACATTCCGGCACAAACGTAGCACAAACGATTAGCATAGTTTTTGTTTCGAAATTCCAAGGTTGCAGTCTTCCGTTTCTGCAGCCCCCCACTTTGAAACCCTTATAACTTCGTACCGGAAGTGGTAGAAACGAAAACTTTTGCGGTACATTCCGGCACAAACGTAGCAAAAACGATTGGCATACATTTTGTTTCGAAATTCCAAGTTTTGAGGCTGCCGTTTCTCCAGCCCCTTCACTTTAAAACCCTTATAATTTCGTACCGGAAGTGGTACAAACGAAAATGTTTACGGTACATTTCGGCACAAACGTAGCACAAACGAAAAGTTTTGCGGTACATTCCGGCATAAACGTAGCACAAACGATTGCCATAGGTTTTGTTTCGAAATTCCAAGTTTGGAGGCTGCCGTTTCTCCGGGCCCCCCACTTTAAAGCCCTTATAACTTCGTACCGGAAGTGGTACAAACGAAAATTTTTGCGGTACATTCCAGCACAAACGTAGCACAAACAATTGGCATAGGTTTTGTTTCGAAATTCCAAGTTTTGAGGCTTCCGTTTCTCCAGCCCGCCCACTTTGAAACCCTTATAACTTCGTACCGGAAGTAGTACAAACGAAAATTTTTGCGAAACATTCCGGCACAAACGTAGCACACACGATTGGCATAGGTTTTGTTTTGAAATTTTTAGGTGGGGAGCTGGCCTTTCCCCAGCCCCCACATTTAAACCCTTATAACTTCGTACCGGAAGTGGTACAAACGAAAATTTTTGGGGTACATTCAGGCACAAACCTAGCACAAACGATTGACATAAATTTTGCTTTGAAATTTTTAGGTTGGTGGGCTGCCGTTTCCCCAGCCAGCCACTTCAAAACCCTTACAATTTCGAACCGGAAGTGGTACAAGCGAAAATTTTTGCGGTACATTCCGGCACAAACGTAGCACAAACGATTAGCATAGTTTTTGTTTCGAAATTCCAAGGTTGCAGGCTTCCGTTTCTGCAGCCCCCCCACTTTGAAACCCTTATAACTTCGTACCGGAAGTGGTACAAACGAAAATTTTTGCGGTTCGTTCAGGCACAAACGTAGCACAAACAATTGGCATAGGTTTTGTTTCGAAATTCCAAGTTTTGAGGCTTCCGTTTCTCCAGCCCCCCCACTTTGAAACCTTTATAACTTCGTACCGGAAGTGGTACAAACGAAAATTCTTGCGGTACATTCCGGCACAAACGTAGCACACACGATTGGCATAGGTTTTGTTTTGAAATTTTTAGGTGGGGGGCTGGCCTTTCCCCAGCCCCCACTTTTAAACCCTTATAACTTCGTACCGGAAGTGGTACAAACGAAAATTTTTGCTGTACATTCAGGCACAAACCTAGCACAAACGATTGACATAAATTTTACTTTGAAATTTTTAGGTTGGTGGGCTGCCGTTTCCGCAGCCCGCCACTTCAAAACCCTTACAATTTCGAACCGGAAGTGGTACAACCGAAAATTTTTGCGGTACATTCCGGCACAAACGTAGCACAAACGATTAGCATAGTTTTTGTTTCGAAATTCCAAGGTTGCAGTCTTCCGTTTCTGCAGCTCCCCCCCCCCCCACTTTGAAACCCTTATAACTTCGTACCGGAAGTGGTAGAAACGAAAATTTTTGCGGTACATTCCGGCACAAACGTAGCAAAAACGATTGGCATACCTTTTGTTTCGAAATTCCAAGTTTTGAGGCTGCCGTTTCTTCAGCCCCTTCACTTTAAAACCCTTATAATTTCGTACCGGAAGTGGTACAAACGAAAATGTTTACGGTACATTCCGGCACAAACGTAGCACAAACGATTAGCATAGTTTTTGTTTCGAAATTCCAAGGTTGCAGGCTTCCGTTTCTGCAGCCCTCCCACTTTGAAACCCTTATAACTTCGTACCGGAAGTGGTACAAACGAAAATTTTTGCGGTTCATTCAGGCACAAACGTAGCACAAACAATTGGCATAGGTTTTGTTTCGAAATTCCAAGGTTGCAGGCTTCCGTTTCTGCAGCCCTCCCACTTTGAAACCCTTATAACTTCGTACCGGAAGTGGTACAAACGAAAATTTTTGCGGTTCATTCAGGCACAAACGTAGCACAAACAATTGGCATAGGTTTTGTTTCGAAATTCCAAGTTTTGAGGCTTCCGTTTCTCCAGCCCGCCCACTTTGAAACCCTTATAACTTCGTACCGAAAGTGGTACAAACGAAAATTCTTGTGGTACATTCCGGCACAAACGTAGCACACACGATTGGCATAGGTTTTGTTTTGAAATTTTTAGGTGGGGGGCTGGCCTTTCCTCAGCCCCCACTTTTAAACCCTTATAACTTCGTACCGGAAGTGGTACAAACGAAAATTTTTGCGGTACATTCATGCACAAACCTAGCACAAACGATTGACATAAATTTTGCTTTGAAATTTTTAGGTTGGTGGGCTGCCGTTTCCCCAGCCAGCCACTTCAAAACCCTTACAATTTCGAACCGGAAGTGGTACAAGCGAAAATTTTTGCGGTACATTCCGGCACAAACGTAGCACAAACGATTAGCATAGTTTTTGTTTCGAAATTCCAAGGTTGCAGGCTTCCGTTTCTGCAGCCCCCCCACTTTGAAACCCTTATAACTTCGTACCGGAAGTGGTACAAACGAAAATTTTTGCGGTTCGTTCAGGCACAAACGTAGCACAAACAATTGGCATAGGTTTTGTTTCGAAATTCCAAGTTTTGAGGCTTCCGTTTCTCCAGCCCCCCCACTTTGAAACCTTTATAACTTCGTACCGGAAGTGGTACAAACGAAAATTCTTGCGGTACATTCCGGCACAAACGTAGCACACACGATTGGCATAGGTTTTGTTTTGAAATTTTTAGGTGGGGGGCTGGCCTTTCCCCAGCCCCCACTTTTAAACCCTTATAACTTCGTACCGGAAGTGGTACAAACGAAAATTTTTGCTGTACATTCAGGCACAAACCTAGCACAAACGATTGACATAAATTTTACTTTGAAATTTTTAGGTTGGTGGGCTGCCGTTTCCGCAGCCCGCCACTTCAAAACCCTTACAATTTCGAACCGGAAGTGGTACAACCGAAAATTTTTGCGGTACATTCCGGCACAAACGTAGCACAAACGATTAGCATAGTTTTTGTTTCGAAATTCCAAGGTTGCAGTCTTCCGTTTCTGCAGCTCCCCCCCCCCCACTTTGAAACCCTTATAACTTCGTACCGGAAGTGGTAGAAACGAAAATTTTTGCGGTACATTCCGGCACAAACGTAGCAAAAACGATTGGCATACCTTTTGTTTCGAAATTCCAAGTTTTGAGGCTGCCGTTTCTTCAGCCCCTTCACTTTAAAACCCTTATAATTTCGTACCGGAAGTGGTACAAACGAAAATGTTTACGGTACATTCCGGCACAAACGTAGCACAAACGATTGCCATTTGTTTTGTTTCGAAATTCCAAGTTTGGAGGCTGCCGTTTCTCCAGCCCCCCACTTTAAAACCCTTATAACTTCGTACCGGAAGTGGTACAGACGAAAATTTTTGCGGTACATTCAGGCACAAACCTAGCACAAACGATTGCCATAGGTTTCGTTTCGAAATTCCAAGGTTGGAGGCTTCCGTTTCCCCAGCCCCCCATTTTGAAACCCTTATAACTTCGTACCGGAAGTGGTACAAACGAAAATTTTTGCGGTACATTCCGGCATAAACGTAGCACAAACGATTGCCATAGGTTTTGTTTCGAAATTCCAAGGTTGGAGGCTTCCGTTTTCCCAGCCCCCCACTTTTAAGCCCTTATAACTTCGTACCGGAAGTGGTACAAACGAAAATTTTTGCGGTACATTCCGGCACAAACGTAGCACAAACGATTAGCATAGCTTTTGTTTCGAAATTCCAAGGTTAAAGTCTTCCGTTTCTGCAGCCCCCCCACTTTGAAACCCTTATAACTTCGTACCGGAAGTGGTACAAACGAAAATTTTTGCGAAACATTCCGGCACAAACCTAGCACACACGATTGGCATAGGTTTTGTTTTGAAATTTTTAGGTGGGGAGCTGGCCTTTCCCCAGCCCCCCACTTTTAAACCCTTATAACTTCGTACCGTAAGTGGTACAAACAAAAATTTTTGCGGTACATTCAGGCACAAACCTAGCACAAACGATTGACATAAATTTTACTTTGAAATTTTTAGGTTGGTGGGCTGCCGTTTCCGCAGCCCGTCACTTCAAAACCCTTATAACTTCGTACCGGAAGTGGTACAAACGAAAATTTTTGGGCTACATTCAGGCACAAACCTAGCACAAACGATTGACATAAATTTTGCTTTGAAATTTTTAGGTTGGTGGGCTGCCGTTTCCCCAGCCAGCCACTTCAAAACCCTTACAATTTCGAACCGAACGTGGTACAAGCGAAAATTTTTGCGGTACATTCCGGCACAAACGTAGCACAAACGATTAGCATAGTTTTTGTTTCGAAATTCCAAGGTTG
This sequence comes from Thermobia domestica, assembly GCF_964235325.1. Classification (NCBI taxonomy): domain Eukaryota; kingdom Metazoa; phylum Arthropoda; class Insecta; order Zygentoma; family Lepismatidae; genus Thermobia; species Thermobia domestica. The sequence goes on from NC_137468.1 coordinate 15,174,073, forward strand.
CAGGCTTCCGTTTCTGCAGCCCTCCCACTTTGAAACCCTTATAACTTCGTACCGGAAGTGGTACAAACGAAAATTTTTGCGGTTCATTCAGGCACAAACGTAGCACAAACAATTGGCATAGGTTTTGTTTCGAAATTCCAAGGTTGCAGGCTTCCGTTTCTGCAGCCCTCCCACTTTGAAACCCTTATAACTTCGTACCGGAAGTGGTACAAACGAAAATTTTTGCGGTTCATTCAGGCACAAACGTAGCACAAACAATTGGCATAGGTTTTGTTTCGAAATTCCAAGTTTTGAGGCTTCCGTTTCTCCAGCCCGCCCACTTTGAAACCCTTATAACTTCGTACCGAAAGTGGTACAAACTAAAATTCTTGTGGTACATTCCGGCACAAACGTAGCACACACGATTGGCATAGGTTTTGTTTTGAAATTTTTAGGTGGGGGGCTGGCCTTTCCTCAGCCCCCACTTTTAAACCCTTATAACTTCGTACCGGAAGTGGTACAAACGAAAATTTTTGCGGTACATTCATGCACAAACCTAGCACAAACGATTGACATAAATTTTGCTTTGAAATTTTTAGGTTGGTGGGCTGCCGTTTCCCCAGCCAGCCACTTCAAAACCCTTACAATTTCGAACCGGAAGTGGTACAAGCGAAAATTTTTGCGGTACATTCCGGCACAAACGTAGCACAAACGATTAGCATAGTTTTTGTTTCGAAATTCCAAGGTTGCAGGCTTCCGTTTCTGCAGCCCCCCCACTTTGAAACCCTTATAACTTCGTACCGGAAGTGGTACAAACGAAAATTTTTGCGGTTCGTTCAGGCACAAACAATTGGCATAGGTTTTGTTTCGAAATTCCAAGTTTTGAGGCTTCCGTTTCTCCAGCCCCCCCACTTTGAAACCTTTATAACTTCGTACCGAAAGTGGTACAAACGAAAATTCTTGCGGTACATTCCGGCACAAACGTAGCACACACGATTGGCATAGGTTTTGTTTTGAAATTTTTAGATGGGGGGCTGGCCTTTCCCCAGCCCCCACTTTTAAACCCTTATAACTTCGTACCGGAAGTGGTACAAACGAAAATTTTTGCTGTACATTCAGGCACAAACCTAGCACAAACGATTGACATAAATTTTACTTTGAAATTTTTAGGTTGGTGGGCTGCCGTTTCCGCAGCCCGCCACTTCAAAACCCTTACAATTTCGAACCGGAAGTGGTACAACCGAAAATTTTTGCGGTACATTCCGGCACAAACGTAGCACAAACGATTAGCATAGTTTTTGTTTCGAAATTCCAAGGTTGCAATCTTCCATTTCTGCAGCTCCCCCCCCCCACTTTGAAACCCTTATAACTTCGTACCGGAAGTGGTAGAAACGAAAATTTTTGCGGTACATTCCGGCACAAACGTAGCAAAAACGATTGGCATACCTTTTGTTTCGAAATTCCAAGTTTTGAGGCTGCCGTTTCTTCAGCCCCTTCACTTTAAAACCCTTATAATTTCGTACCGGAAGTGGTACAAACGAAAATGTTTACGGTACATTCCGGCACAAACGTAGCACAAACGATTGCCATTTGTTTTGTTTCGAAATTCCAAGTTCGGAGGCTGCCGTTTCTCCAGCCCCCCACTTTAAAACCCTTATAACTTCGTACCGGAAGTGGTACAGACGAAAATTTTTGCGGTACATTCAGGCACAAACCTAGCACAAACGATTGCCATAGGTTTCGTTTCGAAATTCCAAGGTTGGAGGCTTCCGTTTCCCCAGCCCCCCATTTTGAAACCCTTATAACTTCGTACCGGAAGTGGTACAAACGAAAATTTTTGCGGTACATTCCGGCATAAACGTAGCACAAACGATTGCCATAGGTTTTGTTTCGAAATTCCAAGGTTTGAGGCTTCCGTTTCCCCAGCCCCCCACTTTAAAGCCCTTATAACTTCGTACCGAATGTGGTACAAACGAAAATTTTTGCGGTACAATCCGGCACAAACGTAGCACAAACAATTGGCATAGGTTTTGTTTCGGAATTCCAAGTTTTGAGGCTTCCGTTTCTCCAGCCCGCCCACTTTGAAACCCTTATAACTTCGTACCGGAAGTGGTACAAACGAAAATTTTTGCGAAACATTCCGGCACAAACGTAGCACACACGATTGGCATAGGTTTTGTTTTGAAATTTTTAGGTGAGGAGCTGGCCTTTCCCCAGCCCCCACTTTTAAACCCTTATAACTTCGTACCGGAAGTGGTACAAACGAAAATTTTTGGGGTACATTCAGGCACAAACCTAGCACAAACGATTGACATAAATTTTGCTTTGAAATTTTTAGGTTGGTGGGCTGCCGTTTCCCCAGCCAGCCACTTCAAAACCCTTACAATTTCGAACCGGAAGTGGTACAAGCGAAAATTTTTGCGGTACATTCCGGCACAAACGATTAGCATAGTTTTTGTTTCGAAATTCCAAGGTTGCAGGCTTCCGTTTCTGCAGCCCCCCCCACTTTGAAACCCTTATAACTTCGTACCGGAAGTGGTACAAACGAAAATTTTTGCGAAACATTCCGGCACAAACGTAGCACACACGATTGGCATAGATTTTGTTTTGAAATTTTTAGGTGGGGGGCTGGCCTTTCCCCAGCCCCCACTTTTAAACCCTTATAACTTCGTACCGTAAGTGGTACAAACAAAAATTTTTGCGGTACATTCAGGCACAAACCTAGCACAAACGATTGACATAAATTTTACTTTGAAATTTTTAGGTTGGTGGGCTGCCGTTTCCGCAGCCCGTCACTTCAAAACCCTTACAATTTCGAACCGGAAGTGGTACAACCGAAAATTTTTGCGGTACATTCCGGCACAAACGTAGCACAAACGATTAGCATAGTTTTTGTTTCGAAATTCCAAGGTTGCAGTCTTCCGTTTCTGCAGCCCCCCCACTTTGAAACCCTTATAACTTCGTACCGGAAGTGGTAGAAACGAAATTTTTTGCGGTACATTCCGGCAGAAACGTAGCAAAAACGATTGGCATACCTTTTGTTTCGAAATTCCAAGTTTTGAGGCTGCCGTTTCTCCAGCCCCTTCACTTTAAAACCCTTATAATTTCGTACCGGAAGTGGTACAAACGAAAATGTATACGGTACATTCCGGCACAAACGTAGCACAAACGATTGCCATTTGTTTTGTTTCGAAATTCCAAGTTTGGAGGCTGCCGTTTCTCCAGCCCCTTCACTTTAAAACCCTTATAATTTCGTACCGGAAGTGGTACAAGCGAAAATTTTTGCGGTACATTCAGGCACAAACCTAGCACAAACGATTGCCATAGGTTTCGTTTCGAAATTCCAAGGTTGGAGGCTTCCGTTTCCCCAGCCCCCCACTTTGAAACCCTTATAACTTCGTACCGGAAGTGGTACAAACGAAAATTTTTGCGGTACATTCCGGCATAAACGTAGCACAAACGATTGCCATAGGTTTTGTTTCGAAATTCCAAGGTTGGAGGCTTCCGTTTCCCCAGCCCCCCACTTTAAAGCCCTTATAACTTCGTACCGGAAGTGGTACAAACGAAAATTTTTGCGGTACATTCCGGCACAAACGTAGTACAAACAATTGGCATAGGTTTTGTTTCGAAATTCCAAGTTTTGAGGCTTCCGTTTCTCCAGCCCGCCCACTTTGAAACCCTTATAACTTCGTACCGGAAGTGGTACAAACGAAAATTTTTGCGAAACATTCCGGCACAAACGTAGCACACACGATTGGCATAGGTTTTGTTTTGAAATTTTTAGCTGGGGGGCTGTCCTTTCCCCAGCCCCCACTTTTAAACCCTTATAACTTCGTACCGGAAGTGGTACAAACGAAAATTTTTGGGGCACATTCAGGCACAAACCTAGCACAAACGATTGACATAAATTTTGCTTTGAAATTTTTAGGTTGGTGGGCTGCCGTTTCCCCAGCCAGCCACTTCAAAACCCTTACAATTTCGAACCGGAAGTGGTACAAGCGAAAATTTTTGCGGTACATTCCGGCACAAACGTAGCACAAACGATTAGCATAGTTTTTGTTTCGAAATTCCAAGGTTGCAGGCTTCCGTTTCTGCAGCCCCCCCACTTTGAAACCCTTATAACTTCGTACCGGAAGTGGTACAAACGAAAATTCTTGCGGTACATTCCGGCACAAACGTAGCACACACGATTGGCATAGGTTTTGTTTTGAAATTTTTAGATGGGGGGCTGGCCTTTCCCCAGCCCCCACTTTTAAACCCTTATAACTTCGTACCGGAAGTGGTACAAACGAAAATTTTTGCTGTACATTCAGGCACAAACCTAGCACAAACGATTGACATAAATTTTGCTTTGAAATTTTTAGGTTGGTGGGCTGCCGTTTCCGCAGCCCGCCACTTCAAAACCCTTACAATTTCGAACCGGAAGTGGTACAACCGAAAATTTTTGCGGTACATTCCGGCACAAACGTAGCACAAACGATTAGCATAGTTTTTGTTTCGAAATTCCAAGGTTGCAGTCTTCCGTTTCTGCAGCCCCCCACTTTGAAACCCTTATAACTTCGTACCGGAAGTGGTAGAAACGAAAACTTTTGCGGTACATTCCGGCACAAACGTAGCAAAAACGATTGGCATACATTTTGTTTCGAAATTACAAGTTTTGAGGCTGCCGTTTCTCCAGCCCCTTCACTTTAAAACCCTTATAATTTCGTACCGGAAGTGGTACAAACGAAAATGTTTACGGTACATTTCGGCACAAACGTAGCACAAACGAAAAGTTTTGCGGTACATTCCGGCATAAACGTAGCACAAACGATTGCCATAGGTTTTGTTTCGAAATTCCAAGTTTGGAGGCTGCCGTCTCTCCGGGCCCCCCACTTTAAAGCCCTTATAACTTCGTACCGGAAGTGGTACAAACGAAAATTTTTGCGGTACATTCCAGCACAAACGTAGCACAAACAATTGGCATAGGTTTTGTTTCGAAATTCCAAGTTTTGAGGCTTCCGTTTCTCCAGCCCGCCCACTTTGAAACCCTTATAACTTCGTACCGGAAGTAGTACAAACGAAAATTTTTGCGAAACATTCCGGCACAAACGTAGCACACACGATTGGCATAGGTTTTGTTTTGAAATTTTTAGGTAGAGAGCTGGCCTTTCCCCAGCCCCCACATTTAAACCCTTATAACTTCGTACCGGAAGTGGTACAAACGAAAATTTTTGGGGTACATTCAGGCACAAACCTAGCACAAACGATTGACATAAATTTTGCTTTGAAATTTTTAGGTTGGTGGGCTGCCGTTTCCCCAGCCAGCCACTTCAAAACCCTTACAATTTCGAACCGAACGTGGTACAAGCGAAAATTTTTGCGGTACATTCCGGCACAAACGTAGCACAAACGATTAGCATAGTTTTTGTTTCGAAATTCCAAGGTTGCAGGCTTCCGTTTCTGCAGCCCTCCCACTTTGAAACCCTTATAACTTCGTACCGGAAGTGGTACAAACGAAAATTTTTGCGGTTCATTCAGGCACAAACGTAGCACAAACAATTGGCATAGGTTTTGTTTCGAAATTCCAAGGTTGCAGGCTTCCGTTTCTGCAGCCCTCCCACTTTGAAACCCTTATAACTTCGTACCGGAAGTGGTACAAACGAAAATTTTTGCGGTTCATTCAGGCACAAACGTAGCACAAACAATTGGCATAGGTTTTGTTTCGAAATTCCAAGTTTTGAGGCTTCCGTTTCTCCAGCCCGCCCACTTTGAAACCCTTATAACTTCGTACCGAAAGTGGTACAAACGAAAATTCTTGTGGTACATTCCGGCACAAACGTAGCACACACGATTGGCATAGGTTTTGTTTTGAAATTTTTAGGTGGGGGGCTGGCCTTTCCTCAGCCCCCACTTTTAAACCCTTATAACTTCGTACCGGAAGTGGTACAAACGAAAATTTTTGCGGTACATTCATGCACAAACCTAGCACAAACGATTGACATAAATTTTGCTTTGAAATTTTTAGGTTGGTGGGCTGCCGTTTCCCCAGCCAGCCACTTCAAAACCCTTACAATTTCGAACCGGAAGTGGTACAAGCGAAAATTTTTGCGGTACATTCCGGCACAAACGTAGCACAAACGATTAGCATAGTTTTTGTTTCGAAATTCCAAGGTTGCAGGCTTCCGTTTCTGCAGCCCCCCCACTTTGAAACCCTTATAACTTCGTACCGGAAGTGGTACAAACGAAAATTTTTGCGGTTCGTTCAGGCACAAACGTAGCACAAACAATTGGCATAGGTTTTGTTTCGAAATTCCAAGTTTTGAGGCTTCCGTTTCTCCAGCCCCCCCACTTTGAAACCTTTATAACTTCGTACCGAAAGTGGTACAAACGAAAATTCTTGCGGTACATTCCGGTACAAACGTAGCACACACGATTGGCATAGGTTTTGTTTTGAAATTTTTAGATGGGGGGCTGGCCTTTCCCCAGCCCCCACTTTTAAACCCTTATAACTTCGTACCGGAAGTGGTACAAACGAAAATTTTTGCTGTACATTCAGGCACAAACCTAGCACAAACGATTGACATAAATTTTACTTTGAAATTTTTAGGTTGGTGGGCAGCCGTTTCCGCAGCCCGCCACTTCAAAACCCTTACAATTTCGAACCGGAAGTGGTACAACCGAAAATTTTTGCGGTACATTCCGGCACAAACGTAGCACAAACGATTAGCATAGTTTTTGTTTCGAAATTCCAAGGTTGCAGTCTTCCATTTCTGCAGCTCCCCCCCCCACTTTGAAACCCTTATAACTTCGTACCGGAAGTGGTAGAAACGAAAATTTTTGCGGTACATTCCGGCACAAACGTAGCAAAAACGATTGGCATACCTTTTGTTTCGAAATTCCAAGTTTTGAGGCTGCCGTTTCTTCAGCCCCTTCACTTTAAAACCCTTATAATTTCGTACCGGAAGTGGTACAAACGAAAATGTTTACGGTACATTCCGGCACAAACGTAGCACAAACGATTGCCATTTGTTTTGTTTCGAAATTCCAAGTTCGGAGGCTGCCGTTTCTCCAGCCCCCCACTTTAAAACCCTTATAACTTCGTACCGGAAGTGGTACAGACGAAAATTTTTGCGGTACATTCAGGCACAAACCTAGCACAAACGATTGCCATAGGTTTCGTTTCGAAATTCCAAGGTTGGAGGCTTCCGTTTCCCCAGCCCCCCATTTTGAAACCCTTATAACTTCGTACCGGAAGTGGTACAAACGAAAATTTTTGCGGTGCATTCCGGCATAAACGTAGCACAAACGATTGCCATAGGTTTTGTTTCGAAATTCCAAGGTTGGAGGCTTCCGTTTCCCCAGCCCCCCACTTTAAAGCCCTTATAACTTCGTACCGAATGTGGTACAAACGAAAATTTTTGCGGTACAATCCGGCACAAACGTAGCACAAACAATTGGCATAGGTTTTGTTTCGGAATTCCAAGTTTTGAGGCTTCCGTTTCTCCAGCCCGCCCACTTTGAAACCCTTATAACTTCGTACCGGAAGTGGTACAAACGAAAATTTTTGGGAAACATTCCGGCACAAACGTAGCACACACGATTGGCATAGGTTTTGTTTTGAAATTTTTAGGTGAGGAGCTGGCCTTTCCCCAGCCCCCCACTTTTAAACCCTTATAACTTCGTACCGAAAGTGGTACAAACGAAAATTTTTGGGGTACATTCAGGCACAAACCTAGCACAAACGATTGACATAAATTTTGCTTTGAAATTTTTAGGTTGGTGGGCTGCCGTTTCCCCAGCCAGCCACTTCAAAACCCTTACAATTTCGAACCGGAAGTGGTACAAGCGAAAATTTTTGCGGTACATTCCGGCACAAACGATTAGCATAGTTTTTGTTTCGAAATTCCAAGGTTGCAGGCTTCCGTTTCTGCAGCCCCCCCCACTTTGAAACCCTTATAACTTCGTACCGGAAGTGGTACAAACGAAAATTTCTGCGGTTCATTCAAGCACAAACGTAGCACAAACAATTGGCATAGGTTTTGTTTCGAAATTCCAAGTTTTGAGGCTTCCGTTTCTCCAGCCCGCCCACTTTGAAACCCTTATAACTTCGTACCGGAAGTGGTACAAACGAAAATTTTTGCGAAACATTCCGGCACAAACGTAGCACACACGATTGGCATAGATTTTGTTTTGAAATTTTTAGGTGGGGGGCTGGCCTTTCCCCAGCCCCCACTTTTAAACCCTTATAACTTCGTACCGTAAGTGGTACAAACAAAAATTTTTGCGGTACATTCAGGCACAAACCTAGCACAAACGATTGACATAAATTTTACTTTGAAATTTTTAGGTTGGTGGGCTGCCGTTTCCGCAGCCCGTCACTTCAAAACCCTTACAATTTCGAACCGGAAGTGGTACAACCGAAAATTTTTGCGGTACATTCCGGCACAAACGTAGCACAAACGATTAGCATAGTTTTTGTTTCGAAATTCCAAGGTTGCAGTCTTCCGTTTCTGCAGCCCCCCCACTTTGAAACCCTTATAACTTCGTACCGGAAGTGGTAGAAACGAAATTTTTTGCGGTACATTCCGGCAGAAACGTAGCAAAAACGATTGGCATACCTTTTGTTTCGAAATTCCAAGTTTTGAGGCTGCCGTTTCTCCAGCCCCTTCACTTTAAAACCCTTATAATTTCGTACCGGAAGTGGTACAAACGAAAATGTTTACGGTACATTCCAACACAAACGTAGCACAAACGATTGCCATTTGTTTTGTTTCGAAATTCCAAGTTTGGAGGCTGCCGTTTCTCCAGCCCCTTCACTTTAAAACCCTTATAATTTCGTACCGGAAGTGGTACAAGCGAAAATTTTTGCGGTACATTCAGGCACAAACCTAGCACAAACGATTGCCATAGGTTTCGTTTCGAAATTCCAAGGTTGGAGGCTTCCGTTTCCCCAGCCCCCCACTTTGAAACCCTTATAACTTCGTACCGGAAGTGGTACAAACGAAAATTTTTGCGGTACATTCCGGCATAAACGTAGCACAAACGATTGCCATAGGTTTTGTTTCGAAATTCCAAGGTTGGAGGCTTCCGTTTCCCCAGCCCCCCACTTTAAAGCCCTTATAACTTCGTACCGGAAGTGGTACAAACGAAAATTTTTGCGGTACATTCCGGCACAAACGTAGTACAAACAATTGGCATAGGTTTTGTTTCGAAATTCCAAGTTTTGAGGCTTCCGTTTCTCCAGCCCGCCCACTTTGAAACCCTTATAACTTCGTACCGGAAGTGGTACAAACGAAAATTTTTGCGAAACATTCCGGCACAAACGTAGCACACACGATTGGCATAGGTTTTGTTTTGAAATTTTTAGCTGGGGGGCTGTCCTTTCCCCAGCCCCCACTTTTAAACCCTTATAACTTCGTACCGGAAGTGGTACAAACGAAAATTTTTGGGGCACATTCAGGCACAAACCTAGCACAAACGATTGACATAAATTTTGCTTTGAAATTTTTAGGTTGGTGGGCTGCCGTTTCCCCAGCCAACCACTTCAAAACCCTTACAATTTCGAACCGGAAGTGGTACAAGCGAAAATTTTTGCGGTACATTCCGGCACAAACGTAGCACAAACGATTAGCATAGTTTTTGTTTCGAAATTCCAAGGTTGCAGGCTTCCGTTTCTGCAGCCCCCCCACTTTGAAACCCTTATAACTTCGTACCGGAAGTGGTACAAACGAAAATTCTTGCGGTACATTCCGGCACAAACGTAGCACACACGATTGGCATAGGTTTTGTTTTGAAATTTTTAGATGGGGGGCTGGCCTTTCCCCAGCCCCCACTTTTAAACCCTTATAACTTCGTACCGGAAGTGGTACAAACGAAAATTTTTGCTGTACATTCAGGCACAAACCTAGCACAAACGATTGACATAAATTTTGCTTTGAAATTTTTAGGTTGGTGGGCTGCCGATTCCGCAGCCCGCCACTTCAAAACCCTTTCAATTTCGAACCGGAAGTGGTACAACCGAAAATTTTTGCGGTACATTCCGGCACAAACGTAGCACAAACGATTAGCATAGTTTTTGTTTCGAAATTCCAAGGTTGCAGTCTTCCGTTTCTGCAGCCCCCCACTTTGAAACCCTTATAACTTCGTACCGGAAGTGGTAGAAACGAAAACTTTTGCGGTACATTCCGGCACAAACGTAGCAAAAACGATTGGCATACATTTTGTTTCGAAATTCCAAGTTTTGAGGCTGCCGTTTCTCCAGCCCCTTCACTTTAAAACCCTTATAATTTCGTACCGGAAGTGGTACAAACGAAAATGTTTACGGTACATTTCGGCACAAACGTAGCACAAACGAAAAGTTTTGCGGTACATTCCGGCATAAACGTAGCACAAACGATTGCCATAGGTTTTGTTTCGAAATTCCAAGTTTGGAGGCTGCCGTTTCTCCGGGCCCCCCACTTTAAAGCCCTTATAACTTCGTACCGGAAGTGGTACAAACGAAAATTTTTGCGGTACATTCCAGCACAAACGTAGCACAAACAATTGGCATAGGTTTTGTTTCGAAATTCCAAGTTTTGAGGCTTCCGTTTCTCCAGCCCGCCCACTTTGAAACCCTTATAACTTCGTACCGGAAGTAGTACAAACGAAAATTTTTGCGAAACATTCCGGCACAAACGTAGCACACACGATTGGCATAGGTTTTGTTTTGAAATTTTTAGGTGGGGAGCTGGCCTTTCCCCAGCCCCCACATTTAAACCCTTATAACTTCGTACCGGAAGTGGTACAAACGAAAATTTTTGGGGTACATTCAGGCACAAACCTAGCACAAACGATTGACATAAATTTTGCTTTGAAATTTTTAGGTTGGTGGGCTGCCGTTTCCCCAGCCAGCCACTTCAAAACCCTTACAATTTCGAACCGGAAGTGGTACAAGCGAAAATTTTTGCGGTACATTCCGGCACAAACGTAGCACAAACGATTAGCATAGTTTTTGTTTCGAAATTCCAAGGTTGCAGGCTTCCGTTTCTGCAGCCCCCCCACTTTGAAACCCTTATAACTTCGTACCGGAAGTGGTACAAACGAAAATTTTTGCGGTTCGTTCAGGCACAAACGTAGCACAAACAATTGGCATAGGTTTTGTTTCGAAATTCCAAGTTTTGAGGCTTCCGTTTCTCCAGCCCCCCCACTTTGAAACCTTTATAACTTCGTACCGGAAGTGGTACAAACGAAAATTCTTGCGGTACATTCCGGCACAAACGTAGCACACACGATTGGCATAGGTTTTGTTTTGAAATTTTTAGGTGGGGGGCTGGCCTTTCCCCAGCCCCCACTTTTAAACCCTTATAACTTCGTACCGGAAGTGGTACAAACGAAAATTTTTGCTGTACATTCAGGCACAAACCTAGCACAAACGATTGACATAAATTTTACTTTGAAATTTTTAGGTTGGTGGGCTGCCGTTTCCGCAGCCCGCCACTTCAAAACCCTTACAATTTCGAACCGGAAGTGGTACAACCGAAAATTTTTGCGGTACATTCCGGCACAAACGTAGCACAAACGATTAGCATAGTTTTTGTTTCGAAATTCCAAGGTTGCAGTCTTCCGTTTCTGCAGCTCCCCCCCCCCCACTTTGAAACCCTTATAACTTCGTACCGGAAGTGGTAGAAACGAAAATTTTTGCGGTACATTCCGGCACAAACGTAGCAAAAACGATTGGCATACCTTTTGTTTCGAAATTCCAAGTTTTGAGGCTGCCGTTTCTTCAGCCCCTTCACTTTAAAACCCTTATAATTTCGTACCGGAAGTGGTACAAACGAAAATGTTTACGGTACATTCCGGCACAAACGTAGCACAAACGATTAGCATAGTTTTTGTTTCGAAATTCCAAGGTTGCAGGCTTCCGTTTCTGCAGCCCTCCCACTTTGAAACCCTTATAACTTCGTACCGGAAGTGGTACAAACGAAAATTTTTGCGGTTCATTCAGGCACAAACGTAGCACAAACAATTGGCATAGGTTTTGTTTCGAAATTCCAAGGTTGCAGGCTTCCGTTTCTGCAGCCCTCCCACTTTGAAACCCTTATAACTTCGTACCGGAAGTGGTACAAACGAAAATTTTTGCGGTTCATTCAGGCACAAACGTAGCACAAACAATTGGCATAGGTTTTGTTTCGAAATTCCAAGTTTTGAGGCTTCCGTTTCTCCAGCCCGCCCACTTTGAAACCCTTATAACTTCGTACCGAAAGTGGTACAAACGAAAATTCTTGTGGTACATTCCGGCACAAACGTAGCACACACGATTGGCATAGGTTTTGTTTTGAAATTTTTAGGTGGGGGGCTGGCCTTTCCTCAGCCCCCACTTTTAAACCCTTATAACTTCGTACCGGAAGTGGTACAAACGAAAATTTTTGCGGTACATTCATGCACAAACCTAGCACAAACGATTGACATAAATTTTGCTTTGAAATTTTTAGGTTGGTGGGCTGCCGTTTCCCCAGCCAGCCACTTCAAAACCCTTACAATTTCGAACCGGAAGTGGTACAAGCGAAAATTTTTGCGGTACATTCCGGCACAAACGTAGCACAAACGATTAGCATAGTTTTTGTTTCGAAATTCCAAGGTTGCAGGCTTCCGTTTCTGCAGCCCCCCCACTTTGAAACCCTTATAACTTCGTACCGGAAGTGGTACAAACGAAAATTTTTGCGGTTCGTTCAGGCACAAACGTAGCACAAACAATTGGCATAGGTTTTGTTTCGAAATTCCAAGTTTTGAGGCTTCCGTTTCTCCAGCCCCCCCACTTTGAAACCTTTATAACTTCGTACCGGAAGTGGTACAAACGAAAATTCTTGCGGTACATTCCGGCACAAACGTAGCACACACGATTGGCATAGGTTTTGTTTTGAAATTTTTAGGTGGGGGGCTGGCCTTTCCCCAGCCCCCACTTTTAAACCCTTATAACTTCGTACCGGAAGTGGTACAAACGAAAATTTTTGCTGTACATTCAGGCACAAACCTAGCACAAACGATTGACATAAATTTTACTTTGAAATTTTTAGGTTGGTGGGCTGCCGTTTCCGCAGCCCGCCACTTCAAAACCCTTACAATTTCGAACCGGAAGTGGTACAACCGAAAATTTTTGCGGTACATTCCGGCACAAACGTAGCACAAACGATTAGCATAGTTTTTGTTTCGAAATTCCAAGGTTGCAGTCTTCCGTTTCTGCAGCTCCCCCCCCCACTTTGAAACCCTTATAACTTCGTACCGGAAGTGGTAGAAACGAAAATTTTTGCGGTACATTCCGGCACAAACGTAGCAAAAACGATTGGCATACCTTTTGTTTCGAAATTCCAAGTTTTGAGGCTGCCGTTTCTTCAGCCCCTTCACTTTAAAACCCTTATAATTTCGTACCGGAAGTGGTACAAACGAAAATGTTTACGGTACATTCCGGCACAAACGTAGCACAAACGATTGCCATTTGTTTTGTTTCGAAATTCCAAGTTTGGAGGCTGCCGTTTCTCCAGCCCCCCACTTTAAAACCCTTATAACTTCGTACCGGAAGTGGTACAGACGAAAATTTTTGCGGTACATTCAGGCACAAACCTAGCACAAACGATTGCCATAGGTTTCGTTTCGAAATTCCAAGGTTGGAGGCTTCCGTTTCCCCAGCCCCCCATTTTGAAACCCTTATAACTTCGTACCGGAAGTGGTACAAACGAAAATTTTTGCGGTACATTCCGGCATAAACGTAGCACAAACGATTGCCATAGGTTTTGTTTCGAAATTCCAAGGTTGGAGGCTTCCGTTTTCCCAGCCCCCCACTTTTAAGCCCTTATAACTTCGTACCGGAAGTGGTACAAACGAAAATTTTTGCGGTACATTCCGGCACAAACGTAGCACAAACGATTAGCATAGTTTTTGTTTCGAAATTCCAAGGTTAAAGTCTTCCGTTTCTGCAGCCCCCCCACTTTGAAACCCTTATAACTTCGTACCGGAAGTGGTACAAACGAAAATTTTTGCGAAACATTCCGGCACAAACCTAGCACACACGATTGGCATAGGTTTTGTTTTGAAATTTTTAGGTGGGGAGCTGGCCTTTCCCCAGCCCCCCACTTTTAAACCCTTATAACTTCGTACCGTAAGTGGTACAAACAAAAATTTTTGCGGTACATTCAGGCACAAACCTAGCACAAACGATTGACATAAATTTTACTTTGAAATTTTTAGGTTGGTGGGCTGCCGTTTCCGCAGCCCGTCACTTCAAAACCCTTATAACTTCGTACCGGAAGTGGTACAAACGAAAATTTTTGGGCTACATTCAGGCACAAACCTAGCACAAACGATTGACATAAATTTTGCTTTGAAATTTTTAGGTTGGTGGGCTGCCGTTTCCCCAGCCAGCCACTTCAAAACCCTTACAATTTCGAACCGAACGTGGTACAAGCGAAAATTTTTGCGGTACATTCCGGCACAAACGTAGCACAAACGATTAGCATAGTTTTTGTTTCGAAATTCCAAGGTTGCAGGCTTCCGTTTCTGCAGCCCTCCCACTTTGAAACCCTTATAACTTCGTACCGGAAGTGGTACAAACGAAAATTTTTGCGGTTCATTCAGGCACAAACGTAGCACAAACAATTGGCATAGGTTTTGTTTCGAAATTCCAAGGTTGCAGGCTTCCGTTTCTGCAGCCCTCCCACTTTGAAACCCTTATAACTTCGTACCGGAAGTGGTACAAACGAAAATTTTTGCGGTTCATTCAGGCACAAACGTAGCACAAACAATTGGCATAGGTTTTGTTTCGAAATTCCAAGTTTTGAGGCTTCCGTTTCTCCAGCCCGCCCACTTTGAAACCCTTATAACTTCGTACCGAAAGTGGTACAAACGAAAATTCTTGTGGTACATTCCGGCACAAACGTAGCACACACGATTGGCATAGGTTTTGTTTTGAAATTTTTAGGTGGGGGGCTGGCCTTTCCTCAGCCCCCACTTTTAAACCCTTATAACTTCGTACCGGAAGTGGTACAAACGAAAATTTTTGCGGTACATTCATGCACAAACCTAGCACAAACGATTGACATAAATTTTGCTTTGAAATTTTTAGGTTGGTGGGCTGCCGTTTCCCCAGCCAGCCACTTCAAAACCCTTACAATTTCGAACCGGAAGTGGTACAAGCGAAAATTTTTGCGGTACATTCCGGCACAAACGTAGCACAAACGATTAGCATAGTTTTTGTTTCGAAATTCCAAGGTTGCAGGCTTCCGTTTCTGCAGCCCCCCCACTTTGAAACCCTTATAACTTCGTACCGGAAGTGGTACAAACGAAAATTTTTGCGGTTCGTTCAGGCACAAACAATTGGCATAGGTTTTGTTTCGAAATTCCAAGTTTTGAGGCTTCCGTTTCTCCAGCCCCCCCACTTTGAAACCTTTATAACTTCGTACCGAAAGTGGTACAAACGAAAATTCTTGCGGTACATTCCGGCACAAACGTAGCACACACGATTGGCATAGGTTTTGTTTTGAAATTTTTAGATGGGGGGCTGGCCTTTCCCCAGCCCCCACTTTTAAACCCTTATAACTTCGTACCGGAAGTGGTACAAACGAAAATTTTTGCTGTACATTCAGGCACAAACCTAGCACAAACGATTGACATAAATTTTACTTTGAAATTTTTAGGTTGGTGGGCTGCCGTTTCCGCAGCCCGCCACTTCAAAACCCTTACAATTTCGAACCGGAAGTGGTACAACCGAAAATTTTTGCGGTACATTCCGGCACAAACGTAGCACAAACGATTAGCATAGTTTTTGTTTCGAAATTCCAAGGTTGCAATCTTCCATTTCTGCAGCTCCCCCCCCCACTTTGAAACCCTTATAACTTCGTACCGGAAGTGGTAGAAACGAAAATTTTTGCGGTACATTCCGGCACAAACGTAGCAAAAACGATTGGCATACCTTTTGTTTCGAAATTCCAAGTTTTGAGGCTGCCGTTTCTTCAGCCCCTTCACTTTAAAACCCTTATAATTTCGTACCGGAAGTGGTACAAACGAAAATGTTTACGGTACATTCCGGCACAAACGTAGCACAAACGATTGCCATTTGTTTTGTTTCGAAATTCCAAGTTCGGAGGCTGCCGTTTCTCCAGCCCCCCACTTTAAAACCCTTATAACTTCGTACCGGAAGTGGTACAGACGAAAATTTTTGCGGTACATTCAGGCACAAACCTAGCACAAACGATTGCCATAGGTTTCGTTTCGAAATTCCAAGGTTGGAGGCTTCCGTTTCCCCAGCCCCCCATTTTGAAACCCTTATAACTTCGTACCGGAAGTGGTACAAACGAAAATTTTTGCGGTACATTCCGGCATAAACGTAGCACAAACGATTGCCATAGGTTTTGTTTCGAAATTCCAAGGTTGGAGGCTTCCGTTTCCCCAGCCCCCCACTTTAAAGCCCTTATAACTTCGTACCGAATGTGGTACAAACGAAAATTTTTGCGGTACAATCCGGCACAAACGTAGCACAAACAATTGGCATAGGTTTTGTTTCGGAATTCCAAGTTTTGAGGCTTCCGTTTCTCCAGCCCGCCCACTTTGAAACCCTTATAACTTCGTACCGGAAGTGGTACAAACGAAAATTTTTGCGAAACATTCCGGCACAAACGTAGCACACACGATTGGCATAGGTTTTGTTTTGAAATTTTTAGGTGAGGAGCTGGCCTTTCCCCAGCCCCCACTTTTAAACCCTTATAACTTCGTACCGGAAGTGGTACAAACGAAAATTTTTGGGGTACATTCAGGCACAAACCTAGCACAAACGATTGACATAAATTTTGCTTTGAAATTTTTAGGTTGGTGGGCTGCCGTTTCCCCAGCCAGCCACTTCAAAACCCTTACAATTTCGAACCGGAAGTGGTACAAGCGAAAATTTTTGCGGTACATTCCGGCACAAACGATTAGCATAGTTTTTGTTTCGAAATTCCAAGGTTGCAGGCTTCCGTTTCTGCAGCCCCCCCCACTTTGAAACCCTTATAACTTCGTACCGGAAGTGGTACAAACGAAAATTTTTGCGAAACATTCCGGCACAAACGTAGCACACACGATTGGCATAGATTTTGTTTTGAAATTTTTAGGTGGGGGGCTGGCCTTTCCCCAGCCCCCACTTTTAAACCCTTATAACTTCGTACCGTAAGTGGTACAAACAAAAATTTTTGCGGTACATTCAGGCACAAACCTAGCACAAACGATTGACATAAATTTTACTTTGAAATTTTTAGGTTGGTGGGCTGCCGTTCCCCCAGCCCGTCACTTCAAAACCCTTACAATTTCGAACCGGAAGTGGTACAACCGAAAATTTTTGCGGTACATTCCGGCACAAACGTAGCACAAACGATTAGCATAGTTTTTGTTTCGAAATTCCAAGGTTGCAGTCTTCCGTTTCTGCAGCCCCCCCACTTTGAAACCCTTATAACTTCGTACCGGAAGTGGTAGAAACGAAATTTTTTGCGGTACATTCCGGCAGAAACGTAGCAAAAACGATTGGCATACCTTTTGTTTCGAAATTCCAAGTTTTGAGGCTGCCGTTTCTCCAGCCCCTTCACTTTAAAACCCTTATAATTTCGTACCGGAAGTGGTACAAACGAAAATGTTTACGGTACATTCCGGCACAAACGTAGCACAAACGATTGCCATTTGTTTTGTTTCGAAATTCCAAGTTTGGAGGCTGCCGTTTCTCCAGCCCCTTCACTTTAAAACCCTTATAATTTCGTACCGGAAGTGGTACAAGCGAAAATTTTTGCGGTACATTCAGGCACAAACCTAGCACAAACGATTGCCATAGGTTTCGTTTCGAAATTCCAAGGTTGGAGGCTTCCGTTTCCCCAGCCCCCCACTTTGAAACCCTTATAACTTCGTACCGGAAGTGGTACAAACGAAAATTTTTGCGGTACATTCCGGCATAAACGTAGCACAAACGATTGCCATAGGTTTTGTTTCGAAATTCCAAGGTTGGAGGCTTCCGTTTCCCCAGCCCCCCACTTTAAAGCCCTTATAACTTCGTACCGGAAGTGGTACAAACGAAAATTTTTGCGGTACATTCCGGCACAAACGTAGTACAAACAATTGGCATAGGTTTTGTTTCGAAATTCCAAGTTTTGAGGCTTCCGTTTCTCCAGCCCGCCCACTTTGAAACCCTTATAACTTCGTACCGGAAGTGGTACAAACGAAAATTTTTGCGAAACATTCCGGCACAAACGTAGCACACACGATTGGCATAGGTTTTGTTTTGAAATTTTTAGCTGGGGGGCTGTCCTTTCCCCAGCCCCCACTTTTAAACCCTTATAACTTCGTACCGGAAGTGGTACAAACGAAAATTTTTGGGGCACATTCAGGCACAAACCTAGCACAAACGATTGACATAAATTTTGCTTTGAAATTTTTAGGTTGGTGGGCTGCCGTTTCCCCAGCCAGCCACTTCAAAACCCTTACAATTTCGAACCGGAAGTGGTACAAGCGAAAATTTTTGCGGTACATTCCGGCACAAACGTAGCACAAACGATTAGCATAGTTTTTGTTTCGAAATTCCAAGGTTGCAGGCTTCCGTTTCTGCAGCCCCCCCACTTTGAAACCCTTATAACTTCGTACCGGAAGTGGTACAAACGAAAATTCTTGCGGTACATTCCGGCACAAACGTAGCACACACGATTGGCATAGGTTTTGTTTTGAAATTTTTAGATGGGGGGCTGGCCTTTCCCCAGCCCCCACTTTTAAACCCTTATAACTTCGTACCGGAAGTGGTACAAACGAAAATTTTTGCTGTACATTCAGGCACAAACCTAGCACAAACGATTGACATAAATTTTGCTTTGAAATTTTTAGGTTGGTGGGCTGCCGTTTCCGCAGCCCGCCACTTCAAAACCCTTACAATTTCGAACCGGAAGTGGTACAACCGAAAATTTTTGCGGTACATTCCGGCACAAACGTAGCACAAACGATTAGCATAGTTTTTGTTTCGAAATTCCAAGGTTGCAGTCTTCCGTTTCTGCAGCCCCCCACTTTGAAACCCTTATAACTTCGTACCGGAAGTGGTAGAAACGAAAACTTTTGCGGTACATTCCGGCACAAACGTAGCAAAAACGATTGGCATACATTTTGTTTCGAAATTCCAAGTTTTGAGGCTGCCGTTTCTCCAGCCCCTTCACTTTAAAACCCTTATAATTTCGTACCGGAAGTGGTACAAACGAAAATGTTTACGGTACATTTCGGCACAAACGTAGCACAAACGAAAAGTTTTGCGGTACATTCCGGCATAAACGTAGCACAAACGATTGCCATAGGTTTTGTTTCGAAATTCCAAGTTTGGAGGCTGCCGTTTCTCCGGGCCCCCCACTTTAAAGCCCTTATAACTTCGTACCGGAAGTGGTACAAACGAAAATTTTTGCGGTACATTCCAGCACAAACGTAGCACAAACAATTGGCATAGGTTTTGTCTCGAAATTCCAAGTTTTGAGGCTTCCGTTTCTCCAGCCCGCCCACTTTGAAACCCTTATAACTTCGTACCGGAAGTGGTACAAACGAAAATTTTTGCGAAACATTCCGGCACAAACGTAGCACACACGATTGGCATAGGTTTTGTTTTGAAATTTTTAGGTGGGGGGCTGGCCTTTCCCCAGCCCCCACATTTAAACCCTTATAACTTCGTACCGGAAGTGGTACAAACGAAAATTTTTGGGGTACATTCAGGCACAAACCTAGCACAAACGATTGACATAAATTTTGCTTTGAAATTTTTAGGTTGGTGGGCTGCCGTTTCCCCAGCCAGCCACTTCAAAACCCTTACAATTTCGAACCGAACGTGGTACAAACGAAAATTTTTGCGGTACATTCCGGCATAAACATAGCACAAACGATTGCCATAGGTTTTGTTTCGAAATTCCAAGTTTGGAGGCTGCCGTTTCTCCGGGCTCCCCACTTTAAAGCCCTTATAACTTCGTACCGGAAGTGGTACAAACGAAAATTTTTGCGGTACATTCCAGCACAAACGTAGCACAAACAATTGGCATAGGTTTTGTTTCGAAATTCCAAGTTTTGAGGCTTCCGTTTCTCCAGCCCGCCCACTTTGAAACCCTTATAACTTCGTACCGGAAGTGGTACAAACAAAAATTTTTGCGGTACATTCAGGCACAAACCTAGCACAAACGATTGACATAAATTTTACTTTGAAATTTTTAGGTTGGTGGGCTGCCGTTTCCGCAGCCCGTCACTTCAAAACCCTTACAATTTCGAACCGGAAGTGGTACAACCGAAAATTTTTGCGGTACATTCCGGCACAAACGTAGCACAAACGATTAGCATAGTTTTTGTTTCGAAATTCCAAGGTTGCAGTCTTCCGTTTCTGCAGCCCCCCCACTTTGAAACCCTTATAACTTCGTACCGGAAGTGGTAGAAACGAAATTTTTTGCGGTACATTCCGGCAGAAACGTAGCAAAAACGATTGGCATACCTTTTGTTTCGAAATTCCAAGTTTTGAGGCTGCCGTTTCTCCAGCCCCTTCACTTTAAAACCCTTATAATTTCGTACCGGAAGTGGTACAAACGAAAATGTTTACGGTACATTCCGGCACAAACGTAGCACAAACGATTGCCATTTGTTTTGTTTCGAAATTCCAAGTTTGGAGGCTGCCGTTTCTCCAGCCCCTTCACTTTAAAACCCTTATAATTTCGTACCGGAAGTGGTACAAGCGAAAATTTTTGCGGTATATTCAGGCACAAACCTAGCACAAACGATTGCCATAGGTTTCGTTTCGAAATTCCAAGGTTGGAGGCTTCCGTTTCCCCAGCCCCCCACTTTGAAACCCTTATAACTTCGTACCGGAAGTGGTACAAACGAAAATTTTTGCGGTACATTCCGGCATAAACGTAGCACAAACGATTGCCATAGGTTTTGTTTCGAAATTCCAAGGTTGGAGGCTTCCGTTTCCCCAGCCCCACACTTTAAAGCCCTTATAACTTCGTACCGGAAGTGGTACAAACGAAAATTTTTGCGGTACATTCCGGCACAAACGTAGTACAAACAATTGGCATAGGTTTTGTTTCGAAATTCCAAGTTTTGAGGCTTCCGTTTCTCCAGCCCGCCCACTTTGAAACCCTTATAACTTCGTACCGGAAGTGGTACAAACGAAAATTTTTGCGAAACATTCCGGCACAAACGTAGCACACACGATTGGCATAGGTTTTGTTTTGAAATTTTTAGCTGGGGGGCTGTCCTTTCCCCAGCCCCCACTTTTAAACCCTTATAACTTCGTACCGGAAGTGGTACAAACGAAAATTTTTGGGGCACATTCAGGCACAAACCTAGCACAAACGATTGACATAAATTTTGCTTTGAAATTTTTAGGTTGGTGGGCTGCCGTTTCCCCAGCCAGCCACTTCAAAACCCTTACAATTTCGAACCGGAAGTGGTACAAGCGAAAATTTTTGCGGTACATTCCGGCACAAACGTAGCACAAACGATTAGCATAGTTTTTGTTTCGAAATTCCAAGGTTGCAGGCTTCCGTTTCTGCAGCCCCCCCACTTTGAAACCCTTATAACTTCGTACCGGAAGTGGTACAAACGAAAATTCTTGCGGTACATTCCGGCACAAACGTAGCACACACGATTGGCATAGGTTTTGTTTTGAAATTTTTAGATGGGGGGCTGGCCTTTCCCCAGCCCCCACTTTTAAACCCTTATAACTTCGTACCGGAAGTGGTACAAACGAAAATTTTTGCTGTACATTCAGGCACAAACCTAGCACAAACGATTGACATAAATTTTGCTTTGAAATTTTTAGGTTGGTGGGCTGCCGTTTCCGCAGCCCGCCACTTCAAAACCCTTACAATTTCGAACCGGAAGTGGTACAACCGAAAATTTTTGCGGTACATTCCGGCACAAACGTAGCACAAACGATTAGCATAGTTTTTGTTTCGAAATTCCAAGGTTGCAGTCTTCCGTTTCTGCAGCCCCCCACTTTGAAACCCTTATAACTTCGTACCGGAAGTGGTAGAAACGAAAACTTTTGCGGTACATTCCTGCACAAACGTAGCAAAAACGATTGGCATACATTTTGTTTCGAAATTCCAAGTTTTGAGGCTGCCGTTTCTCCAGCCCCTTCACTTTAAAACCCTTATAATTTCGTACCGGAAGTGGTACAAACGAAAATGTTTACGGTACATTTCGGCACAAACGTAGCACAAACGAAAAGTTTTGCGGTACATTCCGGCATAAACGTAGCACAAACGATTGCCATAGGTTTTGTTTCGAAATTCCAAGTTTGGAGGCTGCCGTTTCTCCGGGCCCCCCACTTTAAAGCCCTTATAACTTCGTACCGGAAGTGGTACAAACGAAAATTTTTGCGGTACATTCCAGCACAAACGTAGCACAAACAATTGGCATAGGTTTTGTTTCGAAATTCCAAGTTTTGAGGCTTCCGTTTCTCCAGCCCGCCCACTTTGAAACCCTTATAACTTCGTACCGGAAGTGGTACAAACGAAAATTTTTGCGAAACATTCCGGCACAAACGTAGCACACACGATTGGCATAGGTTTTGTTTTGAAATTTTTAGGTGGGGGGCTGGCCTTTCCCCAGTCCCCACATTTAAACCCTTATAACTTCGTACCGGAAGTGGTACAAACGAAAATTTTTGGGGTACATTCAGGCACAAACCTAGCACAAACGATTGACATAAATTTTGCTTTGAAATTTTTAGGTTGGTGGGCTGCCGTTTCCGCAGCCAGCCACTTCAAAACCCTTACAATTTCGAACCGAACGTGGTACAAGCGAAAATTTTTGCGGTACATTCCGGCACAAACGTAGCACAAACGATTAGCATAGTTTTTGTTTCGAAATTCCAAGGTTGCAGGCTTCCGTTTCTGCAGCCCTCCCACTTTGAAACCGTTATAACTTCGTACCGGAAGTGGTACAAACGAAAATTTTTGCGGTTCATTCAGGCACAAACGTAGCACAAACAATTGGCATAGGTTTTGTTTCGAAATTCCAAGGTTGCAGGCTTCCGTTTCTGCAGCCCTCCCACTTTGAAACCCTTATAACTTCGTACCGGAAGTGGTACAAACGAAAATTTTTGCGGTTCATTCAGGCACAAACGTAGCACAAACAATTGGCATAGGTTTTGTTTCGAAATTCCAAGTTTTGAGGCTTCCGTTTCTCCAGCCCGCCCACTTTGAAACCCTTATAACTTCGTACCGAAAGTGGTACAAACGAAAATTCTTGTGGTACATTCCGGCACAAACGTAGCACACACGATTGGCATAGGTTTTGTTTTGAAATTTTTAGGTGGGGGGCTGGCCTTTCCTCAGCCCCCACTTTTAAACCCTTATAACTTCGTACCGGAAGTGGTACAAACGAAAATTTTTGCGGTACATTCATGCACAAACCTAGCACAAACGATTGACATAAATTTTGCTTTGAAATTTTTAGGTTGGTGGGCTGCCGTTTCCCCAGCCAGCCACTTCAAAACCCTTACAATTTCGAACCGGAAGTGGTACAAGCGAAAATTTTTGCGGTACATTCCGGCACAAACGTAGCACAAACGATTAGCATAGTTTTTGTTTCGAAATTCCAAGGTTGCAGGCTTCCGTTTCTGCAGCCCCCCCACTTTGAAACCCTTATAACTTCGTACCGGAAGTGGTACAAACGAAAATTTTTGCGGTTCGTTCAGGCACAAACGTAGCACAAACAATTGGCATAGGTTTTGTTTCGAAATTCCAAGTTTTGAGGCTTCCGTTTCTCCAGCCCCCCCACTTTGAAACCTTTATAACTTCGTACCGGAAGTGGTACAAACGAAAATTCTTGCGGTACATTCCGGCACAAACGTAGCACACACGATTGGCATAGGTTTTGTTTTGAAATTTTTAGGTGGGGGGCTGGCCTTTCCCCAGCCCCCACTTTTAAACCCTTATAACTTCGTACCGGAAGTGGTACAAACGAAAATTTTTGCTGTACATTCAGGCACAAACCTAGCACAAACGATTGACATAAATTTTACTTTGAAATTTTTAGGTTGGTGGGCTGCCGTTTCCGCAGCCCGCCACTTCAAAACCCTTACAATTTCGAACCGGAAGTGGTACAACCGAAAATTTTTGCGGTACATTCCGGCACAAACGTAGCACAAACGATTAGCATAGTTTTTGTTTCGAAATTCCAAGGTTGCAGTCTTCCGTTTCTGCAGCTCCCCCCCCCCCACTTTGAAACCCTTATAACTTCGTACCGGAAGTGGTAGAAACGAAAATTTTTGCGGTACATTCCGGCACAAACGTAGCAAAAACGATTGGCATACCTTTTGTTTCGAAATTCCAAGTTTTGAGGCTGCCGTTTCTTCAGCCCCTTCACTTTAAAACCCTTATAATTTCGTACCGGAAGTGGTACAAACGAAAATGTTTACGGTACATTCCGGCACAAACGTAGCACAAACGATTGCCATTTGTTTTGTTTCGAAATTCCAAGTTTGGAGGCTGCCGTTTCTCCAGCCCCCCACTTTAAAACCCTTATAACTTCGTACCGGAAGTGGTACAAACGAAAATTTTTGGGGTACATTCAGGCACAAACCTAGCACAAACGATTGACATAAATTTTGCTTTGAAATTTTTAGGTTGGTGGGCTGCCGTTTCCCCAGCCAGCCACTTCAAAACCCTTACAATTTCGAACTGGAAGTGGTACAAGCGAAAATTTTTGCGGTACATTCCGGCACAAACGATTAGCATAGTTTTTGTTTCGAAATTCCAAGGTTGCAGGCTTCCGTTTCTGCAGCCCCCCCCCACTTTGAAACCCTTATAACTTCGTACCGGAAGTGGTACAAACGAAAATTTTTGCGGTTCATTCAAGCACAAACGTAGCACAAACAATTGGCATAGGTTTTGTTTCGAAATTCCAAGTTTTGAGGCTTCCGTTTCTCCAGCCCGCCCACTTTGAAACCCTTATAACTTCGTACCGGAAGTGGTACAAACGAAAATTTTTGCGAAACATTCCGGCACAAACGTAGCACACACGATTGGCATAGATTTTGTTTTGAAATTTTTAGGTGGGGGGCTGGCCTTTCCCCAGCCCCCACTTTTAAACCCTTATAACTTCGTACCGTAAGTGGTACAAACAAAAATTTTTGCGGTACATTCAGGCACAAACCTAGCACAAACGATTGACATAAATTTTACTTTGAAATTTTTAGGTTGGTGGGCTGCCGTTTCCGCAGCCCGTCACTTCAAAACCCTTACAATTTCGAACCGGAAGTGGTACAACCGAAAATTTTTGCGGTACATTCCGGCACAAACGTAGCACAAACGATTAGCATAGTTTTTGTTTCGAAATTCCAAGGTTAAAGTCTTCCGTTTCTGCAGCCCCCCACTTTGAAACCCTTATAACTTCGTACCGGAAGTGGTAGAAACGAAAATTTTTGCGGTACATTCCGGCAGAAACGTAGCAAAAACGATTGGCATACCTTTTGTTTCGAAATTCCAAGTTTTGAGGCTGCCGTTTCTCCAGCCCCTTCACTTTAAAACCCTTATAATTTCGTACCGGAAGTGGTACAAACGAAAATGTTTACGGTACATTCCGGCACAAACGTAGCACAAACGATTGCCATTTGTTTTGTTTCGAAATTCCAAGTTTGGAGGCTGCCGTTTCTCCAGCCCCTTCACTTTAAAACCCTTATAATTTCGTACCGGAAGTGGTACAAGCGAAAATTTTTGCGGTACATTCAGGCACAAACCTAGCACAAACGATTGCCATAGGTTTCGTTTCGAAATTCCAAGGTTGGAGGCTTCCGTTTCCCCAGCCCCCCACTTTGAAACCCTTATAACTTCGTACCGGAAGTGGTACAAACGAAAATTTTTGCGGTACATTCCGGCATAAACGTAGCACAAACGATTGCCATAGGTTTTGTTTCGAAATTCCAAGGTTGGAGGCTTCCGTTTCCCCAGCCCCCCATTTTGAAACCCTTATAACTTCGTACCGGAAGTGGTACAAACGAAAATTTTTGCGGTACATTCCGGCATAAACGTAGCACAAACAATTGGCATAGGTTTTGTTTCGAAATTCCAAGTTTTGAGGCTTCCGTTTCTCCAGCCCGCCCACTTTGAAACCCTTATAACTTCGTACCGGAAGTGGTACAAACGAAAATTTTTGCGAAACATTCCGGCACAAACGTAGCACACACGATTGGCATAGGTTTTGTTTTGAAATTTTTAGATGGGGGCTGGCCTTTCCCCAGCCCCCACTTTGAAACCTTTATAACTTCGTACCGAAAGTGGTACAAACGAAAATTCTTGCGGTACATTCCGGCACAAACGTAGCACACACGATTGGCATAGGTTTTGTTTTGAAATTTTTAGATGGGGGGCTGGCCTTTCCCCAGCCCCCACTTTTAAACCCTTATAACTTCGTACCGGAAGTGGTACAAACGAAAATTTTTGCTGTACATTCAGGCACAATCCTAGCACAAACGATTGACATAAATTTTGCTTTGAAATTTTTAGGTTGGTGGGCTGCCGTTTCCGCAGCCCGCCACTTCAAAACCCTTACAATTTCGAACCGGAAGTGGTACAACCGAAAATTTTTGCGGTACATTCCGGCACAAACGTAGCACAAACGATTAGCATAGTTATTGTTTCGAAATTCCAAGGTTGCAGTCTTCCGTTTCTGCAGCCCCCCACTTTGAAACCCTTATAACTTCGTACCGGAAGTGGTAGAAACGAAAACTTTTGCGGTACATTCCGGCACAAACGTAGCAAAAACGATTGGCATACATTTTGTTTCGAAATTCCAAGTTTTGAGGCTGCCGTTTCTCCAGCCCCTTCACTTTAAAACCCTTATAATTTCGTACCGGAAGTGGTACAAACGAAAATGTTTACGGTACATTTCGGCACAAACGTAGCACAAACGAAAAGTTTTGCGGTACATTCCGGCATAAACGTAGCACAAACGATTGCCATAGGTTTTGTTTCGAAATTCCAAGTTTGGAGGCTGCCGTTTCTCCAGCCCCCCCCCCCCACTTTAAAACTATTATAACTTCGTACCGGAAGTGGTACAAACGAAAATTTTTGCGGTACATTCCGGCACAAACGTAGCACAAACGATTGGCATAGGTTTTTTTTCGAAACTCCAAGGTGGGGGGGCTGGCGAAATGCACCTTTCATGGACGTCTATGCACTATATAAACTTCAACTTCCCTGCAATAAAAAAGGAAGTATATTTTCCTGTTTCTGTATCGGAGCGTCGCTCTTCCGTCAAAACTTTCGCTCTCTGCTCCTGCTCCACTATACTACACCCCAGAGTATTATCCCCCTCCACCACAAATGACGCACTTCATTTTGCACACATTTGATGTTCTTTTATGTTGTTCAGCGCTCCCTAGTGAGCATGGTTTAAATCTAAATTATGCGTCATCTATGTAGAAATTTTATGATTTTATTTTACACAGAATAATCTTGAACTTTCTGTCTCTTCTTTAAATCTCATAAGAATGTTTGAAATCACATTTGCTCT
Organism: Thermobia domestica; assembly: GCF_964235325.1. Taxonomy (NCBI): domain Eukaryota; kingdom Metazoa; phylum Arthropoda; class Insecta; order Zygentoma; family Lepismatidae; genus Thermobia; species Thermobia domestica. The sequence goes on from NC_137468.1 coordinate 15,201,547, forward strand.
TCCCAATATACTTACTTTTCTTTTTCAAAAAGGTTAACTGTGAGACTGCCGCGAGCAGTATTGAGAAACTTCCTCTCTCCAGAGAACTTTCAACAAACATATCTCTCCTATTTTGTATGTAATTCGAAATTCTGAACTCGCAAAGCTATATACGTACACAAAATAAAAGAAATGTTGTGTGTCCTTTTTTGTATTTTATTTACTTTGAAGATAGCAGACTATAGTTTCCTTTTTCTATAAATTGAAAAAGTACATAATACATTTCCTACTTTTTTAACATTTCTTTCACTATTTTCATCTTATTTACATCCTGCTAAGAAAACGAAAACCTAAAAGATATTCCGAAGCTAGAAGAAAAAAAAAATATCTATTCTGAAAGCTTTAACAGGTATGGAACGAATATTCTATAAAGGAAAAGTATTCTTTAGTGCATTTCGGTTTTCATCAAGTATATTAATTCCATCTTTTGTGCCGGGAGATGAATTTCATCTTCTTCTGTGTAGGTCACCTTCCATTGCAATTGTTTGACATGCTTACTTCGTCGTGTCATGATTACTTTTCATAAGTTACGTGCACAAGGGGCGTCATCATTTGGGAAAGCCAAAGGGGCATTTGTCCCTTCGTGAATTTAATAATACTAATCTATATACTGTATACGTGTGTATAAATGAAAGTGACTATGTTTCTGACTTTCTAACTCTTGAACCACCCAACAGATCTCGTTCAAATTTTCAAAATAGATGAAGTTCGGGCAAGGGATATTTTTTACCATTTCCCTTTGAAGGTGGAACTTGGGGCAGGAGGAGGGGAGATATATACACACACGCTCGGTTATACAGTGGAAACGGGTTTTAATCCTGCTTAACACTGGATAAAGCTGTAAACTACGGTTTAGCCCAATACTTGATCAGATCCTGGATCCGCCACTGTATAGAGGGAGAGAGAGAGAGAGAGAGAGAGAGAGAAAGAAAGAAATGATCGAAAATGAACTATATTAGTGTCGAATCTATAGTTTTCGGGGTCGCTGAGATAAACAGTGACACTTCCGATGCCGTTTAAACCCAAATTCACCCCCAATTAGTACTCCTAATGGAGGATGGTGACATGTAAAAAATAATTGAAAATGACCGACATTAGTGTCAAATTCATAGTTTTTGGGGACCATAAGTTGATTGGTGACAGTTTGGGTGCCCTTTATATCAAAATGAAATTTGTTCTTCCCGTGCGAAGAACGTGTATTCTGCTAGTATAGTAATAAGAAAATATTAAATTGTTATATCAGTGATAATATGGTTTTCCCTTGTACAAAATCTAAATGGACGCCACTGATGTGCACTCTTATTTATTTATTTTTACTTTAACGTTGCTCAATATTATGCTCCGAAGGCAAGATAGGTGATGAAGATGCTAACGAACGAAATATTGGTATAGAAAAATAGGAAACGGGAGTACCATGAGAAAACCCATGCACAAGACGTTGTCCAACACGAAGCTAATTTGGCGAAAGCTGTCATTGAACCAGGGACACATTATACAAGAGGTGAGCGCTCTACCGCTGAGCTACCACGGCCTCTTCTGCACCCTTGGTTAGTTCTACGTATTATATCAAAGATTAATGCAAATGATCTTCCGAAACACTAACAAAATTTGAATGTCACTCGGATCCATAATATAGATAGGGGACACAGTGGGTCAGTGGTAGAGCGTTTATCTCTGGTAGGTGGAATACCTGGTTCGATCCTCGGCTGGGTAAGTTTGTGGTAAAACAAAATCGTGTCTGTGGTTCTATTCGGGGCACTCCCGTTTCCTCCCACTTTCTCATTCAAGTTCTATATAGTTTATAGTCACTTCGATAAAATCACTTTGAAGTAGGCCAAGTCAACGGCTGCTAGACAAACAAACAAAGACACAAACAAAAATGAAAATGAAATCTTTTTTTTTTTTTTAATTTAAGATTCCACGATTATGCCCTTTAGGCTAAGGGTGACTGACAATTAAGGCAAGTGAATGATGATGGCTAATTGGTGGAATGGGAATCGGTCGGAAACGGGATTACCCGGCGAAGATCCACGGATACAATGTTCTTAACCACAAATTCATTTAGCCTGATATCGACCTAATGACCCCACGCACTAGAAATAGGATCTCTACCACAGAACAACAGTATCCAACAAAAGACACAAACAAATACTGATTTTTTTTAAAAAAAATAAGAAAGATATATATAAGAGCTGATAACTCAAGTATGAAATATCGTATGAAAGTTGGGTAAAAGAAGGTAGCTATTTTATGCTTAGATTGCATTAATGTTCCAGTGGATATAGAATGTGTTCCCGTTCTCATTTCCATTTTTCGTTTCTAGAAGATCTCATCAATGTCTTATGTTTCGAGGCTAACCCTGTCTCTTCTTTTCAACATCCACTGATACGTTCATGGAATTTAGGCTCAATATGATCTTTACGTTCTCTATTCAACCTTCATCCCAAAATTTTGTTATGAAGTTATCGCACTTTATTTTATTGTTCTGATCAAATTTTTGTATGCTATGACCAGTGACGGTAAAAGAGGAGACAAAGGGAGCGGGCACCTCAAGATTCTAACCCAGCGTTTCCCAACCGGTGTGCCGCGAATGGGTCGCTGGTGTGCCGCAAGGAAATCGAAACAAAATTATTAATTCTATAGCAATCAAGTTGCAGGACATAGAGAAAAAGGTATATTTGTATTTCACATTACTACTATGAATCTAAAATGTAAAGTTTCCTACTGTGTTACTTTTCTGTAGAACATTTTTCTGAACATTTCTATTTTTTTTAAGTATTTGTTATCATTGTTATGACCATTATTGCTTCTTTATTGTTGCAAACTATTTCGTAACTTGAAATTTAAAAATAATATTCAATCCTTCCGGCAAAGTAAATACGCATACGAATTACCTACATTTGTGTTTTGAAAGTAAAAAAGTGGTTTTTTTTTTTTTTTTTTTTTTTTCGTCATTTAGCGATCCTTCTTCTTAATGAAAGGTTGGATACAATTTTCGAAAAAGAAAGTGTATTTTTAACAACTTCAGCCCTATATCTGATTACATTTTTTTTTTTCAAAATGAAAAATAATATATTTGAATCTTCATCAGACATTAATTAGTATATATGTTCATAATATTAAAATATTATTGATATACAATTTTAATCGAAAGAAAAACTATTGTCTAGGACCTATTATATATAAAACAATTCTTCTCATAGTAGAAACACCTCGTCCAGTTCCTTGCCAGGTGGTAAAGTGCCAAGGACCGACGAGACGTTACCACGTTGGATAGAAATGGATATGCGCTGTATAAGATAAGGTGTGGAGCGAACTTCGCCGGAAACACAAGAAATGCGTCTTCCTACCTCCCTAATGAATTCAAAACTTCCTGCACCCCAAGCACCACTTGTTTCAATAGCGATTGGAGTGAAAACAAACTTTTCGAGAAGGTTGTTGTATTTTCTTTGCTTTTCAGCTTCTCTGCGATTAGCAACAGCTCCAGCGTTCAGTACTGACAGAGGGAGACTTGAATGAGCGTATGTATCAGCGCATGTGAAGTCCCACAATAAACATTTACCTCTCATCCATGGAACTAGTGTCATCCCATCCGGTCGCTTTCCATCCGAACGACAGCAACCAGAAGGTTCCCGTATTGAAGAAAATCCAGCTTTGTTGAGGGTTCGTAGTATTATATCATTTACCGAGGAATGTCGGGCGAATCTACCAGCGCTCTTCATGCATGAAAGGCCATGCAGGCCACGTTGGTTAACCTCATCCCCACAAGCTGGACAGCGATGAGGCTCACAAACTGCTAAGCCTAAACGTAAGGCTACAGCAATTCGAAAGCTGATTACAATTGTTTTCTATTTTTAAATTAAAATGAAAAATAAGCATAATGATTTACCACGGGGTAAAACCAGTGATGGAGCTTTCTTCTCTGTGGAAAGGATGTCAGTGATGAGAAAAAATTACTACAGTATTTTATATTTTATAATAATAATAATAATAATAATAATAATAATAATAATAATAATAATAATATGTGTGCCGCGACAATTCAAGTTACCCTGAAGTGTGCCGCAAGTTGGAAAAGGTTGGGAAACGCTGTTCTAACCCTTCAATCCCGACTGCTTCCCAAACATGAATGTTTATGTAGGTCACGTAATATAAAAGTATCCTTTTTGGTTAAAAAAATAGCTGTTTCTCTCCTTGCTCGAATCCTAAGAAGGAAAGTTGGTGTCATCACTTTCTACGACTGTGAAATTATGTGTCTGTGCACCCAAAATTATATATTCTGGAGGCACAAAAATGGCTCAGTGGTAGAGCGCTTACCTCTAGTACTTGGGGTCGCTGGTTCGATCTCAGACCAAGTAAGTTTCTGGTGGACAACATCGTGGGTTTTCACGGTGGTACTCCTGCTTCCGACCGCTTCCGATTTCATCAATTCTTCCATCATCATTCACTTGCCTTAATCATCCGTCTCCCGTAGTTCAACGCAGACCCCGCAGTGTTGGGATTTAAAACAGGCGGTGTGTTACGTGCTTAACACAACCGGTGTTGAGCGGTGTTAAATTCGGAAGGCATAATCGTGGGACGTTAAACTGAAAGATTTCATTTTCATTTCATTTTTGTGTGTCTTTGTTTGCCTAGTATATAAGTCCACACCGTTGACTTGGCCTATTTCAAAGTGATAGACAACAGACAAGAGTCGATAGGCTATATAGGTTTCGTTTCGTATCCTAAGGGGCAGGAAGGGCTTCAAAAGAGAGAAGGTGATTTAAAGTTTATGTGTTTTAAAAAATAGAATATCTTACGAATTTTTCACATTAGGAAGACGAAACTCGGTTGTAACCACATTTTTTAAAAAATAAGTTACCATCCACATATGACTCACAATCTGAAAAAAAAAATACTATGGCGATGAGACACTCTAGAGACGTGAAAATGAATGACATATACAAATAAAATCCAAACTGATCAATATTAGTATTGATACAATAGATTCAATATCACATACTGAAAACTAATGCAGTGTTTTTTTTTAACACAGGCCACACAAAAACTTTTAATAAAATACTGCTTGTGCTCAGCGGCATCTTTCATATTCTAAATTACAAGTTTTACAGGTTTGTTTAACTAAACATTGACGATCTCTCATAAGAAAAACATGCACAGTCTTTCACAAAAAATAGCACCACTTTGAAAAAACTGTCACATTGTTAATGCTAGCACTATTTGCACACCTCGTTGATCACACACCATTCAACTAGTCTTTTAATAGTTTCCTAATGTTTATGTTCTACTGTAGTAGCCTACATAAGGTAGGTGCAGGTAAATACGCCATGTTAACGGTTTTGGATTTTTAAGGCCTTAATTCTCGTGAGACATAAAGAGCAACACATGTGCGTTGCAGAGTAGCCTTTTCCGGGTGTACAAAAAATGTGGCAATGATGCCACTCACTTCTATGTTGTACCCAAGGTAAAAGAAGAAAGAATTACAAACTGGCGTATTTACCAACACGTGCAGGTAATTACGCCAAGTCTACGATTCTACTAAAAACCTGTAATAAATTTTGCAACTGCTTTCATCACCTGTATTATACGAATTCAATTATTACTACACAACATGGCTGAATTAAGAATAGAATTACCAAAGTGCAAGATGAAGATAAAAAGATAAAATGTAAAAATGATAATCTCCAAAGTTTAAATGTAGTTCCAAATTGAAAGGTTGTAGCACACAAGAAGATAAACAAACAGTGTCACTGTACTGTGACTTAGAAAAAACTACACTGATATTACATGGAACATGTAGGACAAATGAAAACATCTTTGTCTTCTACAGTCAGTCCTGCACAAGCCCTGGCGTATTTCGCTACACCATGCTTGGTATTGATTTAGTAGCCATGGAATCACAAATATTGAAATTACACTTACAAATTTCTGTCCTGAGTTAATACGGTACTAATAACGAATACTTATCTCTATTGAAATAATAACGCCCTTCCACTGAACCTTCCCGAAGCAAACAATACTGCACGGCGTGGTGGTCTCAGCGCTGTCTCCCGGAGTACTCATCAAATCGGACTTGTCCAAGCCCGTGGCACATATTGGAGTCACACTCTAACGGATTTGGTCGGAAACGTCCCAGCACTGAACATTTGGCGTATTTAGCTGTACTGGCGTATATATCTGCAGTTACCTTATATGAACATTAAAAGAAGTACTAAATTTTATGCATTAAATTTCCTTACAATCCACAAATTCATTTAATGTATATTTTTTATTATTGGGCTATTCGGACAATGTTTATCGCTAAACGGTGGAGAACTTATTGAAAGTAAACGAAAAGGAGAAACTTGTTTACCGCATAATCTTTATGACATTTCAGTATTTTGTTAGACCGGCACAAGCTGCTTCTAATCCTGCAAGCCGACGAGGCAGCTGTTTAGTATCTTTACAAGTGTTTCACACAAGTAATATCCAGCTCATGGTGCTATATTCGAGCCAGTTCCTTAGTGAGTTGCCTTGTAGTTTTTTGTGATATAATATGCCATACATTCCCAATGTGATTCATATCTAGAGAATATTGTGGCCATCATAATCTTAGAAAACCCATGCTTGAAAACAATTTTTCTACATTACGTACCCTATAATACAGCGCATTGTCATCTTGAAAAATAAAAAAACTCAAATTCGGACCTGAGAAATAGTCAGCAGCTTGTTGTAGTAACATTTGATTCAGAATATGAATCTAATATGCCGCATTAACTTGTTTATTCCAAATTCCAATTTAGCCCACTGCGAAAGCATCCCTACAACGTGACAATTTCATCAAATTTCCTTCTTTCGGAAATACACTTTTGCTTCATACTTTCTCCTTTTCTCATCCACAATTTTTCTCCGCTGTCATTTCCCACAATCATAAATTTATCCGAGAAAATTAAGTGCTTTTCCTATTCCTTACCCCAATCTCGTACTTACTCACGAACTCTCTTCTAGCGTTTATATTTTTATCACTTAAAAGTGGTTTCTGACTTGGAGTTCTCTCATGTAACTCTTTTCCATCCAATCGTCTGACAACAGTCACCCGGCTTATGCTGTAACTGCATTCGAATGAACAGACGCTTCAATTTCCCTGAAGCTGGAGACTGTCTGATACAACCAAGCGAACAATATCTCGATCCATTCTCTCAGTTGTTTTCATTTCCTGACACACCGTTCTCCTTTAGGCCATGCATTATGCTCTTCTTGCTTCTGTATGGTTCTATCAACGAAAGTATGATGCATACTTAGAATTTTGGCGACTTGTCAATTTGAATAGCCCTCACCTTGTACTGTCAGAATTGGTCCTTATTTATGAAGGCTTGTGATACACACTCTTTTCCCATATTGCAAATTTCCAAAGGAGGGTGATAATCTTCAATAGCTTATAATGTATGTGAAGCAATAAACGTAAATAACAACAACGTAAATAAAAGAAACACTCAATGGTACAGATTTTTCATTAAAAATACACTTTACGCTGCTCTAGAGCGCAAATAAAACAAGTATATTAAGTACCACCACTGTCATATTGAGTAAAACGATACCAAAGGATACCATCTGAAGTACTGTAGCAAACAAAATATTGGTATAATCCTCCTCAAACTTAAAGGTTGTTGCAGACATCGAGTAGATACCATTATGTCACGGAGTGGATTATTTAAACAGCAAATATAAGGAAACTCGTACGGTTGTTTTGAGTGGTGCTATTATTTTGTGATTGACTAACTTATCTTCTCTGTGGTTCTTACACGTTTATATTCTGATAAGTCTTGTAGTTATCTTTCAGCGCAGTCCAAACATCAGTCAAGAAAAAAGCTATATATTTAGTGAAAAGAAGAAAGACACACACACACACACAGAGAGAAAGAGAGAGAGAGAGAGAGAGAGAGAGAGAGACAATAGAAAGGAGAAAAATCATGTTTCTTAGAATTACATTAGCAACGCGCACGTTTCCCCTCATATGTCTGGCGATGTTTCGTCATTTCCGGGTCAGACCGGAACTATCTGTGTCACGGGCCTGTCCGGACCATCTCAGCTCGTGGTTCTCTGCAGGTCATCGGGTCTGGAGAGTCATAGCTCTGACTGTCTCTGGTTCTTATGGGTAACAGGTCAGCAAGTTCGTGCTCCGTTTCATCAGTGTATTCATACACCCTGTATAGATAAGCATTTTATAAGAAGCGGCATGACTTAAAGTTGAGCTTTCATAGCAGGGTTTATGTTCTAGCGGAAGGAAGTAGCTGGCTGCGAATGTGCTTTAATGAGTAAAACTTCATTTTCTATAGAAGTAGTGAACTAAAGTATAACGTACTTATTGAGCAAAGAGTTAATAACAAGAGTCTTTGTGTGTGGCGTTAATTAAAGAGAAGAGGGTATCAGGTTAGCAGAGAGTAAACAGTCTCTCTTCTTTTTCTCATTTTTTTTTTCAATATGGTTGAGTGTACTTAACGAGCTTTCTGCCCGTGGATTAAAGTACTCTGAACAAGTGACAGGTAGCTATGATGAAATATCGATGATATTTAATTTCACTAGTTTTAGTAACAAAAAAACTTTACATGCACTATAAAGTGTTTGAAGTAGGTAAAAAAAAAGAATATATATTCCAAAGGAACTCTGAGAAGAGTTAAGGAAGCTTTTCTGAAGTGATAATCCAACTCAATACGTGGATTTTATTCCATGTACTGAATGGCAGAAGGAAATAGGAAAAATTTCAATTTATGTAAAATGAGCTAATAAAGACACAGAAACGCATGTACAGACTATCTCCATTAACAATTAGATTAATATATTGTATTGGCACTTATATATCATTTTACTTGTTGAAGATGGTATAGAAAAGATGGATGTTCCGCATCGGCGTACGGTAATCTCCGGAGTGTTTCATGTCTCAAGAAACATCAGTGATTTCTTCTTCAATTCTTCCTTTATTTAATATTTCAACTGAGAGTTAGTTGCAGAGCGTGTGCTGTACGTTTTACTATTGAGATGGTGCCACAGAAGGAAAATGAAATATTTCAGTTTAACGTTCCACGATTACGCTGTTTAGATTACGGGAGACGAATGAAGGAAAAAAATGTTGGAATGAGAATGTCGGAGGAATCCCACGGACACGATGCTCTCCTCCACAGATTTTTTTGTCTAGAAATCGAACCAGAGATCCCACTACCAGAGGTATGCAGTCTAACACTGAACCATAACTCCCCCTGTCTCTCACAAACAAATCTCAGACATGAGTTCAGGGAATCTCGGAAGGCATGGCGTATCACCGTCTCGGTTTCTAATGGAAACACATGTCATACCATTCAAATGTTTTATTGTTACTAAATTATGAAACCTTCTCAATGATGTCTTAGCAACTCCGAACAAACACCAGCGCTACAATGTTATTTAAAATTTCCCGTTATCTGCATCATCCTGTACTGACCAACAGTAAGTATAAATGTTTGTTTGGTTGTAACTGTAAGATATCGCATGAAAAAGATCACGGAAATAATGACCAACATCGACCTCAGATCCAAAATCAAGAAACAAGTATACAAACTGATATACAAAAATTACAATTATTACTGGAAATTAATGCTGTCATCCATTTTGAGCACTTTAAAAGCAAATAGCTTCTATTGTACTAAAAATTTCATTACTTATCGATAGTACGAAAAGTTGTAAATAGTTGGAAATTTCCATAACTGTTCTCCAAGTGGATCTGTATACAACCAAATGTTGTTTTGTCACGTTTCACAAAAAAGTCCAAAATAAGCCTGTTTAAAGCAGGTCTTATTCGTAAAAAAGTACATAATGATCCCTTTTGGTTGTTGCAATGGTCCAAGCAGCAATTCTGCGTAGCACAACAACAAATGCTGGTTTTCTTATATGTAAATAAAACAAATAGGAAAGCTTAGTTTGCTGCGTGTAGGGGGCACTGAATTCTACTTCGCCCAGGGCGCCACAGCTTTGGTAGGAAATTACTATCACTTCTAGTTGTGAAAATATCATGTCATACAAACTAAACTTCATCACAATGTTGTAAATGTGGCACTGTTATTTGTTTTCCCAAAGAATTTCGTTTTTAGAATTTATCAATTTGTACTGAACTGTTTCAATAAATAAGAAAAGTTCATTCGGACGCAAAAATTGATTATTAAAGTGTTCGGTGAACAAATCTTGTGAATAGCATTCAAAAAAAAGAAAAAACAAAACTTGAATTCTTTCAAGAGCACCATTCAGTTTTCGTATTATCACAAGCAACAAATTGTTAGCCGTAGCAATGCTTCTAATTTCACACACACCTACACAGAATATATATATATATATATATATATATATATATATATATATATATATATATATATATATATATATATATATATATATATATATATATAATGGCAGAGGCAAGGAAAATAATAGACTTTTTTCTTTTCTATTTAAACAGAAATTAATTTGACAAGAGCAGTTTCAGGTTTTTCCTCGAAAACTCTTCTTACCCCATTTGTTTTACTGTAAAACATCCTGGTAAAAAAGAAAAGTTAAGTTTAAATCAACACTTTTTCTTTCACTAATAAACATTTATTTAAAAGCAGATTGAAATTGAAAATGTTAATAAGGAAAATGAGTTTTGTAACTGTATTATTATTTGTTTTAGAAACGGAAGGAAGTAAGAAAGCTAAACTAAAATGAGATTTTATGGCAATTATTTTCACGTTACAAGGGAAAACTGCTGTGTAGAAAGAGATTACGTGCAAATATTGTCTTTCTCTGTTTGAGGTTCAAGCATACAAGAGATTGCATTTACAAAAGTTTTCAGAATAGGAGAAAAAAGATATTTTGATTGTTTAGATTGTGACAAATCCTTCAGACTACGAGAGATTAATTAAAATTTTAATTCACAAATTAAACTTTTTTTAAAGGTTAGTTTTTTTTCACAACCGCATCTATGTAAAGCGCACACAGAGAGAAACATACATGGCGTACATTAAAATGTAGGTTACATGCGTAAATCCTGTAGTTTGTGGACTTAACATACGACTATATGTGACACCCTGCACTAAACGTATAACTGAAAACGTATCTGGTTTGGGTACAAAACCTCGCCTCCCAAAACCTCGCCAGGCCAAAACCTCCCCACCCAAAACCTCGTGGGACAAAACCTCGCCTTGCCAAAACCTCGTCTTCCAAAACCTTGCCTGGCCAAAACCTCGCCGCCCAAAACCTCGCCTGGCTAAAACCTCGCCACCCAAAACCTCGCGGGCCAAAATCTCGCCTTGGCAAAACCTCGTCTTCCAAAACCTCGCCGGGCCGAAACCTCGCCTGGCCAAAACCTCGCCGCCCAAAACCTCGCCTGGCCAAAATCTCACCGCCCAAAACCTCGCCAGGTCAAAACCTCCCCACCCAAAACCTCGCGGGCCAAAATCTCGCCTTGCCAAAACCTCGTCTTCCAAAACCTCGCGGCCCAAAACCTCGCCGGGACGAAACCTCGCCTTGCCAAAATCTCGTCTTCCAAAACCTCGCGCCCCAAAATATCGCCATACCCAAAATCTCGCCTGACCAAAACCTCGTTGTAATGATCTCGCGACACAGAATCTCGCCTGGTCTAAATTAAGCAAGACGTAGAAATGTGAACGGGGAAGAAATGTCGTCAGGTTATAACCTCTTCATGACGATTTCTTCAATGTAGAATGTTCTATATATTACTATATGTATATATTTAGCGATAACACATAATTACATTATAATAATGACAAGAAAAATTCTAATGCATGCTTTGGAAATCTATATATGTAAAAATTAAATGACTATGTTTGTTACATTATACCTCTTGAGCCATCCTACCGATCTCAATCAAATTTTCAACATAGATGAGGTTCGAGCCTAGGATGTCTTTTATAATTTCACTTTGTCGGCACAACAAAAGGGAGGGGGAGTGATATATATATATATATATATATATATATATATATATATATATATATATATATATATATATATATATATATACAGAGCCGTAGCTAGAGATTTCGGCCCCTACTCTCACCACACCATGCTCTTCCTTCCTTTTTTCTTTTTACTTATAAGAAAAGCAGCAGATATTGTTATACTACACTGAATTTTTATTAAGCTGCAGGCGAGATTTTGGCCCACGAGGTTTTGGCGGCGAGGTTTTGGCAACGCGAAGTTTTGGCCCGACGAGATTTTGTCCGGTGAGGTTTTGGGCGGCGAGGTTTTGGCCACCCGAGGTTTTGGGCGACGAGGTTTTGGCCACGCGAGGTTTTGACCGGCGAGATTTTGGGCGGCGATGTTTCGGCCGCGAGATTTTGTCCGTATCCCAACGTATGTTCTATAATACTTTCCGTATAAGTGTTCCACCTATACGTACTTTCCGTATGAAAGAAAGAATTGTATATATGCGGTTAGGATCTCACATACAGATGGACATACGAGTATATATGCGGTCAGTGTTACGTATAACAGGTTGCTGAAATACGTAACACTGTTAGATGTCAGACATCCTACAGCTGCACGGTGTAACATCTAAGCGGGAAAAAGGAGTACGTGTGTAGTATGAATATTGTATACTCTGTATAGATTTCTGTAATAAGCATTTAGATATTGTATATTTGTACAATAAACCCTGGCCAGGATAACGGATTTTTCTCAGTGCTAACGGAGCTAACATGAAACTTCTCACGTCACAAGTATAAAATATGTATCTATCCAACATTAGTGGATTTAAAAAGTAACAAAAATAGTGTTATTTTATTAATTTTTATTTTTTATTTTTATTTGTCAACAACACAACAGGCTTCATATACGGTTCATATAACCCCAATCACGATATTGGTGAATTGCAAAATAAATTTACAACAGTTTTCTTAAACATATAGTTCATATTACATATGTCGATTTCCTTGTGTTCGTTACATATGTTGTTATAGGAAGAGCAATGTTCTCCAGATTGGTGACTTCAATAATACATTAGTCCTATCTTTTTTATATATATAATAGAACAGACCAGTTATCAACAAGAGTTTTAAGTGTCGGGACACGAAAATTAAGTATCGATCAGATTCATACAGTAAAACTCGTTTTGTATTTTTTATGGAGAAAAACTAAAACTATCACATGTCGCCTTTGTTCAAATATGGAGATACATAAGTTCTCTATTAATGTAAGATAGTTTTCGTAAGATGGGTAGATTGCAGTTCTCTTGTAGCCTAAGAATTTAATTAATTTAGTTTGAACTTTTTCCAGTTGGTGGCCACATTGCTGTTGCGATGGATTCCAGATCACAATAACATATATTCCAGTTTTGATCGGACATAGGAATAATGTATTTGTGTTAGTGTGGTAATGTTATTAAACTCCTTTCCAGTTCTTATTATGAATCCTAATATCTAAAGAGATTCGTTAACTATGTTCATGACATGGTTACTAAATATTAGTTTCGTATCAAAAATTAACTTCAAGATCTTTGACTGAATTTAATCTACTCTTTTATTGGTTCGATAAGAAGCTTTAACCAATCACGGGGTGACCTTTGACCTCCAATTCTATAGAATTGTGACATTGATTCAAAATTGGTGCTGCTCACTACAGTAAACGAGTTAGATAAAAATGATCTTAAGCATGCCCCGAAAAGGCACATTTCCTCTGGCACCAAATTTGACATAAGTTGTATATATGCTGAAATGTAGTATTGTGTCTGTAGTGATAAAATGCCATCAAAATAAGACGAAATAATTAGGCATCATTCTGAAATAGGACAAGGAGTCAAAGTTATTTAAGTGGGCGTCGCTCAAGACAAGATCAAAATTTACATTACAAGATAAATGACAATAATTTGTAACATTGGATGCGGAAACCGTAGCTGATCACTAGAGTAAGACAAAATAATCGAAAGCATCTCTCGATAAGACACGCCTCTTCTCCTTCCAAATTTAATCAAGATTTACTAAAAGTGAAAGTAAAGAGAAAAAAGAAGTAAACACATTTCGTTAGTTTCAAACATCCAATAGAATTAACTCTAATCTGTGTCTGATTCGTCTAAGGAAAATTTGTACTGAACACGTTCATCTTCGTCTGGCTCACTGATTGATAATTATTGTTATCTAAGTGGGCGTCCCTCAAGATATGATCAAAACTTACATTACAAAGTACATTTGGCTATCGTTTGTAACATTGGATGCAGAAACTGTAGCTGACCAGGGATGCAGAACCAACATCTTCCAGTAAACCATATATTTTGGTATGTAATCTCACTAAGCATCCAATCCACTGCTTCGAGGCACAAAGGGATGAACTGAGTCCAGATTCATGACAATGTAGCAGTATGAGTAACCTAATTACACCGGAGTATTGGACCATCATAAAGTTTGTGTTTCCAAGGAAAATCTGCAAAGAACGTTCGCACTGAGATATCATAAACACTGGGGAACAGTGCATTTCCTACATCATCAAAACCTAAATAGCTCGTTCAAAGTCTAGCCATTTTACTGTTTAATATTAACTGCGCAGTTGGTGCCCTTCACCTTCTACAAATAACCTGGTAACCTGCGATGCTGTCTATAAACTGACCCTTCAGGACAAGTAAATATAAGTTAAAAATAGTCCAATACTAAGCATACTTACAGGAGAGTGTTGGGTTCATTGTCAGCAGTATACTGGGCATACAAAAACCTCCAGTAAAGTGACTGCCAAAATGTTTGAGCAGTATTCAAAAGAAGGAACCAATTGAAATATCCAAGGAAGTTTTGGTCCATTTTGAGGCTAGCGTTCCAAATTATTTTGGTCCGAATAGTCATTGACGATGAAACCCAATCCCATATCTATGATATCAAGGAATACCTAACAAAATGCCATTACTCTGAGTCTCCTCGACCAAAGAAGCTCAGCACCCAGAAGTTAGCAAGTTGAGTTGAGTTGATTTTGAGTTTATATGAGTTGAGCAGCGAGGCTATATGAGACGGGACCTACAGATTAACGTGGAATCCGAAACACATGAGCTCCCGCCGGGTATCGAATCCAGGTCTCCCACGCCAAGAAGTTAGCAAGTCGTTGATTCAATTTACTAAAACAGAAACGGTAGTCTCCTGGTGAACTACCTATCTCGCAACACTAATATCATCGGTTAGTATTATTCTAACTTATTGGATCACTTGCACGAGGAAACAACATAGCACGGAAAGTTGTCCAAAAGGGTTATCTTTTGCACGTCAATTGACAAGCTCTCACGTCGAATGTCTTTGTCAATCTCTCACAGGGCTTGCAAATTGAACGTCTTCGGATTCAAATTTGTTCGCCAACTTCTTATTTGCCTAACCAGCTTTCCTCTGATTACACCGGCCCGCGAAATAAAACTTTTTTTTTTCTCCAGCAAAAGGTTGAAGAGGTGATTTAACCTAATTTAGGTGTGCTGATTTCAAATATCGAAACCGTTTTTGACTATCATTTACAGGATTTTTTGCTATTTGCGATCAATTTTTTTATATTATTGTAATTTCGATTGAAACAACCATAATAGAGAATTTGTGAAATTTGAATGGGACATGATCAAATTGCAACGAATATACAAAACACTACTTTATGCAGTAGGTTCATTTGTTAAAGGTATACCTAAATCTCAAAACAAGAGCACTATATTTTTGCCTATCACATACAGTTTGTTGCTATATGAAATAATTTTTTTATATACTGTTTTAATTTGAACACAAAGTTCACCATAATAGACAATATCTGCAATATGAATAGAAATTATCAAATTGTAAAGAATATACAAAAAAGAACTACTTAATGTAACATGTTCATTGCCAGAATGTATGAATTTCACTACAAGAACACTATTTTTTGCTGCGCTTTGATGTGAATGAACGCTGTGTAGATTTGTGTTTATGTTCCTGAGTAGGGTTATCTCGCACTAGACACTAACAGTAATCTGACATCATGCAGACATCCCATCGCCCCTGATGTATTCGTTCCATTTTTTCTATGTCTTGATGAAAATGCTCGCCATGTTCCTCGCTGAATGCTCCTAAATTTGTAGGAAAATAGTCCAGATGACTGTGCAGCAAATGCAATTTTAAGCTCATGTGGCAACCTAATTTCTGAAAGTTCTACAATATGGTTTCGACAAACTGTTGGTAGTTGTCATCTTTAACATTACCCAGGAATTTGTTGGAAACATCCTTGAATGATTCCCATGCCTGAAGCTGTGTTTGGTTCTTCGTCTGAGTGAATGTAGGATCCTTCATAAGCTTGCAAATTTGGGGGCCGTCAAAAACTCCTACCTTAATTGTGGCATCCTGGAAATTTCTGATAGAGGTACCGAAAGCAGAGAGTACTTCTATCCAAACTCTTAACGTACAGCTTCATAATTCCCAATTTTATATGTAAAGGAGGCAATAATACATTTTCAGGATCAGTTGATGGACTATTTACAATGTTTTTTGCTCCTGGTACGAACTGTTTCTCCTTGGGTCACTCAGAGACTAGCCAGTGTCTATCCTTGTCCCAAGAGTTACACTCACACAGAAAACACGGGAACTTTGTATAACCTGTTTGCTGTCCCAATATGATACCGCACACTTTCAAATCACAGCACAGTAACCATCTCTGTTCATTGTATTTCAGTTTCTGCAAAACCATAGATAAATTGTGATAGTTTTCACGAAGAGATTTTGAATGGGCGACTGGCACTGAAGCAAGATTATGCCCATTGTACTTTTGAGAGTTCTTTTACTCTAATCAATAAATAGACGCCAGTCCTTTGCTTGGTAAGCTATTCCAAGATGACGAATCAAGCCAGGGATATCACAGCAAAACAGAAGTCCTTCTTCTTGAATAAAAAAATGCCTGAATTCTTCCTCCCGATTTCTGTAACAATATGAATTTGTTCCAGGAAGTAAAAAGATTTCTCTCTTTTTAATATTGATCCTAAAAGTTCATTCTTTTCTTTAGTAAGGCCTAGGTCACGCGCCAAAACATTTAAGTCACACTGATTATAAAGACGTAAAGTTTTATCTTCAACATCCAGTATAAAGGTATCATCATCACCATCTTCTGCACTTGAAGATGACAAAGACACACCCTCTGGTAACTGTATTGGTGGTTTTGGGACAGGAATATCGGGTCCATGTGGTACGGCGGTTATGGCTGATGGAAGACTCGGATATACAATGTGATTTTTCATTTTCGTATTGAAACCGGACACTTTACATACACAAAAATAAGAGTCGTCAACATGATTTCTTTGTTCCCGCCAAACCATTGGGATTCCGAATGACATTGACGCCAACAACCCTTGGTACTATTGCCGCAGGTTTTCTATATACGTTTTACACACAATATGAGGTACGAAATTCTTATCTTGATCACCTAACTTTATGTTAAAATATATCAAGTGCAAGCTTTTTATAAATGGCGTAATATTTCGCTCCTGACCTTTAATTGTATAATGGCCACATATAGGGTAACTTCGGCAAATAACGCTACCAATTCAACATAATGTTCTGGTACATTCAAGTGTTTTTATATCTAGAACCCTCCGCTATAATACAATGAGAAAACGAAGATCCCTCACACACAATGTCAACGACAATGCACTGAAAATCAGAATGAGTATGAGATGGCGTTATCACCAGACGTGTCGGCAAATAACGCCACATGTTTTACAACAATGGAAAGGTGTCAGAATCGTGACGAAATACAATTTGAACACAACTAAACAATGTTTAGGGCAATATGCTACTTGCTTTGCTGGTACATAAAACTCATAGTCATAGTATATATCGTTACCCGGAAACTCTTGTAATGATTGCGAACCTCTTAACATAACAGCTGCAGTCGGAGCCAGACGACAATGCACAACCAGTGTCACACAATGTTCACAAGCCATTTTTAACAATGGTGCCAGAATCACATTGTTCGTAAAACCAGATCTTGTATTCAATACACTGAATCCACGTTTGAGGACTTCTGGAATCATAGTAATATCCTCCATAGTGCCCACGGAGCATGTCTCCGCGCTTCTTCTTTCTAGAAGATACTTTTTTCTTCGTACCGGAAGAGGTGGAAGGGCCAGCTGTTGCAAACAGGTCTAGTATTGTCAATATTCTCTGGCAGTTGGAGAACGCCCCCTGGGATGAGATTTGCTAATAGTTATTTTAGGTGTAGGCAGAAGCTCGTGATGGTGCGCGCACTCGGTGGTGTTGAAGGAAACATGGAAGCTAGTCATGTGCTTGGAGGTGTTGGTGTGGTGGGTATAACATTTTTGTTAAATGGATGCGCTGAAGCTTGAAATTGTGTTCTGGGGTGTTGCTGAACGGAACCATGCCTGTGAAAACAGTTTTGGAAATAAGCTTCCCAAGTGTTCTTCCGGGATGTGTTCATCGATAACTGTCAACTGCTTCAGAGCACTTACAATTTTAACGATTTGAAGGAGCTTTTGTCGAGCGGTTGAAGTTCAGGGCATAATGTGCAAACAAGCACAGTAGTTGAATATCCATGGTCTCAACAGCATTGAAAATGGTAATATAAAGATGACTGCGATGACAATCTATAAAAGCAGTGCTCGGCCAGGGACCGATGTCTGTTGAAATGATCCAGAATTGTACGGATTTTTTCCTTTGTAACATAGCCTTTAGGTGTCATTGCATAGGTGTTACCTGGAGGAAGATCATCACCAAACTCGTTATTTTTCATTCTTTCCCTTGTATAACACCATTGGAGTGATCCAATTTGAACCTGATCCATTGATGCAAGCAATAGCACTCACAGTGTCAACTTTCTCGCCATGTGTGGCATTAAGTACTCGCTTGCTCTCTTTCTGTGCCAGAATTTTTAGGCTGCTGTTGTACGTTAGTTGTAGCTCAGTTTCATCTACATTGTAAATAAGTTCAGGATTGTCACGTAAGTTCATAGCATCACGTGTATTTCCCAATTTGTTCACTATAGTTCTGTTAAAATGTATGAGTTTACCATATCTCAAATTTCCCGCCTTTCTGCACGCGTTATTCGAGTGTCTTGCCATGAAAGCATAAAACCAGTCTTTTCCGGCTCTCTCACTACGAAATGGATTAGTTATAGCGTTCTCTTCACATATTCTATACGCGGCATCTGAAAAAAATTTCTAGTTAAACCAAATCTAACTGCTTGTAAAAGAATTATTCTCTGTTTGATTCTTCTTCCAGTTCTGTAAAAATACAGATCTGTGATCATGTTTTCGAATGGGTTTCTCGTCCTTTCGTTTTAGCCAGTCTCTTAACGTTCTGCGAGAAATGTTAAGCCCACATGCAGCCCTTGCAATTTTCATACCTTGCTCGATGTCGTGATAGCTTGACGTAAATCACTTGGCCCGTATGTTTTGATATTCCCTTGCCATCTGGGAAAGAAAATGAACAAATCATCAGACGTCGCACATTTCATAGCCACTTCGAAGAAAAACAAACTTTTAACACCAGTATTAGTTTTGATTAGCGATCAAATGGAGTGGCGTTATTTCCCGACACGATAACGGTGTTGTTTTCAGAAGTAATCGACATTGTTTTGACCATCCTTTCTATACTAAGAACAGCGATCCTGCATATTTTATCTATATCTTAATATTATGCAAGTTTGGTTCTTATACCTCTAGTAATAGTAAAATCTTACTTTTACACAAACAATTCGCGTACTTTGTTTGACGCACTAAAAATTTGCGAGGTGTTTCCTCTTCTCCTTGGCTACTACGTCAACACTTGTTCACTGCTTTATCTCTACTGATACGTGGCTGGCCACTAGTCTTTGTGTCTACAAAGACAACAGGTATCACTGCTTATCACACACCCATAAATGGTCACCTTAGGAACCACATGTTCATGATAGCACTGTGGAAAGTTTTAAATGGCGTTATTACCCGATTGGCGTTATCTGCCGAAGTACCCGTACAACAGAAAGAGTTTGGATTGTTCACACATTTTCGCCTCCGAACATCACTGCCACTTGCCATTTTTAACATAAACTCACTCACGGATCGACTTGAAGTGCATGTTATAACTTGTAGACAAAGAAGTGACACATGTTTCTAGAATCACCTCTCAGACTAAAGAACTTAGCGTATTGACCTTGTCTGGCACTGCGCATGCTCGAACTACAACTGTTATTTTTGTTGTTCAGGTGTTACTTGATAATTACCTAATCCTTTCCAAAAGACAGTACATACAACATTTTATCTCAGACATGTCTATACCTGCATTCCATACATCCAATACCAACCTTATTTACAAAAACGAAGTTCCATTGGCATACACATGACAAGGACTTGTGACAAATCTGTACGTGATGCGAAACAACTGTTATTATTTTTTACATGAGGACGCTAAGTCTAACGTATATCACATAAAATTATATTTTTGCCGGAAAATCTTCGGAGGATGGTGTAATCATTTGGTCTCAAACTTGAAGAAAAATCTCAAGGGAGATCATATTGAAGACAATGCTGACAGTCTAATATGCTCTTACATTGGCTTCAGGAACAAAAAATGGGAATTTTATTTGCAGAAGTTAAAAAAAAAATACGCAGCAATATTGTTGTACTAAATGCATCGATCTGCGGGGGTGTAATGTTAAATAACTGCTTAATTTCACACCATTAGCTCTACTCTTTTCGGCAATGCCAGGGACTTTTCAGCATCTCCTCCTATATTGAAAAATATTTAAATTTTTAGTTATGTCTGTTGCATGTCACAGCATGAAGGATAAAATAGGTGATGGTTATAATATCCTGTTCTCAAAGCAGCCTTTATTGAGCTCACTTACTTATCACTTGCTGCCCAAGCACATAAAACAGGGTTCATTATTCATAACCTCATTTCACGTTGTTACCTAGATTGTGAGAAACGTGTTTGCAATGTGCTTCTCGGAGCTTTACACGAGGTCTTTGACTACTTGAGCTGTTAACTTAGTTGGTGTAATGCCTATGGTTTTCGGTTTCTACTCCAATTTGAGATTCATCGTTAGGGATAGGTGAGCGAAACACGACATTTTAAAATGATGTTCTCACTCTTAATAATAGAGTACATCAATTTGAATAATAAAATATTCAATTCCTGGTGAAGACGCCTTTCGATAAAATTAAATGAAATTAAATCTTTACGTCCCATATGGTTATGCCGGCTAGGCTAAAGGAGACGGTGATGATGAGAAATGAATGAAAATGGTGGAATGAAGAAAGTGGGAGGAAACGGGAGAACCCCGAGGAGACCCACGCACACAGTGTTTGTCCATCATAAAGTTCATTTGGCGCGAGCTGGGGACGTCTTTCGAGAAGGTGACACTATGGTTCAGTAGTAAATTACTCTTCTCATATGTAAGAGGTCCCTAGTTTTACTCTAGGGCATGTGATCGTGTCTGTGAATTTCCTCAAGGTTTACCCGTTTCCTTTTACATGATCATTCTATTACTTCTTTCACAGCCTGTCACATCCGTCTCCTTTATTTAACAGGCCACACGCGTGGGACATAGAACTGGTAGAGATTTCTTTACGTCTTATTAATTTTTATATGATAAATCATTTTTGCAAGAATGGAATAAAACTGTGAGAGCGTGCATATGTGAAATAGAAGCAAGGATAGAAATGGCGAATGAGACATTCTGAAGTAAAGCTTGTCGCATATTAACCAAACGAAGGCTACCCAAGCCGAAGGAGAGAGAGGCAAGAAATAATTTGGATAGAGAAGCCGGCGTGCGTAGTCACAACATCAAAGAGACGTCTGTGTATACTTGTCACGTTCAAATCGTCCCTAACCGGCTTTCTTTGTACTCAAGCAGAAAATTTATCCTAACCGCACTCGTAAATAATACTCCAAACAAGCCGTAAACTGCACGAGTGTGCTGCCAACAGGACTTGCTGTTGCAATCGATAAATTTATACTAAAATGGATGTATTTTGGTAATATATCAACAACAATGGTGGTATACTAACATTTAAAAAAACATTGAATAGTCCTTTTAAAGTAATCCATACATTAAATATAGAGCTATAAAGATTATATAACATGTTGATTAATTTTACACATCAGTTTCTGAACACGAGCGTAAAAAATTGCGACATCATTTTCTCTTCCAGCAAGTCAACCGGAAGACCACCCTCAACTAGAAGGTAGTGCTCTCAAACGGGTCGGATCGGGTCAGCTCGACTCGGGTTACGGGTCGGGTCGGGTCAACTCGGGTCGGATTGTCGGCTCAGGCTACTCGGGTCGGGTCAATCGGGTCAGCTCGGGTCGAGTCGATCAGGTTGGCTCGGGTCGGGTTGTCGGGTCAGATCAATCGGATCCGATCACGGATCGGGTCACTCGGGTCGGATCGGGTCATCGGGTCGGGTCAGTCAATTCAGGTCACGGGTCGGGTCGGTCTTCAATCCGACCCGTTAAGAGCACTACTAGAAGGACTTGCCGTTTTATTCCTTCTGTTGTTCCGATTCTTTTGAAGCAGCCAGAGAAAGATTTGACCGCGCCGATTTTAACATATGTTCTAAATGAATATGCGATAGGAGGCTTTATTGCATTGCCTACATCCTCATCTCGGCTGCCTTGTTCTCTGGTCAATACACAGCTGGCCTAAGAAATGTGTATTTTATGGGTTCTTAAATAAAGACTCATAAATGTTTCGTATGGAGTATTGTACTCTACGAGGGAAAAATATGGATATTGCACAAAAACGATTCAAAGAATAGAAGCTTCCGAAATGTAGATGTGGAGACGAATACAGAGTTAGCTGGTTGAAGTAAAAACTAATATGTAAATGTTAGAAGTAGCAGGAGAGAAAGAAACGATTTTGGAGTAATTGAAAAGGGAAAGAAAAACTGTTGGGACACTGACTGAGAAGGAAAAGTATGATTAAGTGCTAAATGGTGTGGTGGAAGGAAAAAGAGGAAGATTCTGATACTTAATAGCTTTCTTATATAGCTGTCTGAAGAATGTAATATTTGGGACAATCACGTTACGTCTCTTTACTTCTCATACACCCAGTCAGCGACCAACCGATCGAGAAAATGTAATTGATAAGTTGCTAATTATGTGAAACTCTCTTAATTACTTATATAATTAACTGCAATAAACAACTGACGAGTTCCTATTTACATATTATCCTACACGTACACGAGGACACCCTAATCTAGTACCATATAATCGTTTTGTTGGCTTTTGGCTAAGCGGTTAGCGTACGCGCCTTTGGCGTGGGAGACCCGGGTTCGATTCCCGGCGGGAGCTCATGTGGTTCGGATTCCACGTTAATCAGTAGGTCCACGTCTCATATAGCCTCACTGCTGAACGGGACGTTAAACTCAAAATCAACTCAACGTTTTGTTGGCTTTCCGGATCAGTAAAAACCCCAAGACAAGCTTGATTCTGTATCAGGTATGATGATCACGAGTGACAGGTTGAGAAGCTAGAGAAGGAACTGAGTCCCAAGAGAACGTTGCCGAGGAGAGTTGCCACCAGTTTTCACGCGGCAGATGCAGATTCAACAATGTGGATATGGAGAAGATCCTAAACCCAGAGCAGACTGATCAGTTTGTCATTCTGGAGCGTCGTCTTAAGAAACGTCTAAGTTGTTAAACCCATTATCACTTGCATAAGTCATCTGTCCAGCCAGAGCCGTCCAAGACGTATGAATCATAGAATAATAACGAATAGAAAAGTGTTGTCCTTGAGATCCTTCCTCAAAGTTTATTCCTTCTCTCTCTCGCTCTCTCTCTCTCTTTCTTTCTTTCTTTCTTTCTTTCTTCCTTTCTTTCTTCTATCTTTCACCTTCGTCTGCTATTTTCAGTTTTATTTCTTTTTTTTATGTAGACTTTCTTTATTTCGCAGTCTAGGCAGGGGCCGCGGTGGCTCAGTGGTAGAGCGTTCACCTCTGGATCTTGGGGTCCCGGGTTCGATCCCAGCCCCCGCCAAGTGAACTTTGTGGTGGACAAACACCGTGTTCGTGGGTTTTCTCGGGGTGCTCCCGTTTCCTCCCACTTTCTTCATTCCACCATTTCAGTCATTACTCATCATCAGCGTCTCCTTTAGCCTAACCGGCATAACCGTGGGACGTAAAACTCAAAGATTTCATTTCATTTCATTTCGCAGTCTAGGCAATTAAGTCCCAATTTAGTTGTAAGTCCTAGAACAGGCATGTCAAATTCATGGCCTGTGTCTTATATCCTTATGTCTTTAAACTAAGGGAGACTAGTGATTAATGCAAGTGAATGATAATGGAAAAATTAATGGAATGAGTATGTGGGAGTACCCAAGAAAACCCATGAGCACGATGTTGTCCACCACAAAGCCATCCCTGAATCGTATCAGTCATACATTTTCCCCTCTTGCGGTAGAAAGAAAAAAAAATATGGGAGCTAGTTTTTGATCGCCTATTAGCTTCCATGGAGCTGCCAGCTTATCCGTTCTGCTTTAACTTCTTTTATTATTAACGCAGATATATTCATTTACAATCTAAGTATAATATTTTCATGTTTTTATGTTTGTTTACGTTCTATATTTCTCATAAGTTCTCATTACCGGCAACTACGATTGATTAAAATACCTTTATGTGGGGTATCATAACAGGATTTATATATAAAATTTTAGTTCAAATTCTGAACGACCTATGTTGTCAAGCACTAATTAATAAGCACAGGTGTGGTGCTCTTAAACTAAGTAATATAATGTTTACACAAGATCTCTTTCTATGTAGCAGTAACCCTTTGTAGTATAAAATAAACAAAGTCACACTTTTAGTTTTACCTTTGAGACAAAAGCAATTTTTTATAATTAAAAACCTCATTTCCTCCTGTGTTAGAGTTTCAACGTTTTCTAGGAATGAAAGTCTTTTCAATACGTTATGGAAAAAAAAGTTACTAATTTTCTTTAATGAATTGGCACTGACACACTTTAAAATATTAGGGAAACATTAATTATAAAATAAACGCTATGCTGTATTTGTTTTTAATTAGCAATTATTTTCATTTAAAGTTCTGCATAAAAGTAAATTGTGGATGGAAATTTTGCTTTCACTTTCCATTGTATTTGTACATGTGAAAAGAAAAAAATGAAATTAAATTAAATCTTTGAGTTTTACGTGCCACGGTTATGCCGGTTAGGCTAAAGGAGACGGTGGTGATGAGAATTGAATGAAATGGTGGAATGAAGAAAGTGGGAGGAAACGGGAGAACCCCGAGAAAACCCACGCACACGGTGTTTGTCCACCACAAAGTTCACTTGGCGGGGATCGAACTCGGGACCCCAAGATCCAGAGGTGAACGCTCTACCACTGAGCCACCGCGGCCCCACATGTGAAAAGAATTGTTGTTCTGTTAATTTATTATGTGTGGTAATTAAAATTTATTTTGTTAGTCAATATTGTGGTGGAAAAAATATATTGTTACATTAAGCAGAGCCAAAGGAACTCAACCATTCTGTGATTACCAGCTATATGCTGCTAGAGCACCCATGTTGTGGTTTCCCATGGAGGGGCAAGTATAAGCAACGTTTCAAATATAGTTTCAAATTTTGCTGTAACTAATGTAATATTTCTATTGGGTTTTCGATATTCAAAAGTAAAATTTCCTCTTAGGGGGTCGAGCGCCCCACCTTGTCCCCCCCTGATGGGCGCCCTTGGATATATGCAATACATAACATTAAAATTTAAAAGAAAAGTGCTTCTTTTACAGGGAAAAACCAAACATGATTGATAAGTTGGGCTATCGTATAACTGACTTTAAGAAAAAAAGGCATTTTTCAGATTTCACAAAAAGATTTATACTTACATGAGGTATGGCCAATAAGTATGGTGAATCATTTTATTAGAAACAATGTAATAAGCTTACATGGAATTTTATTAGAAACAAAGTAATAAGCTTACATGGAATTTTATTAGAAACAAAGTAATAAGCTTATATGGAATTTTATTAGAAACAAAGTAATAAGCTTACATGGAATTTTATTAGAAACTAAGCAATAAGCTTACATGGAATTTTATTAGAAACAAAGTAATAAGCTTACATGGAATTTTATTAGAAACAAAATAATAAGCTTACATGGAATTTTATTAGAAACAAAGTAATAAGCTTACATGGAATTTTATTAGAAACAAAGTAATAAGCTTACATGGAATTTTATTAGAAACAAAATAATAAGCTTACATGGAATTTTATTAGAAACAAAATAATAAGCTTACATGGAATTTTATTAGAAACAAAGTAATAAGCTTACATGGAATTTTATTAGAAACAAAGTAATAAGCTTACATGGAATTTTATTAGAAACAAAGTAATAAACTTACATGGAATTTTATTAGAAACAAAGTAATAAGCTTACATGGAATTTTATTAGAAACAAAGTAATAAGCTTACATGGAATTTTATTAGAAACAAAGTAATAAGCTTACCTGGAATTTTATTAGAAACAAAGTAATAAGCTTACATGGAATTTGATTTAATCTCCTTCAAATTACTGTCCTTGGCTAGCAATGATCTTATCCCAACGTTGAATCCATGGCTAGAAGCATTTCTGGAAGGCTTCTTTTGGAAGGGCTTTTAACTGCTGTGCCGTGGTTCTCTCAATGTCATAAATGGCATCAAAACATTTTCCTTTACGCACGATTTTAATTTTTTGGAGAGAGCCAAAAGTCACCTGGTGCTAAATCTGGTGAATAAGGTAGATGCGGACAGACAAAAACCCTTTTTGCGGCCAAAAATTCGTGGATCAAAAGCAAAGTGTGACATGGCGCTTTTTGTGGTGAAGAAAGAAACAATTCATCGTTTAGTCGGTGGTTAAAATGCTTTTCGCGGATCAATACGAGATGTTTAGTTTTTCAGAAAGCCCTCGATTAGTCATTCGCCTGTTTTAACAAAACATTTGTGCCACTTATTTGCACGTTGTCATCTGTTTTGACGGCGAAGGACGTCTCGATTGTTGTTCGCTTTCAACCGACTTCTTGCCGCTTTTCAATCGTTCATACCGCTTATAAACAGTCTTCAATGCCACTGCTTCATCGCTATATACACTAATTTTGACATTTTGTGAGCTTCTTTGGCACATTTTTTGCAGCTTACAATAAAACTAATGTTGGCCGCGAGACAGACACTCTTAACACGTCCTCACTCTTTTGCCTCTGGAAGCCAACTAACATGTCACAACTTGTTCAGCTATTCACAAATAAAAGTATTTATCTGTATCTTTGTTTGTTTGTTTGTAACTGCCTTTTCAAATACGGGAGGTCCTTTTTCCGGATACTGTTAATGAGCAGAGAATATAAAGATATGATTGCAGTGTAAAGCGAGTACAAAGTTGGTATAAGGATAAGACCAGTATCTGTCAGTGAAATATATAGATACGAAGTTTATATATTACGTATGAAGGGTGTAAAGCCAGAATAAACCAACCGGACCTTCTACCGATTTTCAGATATTGATCTTTTCTTATTCTTGGGATGGCACACTGTTCATACTGGTAGAATGAACGTGCTGCAGCCCTCGTAAAGTGAATTAAGAGATTGAAGCTTCAGGTAAAGCACTTTTTTTTTCTTTCTTTCGCCAAGGTGAACCAAGTACAAGCTGCCATGGCGTCTAGCTTAAACATGGAAAGCGTAGAAAGGAAACCCACAGAGCACATATAAGTGAATGAAGTGAAACATAGAAGAAAATTAACAGTAATGAATTAAAACACAAACCACAGAAGAAATTACAGATGCGTTCATATGAAGTGTTATTTATTTAGTTCTGTAAGAATAAAGTATGTCGAAGTTCACTAGTTCTTGTTGTTGTATCTCATGCCAAAGTGAACCACGTGAACAATTATAGTACAAAATCGTGAAACAACAAAAGAACCACCATAAACAAAAATTTGGTAACATGTAGTTTCTAAAGCATATGTTAATTGTTACGTACTTCTTTTATACATAATAGAAAAAAACATTATAGAAAATAGACAATAGAAAATAGAAAATAGAAAATTGGAGACAGCTCAGTTTGGCTCAAACTTAGGGTTGCCATATGTCCGTATTTTGTACGGACTGTTTGTATTTTTGGATTCACGTCCGTGTTCGTATCGTACAAAGCATGAAATAGGAAAATGTCCGTATTTGACAGTTTTTGGAGCTGTCCGAAAATTTCCGAGTCGGGAATCGCTAAAATTTCGAGCGAAAAGAATTGTTTTTATCATATAACTTATACTTTAGTTACTATTAATAAAGTAGGTTATGTTTTAAAAAAGTGACTCATTTTTTCAATCAAGAGTTCTTTTAGTTAGATTTAATATACGTAATTTAGTTGCATGATTCATTATGTTTGTGTTAATAGAAAAATATAAAACATGTTAGTTTCCAATAGTGTTTTTTAAGTATTACAGTAAACAATTGTCTGATAAACCTAAAAACGTGATTTTTAGGTAAGAAATTTCAAAATGTTTATTCTGTGTTTGGGCACCGTATCTTTTATGGGTCGTCATTTTAAGGCTTGTCCGTATTTTGAATCAAAAATTTATGACAACCCTACTCAAATCAAACAGCAGTAATGCTAATTGAATCTTTCTTTAGTGATAAGCACTATGATTACAGGTTAATAGTCTGTATTCTGTAGAAGAGTTCATACTGCCACTAATGCCCT
This sequence comes from Thermobia domestica, assembly GCF_964235325.1. NCBI lineage: Eukaryota > Metazoa > Arthropoda > Insecta > Zygentoma > Lepismatidae > Thermobia > Thermobia domestica. Next base: position 15,230,228 of record NC_137468.1, read on the forward strand.
TGTATATGGAAGACCAGTCAGACTCACGAACAAGGGTTCTGTGCGAAACGGAAAATTCAGTCGATATCCTCGGATACTATGAAAAATGAAATAAAATGAAATCTTTCCATATAACGTTCCATGATCATGTCCTTTACGGTAAGGGAGACGGCTGATTAAATGAATGAAATGGAAACATTGGTGAAATGAGAATGTTGGAGTATCCCGAGGAAACCCATGGACATGATTTGTCCATCAAAAAATTACTTCGCCAGGGAATCGAACCAGAGATCCCACGTAGCCTGCTCTACCACTGAACCACTGTGCCTCCATTTAGGATACAATGAAATATCAACAATATTGTGTTATGCTCGCCAGATGGCACTAGCTCAGAGAAGGGTGTACTTAACTAACCAAGCTGCAGTTGTTCAAAGGATCTGTTTGGTAGACATTGAAAAGAAAATAAAATGAAATGAAATCCTTAAGTTTTACGTCCCACGGTTATGCCGGTTAGGCTAAAGGAGACGGTGATGATGAGAGATGAGTGCAATGGTGGAATGAAGAAAGTGGGAGGAAACGGGAGAATCCCAAGAAAACCCACGAGCACGGTGTTTGTCCATCACAAAGTCCACACGGCGCGAGACATTGAAAAGAGCGGGAAAAGAAAGAAACATATAGCGGAAACGCACTTTGGGTTTACCTTATGTCACAACGTCAGGAAAAAGTCATGGAAAATATTTTCTAAGATTAACTAGAACGGCTGTCTATGGTGTATCACCACAGTGGATATGATTGATACGTTTTTTTAATTTGGTTCATAGGAAGATCAGACAACAATGATACCGTAAGACGGGGTTACTTTGCAATTCAGGGGTAACTTTGCACAAAATATGAAAAAAGTTTCAGAGTCCTCTGTCGGTAAAACCATGAACTGTAAAGAGAACGTTTCAACTGCCACCGTAAGATAGAACATCTAACTGTATTTTGGTTATAAAGTTGGCGGTTAACATCAGTTCTAATTACCCGGAGGGTTTGTTGTTGTAGAGGTATGGGAGCAGTCATTGTAAAGGCCGACAAAATTTGAAAGAAATCACGTACAAGAATTTCCATCAAAGTTAAGTCAGTTTCATAGAATACTACTGAGTATAATAGGACTTTGATGCAATAGCTGAAATTTAAGTGTGAAACGTTTTAAAGTCATAAAAAAGTAAAACTGGGAGAAGGCGGTTTCAACCTCTAATCGGGGTTACTTTGCACCGGTCCAAAATAAAACTTAGATAGGAAATTATTACTACTGGCACCACATGCCCTCTAAATTTAGGTAAATTTCCTATTTATGTGTATGCCGGAATGAATTTCTTGTTAGAAAATAAATTATGAACAGTGGCGGATCCAGAAAAATAGTTTGAGAGGAAATTCACTCACAAAGACTTCGTTTTTTCTAGAAATCACTAGGCTTTGGGGGGGGGGGGCTTGCAGCTTATACGCATAGGAATGACTACCTTTAGATTATTTTAAAAACAAATCATGCAAACCCCAAACTCCGTAACCCTGATAGCCCCAAACTCCAATGATTATGGTTGGGATGATATTCTTGAACGTAAGGAATAACTAAGGCAAATTAGTTCAAAGGGATTTTTTTCTGTTCCTGAGTTGGCATTTTTGTGGGACTTATGCTAAACTGTCAGAATGTGGTTCTGTGAAAGTACAAGAAAATATGTAATTTTCTGATGCTGGTACCATCATTCTAATATCAATATTTGTAGATTGCATGCAGTGTTGAGCAGGAAGTGAAATGTATAAATACTGAAGAAAAACGTTGAACACAAACATTCGTATGTTGAACATACTTTTTTTTTTTTTTTTTTTTTTTGTATGTTGTACAAAGCATCTTCATCTATGGGATTACTTTGCATCAAAGTTTATATTTCAATAAATATGGTTATACTGAATGCTTATTAATGCACTAGCAGTAATGTTTTCCTTATATATCTAGCTATTATATGTTTAAAATACAGTGTTCTAAATCATTAAATTTGTAAGCTACATATGATTTTCTTTAAAATTCCTTTAATGTATTGTAAAGTAACCCTGTCTTACGGTGTGATTTGGTAACAATTCATAGCGTATAAGATAGGCGCGCTCAAGACTCATCAAAACGTAATCAAGCAAGGCACCAATGCCTTACTTGAGGACATTACCAACAAATAGATATATTCTTAATAAGAAAATGTAGCTAGTTTCTTTTTTCTTTTGGATTGGATTTGAGTTTATGGTCCCGTTCAGCAGCGAGGATATGAGACATCGTCGTACAACTTAATGTTGAATCCGAACCACAAGCTCCCGCCGGGAATCGAACGCGGGTCTCCCACGCCAAAAATGCATACGATAACCACATAGCGACGAGAGAGTTCCCTGTTTTTTTATTATTTATGTTAAGCTCAACAGGCATGCTAGTGAAATTAAAACTTCAGTGAAATTAATTAAAAATGACACACTTTAAAATATTAGGGAAACATTAATTATAAAATAAACGCTATGCTGTATTTGTTTTTAATTAGCAATTATTTTCATTTAAAGTTCTGCATAAAAGTAAATTGTGGATGGAAATTTTGCTTTCACTTTCCATTGTATTTGTACATGTGAAAAGAAAAAAATGAAATTAAATTAAATCTTTGAGTTTTACGTGCCACGGTTATGCCGGTTAGGCTAAAGGAGACGGTGATGATGAGAATTGAATGAAATGGTGGAATGAAGAAAGTGGGAGGAAACGGGAGAACCCCGAGAAAACCCACGCACACGGTGTTTGTCCACCACAAAGTTCACTTGGCGGGGATCGAACTCGGGACCCCAAGATCCAGAGGTGAACGCTCTACCACTGAGCCACCGCGGCCCCACATGTGAAAAGAATTGTTGTTCTGTTAATTTATTATGTGTGGTAATTAAAATTTATTTTGTTAGTCAATATTGTGGTGGAAAAAATATATTGTTACATTAAGCAGAGCCAAAGGAACTCAACCATTCTGTGATTACCAGCTATATGCTGCTAGAGCACCCATGTTGTGGTTTCCCATGGAGGGGCAAGTATAAGCAACGTTTCAAATATAGTTTCAAATTTTGCTGTAACTAATGTAATATTTCTATTGGGTTTTCGATATTCAAAAGTAAAATTTCCTCTTAGGGGGTCGAGCGCCCCACCTTGTCCCCCCCTGATGGGCGCCCTTGGATATATGCAATACATAACATTAAAATTTAAAAGAAAAGTGCTTCTTTTACAGGGAAAAACCAAACATGATTGATAAGTTGGGCTATCGTATAACTGACTTTAAGAAAAAAAGGCATTTTTCAGATTTCACAAAAAGATTTATACTTACATGAGGTATGGCCAATAAGTATGGTGAATCATTTTATTAGAAACAATGTAATAAGCTTACATGGAATTTTATTAGAAACAAAGTAATAAGCTTACATGGAATTTTATTAGAAACAAAGTAATAAGCTTATATGGAATTTTATTAGAAACAAAGTAATAAGCTTACATGGAATTTTATTAGAAACTAAGCAATAAGCTTACATGGAATTTTATTAGAAACAAAGTAATAAGCTTACATGGAATTTTATTAGAAACAAAATAATAACCTTACATGGAATTTTATTAGAAACAAAGTAATAAGCTTACATGGAATTTTATTAGAAACAAAGTAATAAGCTTACATGGAATTTTATTAGAAACAAAATAATAAGCTTACATGGAATTTTATTAGAAACAAAATAATAAGCTTACATGGAATTTTATTAGAAACAAAATAATAAGCTTACATGGAATTTTATTAGAAACAAAGTAATAAGCTTACATGGAATTTTATTAGAAACAAAGTAATAAGCTTACATGGAATTTTATTAGAAACAAAGTAATAAGCTTACATGGAATTTTATTAGAAACAAAGTAATAAGCTTACATGGAATTTTATTAGAAACAAAGTAATAAGCTTACATGGAATTTTATTAGAAACAAAGTAATAAGCTTACATGGAATTTTATTAGAAACAAAGTAATAAGCTTACATGGAATTTGATTTAATCTCCTTCAAATTACTGTCCTTGGCTAGCAATGATCTTATCCCAACGTTGAATCCATGGCTAGAAGCATTTCTGGAAGGCTTCTTTTGGAAGGGCTTTTAACTGCTGTGCCGTGGTTCTCTCAATGTCATAAATGGCATCAAAACATTTTCCTTTACGCACGATTTTAATTTTTTGGAGAGAGCCAAAAGTCACCTGGTGCTAAATCTGGTGAATAAGGTAGATGCGGACAGACAAAAACCCTTTTTGCGGCCAAAAATTCGTGGATCAAAAGCAAAGTGTGACATGGCGCTTTTTGTGGTGAAGAAAGAAACAATTCATCGTTTAGTCGGTGGTTAAAATGCTTTTCGCGGATCAATACGAGATGTTTAGTTTTTCAGAAAGCCCTCGATTAGTCATTCGCCTGTTTTAACAAAACATTTGTGCCACTTATTTGCACGTTGTCATCTGTTTTGACGGCGAAGGACGTCTCGATTGTTGTTCGCTTTCAACCGACTTCTTGCCGCTTTTCAATCGTTCATACCGCTTATAAACAGTCTTCAATGCCACTGCTTCATCGCTATATACACTAATTTTGACATTTTGTGAGCTTCTTTGGCACATTTTTTGCAGCTTACAATAAAACTAATGTTGGCCGCGAGACAGACACTCTTAACACGTCCTCACTCTTTTGCCTCTGGAAGCCAACTAACATGTCACAACTTGTTCAGCTATTCACAAATAAAAGTATTTATCTGTATCTTTGTTTGTTTGTTTGTAACTGCCTTTTCAAATACGGGAGGTCCTTTTTCCGGATACTGTTAATGAGCAGAGAATATAAAGATATGATTGCAGTGTAAAGCGAGTACAAAGTTGGTATAAGGATAAGACCAGTATCTGTCAGTGAAATATATAGATACGAAGTTTATATATTACGTATGAAGGGTGTAAAGCCAGAATAAACCAACCGGACCTTCTACCGATTTTCAGATATTGATCTTTTCTTATTCTTGGGATGGCACACTGTTCATACTGGTAGAATGAACGTGCTGCAGCCCTCGTAAAGTGAATTAAGAGATTGAAGCTTCAGGTAAAGCACTTTTTTTTTCTTTCTTTCGCCAAGGTGAACCAAGTACAAGCTGCCATGGCGTCTAGCTTAAACATGGAAAGCGTAGAAAGGAAACCCACAGAGCACATATAAGTGAATGAAGTGAAACATAGAAGAAAATTAACAGTAATGAATTAAAACACAAACCACAGAAGAAATTACAGATGCGTTCATATGAAGTGTTATTTATTTAGTTCTGTAAGAATAAAGTATGTCGAAGTTCACTAGTTCTTGTTGTTGTATCTCATGCCAAAGTGAACCACGTGAACAATTATAGTACAAAATCGTGAAACAACAAAAGAACCACCATAAACAAAAATTTGGTAACATGTAGTTTCTAAAGCATATGTTAATTGTTACGTACTTCTTTTATACATAATAGAAAAAAACATTATAGAAAATAGACAATAGAAAATAGAAAATAGAAAATTGGAGACAGCTCAGTTTGGCTCAAACTTAGGGTTGCCATATGTCCGTATTTTGTACGGACTGTTTGTATTTTTGGATTCACGTCCGTGTTCGTATCGTACAAAGCATGAAATAGGAAAATGTCCGTATTTGACAGTTTTTGGAGCTGTCCGAAAATTTCCGAGTCGGGAATCGCTAAAATTTCGAGCGAAAAGAATTGTTTTTATCATATAACTTATACTTTAGTTACTATTAATAAAGTAGGTTATGTTTTAAAAAAGTGACTCATTTTTTCAATCAAGAGTTCTTTTAGTTAGATTTAATATACGTAATTTAGTTGCATGATTCATTATGTTTGTGTTAATAGAAAAATATAAAACATGTTAGTTTCCAATAGTGTTTTTTAAGTATTACAGTAAACAATTGTCTGATAAACCTAAAAACGTGATTTTTAGGTAAGAAATTTCAAAATGTTTATTCTGTGTTTGGGCACCGTATCTTTTATGGGTCGTCATTTTAAGGCTTGTCCGTATTTTGAATCAAAAATTTATGACAACCCTACTCAAATCAAACAGCAGTAATGCTAATTGAATCTTTCTTTAGTGATAAGCACTATGATTACAGGTTAATAGTCTGTATTCTGTAGAAGAGTTCATACTGCCACTAATGCCCTTGTATATGGAAGACCAGTCAGACTCACGAACAAGGGTTCTGTGCGAAACGGAAAATTCAGTCGATATCCTCGGATACTATGAAAAATGAAATAAAATGAAATCTTTCCATATAACGTTCCATGATCATGTCCTTTACGGTAAGGGAGACGGCTGATTAAATGAATGAAATGGAAACATTGGTGAAATGAGAATGTTGGAGTATCCCGAGGAAACCCATGGACATGATTTGTCCATCAAAAAATTACTTCGCCAGGGAATCGAACCAGAGATCCCACGTAGCCTGCTCTACCACTGAACCACTGTGCCTCCATTTAGGATACAATGAAATATCAACAATATTGTGTTATGCTCGCCAGATGGCACTAGCTCAGAGAAGGGTGTACTTAACTAACCAAGCTGCAGTTGTTCAAAGGATCTGTTTGGTAGACATTGAAAAGAAAATAAAATGAAATGAAATCCTTAAGTTTTACGTCCCACGGTTATGCCGGTTAGGCTAAAGGAGACGGTGATGATGAGAGATGAGTGCAATGGTGGAATGAAGAAAGTGGGAGGAAACGGGAGAATCCCAAGAAAACCCACGAGCACGGTGTTTGTCCATCACAAAGTCCACACGGCGCGAGACATTGAAAAGAGCGGGAAAAGAAAGAAACATATAGCGGAAACGCACTTTGGGTTTACCTTATGTCACAACGTCAGGAAAAAGTCATGGAAAATATTTTCTAAGATTAACTAGAACGGCTGTCTATGGTGTATCACCACAGTGGATATGATTGATACGTTTTTTTAATTTGGTTCATAGGAAGATCAGACAACAATGATACCGTAAGACGGGGTTACTTTGCAATTCAGGGGTAACTTTGCACAAAATATGAAAAAAGTTTCAGAGTCCTCTGTCGGTAAAACCATGAACTGTAAAGAGAACGTTTCAACTGCCACCGTAAGATAGAACATCTAACTGTATTTTGGTTATAAAGTTGGCGGTTAACATCAGTTCTAATTACCCGGAGGGTTTGTTGTTGTAGAGGTATGGAAGCAGTCATTGTAAAGGCCGACAAAATTTGAAAGAAATCACGTACAAGAATTTCCATCAAAGTTAAGTCAGTTTCATAGAATACTACTGAGTATAATAGGACTTTGATGCAATAGCTGAAATTTAAGTGTGAAACGTTTTAAAGTCATAAAAAAGTAAAACTGGGAGAAGGCGGTTTCAACCTCTAATCGGGGATACTTTGCACCGGTCCAAAATAAAACTTAGATAGGAAATTATTACTACTGGCACCACATGCCCTCTAAATTTAGGTAAATTTCCTATTTATGTGTATGCCGGAATGAATTTCTTGTTAGAAAATAAATTATGAACAGTGGCGGATCCAGAAAAATAGTTTGAGAGGAAATTCACTCACAAAGACTTCGTTTTTTCTAGAAATCACTAGGCTTTGGGGGGGGGGCTTGCAGCTTATACGCATAGGAATGACTACCTTTAGATTATTTTAAAAACAAATCATGCAAACCCCAAACTCCGTAACCCTGATAGCCCCAAACTCCAATGATTATGGTTGGGATGATATTCTTGAACGTAAGGAATAACTAAGGCAAATTAGTTCAAAGGGATTTTTTCTGTTCCTGAGTTGGCATTTTTGTGGGACTTATGCTAAACTGTCAGAATGTGGTTCTGTGAAAGTACAAGAAAATATGTAATTTTCTGATGCTGGTACCATCATTCTAATATCAATATTTGTAGATTGCATGCAGTGTTGAGCAGGAAGTGAAATGTATAAATACTGAAGAAAAACGTTGAACACAAACATTCGTATGTTGAACATACTTTTTTTTTTTTTTTTTTTTTTTTTTGTATGTTGTACAAAGCATCTTCATCTATGGGATTACTTTGCATCAAAGTTTATATTTCAATAAATATGGTTATACTGAATGCTTATTAATGCACTAGCAGTAATGTTTTCCTTATATATCTAGCTATTATATGTTTAAAATACAGTGTTCTAAATCATTAAATTTGTAAGCTACATATGATTTTCTTTAAAATTCCTTTAATGTATTGTAAAGTAACCCTGTCTTACGGTGTGATTTGGTAACAATTCATAGCGTATAAGATAGGCGCGCTCAAGACTCATCAAAACGTAATCAAGCAAGGCACCAATGCCTTACTTGAGGACATTACCAACAAATAGATATATTCTTAATAAGAAAATGTAGCTAGTTTCTTTTTTCTTTTGGATTGGATTTGAGTTTATGGTCCCGTTCAGCAGCGAGGATATGAGACATCGTCGTACAACTTAATGTTGAATCCGAACCACAAGCTCCCGCCGGGAATCGAACGCGGGTCTCCCACGCCAAAAATGCATACGATAACCACATAGCGACGAGAGAGTTCCCTGTTTTTTTATTATTTATGTTAAGCTCAACAGGCATGCTAGTGAAATTAAAACTTCAGATTTCTTCGTTTTCTACACATAGTTTTTGGTTCACTCTGGTACGATCCCCTTCAGATACTTTGAATGTAATATTATATGCAAAGGACATAAATTTGTAATTGCAATATAATATACAGATACATAGATGGTAGAGATATACTATCAGCGGAATATGAAGGTACGAAATTCATAAATAGATATACTTTGAATGTAATAAAATACAAGATAAAGTAATAAATATATGATTGCAATGTAATATAAAGATGGTATACACGCAGTGCTATTCAACATTTTTCTCGCGTACCCCTAGACACGGTTCGCAATCCAATTGTGTACCCCTGAAGTTGTTTAAAAGAAATTAAATCGAAATGCACTTATTAAACTTAATATTCATGTTCTGTTGATTAATTGGGGGATAAATAGAGATCCAACGAAAGACTATTTACAGAGGGATAAAGTGCATCCGTAAGAATTCACATGAAAAATTTCAAAACATATGGGAGACATCCAGTTCTACTAAGAGGAATTTTCCCCTCATCCTCCCTGATAATTTGCACACTGAGGACGATGTTAAATATTCAAAAAAACTAAAGGTAACTTTAGAATTAATCTGTTAATGAGACGGATCTTGCATCGTTTGGCCTAATCCTCGTTTTGCCTAACCAATTATCTGACACTTTTATGACAGATAAAAGATAAGCTTTATGTCTGCCATTTTAGGCGAAATAAGGATACTCGTTTGGCCTAATCCTCGTTCGGCCTAAAATGGTGGACTAGAAAAAAATCGTGGAGATAAAACCGGAGGGAAATTTTTCGAAAAAAATATTCCCTACTATGTGAAGAACTGAGAAATACAGATGCAAAACAGTTAAATCCCTGTTTCATATTCAGTTTCATAAGCTGTTAAATCCCAAACCTGCAAATAACCTAACGAGAAAAGCAGAATCAAACCCGGTTAATTCCATATTTCAAACAATTTGAGGTTTTGTATTGTATAGGATTAGTTTAGTAAACTGAATATTTACTGCAACTCTTCGCAAATCATTGGAAATTTTATTTGGCAGAATTTGAAATATGCTTTCATATTTTTTTTTTATTTTTGGACTGAAAATTGAAAAAAAAAGAAATGAAATCTTTAGTTTTACGTCCCACAGTTATGCCGGTTAGGCTAAAGGAGACGGTGATGATGAGAAATGAATGAAATGATGGAATGAAGAAAGTGGGAGGAAACCGAAGAACCGCGAGAAAACCCACGAGCACGGTGCTTGTCCACCACAAAGTCCACATGGCGCGAGCTGGAATCGAACCAGGGACCCCAAGCACCGGAGGTGAACGCTCTACTACTGAGCCACCGCGCAACCTAGACTGAAAATGGAGACACTATAAGTCTTAATGTAACTGTTCGTGAAACTTTTCTGTGCTTATTTGCTTTTCTCTAATAAATACTAGGCAAATGCACGCAAAATCGAAAGAAAACGATACTCTAAGCAGCGATGATCATAATTTTGTTATCAGACAACGCCAAAATTGTCTAGAAAACGTACAAGACACATGAAAAATTGAGTGGACTATCTGTAGTTAAAAGTCGTTTGTTTTGTATTTCAGGGTAACTCTTTACTTTGAACACAACATTTTTGGATTAGGTTCTTCTCTAAACGGTCTCTTCAGCTTCATCAGAACCTCTTTCTTAAAACGTCTCGTGTCAATTATCATTCAAAATAATAACATGCTTCTGGTACAACATGTTAAAAAAAAATTACCACTTATAATATTTACCAATTCTGATTTTCTTTCTGCCACTGTTTTGCTCAAACTCAAAATTTGCACATTTTGTTTTGCTATATTTCAAATTCATATATTGGAATAGTTGGCAAATTAATATTCACCCTATGTTAGTCCATAAAAGTTACAAACTCTTCCAAAATATAGTCATTCAGTTTAGAAATGTATACGGATAGGTATAATTAACTCCGCTTGTAGTTACGAAGGGTTTGACGATTGAAAGCAGCTCAAAGCTCACAGGTTTTACAAAGAGTTTTTTGAGGAATAGAAAACCGAGAAAATGGTGATTCACCAGAGGACGACGACGATATGGATTTCCATTTAGTAGATGATGATGAAGAGGAGGTTACATAATTCAATTTTTTGCACATTTGGATCCATTGTTTTCAATTTAGAACAAAATTAATGTAGCATTTATGTATCCATATTCATTTGTGCCAATCTTGTGCAATGTATAGCTGATAATACACCCCGTCCCCCATATTTTAGTAGGCATAATACTAATTTCTGACTCTGACTCCCTTTCTTTTTGATAGGTTTTGTATCTTGAGCCTCAACAAAATTGGCCGCTCGTCCAGATGCAAAAGCTGTTATTTCCATTTACATACGCAAAACTTGTTAAATCCAAACTATTTTCTTCAATAACGCAATTCACAGACTAGTGTGATTATACAGCTTTAAACAGACCAACACTCACATTATTCTTAATTTTTTAATGTTCTCTAGTTTCTAATGTTATTTTACAATTATGACGTGTTTAAACAGTTTTTCTCGGTTTGTCACAAATTTTAAAATGCGAATTTAACGGGTTTTGTTATTCGCCTACTCGTATATATTCGTATATATCAATGGTCCTAGTAAATACATAAAGAAGTTTTGGTAATCCTAACTCCTCGAAAATAGTTAATATAATATTAATCTATATATTTTGCATATCTTAATTCTTTATATACTAGGGAATTTTCTCATATAATTTCCCTCTAGTTGAATTTCCACGATTTTTTCTTATTGTCCGCCATATTAGGCGTAACGAGGATTAGGCCAAACGAGGATCCTTTTTTCGCCTAAAATGGAGGACACAAATCTTATCATTTATCTGTCATAAAAATGTCAGATAATTGGTTAGGCGAAACGAGGATTAGGCCAAACGTGGCGACACGAATGAGACGACAGCTTGTTTACGGGATGCCAACTCCTCGATTCTTGGTCGAATCTTGGAGAGTGCGAGAATCAAAACTGATTCTGGATTCAAGCAATTTTTGTACTTCGCTTTTTATTGATATTAACGCAGAGAAACCATTGGAAAGAAAAAAATCTCCAACTATGGTAATTCAATAAATATTGGAAATATGCCTATTTTAAGATTATTTACCCTCAGAAACATCTTCGCGTACTCCCAGGAGTACGGGCACAGTTGGTTCAATAGCACTGGTATAGAGTAGTGCTGATTAATATTATTCGAATTAATATCCGATTATTCGTATAATTATTCGAATAATTTTTCTCCTATTATTCAAATATCACAACATTAGTTTCCAATATTCGAATAGCGGATATGAGAGAAACCTATTATTCGAATATGCAGTTAGTGAATTAGTCGAATCTTAACAGCAGAAGTATACATATATACAGATAAACAAATGAAATTTGTACACAAATGTGCTTTGAGTGTAATAGCATATTGAGAGTATGTGAAGATATTATTGGAGTGTCATATATAGAACCACAGATGGTATAAAGATATGATATCAATAGTTGTTTATATACTAACATGCTGTAAGTGCAATATAGAGCGGCACAGGGTTCGAATCTGAGTGGAGATATTCAGTCGAGAAGTATAAAAGTTTTTTTTTTAGCCCAGGCATCTTAAGTGAGGTTTTCCTGGGTTTACCTCATTCACACCAGGCAAATGCCGGGATAGTACCTAATATGTAGGTCCCAGTCCGCTTCCTTCTTTCCCTTTCTTCTGATATTGGATCGTCGAGGGACATCACCCCTCATATATGTGACGAGCTACATGGCCTTAGATGCTGAAAGACCATGATTCCTGTTCCTAAGTACGCAGAGAACATAAAGATATGATTGTCATGCAATATGTAGATACACAGAGATATAAAGAAAAGTTATTAGTAACATAAAGATGTGAAGTTTATATACAAATATGCTTTCAATATAAAATAATACTCACAGAACATGTGTTTTGAAGCTGACATGTCCTACTTCCACATTACAGGGTGATCTGAGCATAATGCGTCTTACTCATGAATTTGCAGACTAATTCGAAAGTAGATTCGATCAATTTGATTTGAAATAGTAATAAAGTTTCGCCCTGAGAATCCTTGTTCATGTCAAGGTTGGTATAAATTATTCTGAGGTGGAAATAAAGGCTTAAAATTATTGTATTATTTTAACAAACGACAATATGGATTAATATGTTGACAGCCATATATTTTCTTCCCCAAAAATATATGTGGAAATCAGTCATGCAATGTACGATTGTTAACGTGGAAACAGTACATGGAAAAATTCATATGTATAAAGGATACAGCATGCAAATCACATTACCTAACATCAAAGCAATGAGAAAAACTTAAATAAGCGACGGCAACTTTGGATTCTTGTAATTAAATATGTTTTCATACCCAAAAGTACAATGTTTATATTCACTAGCTATTAATTTCCAAATTTTCTTAATCACGTCGCATGATGAAGAAGCTTGCTATTTACTCGGCATAATCTATTAAACGTTTATAGACCATAACTTCCGGAACTATCGTAGGTATATATTAGAGTATTATGACTAATATCTGAATTAATATCTGCCATACTATTAGAGATTCAAAGGAATATGTAATTTAGCAATTGAAGATAAATAGGTGACTAACCAGTTATCTTTCGGGATCTTATGGTACAATTTGTAACATACGGGTGTTTCATGGTACATTGCGTTATAACTCTCCTATTTGAGCTTTTTCGTCCGTTTTTTTCAAGTCCAGAGGTATTGTAGAAGACGTCATATATGGTTTCACACCTTCATGTATCGAGACATAGGAGGTGATGACGTCATAACTTTAAACAATATGTTTTCTTTTATTAAGCCTATGTTCATTATTTTTTGGCGGCCTTATTTTTGCACGTGGAAGATTGAAATTTTGCACAAACATTCAGTCCACCAAGTAGTATTTATCAGATTTTTTTCAGATCTGTGCGTTAAAACAGGGGGATCCAGAGGGTCAAAAATTTGGAAAAAAAGGGATATTTTAACCCAAAAATCCCTTTCTTTGGGATTTTCCCGCCTCAGATACATGATGGAGACACGTGAGTCGTACCGTCTGAAAGGCAGTTCTATTCTGAAGAGAATGATGGGAGAACTATGATCCTAGGGTAATTAGGGATGTCTCAGCGAATTTTTATCAAAATATTATTTTGTATAGGGGAATATGGGGTATTGTCGGTATATTTTTTGGCGGGCTTTCTTTTGCACCTAGAAGATTGAAATTGTGCATAAACATTCAGTCCATCTAGTAGTATTTAGCAGAGTTTTTCAGATTTCTGCGTTAAAATAGGGGGGATCCAGAGGGGCAAAAAGTTGAAAGAAGGGATATTTTAACCCAAAAAGTCCCTTTCTTCGGGATTTTCCCGCCTTAGATACATGGTGGAGACAGGTGAATGGTACCGCCTGAAAGGCAGTTCTATTCTGAAGAGAATGATTGCCGGATTATAATCCTAGAGTAAATAGAGATGTCTCAGGAATTTTTTTACCTGAGATCAGGGTCTTTTGCGGTAATTTGGGGCATTGTGGGGATTCTTGATAAAATTTCTTCCGCCCTTACTATTCAAGATAGAAATTTGAAATTTGGCATACACATTTAGTCTACCGAGTAGTATTTGTCAGATTTTTTTGAGATCTCTACGCTCACGCAGAACCGTTCCAGAGGGGCCTAAAGTGTAAAAAAGATGTTTTCCCCCGAAATTTTCCCTTTGACCTCAGTTTTTCCCCCTTCTGGTATACGGTATGGGCATATGAGTGATACCATTTGAAATCCTGCTCTATTCTGAAGAGAATGAGGTATGAACCATGGTTCTAGGATAAATAACGACGGTGCAGTAGCTGCTTGACTGAAAGTCTAAAAAATACCCCAAAAACCCAAGATCCAGAAAGGGCTATAGCAACATATTAGCATTAACAACTTTCTTTTACAGAAATTCAAAACAAGGGGCCACGGTGGCTCAGTGGTTGAGCGCTTACCTTTAGTGCGTGAAGTTCCTGATTCTGTTCTGATTTTTCCCATTGACAACGTCTTCAGACAAAGTGGTCGTGGTCTCATGGTTAAGGCAATATACTGCTAGGCTATAATTATCTACACTATGAATTATTTGTGTTTACGAATTCTAATCTCTTACGTAATACGATTGCAGATTTTCATTGCCTCTCTCCACAAAATTATAACTTTGTCTAATTTAATTCTCACATTCTTCACACTAGTCGGTGTACTTATATCAGACTCGTAAACAGGTGTACATTTATGTACATTTACTTATTTCACAGATAGTACATGGACAGAGTAATGCATAATAGAGTTTTGGTGAAGCAAACTCCTTAATAACCCAGGTTTCACGCGTGGCAAAAAAAAAAAAAACTAACAGAGAAACGTTTCAAATGTTGGCTTTTTATGTTCTTTTATAAAAATATTAGGTTCAGTAAAAATATAAGTAGGTAGATAGGTAAGATTCTTTCACCTATTACTACAAATATACTACAAATATACAGTTACTCTCCTGAATATGTTACATTACATAGTACAGTGTGTAAAGCGACACCTTATGTAGAATGTGTTTGTGTTTCATGTTAGTTTAGTGAACCTCGGAGTAATTGTTACGCCCCCCTCCCCTGTTAACAAACCAATTCCGAGGTTTACTTACTTAGCACTTGCTTGGCTAACACATACAATCTCAATATTGATTATCTAACCGTACGCTTTACGTCGTGGGACAAGTTCGTGATCCCTGCGTTTCCAATATGCTTTATAAAGCATTAAACTGTGTGTTTGCAATCAGTGGAACCGTTAAGATACTCCGCTTGGTACGTGTAATCGTTCAGTCTATTCCCACTGGAAGCAAGAATAATAGCAGAATGAAATACCAATATGTCAAAAATAAATATACATTTATATACATTTCTCATGGAACTTATCTCTTAAATTAATACTACTACTACTAATAATAATAATAATAACGAACTTCTCATTTTTGCTACCAAGGACGAGGCTGATCAGTGGTACTGGGCTCAGCTCTGGTGCATGGGGTACTTGGTTCGATCCCAGCTTTCGCCAACTCAGCTTTGTATTGAACAAACACAGTGTATGTGGGTTTTCTCAGTATTCTTATGTTTCATCCCACTTTCTTCATTCCACTATTTCAATCATTTTTCGTCATCGCCGTCTCCTTTAGCCTAGCCAGCATAAGTATGGGACGCAAAACTTGATGATTTCATTTCATTTTCATTTTTACTACCACTTAGAGCCAAATGTAAAGTATTTATTATTTTGCCCTGAAACATACATAATATTTTCACGAACAAATATGTTCTCAACCTCAAGCACATATGAGAGATTTTTATACAAAAACGTACTAAATATAACTGAATGTATATTTGGTAAGAATTGAGGTTGATTGTGTCAAAAGCTCTCGATATGTCAATGTTTTTGTCTAGCCTGATCATTCTGCTGGGAACTATGCGTTTTATCCCAGCTATTCTCACGGAGTTAAGTAAAATAATTAATTAGCAGGAAGCGACAGTTGCTACCTTCAAGAAAAAGTGTATATTGTAAGGTTCCACATGTCTTCACACCATGCTAGATGTAACCATGTGCTTCTACACCACGTGCTTGAAGTAAACAAACACACTATAGATGAACATTATAGAGAGCAACGAAGTAGACCTCGTCCATCATCGCCAACATTCGACAAGTGACGCAGAGGCAAGCTTTCAGCAACATTTTGGTATAAAAGAGGAGAGCACACCTTAGGAAGTACCAATCTCGCCCGGTTGATCAAACTACCAACTCTCTAAGACGTGTGGCCATTGAGAGCACCCTATCCTTCTCTAAGACGCCTGCTCATTGAGAGGCATCTTTCCTACATGCCCTTAGACGCCTGGTCATTGACTCCTTTTCCTTTCTAAGACGCCCAGCCATTGAGAGGTACTTAACTAACAACATTTCATACCCCCTCTAAGAGCTACGATCTTTGAGAGTACCTAACCAAAATACCCTAAGACGCCTGATCATTGCATTCCTTTCATTTAACCTACATAATTAGACGAACTTTACTTATTGTAACATATTGTATTCAAGAGGAGAGTTTTTGTAATCAAAGGTGATGCAAAAGTCCAATCTCCCGTGTACGGTATTTCGCTCTACCCTATAGACAGTAAAAAACTTTACAATATGGAAAATAAGAACTTCTCTTAGATTATGTACTACCAAGCTTGCGCGCCTTTGGTGAATGGATCCTGGGTTTGATTCCCGAAAGAGCATTAAACGTATTACGATACTTTTGAATTTCAACTTAAACTGCAGATCAGCATCTCAAATATCCTCGGTGCACAAAATAAATGCCTAACTCAAATAAACAAATTAAGAAACCGGAATGGAGTCATAAACTAAGAAGTTGAGAGTACCCGATATATTCAGGAGCTCAGTGATTATATGTTTTATTAGATATTTACTTGCATGCATAGAATGATACTAAATAGAATTCTGTAATATCGTCTGATCATTGAATGATAAAAAAGAAAATAAATGTATTAAATTAGACTATTTTAAATTTCACTTGAGTATTCATTGGCTTCAGACGCCCTTGCAATAATTCGAGAAGTAACTGGATCCGTTCAAAACTTTCAAGACGTTCACTAGGATAGTTCTCAGTGAGAAACATAGTGAGAGCGTTAATTCTCAAATATGATACTTACATGATATTCAGTAAGTCTTTTTAATAGGTCTATTGTAGGCTTTAGTTGTGACTGTTTGAAGATACTGTTACCAAGTGAGATGTTGATCAAATGTAAGCACCAACTAGGTTACTGTTGAGCGTTCCTGGATAATTATAAGAGTTTGGTTTGAGTGGAGTGAGAGGCGGGTATGATTTAGATGGATTCTTGATGTTCTTTTCGAAACAATGAAGACAATGGCCTGTGTTTTTTGACACTTGCTACACCAACGAAGTAAATTCATTGCTGACTGTAGTGTTGATGGATTGGATACTTGATCCTAAGGCAAGGAGAGCATGGCGACAGAGCCGATCCTTGAGGTTCTCCAGAGTGAAATAAAATATGATGTGAGAAACAGTTATTTATTGAGACGGTCGATTAAGAAGTTGTAAATAAGTCGTATATAGGGATAGGAAATCGGAGATAAATAAATTTATATATAAGTACCATGTGCATATTCTATCAAATGCTTACTCGAGGTCAAATAATACCAGACAGAATAGTTTGACCCAATTATAGTGTTATGTAACCATAGTGCTAAAATGAAGTCGTTGATGCAATAACCTGAACAAAATCCTTCTTGTTAAATGCGAAGAATCTGGTGGCTTTCGGTGTATATATGCAGACATCTTACTAGAATACCTTTAAGAATTTTACTAAAAATAGCATTGAGGAACATGGTGGCCACTGGTTGAGCGATTACATTTGGTGTATGGTGTCCCTGGTTCGATCTCCGGCCAAGTAAATTTGTGTTGGGCAATATCGTGTCCGTGGATTTTCTCGGAGTACCCCCGTTTCCTTCCACAAATTATTCCATCATCATTCATTTTTCTTAAAATCATCTGTCTCCCTTAGCCTAAAAGAGTAATGATCATGGGCAGCGGCGCCGACTTTCCAAAATTTATGTGGGTGCATATTAATGGCGGGAGTGTCAGCATATACATTTTCAGAGAAGACTCGATATTTGATTATTTTTAGCTAAAATCTTTTATTAACACTGTCAGGACTTTTATGAAAGGGATGTGCTGTGTTAGGGTAAAATATACCGGTAATATAAGGATAAGTTGGGGCTGCTCTTGCTTAGTCAGTAACACGGATGACTTAAACGCAAGAGAAACGGGTTCAAACCCAGATTCACACTAAAAACTTGTGGGTGCGCCACACCCAGAAGATTATTTGTGTGGGTGCCGGAGCCCTGGAGCACCCACGTAGTCGGTGCTCATAATCATGGGACGTTAAACTAAAAGTTTTTATTTCGTAAAAGGAGACGTTAAGTGAATAGGACAGCCAGATAAGTTCGTGGAAAATTTCTTTAGTTTTGTAAACATTATTGAAAACAGCTAATTCAACACGGACTAACAATGTAATAAATATAAACGAGCTTTACAGGATATACTACTTGAGTACTGTATCGAAATCAATTTAGTAAATGTTATACCTAGTATGAACCAACATCAGAAGTATCTAACAACTAACATTGAGAGTTTGTGTTGAGTCTTACTTTTCGGTATAAGTAAAGCTTTATGCGACATATTTGATATTTATAATATGTAAAGTACAACTTATTATATTTTTGCAATTCTTCTTGAAATAATTGTTATGAGCATTGGATTTCTTGACCGCATTTTTATAAGTAGTAGTTCTACCATCTAGTTTGTACTACACACGGCTCATAAGATTTTTTACTCATTTAAATGTCAGAAAATGCCCAAAGTTTCATAAATAAACTTTCCTTTGCATTTTGCAGTTAATTCATGTAGGAGTAGAGTCCATATTTTAATAACTGTTTGATATTTCTTCAGACACATTCACAATTGTTCAGACTCTTCGTTTTTGAAATTGCAAATGGCGACGTTGTTGCTTATGCTTCTAATATATTGTTTGGCACGTAACACGGAATGATACGGGGGCAATTCGGAAAACATCTTCTGTTTAGTTATCAATGACACACTCGTTCAACGATGCGATAAACTACTTCCATTTCCTTGTAGTTATTTTGAGCAACGGCGCTTAAAAGTATACAATCTGTTGAGTAGAAGAAGAAGAAGAAAATCAGATAATATGTTCTTGATTTTATATTGATAATCAGTGTGAGTTGTTAAAAGAAGATAGTTATTTTGCTTGGTTGCTATGACAACAGAATAATACTATTCATGAAGATTTTGAGAATAAAAGGTAATGTTATTACAAGGTGACGTGTCTGATTTAATGTAATTTGATCGTGTTGTCATATCTAAAAACTACACGAACTGTGGGCTGAAATGTAACAAGAAGTTAATCGTCACACTCACAAATACAAAACTTTTATTATAACATTACAAAAGTACTACATTACATTAGTCTTCAGCATTTTCAGCATTCAAATTGAGGCACTTGTCATAACGTTTTACAAGGATCCAAATTCCTTCTGTGAAAGATCTCTCGCATAGAAATGGAGCAATGTGAAGCGCATTATCATTGCGTAAGCGGTGCGACGCAAGCTACTGTTTCATGTGCCTGAAGAGGTGGTAGTCGCTTCGCGCCGAATTTGGAGTACAGGGTGCTACAGATGGGCACCCACTTCTTGCCGTTTCGTGTCCGTAAATTCATCCTTCTTTAAACATGCAACGCTATTCATGTATGACACCTTCACTCAGGACGTTTGGTCCGTAAACACCACATAGTTCACGATGGATCGTAACTGTCCAAAGATTTTGCGCACTCAGAAAACGTATTACTGCACGCGCTTCACATTTGGCGGGGTTTTCTATTGGAGCGTTCATTTTCAGTTGTTATAGCGGACGAGTGAATTGCAACACAACCTTCTTCCACTGCTCACTATCTAATAAACTACTGCACCCAGTGCCACAGAACTGGCGTCGCTCTTCTGACCATTTCTCGCACATGTGTAAACGGTTTTTTAATTGCCCTCGTACGTATATTGTTCACGTAACTATGTGTATTATGTGTGTAACTATAAAAGTGACAACAATACGTTTTATGCAACACATAAGAATTTCTTCATATGACTCTAGTAACATAGTGGGGTAATTTTAATACGGTTTATGTAACAAGAATTACATGTCCAATAGCTATGCCAAGTTTAGTTATACTTCTCTGGTTGCGATAACTTTAGTCGATTTTAGGGTGTACTTTGTCGTAATACAACAACATGTCCAAGTTCTTAGAATGGCACCACAGAGCATGTGATCAGTCAAGCCTGTATGTTTTACATTATACAACACAATAAAGGGCTCTCATACAAGCTAAAATTTTTGCTTCACTTCAGTGGGGGTGGTGCAAATAGACACAAAGGATCCTGTGAATGGTTTCAACAGCAATTTCATGATAATCCTGACTTGTTACGTGGCATTCTGTCCTCCAACAAGCCAATTTTTTAAACTCGTTGATGAGGTTTTTTGTGAAACTTTGCGGCATTGGAGTGATACAAATCCTCGTTCAACCGAGTTTCTCAAAATGCAATGCGATAAAAAAAAATACCATTGTGAGATTTGAGATCATCACCTTTATTGACGGCATCTTTAGTGTAGACATACCGTGACATGCTTCATGATACAGTCATATTCCTAGTTCTGAACGATGATGGTTCATTTCCCAGTTTCTTTCAACACTTTGGCGCTCCTCTCCCTATAGTACGTGGCCGCCACACTACCCAGAATTAACGCCGATAAACTTTTTTCTGTGGGATCACTTTAAGGCGGTCGACTGGACGTTGGCCACTGGCAGCTGCATGCAATGCAAGCTGAATGAGAGAAATGTATTGTCTATTCACAACAACGGTGTCATGTGCAAGCTCGTTGCCACCTTATTCCTAATAAACTTACTTTTCTTTTTGAATACTTACTTATTTCTGGTTTTGAACCACTCTGTAAGCCTTTGAATCAAGAAATAAGAAAAAAGAAAAGGAAAACATTGATTGTATAATCTTGTTCA
This sequence comes from Thermobia domestica, assembly GCF_964235325.1. Taxonomy (NCBI): domain Eukaryota; kingdom Metazoa; phylum Arthropoda; class Insecta; order Zygentoma; family Lepismatidae; genus Thermobia; species Thermobia domestica. The sequence continues at coordinate 15,251,593 of NC_137468.1, forward strand.
AGAAATAGCCACAATATTCTATTTGGAGAGCCCTGTATTCTCTTTCGTAGGAGAAACGGAACCAAAGAAATGTAAATATTTTTCACTTTCTTTTGTAGTTTGAGCCAAAATATTAAAAAGTTTGTATTTACAGTACCGTAAATACTACCTTCTAAATAAAGATCGGTGGCCAGATATTTTAAATAAAATGGTACTTTTTCATTTCTGGGTGATCATTGAAAACAGTTAAAGCATGTGAAGAGAAAATAAAAACATATTACAAGTAGTTGTTTTTAAAAACTCACTTCTAGAGTGTTTGCAAAAGGACCTCCGTGGAGACAATACTACCCACATGAATTTTATCTATTATACATACGTCAAAAATTAGTGATGTGGATACCGCATAGAAAGAAATTTTGTTCTCGTATGGGAAACCAGTTTGTACACCAGAAAGTGTTTGTAGATGGGGTTGTTTATATCATCATAAAATTGTTTTCTCGGGCCGCGGTGGCTCAGTGGTAGACTGTTCGCCTTTAGCGCATGGGATCCTTCATTCCATCGCAACTCGCGCCAAGTGAGTTTTGTGGTGGACAAACGTTGTGTGCGTGGGATTTCTCTGGGTTCTCCCGTTTCCTCGCACCTTCTTTATTAAATCATTTTATTCATTTCTCTCATCACTTTCTAACACAGCCTAGCCGGCATAACATGTAACGTAAGCCCTAAAAATTTCATTTCAATTCAATTGTTTGTTAATGGCGCCATTGCATATTTTTCGTATTTCTATTAGTTTTCTATTAAGAGCACTGGTTTTCTTTCCATGCAGCATCGTCAGCACTAATGTAACACTAATTTATGTCATACTTTCCGAAATTAGTGCTCCATTATTAAAAGTGAAAGGGGCTATCTTCACGTGAAGGCAGCTCCACCCACAAAGAATGTAGAATCCTCATACGGTATCGTCAGCACTAATTTTGGAATATGTGCTATAATGGGTGCTCATGTGGGCGGTGCCATTCTCACGAAGGTCGTAAGAGGGGTAAAGAATGTAAAATCTTAAAGAATAGCATCATTGAACATGATAATGAAGGGGTAATTCTCTTAAAAGATTGTTATCAAAAACACGTCGCGGGGTAACATAACAGCACGGTTGAAGGTAAAACGACGTCTGTGTATGTGATAGAGAAAGAGGGAAAATAACATTCTGCAATCGATAGAATCAATCTCCGGGATCAGAGGACGAAACACCATCATACGTTATGTCGTATAAATTTCTTCTTCTTTTAAGGTCTCATGAAAACCCAGCGTGAGATTTCTATTATGAGTTCCATAAAACTGAGCAATCACTTGGGGGATATTGTATACCTGCACCATCATTTATGGCAAGGTGGGGTTTTGTACTTCCTTTAATAAATAATAAAGAGAAAAGCGTCTTTAGATGAACCTCGATAAAACAAAATACTTCGATAGAACCGCGGAAAAAGTTTTGGAATCATATACCTTTTCTTTCTTTCTTTCTTTCTTTCTTTTTTTTTTTTTTTTGTATTCTCTTTGTAGAAGCAGTGAAATAAGAAATAAACATAACGTATCTTTTACTAGAATTATTACGTTTTAGGTGTTCCTCCTGTGATACTTACTACAAAGCTTGCTATTCACATTATGGGTCCTGGGTAGTTCAGTGGTAGAGCACTCGCCACTGGTGGATGGGGTCCTTGGTTCGATACCAGCCCGCTTCAGGGGAATTTTGTGTTGAACAAGTACGTATACGTGGGTTTACTCGGGGTTCTCCCATTTCCTCCCACTTTTTATTCCACCATATCATCCATTTCTCATCATCAGCGTCTCTTTTAGCCTAGCCGGCATAATCGTGGGACGTAAAGACTTAAAGATTTCACTTCATTTAATTTTTTTTATTCACATTATACCAGGTAGTATATTGCCTACGAGATCAGGACCTCTTGTGTTGGTTCTCATCTCAAAAACGACATAGTATCTGGATTCAGTCCCCAGTTGGAACTGATGTAGTTCGAATACCATGTCAGGTTGTAAGTCCATGCCTCATATAGCCTCGCTTCTGCAAGGGACGCTATACCGAAATCAAAACCAAAAATCGAAAAGCGAGACAATTTTCAATTCGAGACGAGACGAGAAGTTTCTCGAATCTCGCGTGGACGAGTTCAACCAAGTTTTAGATCTTTATTAGTGTTACATGATTTATTTATAAAAAAACACTATAAATTGATAAACTGTTTCTACAAACACAATAAAGAACATAGTTGAATAATAAACATAGTTTACATGTTGTTATACCACACCTTTCATCCACCTCTCGTAACGCGGAAAAAATCTGATTATTTCTGGAAGAAATTAACGAAAAAATTATGGTATTATAAAGTTTTGTACATAAATTGAAGCCTCATTCTAGTATAACACTATATGACACATTACAGTGAAACCGAAAAGAATGAACTGAAATGAATTCTTAGAGTTTAACGTCCCACGATTATGCCTTTTCGGCTAAGGAAGATGATGATTAAAACAAGTGAATGGTGATGGATGAAATGGTGGAATGAGAAAGTGGGAGGAAACGGGAGTACCTCGAGAAACCTACGAGGACAGTGTTGTCCACCACAAACTTACTTGACCGGAGATCGAACCACGGACCCAAAACACAAGAGGTAGACACTCTACCATTGAACCACCCTGTACCCTGAAACCAAAATAACTATGAAGACTGTAGTACGCTCCGACACACAGCAATACTCTGCTCAGCGTTTGCGAACGTGCTGTTATGTCTTGACCAATTGAGTAACGAGTATTTCAATATGCAGCATGATTCTACTGGTAACTCAGAAAAGTCAAAAAATGTGTCATATAACGTTATTCGAGAGAATGCTTTAATTTATAAAATGAGACGTCACAAATTTTGAAGCGAGACCAGAAAAAACTTTCCGAGAATACAGACGAGACAAGAGTTTTACAAAAGTTTAGAAGACGGCTCCTCTTGTCTTCTACACAACATTAGTCTCAGGTTCGACTCCCGATGGATTTATGAAACTTCATTCTAATCGAGCACTGTGATGCAATAAAAATGCATTGCATTTCCATAATAATTTACTAACATATCGAAAATATCTCGATAAAAGAGTATTCTTGTATCTATCTATCTATCTATCTATCTATCTATCTATCTATCTATATATATATATATATATATATATATATATATATAGATAGATAGATAGATAGATAGATAGATAGATATATAGATATAGATATAGATAGATAGATAGATAGATCTTCATATAAACTACATTAACATAAGTAAATGGACACCCAAACACAGCTCAAGACAGTCAAGGGGAAAAAAGAGAACTTGAAACACTGAATACATACCTAACCACCGGCTCTCGCTTTTAATTACTACTTTTGCTTTACTGTGACGCGATGAGGCACGATCACATAGTGTTAGAGCGCTTACCTCTCGTGCCTAGGGTCTCTGATTCGATCTCCGGTAGACAAGGACAATACTATGTACGTGAGTTTTCTCGTGGTACTGCCGTTTCCTCCCATATTAGCATTCCACCAATTATTCCACCAAAACTGATATTGTTAATTAAAAAGTTCATTTTGTTAGTGAGCTAGCCGAAGACTAGCATCCAATAGAGGCTTACGCCCGGTAGTGGGAACTGATTTTCATTAAGTGGGGAAAAACTTGATTAAGTTCAAATTGGGTTATGTGAGTTTCTCTTTATTGTTGCATTTGGCTACAAGAGACTAAGGACAGCTAATTTTTAATTATGACAAGATAATGAATATCAAGTGCATGGCCACCAGACACAGAGAGAAAAATAACGTATGTGGCGTAGGTTACATGATTAAATCTTGTAGTTTTTGGAGTTAACGTTCGACTACATGTAACATCTTGAAGCAAATGTGTAACTAAGAAACGTATGTTTTATAATACTTTCTGTATAAGTGTTCCATCTATACGTTCTTTCCGTATGAAAGAAACAACTGTATAGACGGTAAAGATCTAACATACAGATGGGCGTACATAACATATAGCTGACGTATGTGGTAATATATCTATATGTATGTAATATACGGAAGACTGTTAGATGTCAGATATCCTCCAGCGGCATTATGTGATATCTAACCGAAAACATGCAGTAGATATGTGCTATATGGCTAACATATGCTCCGTACAGATTTTCGTGGTAAACGTAAGGATTCCGTATATTTGCACAATATATCAATGTTCGGATAACAGATTTTTCTCACTGCAACACTAGGTAGATTTTTAGTATAACAAATGAAGTTATCTTCTGTGCAGGAGCTACTTTGGCCGTGATGGATACAAAGAGGAGCCCTACTAGCGCATTAAACCTTTTAGGATTTCCACTGTTTGAGATAAATTTTAGACTTTCACTCAAACAGCTACTGCTTCCTTAGTATTTATTGCAGGATCATTTTTGAGGATAGAGCACACTTTGTAACGGTACCACTCGCTTATCCGTATTATACACCAGAAACGGGAAAGTAAAATAAAACCGGGAAATTTTTCGAAAAACAGCTTTTTGAGAAATTTTTGTGCCCCTCTGGCCCGGATGTGGGTTCACATAAGAACCTAAAAAAATACTTGTTATCTACGTAATACATGTGCAAAATTTCATTCTTGTATCTTGAAAACTGAGGTTGGGAGAAATTTTGGAATATTTGAAGGTGATCCAATTTTTCATATTTGTAGGATATACATACATATGTATAAAAATACTTCAATTATGTACTGCGTCATTTCTGTTTGACCTAGAGTCATGGTTCAAATGTCATTTTCTTTAGTACGAGGGCTATCCAGAAAGTAGATTACGTTTTGGAATAAAAAATCAACAAAGTATAGGAAACAAATTTTATTATATACAGATGAAAGCCACACACAAATACTACTTTTCAACATAGTCACCATTCAAATTAAGGCATTTATCGTAGCGATGTACGAGCTTGGAAATTCCTTCGTCGAAAAATTCGGCCGCCTGCGATTTCAACCACTTCGTTACCTCTTCTTGCAGCTGTTCGTCGTCATCAAAACGCTGCATAGCCAGCCACTTCTTCATTGCTGGGAATAGGTGGAAGTCGCTTGGTGCCAGGTCGGGACTGTACGGCGGATGAGGAAACAACTCCCACTGAAAAGATTCAAGAACTTCACGCGTGACATTTGCCGTGTGGGGCCGGGCGTTGTCGTGAATCAACAAGATCTTAGAGCTCAACATTCCTCTGCGCTTGTTTTGAATTGCTCTTCTGAGGTTTTGCAGAGTTTGGCAATACCTTTGAGCGTTTATTGTAGTGCCTCTTTCCAGGAAGTCCACCAAAATCACACCTTTTCTGTCCCAAAAAACAGTCGCCATCATCTTCCTTGCCGACATTGTTTGCATGCATTTCTTGGGTTTTTGGGGAGAACCTGTGTGCCCCCACTGCATTGATTGCAATTTCGTTTCACAGTTCACGTGTTTCACCCATGTTTCGTCACCAGTAACGATGCGATCGAGTAAAGAGTCACCATCCTTATTGTAGGCGTCCAAAAAGTGCAACGCTGCAGCCATTCGCTGATTTTTGTGGTCCTCTGTCAAGATTTTTGGAATCCATCTTGCACAAAACTTGTGGTAACCAAGCTTTTCGCTGATGATTTCGTGCAACAAACTTCGCGAAATTTCTGGAAAACTCAAAGAAAGTTCCGTTATTGTGAACTTTCGATTTTCACGGACTTTAACATCGACTTTTTCGACAAGTTCGGCAGTCACTTTGCTGGGTCTCCCACTTCGATCTTCGTCGTGAACATTGGTTCGGCCATTTTTAAATCTTATGACCCACTGTCGCACTCCACCTTCAGTGATAATGTTGTCCCCATACACTTCACACAGCTGCCGATAGATTTCTATCGGTTTACAGTTTTTTGCTGTCAGAAACCTTATTACTGCACGCACCTCGCAGCTCGCGGGATTTTCAATTAACGCAGACATTTCAAACCGTCACAGTATCTTAACGGAGCACAGCACGAACCTCTCACTAGCACGGCTAGATGCCGACTGAGCTGCGCAACGCTCTGACCCCAAGATGGCCGCGCTAGCCCCGCCCCTAGCGGACACAGACGAAAACGTAATCTACTTTCTGGATAGCCCTCGTATAATGAGCCCTTTCCAACGGTATCACTCACATGTCCGTATCTATACATGAACCCGAAAAATCAGGAAAAACTGGATTTTTTCTGAAAAAATCACTCCCTCGGAACACTTGCACCCCTCCGGCCAATCCTCGGCTTCACATAGGGATCTCAGATAAATTTAAGAAATGCCCAAAGGTACACACAATCTACATACAATGTTCCAATCTGATATCATGAAAATTAAAGGCGTGAAATTTTTTTTGAAATTTACCTTAAGAAAAAAAGAGAAATCACACCTCTCCGCTCCCAACTTGACGCCACCAAGTTGATCATCCAGTTCCAGAACGCACCTGGGAAGTTCTTTGCTCCATCCTTGACTTGACTAATAAAAAATGGCTTAAATAACTGTTATATTACTAATTAAGTGGTCAAAGACGATACCGGTACTACGCCATGGTAACAAAAGTTACCAAAAATCCTAAAAGGGTTAAGGATTACTGTGATGATGGTGCGTGTAACCTTCTCGCCTAGGAGCAACCCTAGGCATTAAGGAAGACATATGGTGCCCTGTTAGAACGATAGAAATTGCGGTGCCTATGATGTCCAGACATGAGGGAGGTGAGTATCTGACGAGTATGGTTCGTAGTATCGACTATCAGGATGGTCTGGAGGAATAATGTAGAGTAATAAACATAACAAATACATTTACTAAACCAAACTCTGTAAAACCCAGGGTGAAAGACTAAAACTTTCGAAGCATGGACCTCCAAAGTTAGAAGTGAGAATTTTACCGTACATTTGTGTTGACATGTTTTTGTTTCACATAATGAAACGTAAGAGTTCGACAAAATACTAAAAGACGGGTCTGATTATAACAAATAATTTTAAGTTTTAAAAAGGTCAGACATGAAATCATGACATCTATTGATCGCTTTCTGAATTTAAATTAACTTTAACAAGTTCTATTAATGGTATATTCAGAAGCTAGATAACGTCAAACAATTACTTAATGTAACTAATAAAAAGGGCTCAAAGGTTAATGTACGCAACGTTTTATTTTTTGAAACAAAATAAGTGTGGCACCAGTATTCCTACATAGAGCTACTTTGAGAAGCATTTTATGCTTAGCAACCATAACGGCGCATAGCAAAGCTCCATTAACTTCTGAGCGTTGAAAAGCATAAACGAAGCACTGAAGTGAACGTAGCGACGAAAGGAGCTTAAATACAAAGTTACTAGACGTTAGAGGTTCCGGAAAATTTCGTTTTATTTCTTTCTATTGCTAACATCAATTTTACATGGTTTAGGAGAAAACATTCGATAAGGACATTCATACTTTTCTTAGACTTTTAAACTGGAAGTCTTATAAATGGCTATAATATGTCCGTCTGTCTGTCTGTCGCCAGATATCACTGTGAAAACGATAACAGATAGGCCCTTCTAGTCTACAAAGCAAAAAAGATAGTGTTAAAATTGTTCAATTTTAACATCACTACTGATTACGGCATCACTATCATTTTAGAGTATTATTGCAACATCAAGTGTTTGGTATTGCGGTTGAAACAGGCGTAATATTATCGATTTCACACAGAGAGAGATGTTACGGTTAACACAAGTCAGGTGTTATCAATTTCACAAGAGAGAAATGTTGTGGTTAACACACATATGGTCCAATTGATTTCACATAGGAAGAGGTGTTGTGGTTAACACAGGCCAGGCGTTATCGATTTGACACAGAGAAAGGTGTTGCAGTTAACACAGGCCTGGTGTTATCGATTTCATACAGAGAAGTGTTGGAGTTAACACAGGTGTTGCGTTATCGATTTCACATAGAAAGAGGTGTTGAGGTTAACATAGGTCTGGAGTTATCGATTTGACACAGATATGCTATTGAGTGATTTGAAAATGACACAGAAACGGCGTTACAAAACTGGCGTAAATGTACAAAGGAATGTGAACATAATTAGAAACAGCTCCACGGAGATCTTTCTATACATTATATAAGATGTGCTCTTAGTAACAGCATTGCTAGCATGATGATCGAAGGCATTTAAGATAATAATAACTATTAGACGTCGGTGGTCCTAGAAACTTTTCATTTGCTAAGAAGGCTTACCCAAGGTACAACAGCTACATCAAAATGGAGTGTATTCTATCATTCTTCCTACACAATAATTTTAAGTTTCCACATTGCCTTCCAAGTATATCATAAATATCCAGTAACTTACATTGACATTTGCATTGTTTCCATTTCGTGTTATAATCAAAGCTTTATAATTGTCACTTATAACAAGTAATGAACACCTTATTATGTTTCGTGTAATCCTTCACGAAAATAGTCGATCAGTTCCCCACGGACGCACTTCCACGTGGGTTCACCAACTTTGACTTGCCCTGAACGGAAATATTCTTTCACGTAGTGACCACCTAGCACAAGTTGGTGACTGGTTTTTCTCGTGAATAATAGTTTATATGACATATCAGTTTGCAGCCATATTATCAAACTGTACACAATGATTTATGCATAAACCAAGAACGTAACACTCTACAATATATTAGAGCATTATTTAAAGCATATATAATATAGATATAGATATAAATATAGATATAGATATAAGTATAGAGATAGATATAGATATAGATATAAATATAAATATAGATATGGATATATGTAAACTAATTTTATGAGGTGAAGAACAGCTCGTAAAACTCACAATGGCATAAAAAGTCATTCATAAAGCAAACAATTATGAATAAATACATAATTCAACAAGTGAACATACAATGTAAATATATTTCTACATTAAACGTTTAACGAACTAATTATTATCAGATTCAACTGGCAAGCAGTATCTTCTTCTTTTTCTTCTCCAATTTAATGCCTCAGGTAAGAAAAACGTTGGCCAGTTATCAAGTGTGTTAACCCTTTTAGGATTTATGGTAACTTTAGTTGCCATGCCGTAGTGTTGTCTTTGACCGCTTATTTAGGCTCTAGAACAGTATTTAAGCTGAGGTTCTTTTATTAGTCAAGTTACAAATGGACCGGATAACACTCCAGATGCATTTTGGAATTAGATAATCAATTTGGCGGCGTCAAGTGGGGGCAGAGGTGCGTGACTTTGTTTTCCCTTAAGGGAAATTTTTAAAAAATTTCATGCCCTAGTTTTCAAGATATCAGATTGAAAAATTGCATACGGATTGTGTGCACCTTTGGTTACTTTTATTTTTTATTTTTTTTTTTTAGATCTCTACGTAAACTTGGAGGTGAAAAGCTCTAGGGGTGACTTTTCAGAAAAAAAAATATTTTTTTTTTCGAATTTTGAAATTCAGATGTGTGATATGAACGGACGTGTTAGTAGTACCCTTGAAAAGGGCTCGTTATACTGAAGAAAATGGCGTTGAACCATAATTCTAGACCAAATAGTAATAACGAAATGAATTTACATATATATATATATATATATATATATATATATATATATATATATATATATATATATATATATATCTTGGACTTTCAGACTTTCAAAAATTTCCACCGATCTTAGTTTTAAAGATACAAGATTGAAAATTTGTACACGCATTGTGTACATAACTATGTATTTTTGTTTTAAAAAAATCCATGTAACTTCAACCCAGGCCTGGGCCAGAAGAACGCAAAAATTTTGATTTTTTTCGAAAAAAAAAACATGCTTTTCGCTGACTTTTTTTCCGTTTCTGCTATATAATACACACAAGCGAGTGATACCATTGGAACAGATGTTCTTCTCTAAAAAAAAAAAGGAAAAAAAAGTACCAAACATGATCCTACAACAAATAGTAAGGAAGGAATAGCTGTTTAACTGAAAGTCTAAACTTTACCTGAAAAAGTGGAAACCCTAAAAGGTGGGCAGTTATAAAGTGCATTAAAACGTATAATAAATTAATACAAGCGTATTACATAGTGCGATATTGAAAGTATATAGTGGAAAAGTATAGAATAAGAGGTGTTACCACTTCCCACGCAATGACAAAAACAAACAACAAAAACAGTAAATCTTTCGTACATTAGATTAATTAGTCGTTTTCATGGAGGCGTTGCAGTCGATAGCAATCAGCCAAGGCAATCAGCGATTTTACCGAATAACCAATGACACTGCGCGTCGCAGTTGACACATCACATTTGCTTGAGAGTACAGAGGGTAAATTCAAACGGGACTAGTGTTTTCCCTCTCCTTCGTTTCAACGCTGCAGGAAATACTCCGTTAGACGTTAGAGGTATATATATATATATATATATATATATATATATATATATATATATATATATATATATATATATATATATATATATATATAAACTGGAGCCATTTAGTTAGTTCATATTTCATTGCAACACTTCCAAAGGTGTGTTTAAAGATATGTAAATAACTCTATATCGTCTACGCAAATTAATTGAAGACTCGCTGTAGAAAACGGTGTAAGTGCCACCATAATATTTGTTCATTTATTTTATGTTTTTAATACGTTTATCTTTGAAATAAAATATTGAAGTTTCACGTCCCATGATTATACAGGTTAGGCTAAAGCAAACAACGGTAAAAATGACAAATTAATAAAATGGTGAAATGAAGAAAGTGGGAGGGACGGGAGAACCCCCATGAAAACCCACGAGCATGGTATTTGTCCACCACAAAGTCCACATGGCGCGAGATGGGATCAAACTGGAGGTGAACGTTCTACCACTGAGCCACCGCGTCCCCTGAACACGTTTATGCCTTAGTTAGATTTTCATAGTTCGTTATATGCTAGGTTGTATTTCTAATATAAGCAATAGTATTTTCTGTTTTGTGACGCTTGGAGACAATTTACTATCTTTTGTCCCTACTGGTACAGTTAGTATTGTTTTTTGGCAATTACACTGTTTTCTACAAGTCTTCAATTATTGTATTAGATTAGGAGCATGTTTTTTCTTACTACATTGGCCTGTTATACTGGTTAGTTATCTGAATGTCCCATAGACATTGGCGTAACTACAATATTTTGTTGGGGGACATGGTATTTTCTGAGAATTTACCACCTTCCCAACAGTATTCTAGAGGGAGCCTGGTCCTTCATGTTGCATATCCAATTAGTATTTAAAGAATCCATTATAAAAAATATTTAAAGTAAAATAGAAACTCTAGCCGCAATTTTTAAACATTTTTAGCTTGTTCCTTTGTTTATTACAGGGTCGGATTCAAGGCGGCTCAGGGAGCTGTAGCCCCAGGTCTTCAAGTGGAAGGGGCCTCTACTCTGATCAAAATCTCAACTGACTATCTAAAAAGAATCATGAAGATACTATCATCATCATCATCATCATCATCATCATAAAATAAAATATGACCAAAAAATATGGAACATATTCCCTCAACTTTCCTATTGTACTTTCGCAGAAATGTTTTAAGTGAAGTCAGAAGGAGCCACATATATTTTTCTAGTCCCAGTCTTCCAGATAGGTAAATCCGGTCCTGGTATATTATATTTGAAATATTGATTGCCGTATATTAACGGTTGACTATTTGTTTTCAAAGTTACAACTGTGACAAGTAAATAATGTAAATTTGAAAAGGTCCTCATCGTTCTTGTTTTAGCGTATTTTAAACTTGTTCCTTTGAAACGTCTTCGTTCTTGATAATAGATTTTTCTTGCTTGTAATAGTATTTCGTAATTGTATTGATATTATTTGTTAATGAAATGACTAAAATTGAAAGAGAAAATTATCAAAACTCTCCTTAAAAATACAGAAAAAAACACGGTTTACTTATTGGGCCTTTCATATATCTTGCTATCTCGTACTCCCTTCATTGAGGCAGTTATCACAATATGACAATTTTATCTTTAATTAAAGAAAAGTAAGCACAAACTCAGAACTCAGGTGAAGCATTATGATATGAAGAAACGACAAACACTTGTTATCTTTTACACTTACAGATTGTAATTATTTACATTGGAATGCAGTAAAAATGATGGTGAGTCGAGTAAGTTTGCGGATCGAAACTAGGAATGGCCACATTTTCCGGAAAAACGGAAAACGGAAAATATTTTTTTCCGGAAACCGGAAAATTGAAAACAGAAGACGAACAATTTTCCGTAAAAACGGAAGACGAAAATTTTCCGGAAAACGGAAGGCGGAAAATTTTCCGGAAAACGGAAGGCGGAAAATTTTCCGGAAAATCGGAAGACGGAAAATGTGATTTCCGGAAATCGGAAAACTCTTTTACCGGAAATGGCCATTCCTAATCGAAACACAACGCTAAAAACGCAACAAGGTTACTATTTTACGTTTCGTTGGGTTCACGTAACTCGATATGTGTGGCCTTGGGTTATTATGTTTTAACTAGCCTTCGGTTAGGTGCAAACTTCGCCCCCACACTCTCGAATTTGTTCAGCTTAAAGCATCGTCAGGGTCGGATTAAGGTAGGGGTTAGGAGGGCTGTAGCCCGGGCCTCCACTCTAATCAAAATCTCAACTGGCTGTCAAAAAGAATCATACAAGATACAATTATCACCATAAGATAACATATGACCAAAAGTATGAAACATTCCCTTAGTTTTCCTGCTGAACTTACACAGAAATGATTTAGAAGTCAGCAGTGGTCACATATTTCTTCTAGCCCGGGCCTCCAGATGTGTTAATCCGGTCCTGAACATCGCACTTGTCATATTACTAACATATCTCTACTTTTAAGGGAATTGTAGATATAGTTATTTTATTAGAACAATCGCAACACGCACTATTTTTTTTCTTTCCATCTGAGGGAAATAACCGAAAACGCCAAAACACGTTTTTAATTGATACGTCTGTAATTTTAAGGGAGTTGAAACTATGGACGTGTTATTTTAACAAGTATAACATACAGATTTTCTTATTCCCGCCTTTTTCTTACCTTCTAAGGGAAATATCAAAGAGGGAAAATGTCTAACGGAAATACCAAAGGAAATATAAAACACGTCTTTATTTATTTTAAATTAAAAGCCTAAATATCAATTTTCATGCCAAAATGGTCACGTTAGTTTAACAATTACAACATTCAGCTTTCTTCTTCCTACCTTTCTTCGTTCATTCTAAGGCAAACTTAAAAACCGCTGAAACATGTCTTCAATTAATCAAAATGAAAGATCTAAATATCAAATTTCATGTCTTTAACGTTACGGAATCTCGAGATATTATTCAATTCAATTATAACAGTTGTAACCCGATCCTTCTTCTTCCCGCCTCCTTTTGTTTCCTTCCAGGGCAATAATCAATACATGCCTAATTATTTCCATCGAAGGATCTAATTCGGGGCGCAAAATTTCAAAGTCAGACGTACTTGCCAATCTAAAAATGATCGTCACCAGTATATCTCTCATACAAATTATGAGCCCCCCCTTCCATACATCAGGGCATAAAATTTCAAAAGCAGACAATTAGATTCAGGGTAATCAATTTTGAATTTGACAGTTCATATACATGTTAAACAATATCTTACCTTAAGACTCTCTCTCTCTCTCTCTCTCTCTCTCTCTCTCTCTCTCTCTCTCTCTCTCTGTACTGAAGTACCAGTTGTCGATTGCAGTTTTCGGATCAAAGTCCTTAAGTGAAGGGCCATTGATAGAAATTGTCAGCAAATTATCCAATGTGTCAGTCATCAGTGAATTCCTGTAGGGAAACAAATTTGGGAATTTCGTAATGAAGTTTTCGATGGAGGGTGGGGAAAGAGGGGTGAATTACAACGTTGTAAAGACTGTACTTTCTGTGTCCGTTATGAAGACTTCACATTCCGTGTTTTCTCTCACTCTGTGACATTTATTTTCGTGCCAAACAGAAACTGCACAGCCCTGTGAGTTTGGGCAGATACCATTCCTACTGGTGGTACACGTGCATTCATACTGAACAGCGGTCGCCAGCTTTAAATTTCTAATCGCCAATGGCGACTGGCGACTGGCGACCGGAAATTTTGCGCCCTTATCTAATTACTAAATTTCATGTCTCTAACCTTCCAAGATATGGTCATTTTAAAATAATAATTGCCACTCTTCTTTCTTCTCAACCGGTCGAGTTTCCAAAAATTTTTCCTTAGTAGGACCTTAAATGAAAAATCCTATATCCTGTCCAAATTTCAACTTTCTAGCTCAAGTGGTTAGCCCTGGGGTTGATTATAATCAGTCAGACAGTCAAGACTTATTCTTTTATATATAGTAATTATAGAACATTCTTTATTCATCATATTGCGATTCAAAATGGACAATAAGATGATTTCATTTGCTTTGCTAAAGTACTTCCACGAACAGAGTTTTGAGACAATTTATTCCTGCAAAGAATGAAAATTGTATAGCTACTCGACTTACATCATAATTCAGTAAGCGACATATAATTTCCTTTTTTCAGGTATATGGATCATCAATTCCACAATAATCATCCCAGTAGATGCACTCTTCTATCTAGAGAAAGGTGGGAAACGCTAAACGCGTTGCGTTCTTGTAACGGTCCTTGATAACCAGGTTTGATGCATAACATACAAAGTGTAATATACGAAAATATTATTCGAAGACGAGTGAATGAGTGGCACTAACAAACACCAAGGGCTGATAAAGTGATCATTCATATCTCACCCAACCAATGAGGGTTCATGAAGAAAGCCTATGGAAAGCCTAAGGAAATGAAGTTTTTTAAGAGGATGAAGGAAGAAGCAATCTGTTTCCGAATTCAGATGAAGAAAAGTGGAGACACCCTGCTTCGAAATACCTAATGTTTGCTACTTAAGGGAGCGTAACTTTTAGTTGAACAATGATTGCCAGAAATATCCTTATTCACATATAATAAAACATCATGTTAAAATTTCGTGTACCCTCGTATTATTTTAACTCTTGAATGTAATGCAAATAGTCGTTCATGAAATATTAAGTTTTAGAAAGTGGAAGAATGAAGCGTCTTACTTTGATAAAGAGATATCTATTCACGATCATTTTACGTTTAAAGAACAGTTTTAAAATGTAACGTGAAAGTAAGGTTTTATATATATGCTATCAATCAAAACATTGCTATGTTCTATCATTTCAATATTGTCTTTCTTCTTTACTATATATTACGCTATATAGTATATATATATATATATATATATAGTTGAAGCTATTTCCCAACGTTAGATATATTACTTCACGCATGGTTTACTACGTGAGAATTGTATGACTTCCTGGCTGTTCTTTGAACAAAAGAAAAACAATGATGTTTAGTTTATTATAAAAAGACCTACAAAAACAAGTTCAATCATTTTGCAAAATAACTATTTCTCAATGGTAGATATTACTTCATGCATGATTTATTCCACGAGGACGGTATGACTTCCCGGCTATTGTAAATACTGTAGTAGTAGTAGTAGTAGTAGCAATAACAGGAATTGTAGTAGTAGTAGTAGTAGTATGTTTAAACGATTGCAGAAACCTTTGTGAAAACTTATTCAAACATTTCTATTTCAGAAGAGCATGAAATGCATGTGTCTTACTTGTAGGAGTATATGCAAATATTACGAAGAAAGGGAGTTGAGTTGATTTTGAGTTTAACGTCCCGTTCAGCAGCGAGGCTATATGAGACGTGGACCTACTGATTAACGTGGAATCCGAACCACATGAGCTCCCGCCGGGAATCGAACCCGGGACTCCCACGCCAAAGGCGCGTACGCTAACCGCTTAGCCACGGAGGAGCTCTACGAAGAAAGGGAGTCTATTACTCATTCCTAAAAGTATATTCCTTGCATTTTCTTCTATGGATATTTGAGTACCTTCATATTATAAATAGTGGTGTTACAATTTGAATATTTCCATATTTGAACACAAAGTTCTTTGAATAGCAAGAGCATCTTGTAGTGCTCGATCACAAAGTAATCACCGTCTTCGGCCTCATGCAATATCCGCTGCCGAGTTTCAATAGAATACACCCTTTAATAGATGTAACGCTGCAAGATTCGCAATTCAAATATACACTCAGTTAATTATAAAGGTAACCAAGAAAATTCTGTCGTTTTTTGTAGAAGTCTGTGTTCAATTGGCCCTCACATCGTGAGTTGATTGTGAATGGAGATTAGGCGAAAGTCAGTTGTTGCTGTGGGTATATCCATCATACTATCTGGTTGTGGCAGTTCAGTTACATCGTGAACTTGGGTAAGGACAGAGTGAACATGGGACCTCCACAGAGCGTCATAAGGACGTGTATTATATACGAGTTCAAACTGGGATAAAACGCCGCTGCAGCGGGATAGAAGATATGCCAGGCTATTGATGAGAGTGTCATGACTACGCGGACTGTGTAACGGTGATTTACGAGTTTAAGGACGGTGACGAAAGACTTGAAGATGCACCATGTGCCAGAAGATCAACATATGTACAAAATGAAGATCTTCAGGCAGCAACTGAGGCGAACAGGGCCAGACGTGAAGAACTGAGACTACAATTCAGTGTGAGTGGAGAAACCATTTGGCAACACCTCCATCAATTTGGGAAGCACGACAAGTTAGGTAGATGGGTAACACATGATTTGGCTTCGGGCCAGAAGGCAACGCGAGCAAACATCTGTGTTTCTTTGCTGTCTCGTCTGAGGAAGGAGCCACTTCTGGACAGGGTGTTGACGTGTGATGAGAAGCTGGTCCAGTACGAAGCTCCACGGTTCCGTCATCATTGGTTAGCATCCCATGAACCTATTCCAAAACAGCCGAAACCAGCACTGCAGTAAAAGGTTTTCGTGTGTGTTTGGTGAACTCCTCGCGGCATCGTGCATCGGGAACTGCTACCGATTGTCAGAGTATCAACGCAACTGTGTTCTCTCAGCAGTTGAGCCGTGTTCAATAAAAGCTCAAAACTCTGGAGCCAGCACTTCTGAATCGTATATTGGTCATCCTGTTACAGGATAACGCTAACGTAAGACCTACGTGGCTAGGATAGACCGGTACACCATTCTACGGCTTGGATAGGAAATACTATTGCATCCGCCATACTCACTGGTCATTGTACCGTCCGATTATCACCTGTTCCAGTCCTCGGACAATCACCTTAGAGGACACCAGTTCAAATTTTTAGTAGAAGTACACAATGCACTTGATACCTTCTTAGCTTTAAGGCCCACCAAGTTTTATCGCGATGGAATCCATAGCCTTGGCAGAACGTTGGAAGAAAGTAGTCGATGCTGATGGGGACTAGTTTTTGTTCCTCAAGGTACGTCTTAGGTGACATATGGATGTTCAAAGGTGGTGGATGAAAAATGGACAGAACTTTCTTGGTTACCTTTATAAAATACTACACTTCTGAATAATGGATGTTACAAACTAATTTAACATTGTTAAATATTTTTCCTTTCAATTACGTGACAACATAATCACGGTAAAGAATTATGGTATGTTTAACCAAAACAAATTGTTAGGCCAGCAACGTTTGACGGAGCACAAAAATGGTCAATAAATCAAGCACATAAAAAGATTCAATGATACTGAAATGATAGTGCAGCGCTGGATTTGTGGGATAACAACATGAGACAGAATGAGGTATGAAACAGTAGGAGGAACAATTAAGGTTATATAGATATCTAAGAAGATCCAAGAAAGAAGACTGCAGTGGTATGGTGATCTACTGAGAAGAGCAAACCACTATGTGATCAGAAAGGGGATCGCCATGAAAACGCGATGGAAACAGAGGTAGAGGAAAACCAAGAAGGATAGTCACTGATGACTGTAGAGAGAAAGGTCTAGCAGGGTAACAACTCCTGGACAGGATGGTACAGGATATATTCCACCTCCATTAGAGGATATAGAATATATTCTTCGTTTGCTTAGTTGCTTGCAGAAAACAGCTTCTCGCTATCTGTTACCATTTCCAATCTACACTGAGGAAAAAACATATGTGGCGTACGTATAAATGAAGGTTACGTATGTAAATCCTGTGGTTTTCAACTTAGCGTACAGCAAACATATAACTGAAAAAGCATATTTGATACGTACTTTCCGTACAAATGTTTCGAATAAACGTATTTTCCGTGCGAACGAACCGGTATGTAACGTATAGCTGACGTATATAACATACGTATACATGTATAATATACGGAAGACTGTTAGATGTCAGACATCCTGCAGTGACAATGTAACTTCTAAGGACAGTGCATATGTAGCATATGGATAATGTACGCTCCGTACTGATTTATATAGTAAACATAAGAATTCCGTATATTTGTACAATATACCGCTGTCCGGAGAACGGATTTTTCTCAGTATATAGCAATCAATGTTAACATTAGAGGTAATTTATTTCTGTCACTTCCGGATTATATAGAAGCTTAAGGGACAAGATAGTAATTATTCTTAGATTCGCTATTGAAATTTTAGTGCATATCAGAGAAGAAAACAAAATAGTTCGTCATAGATATTAATGCGCTGTAAATAACAGTGTATGATACACCGTTAAGGACTCTTTAAATTGCCTAATCTTAAATCCCATGATTGTTGATATCATAAATCATTTAAACGTTACTGCCAACTAACACATCAGTAAACATATGTTTGACACCGAAACTAACGTAACGAAAATATTTCGGTTTCATTGTAAAGTCAGTTATTTGCTTTCTGGAACAACCATCTCACCTAACTGTGTACTATATTGGAGCTATTTCCATCTGGTGGTAGATTAATATTAAAAGTGCTTGTTTGAGCAAAAGACCTACTGTTTAATAAAAGAGTACCGTCCATTGCATGTACACGTGCAAATGATAGAGAGGCCGTTCCAACATGCGTAATTAATTGTGGTCCACCAGATATTTGCTCGACAGTGTTGCCAGTAACGTTTTGTCAATTGAATTTCCACAAAATGAGAAATTAAACTGTGTAGTCTGAATGCTTTGGAAAGCTGCAACGAATGACAATTTTGTGGCATATTCTTTGTGAGTAATTGTCGGTCGCGGCCACACGGTTTCTATTATCCGAGCAATTTAAATGAATATTAACATTGTTCATAGCCTCACAGTGTTCGCTCTGTCAGGCTAGCCGTTGCGTTAATGTGTTTTAGGGTAGCGAATATTGTGTTTTTCCTGAAGTTTTGTGGCTTTAATCAACAAATTAATTCAAGGTAATGTTCCAACTTTCTTTGTTTCTTCCACAATAACAATTTGATTTCCTCTTCTTCTATGAGGTTGCATAAACGTTCTCGAAAGACACATATGTGTACGCAATTTTTACCTACTCATCTATGCTATTACTACAGGGTGTCAATTTGCACTGCAACATCGAGTTTGAGATTTTATGACTTTTGAACAGGAAGTGGTAAACATTTGATGCTCACATGAAATTAGTACTTATTCATGCAGATGTTTATAAACTGGGAGATAGCGATTGAATTCCATTAGTATAAGTAAACATTCATATAATTGTGAGACATTTATACACAGATAAATATGTTGGGATGTAATTGAGGGACATTTATACACCGCAAACAAGCAATTTCAATTTGGAATTTCTAGCACTGTCTATCTAATATACCGGTACTGAATAATATTAAGAATTTGTTTGTGTGTGTGTGTGTGTGTGTGTGTGTGCGGCCTGGGTACCATACGCGTGGACCTAGAGTTACCAAATTTTGGTCACAGGTACCTTGGTTGAGGCCCCAGACCAAGACGAAGCATTCTTTTAATTCGAACCAGGGGGTCGCAGGAGGGCGTTTACCGGGACATGTAAAAGTAGTAGAAAATGACCGATGTTAATGCAGAATTTATAGTTTTTGCGGTCGCTGAGATCAAAGGTGAAACTCCGATCGCATTAACTTCCAAATTCACCCCCATTCGGCTGCAGGTTGGTGTCACAGGGAAGATAATACCGAGATATATAAAAGGAATCCAAAATGACCGATATTAGTGTCAAAACCATAGTTTCAGCGGTCGCTCAGATCAATGATGGCATTTCCATTAGTGATGACTTTTAACTTCAGCCACCATTTTATGTGGGCCGGGGTCACCGGGAGGGGAGGGGACCAAGACATGTAAAAATAATCCAAAATGACCGATATTAGTGACAAATCCATTAGTGAAAATAAGTGTTTTCTTTTCTTTCGTTGTTCAGTTTGTTTACATAGATATATTTTATCTGACCCGTGGGAAATACAGGCGTAACAGCTAGTGCTAAATAAAGAAGAAAACGAAATGTTTATTTTAACTGCTGATATGTATGTGTAATATTGTCGCGTTGTTAAATCGATGCATATTACTAACATTACGTAAAGATTGATTCTAAGGGTTTTGTCTGTCTATACATACGTTAATGAAGATATAAACTAAGAACAGGTAATGCATTGGTGAAAGAATACTAACAAGAAATTACGTAAGTAGTGCAAATGTTAAAGTTAACGTATCGGTCGTTTCCAATAATGATCACAATTGTAGTTTAGTGGAATGCATAATATAAAATTAGTTTATCAATTTTGCCATGGCCAAGATAGGACGATAATTCAAAAAAGTTATCGAAATGTAAAACATTTATCCTGTAAGATGATTTATGTTTTCAGGACCAATTATAAAATATTACGGAACAATAATGGAATATAGAACAAAACAGATTTTACCTTTGTGACAAATAAAAGGTTACGAAATTTGGCAATTTTGGACTTCTTCGTGAATAAAATATGAATTCCTCATACACTCTCACGAATTTTGTCAGCACCGTAGATTGATGTTCGGATTACATGCCCTAAAAGTATTCACAGTTACTATAATCTACACAGAAGTATATTGCAGCTACAAAATCAATTTTAAATATGTCTTGCCTGATTTGGCTTTTATTTCCATAATTCCATGTAATCTGTATACAACAAATATTTGGAGTACTTGATAACTCGGGGCAAATTATTGGTGAATAATATAAAAATATAACTGTTCATGATTTGAACTTGGAAATATACTCTATATAATCCTATAATGTGACGAACTTAATCGAACGTGCAATACATATTGCTAGCGATGTTTAAAATAAGATGAAATCAACGTCAATAATTTCAAGGGCAGTTAGATAAATAGTCTACCCTGTATATGGTTTAACACGATCAAAAATTCTATTATGAAGTTTATGTTCAAATATATTAGCTGGACTTGACATATGCGATACAGATCTATTCTCTATTAGGCCGGAAATATATTTTCTTCAGGATTGGACACTTTACTAGTTTTTCATAATGTAGGAATATTAAATTGAAAAATTAATACAAAAATGTACAATTAAGACAATATACAACCCTAAAATATGTAACTAAGAAAAGAATTTGAACAGTTACTTTAGAAAATTTTTAAGTCTTTATATGGAATCTTTAATTTCAATTTCAATAATAGAACTAATTGCTAATTATGTGAAACTGCACCTATATCTGCATTCGGATACAAAGAAGATTCTAAAGCTTATACACAAAACCATTGTACTATACATTGGGATGTGTATATTTTTGTAGCCCAATTGGCAAATAATTGCAACCATTAAATGTCAGTAGATGGCTGATATAGCAAGACAAAGTTGTAGTTTGCTTTTCGTGGCTAGGTTCAGTCATGTAACTAATTAGTACAGGAAAAATTATTTGGTTCTGAAAAAAAAATATTCCCAACATGAAATTTTCGTCAGGGATCACATTTGGTATTGGATTTAAGAATCTAATGAGTCCATAAAAATTCGAGGGGGGGAAAGTCGTTTTATTGGGGGGAGGGGGAAATCGTGAAAAAATGAAAACAAAATTATTCCCAACATGGAAGTTTGGTCAAGATTCACATTTGGTATTGGATTTAAGAATCTAATGAGTCCATAAAAAATCGAGGGGGGATTCGTTTTGGGGGGGATTTGTTTTTTTTGGGGGGGAGGGGAAACTCGAGGAACTCGAGGAATAGGAAAATGTGCTACAATTAGACTGTGATGAATTAATTTGTATGAAGCATATTATATCGTAGGTAACAATCATATTAACATAGTAAATAATTCTCCTCGTCATCATCAACAATAGCTTCATCAACACCACACACAAGTTCGACCTCATCTTCGATATGGGTAGTTGCAGTATCCTCTTCTGTTGAGACATGCTCCTCCTTCACAGACTTTACATAGCGGTGAACACTTGACGCCACTTTTCATGCAAATACACTGCGAAGTCGAGCAAGTTCCTTTGCAAGAGCAAAATACCAATCTGAGTACAGCTTATGGAGCACGCTCGAGTGTGGTCCTGCAAATTTACGGTATTCATCTGGGTTAATTTTTGTAGGTAACGTGGACATAAGCTGCAAGTATGTACAGCATGCTTTTGTATAGTGTATATGTCCACTTGCTATGAAATAAGGTACCATCAACTTTACTGTGTACAAGCGGAGTTCCCAGTTCCCTGTTCTTTTCGCTTCGATAAACCGCTTTACTAAAGTAACCATTTTAAAGTATTGCATCCAAAGCTTTGCCGTGCGTCCTCGATCTTCTATTTCTGTGATATGTTTTTTCAGTTGTTCACATACACTTTTTACTTATATGTCCTCCTCAATGCGGGTTTTGGTTGTCGGTAGGTCTTCAAAATCCTTAAGTAAATATTTCATTTGTATCTCTTCTTCAGGAGAAACAGTTACGTCTTGTAGTATGTGTTTTCCAACAGCTGTACACAGCAACATGTGAGCACGGATAGCACGTGCGTAAGCATGTCCACTGAGTATGTGCTTAACCGTGTTCTCAGCGTACACAACACTTAGTAGCTCTTGTAACCCACTATCTGCCATGATAAATCCAATCGTGCCCAAAAAGGAAATAAGAAGATGAAACCCACCCAGTCTTACTACAACTCTGTTTAATGGAGAATCAGGAGGCGCTGAGAGCACAATGTCTACTGCTTTCATAAACAAAGGTAAATCAAAAGTGACAAAAACGGGTTTCAGATCTATTTTGTTTCCCTCTTTGATCGCCATCATAAGAGCCGTATAAACAGTATCAGGATCAGATGCTGGAGCCATGATGAACGGCAACTGTATTATTTTGGAAACATCACTATATTCACTTGATGTCACTTTTTCCAAAAAGCCCTGCCAGCCAGGTATCCCATGTTTGTTCCACATTTTACCAAACATCCATAAAACATCTACAGGTGTTGGGAAATCATCATACTTATTAATCTCAGGCATTAATTTATCTAGATCTGCAAAAGTGAATTTACTCAGTCCAACTCCATTTGTAATTGGACATTTCATGACTGCAACTAGCCCTTTCTTTGCAGCTATACAAGAGTGTGTTAATTTTGTTTGCTTGGTTATTTGATCGCCAGAGTGTTGAACAGCTTCGGTTGGGGTAACGCACATAATACCAGCCATATTGTGAAATGTCCCAGAACCATCTATGGTATTCACATTTACGTCACAGTTATCGAAAACAAGTTGAGCGAATGTGCCAGAATCAACTGTCAGAGATGGAGCTTGGATACTTTAAATCGTGATAACTTGCACAGACACCCAAGTTTGAGAGCACTTGAATGAGTAACCTAGATCCAACTTTTTGATGTATGAAAGATGCTATACCAAGCAGAACAGGAGACAAAAACAAGTTTGGTTTCACAAGTGAAATCAAGCAGTGGTTTAAAACAGCACATTTTTTTTTCAGTGATTCTGACTTACGTGATCTTTTTTTGGGGGGGTAACAGTGTCAAAAAAAACTTGTAGAGATTTTGGAACGTTCTCAAATATATCTTTTACGTAATTACGTGTGTTACTGTATGATCGTTGTTCATATATTGTGTTCTCAATACATTTTCTAGCTATTTCCCCTGCCTTCATCATGATTCTCATTTCTTCATCCTCCTGGTTTTTCTTTCTCTCTTCATACCAGCGATCACTTATGATTTGTTCACCTGTATTACGGAAACATACAACTGTTCGTTTTCTTTCATCGCTCGTTATTACTATTTCATCCCCATAGCGCTCACGCAACTTCATCTTTATTGTTGGTATGCTGATCGAGTAATCTGACGCTACTTCGCTCAGTTCATTCATTGAGAATTGGCAACCATCACTTTCTTCAAGAAATGAGTATATAACCTGCATACCTTGGGTGATTTCATCACTTTGAGGACGTCCTGGCGTTGATGTAGAAGCACTTATATTTTGGAAGTTTTTTCAACAAGCATAGTGATATTTCGGTTGCACGACCTCAATCTTCACTGTGCCGATTCTTCCATAAACTTCCCGTCCCCATTTGTCTCTCCGTTTAAGGGCAATTGTTTCCACTGATTTCTTGAAACTATTCAGACCTAGCAACACGAATTTTTCTGTTCACATTTTTCTTACTTAGATCAGCAGCAACTTTCTCACAGCAGAAAAAACAGACACCAACAAAATCGAAACTACCTGTTGATCTTAACCGTTTCTGTGGTGAGTAGGCAAATTCATCTTCCGTTTCTCCTGACTCTCTTTTAGCCTTATGGACATAAAATGATTTTGTATACTTCTTCCTGCAGGATCGATGGACTACTATCCTGCTATCTTCCTTTACCAACTTGTACTTCCCATCTCCTCTTTCTTTGCTACACTTTATAATAGTCTGTATAGCTGCAGGACTTGGAACTACTTTTTCACTCTCCACTAGTTCATCACAAATAAAACACAGGTCGTAGGTTTTCCCGTCATCACCTTCACAATCAGTGTCACACATTTTCAGTTCGCAAGTTATTAGATTTTTGCTCAGCTTCTACGGTATCCCAAAGCTTCCTTTACGATGTGGATTCATCATCCAGCTCACAAATACCCTGAAAGTAAAAAAGTAAACAGTAGTCAATGCAGTGGTTATTTATATTGCATACTTTATTAAATATCGATTCGTGATTTTCAAAAACTCTTGCAAAACAACAAAATAACATATAATGTATCAACGCCTTCAGTAAATGAAGTAACTAATGCTGTATTAAACTATTCTTTAATAATCTCAGAATGAGATTCAAATTAAGAACCAAGTCGTGCTGATGACATCATTAGTAAAATATTTATTCACAGAAGTGCTACTACCCTTAAAAGAAGACCCAACTACATAAATCAGGGAACGTAAACTCACGCATGAAACGAGTACCAGCAGAAGTTACAAGATGACTACACATTTAAAAAATATGAAACACACAATTTCTTCACAACAAACGTTCCGTAAACACTAAATCTTAATATTTCTTTAATGATCGACATTCGTTAACTTTTCTTAAATAGATATCGACTCCAACAATGTAAACAAAAAAGTTTCACATCTTTTGATCTCTCATCTGGTGATCTTCATGCCAACTTCCAGTTAAATCTGATCTAAACCTATATCTTGAATTACATTACAGTTTCATCTACAGACAGCAACTAAGAAAGATTTTCTCAAAATGTTAAAAGAACAGGTCGCAGCTTTCATTAGAATTGCAAGATTGTCCAAAAAGCGTTATGCTGATATTAAACTATTCTCCATCACAAAAAACAACTGCACGTATTTATAATAAACATTTTTATATTAAAAACTACTTGTTTTATCAATTTGATATTAGCTTTAATCGATTCAGCGTACCTCAAAACCTATTAGCAGACACCCTATATGACATACTTTTTAAGTTTTTACTATTCATCCAGTTCCCCCTTTCCCCCCCCAAAAAAAACGAATTTCCACCCCCAAAACGAATCCCCCCTCGAATTTTTATGGACTCATTACATTCTTAAATCCAATACCAAATGTGACTCTTGACCAAACTTCCATGTTGGGAATATTTTTTTTTTCATTTTTTCACGATTTCCCCCTCCCCCCAATAAAACGACTTTCCCCCCCTCGAATTTTTATGGACTCATTAGATTCTTAAATCCAATACCAAATGTGACCCCTGACCAAAATTTCATGTTGGGAATATTTTTTTTTTTCAGAATAACACTTTTTAAGTCAATTTTTCCTGTACTAAATATGCTGTGATGTTACAGGAAAATAATATTAATTTGGAACAAAATCTATATTTTTTCTTTCCCGTAGTTCCTAATAAATATCACTTGAGCCACAATATGTATAAAAGAACACTAAAACGTAAATATTATTTATTTATTTTACCTTCATTTAGTGTTCAGGATACAAACTTTTAATTCCTTTAACATGAATTATTCTGAGGACTTCCTAATCTTCTACCTATCATCTTATCATTTTTGCAAGATTGTCACTAAGGGAAACAAACAATAATAAAATAATAATAATAATAATAATAATAATAATAATAATAATAATAATAATAATAATAATAATAATAATAATAAATTTACAATTTCCTTTTCTTCCTTTTTTTCTATACAAAATCTGCTCGGTTATTGCACCTCTGATCATATTCCTAAGACCAGTACAGATAGATAATAGTACAAACTATCTAAAAAAAAATGCTCATAATAATGAAATATACAACATACCGTTGTAAATTGACGGTATAATAAACAAGAGAATTATGTAATGATTGAAGTGAGAGTAAATATATCTGTTCATAGATCAAGAAACACAAGTAAAGATGATAGTAAAGTAATTTATAGTAGGATTCATGGTCACTAGCATATATATAAATATTACGTTTCAGGGGATATACAACTAAGAATGATACAATTGTATATCATTTGTTAAAATTCAATTCTTTTTACAAATATGCTTGTAATATACTTTTACAAATATACTTTTAGAAGGCATTAACCTATTCAGTCCATAGGTGCACATATGTGCACCTGTTTTTTTTTCTTTTTTTGCTTCTATTCTGTGGCAACTGCTTTGTAACGTTTGTGTACCTGCCACCTGTGTTTATTACTAATCTTCTTCATTAGATAGCATCATATTTCAAGCGATAGTTACAAATAATGTGGACCGCTTTGTGCCAGCACTGAAGAGGTTATGAAGTAAATGATCACAGTGATCATATTCGTAACTAAATGAATGGTAATTTTGTCCTTGATTGGTTGGATTGAGTTATAATTACCGTCACGTACAGCAACAAGATTACATGAGACATGGATCTACAGCTTAAATTGGGATCCAAATCACATGAGATCCCACCGGGAAACGAACCTGGGTATCTCACGCCAAAGAGGTAAGCTAACCAAGTAGCTACACGGGAAATTAAATTTTGTCTTAGATGTGAATGAAATTGATGATGTATGTATGTTTCCTTGCACTTAAAACTATAGTAACCCGTTTCATATTGACTCGTTGTCAAGAATGAACGTTAAACTCTAGGCAGCCAAAGTGCACCAGCTATCTCTGTTTCAAATATCATGATCTTAAATTTAGAAGAAAAGTAGGTCGATGGCACTCTGAGAACGGAGAAACCTTTTTTTAAATACAAGGTATTAGTGCCTAGCCCTTATGCAACCCACTTGCAGTCAGTGTAATGTGGGTTGCAGTACGGCTAGGGTTTACTGAATGTTAAAAATTCCCTGGCACAAAACAAAGAAACATCTTACAAGTAGACCTCACCACTTCGCCGTTGCTTTAGCAAAAGGAAACGACTACTGTCCTAGAGTAGGGTTGAATATAAGATATTGACAAAAATTTTAGCTGCTAATGAGCACTAGAAATATGGGGAAAAGGAAATAGAAACATGAATGTGGGAAAGCCATCTACAGTATTATTTGATAGTTGCAAGACCGATATTTTTTCGAAATAGATGGAGGAACAATAGTTATGACTTCAACTATGTAAATCGAGTTAGGAGGGATGTTTTTATGGCATTCCAGATCATGGCCGCCATCTTGAAATCCGCCATATTGGATCGACGTCAACTTTTTTAAATGGAAAGAGGGCCATGTGAGGTATCAAACAACAATGATTTTTTCCACCATACACTAATTACTTTGTCCATATCTAGAACGGTTTACAACTTACAGTTATTTCAATGTTGAAAAATTCGTTCTTTGTAGAAGATAACAGATAACTATAGTGACAATGAATAATAGCTCCAGATATAGCATTCTTACTGGACAAAATTACGGCAATTCAAGAAATGCAAGTCCTCAGCATTGATAAAATGGACAAAACAGAATTTTGCAGAGTACCATGAGCACCAAATAAAAAATGAAGCGTCACAAATATCACAAAAGTTAATGCCGGAAATATTGAAAGCGTGCTTCTTCGCCACTTCGAACCATTCGATCGGCTCATCAATATATACTGATTTAAATGCTTATTTAATCATTCCTGTGAAGCGGGGAGGCTGAAATTGATTGTACACAAGGGAATGCAGAGTGACAATATCTCTGTCATGCAGGTTTGAATGGAAATGTTCGTCCTTTATTACATAATCACATATAGTACGCCAATGTTTTGTATTGTCTAAAAAAAATACATGGAAAGGTTGAAATATGCCGGTTGTACCTTTTGGAATTTGTCACACTTCCACTGATTTCCCAGGTGGAGATATTGTACTTCGCACCTCTTCATTATTAAATAATTCTCAGGTATCCAGCATAAGTGAATTCCTGCTCCCTGTATTCGACCAAAAGCAATTCACATATCATTCAGCTTCCACACTAGCTTCTTGATTGTTTATCTCATGATGTGCCTCCTCTAGAATATCCAGAGTGTATTCCATTTCGAATTCCAATTCTTCATCTGCTAGGAATCTAATTATGTCATCTGCGATTACTCTTTTCTGTTCTGATATATTTGTTGCATTGTGCTTGAACCGTAATGTCTGTAACTGCTGCAGGAGGTACATAGCAATGTTTGCCTTATTTAACGCCATGGTGTGCCGCTTTTTTAGTCTAGAATTGTTGCCTGCACACACTCTCCCTAACACACCTACACGCACGCACCTCACAGAATTACAGGCTTAATACAATAAACGAAATAACTATTTCTCAAACACTTCCAAGTTCACGGGTAGAACTCACAGTGAAAATAATATATTTCCTGCACTTGTCTCCTTACAAAGAGTTTGTCGCTGTAGAATGGTACACGATTCACGTAAGCTGCTACCGTATACCGTAGCTGCTACGACCAGGAATGCCATTGGCAACCAATATTGCTATTCTCTTCATCGTGCTTCCCCAACTGCTTATAGTTTCAGTTTGAATCTACAAACGCACACACGAAGTGGCGAGGTCAGAACCACTTTATGAATGCTGAGGACTTTCGTTTCTTGCATTGCCGCAATTTTGTTCTGTAAGAATGCTGTCTCTGGAGCTATGTTCATTGCCACTGTAGTTATCTGTTATCTGCTACAAACAACGAACTTTTCAACATTGAAAGAACTGTAAGTCGTAAACCGTTCTAGATATGGACAAAGTAATTAGTGTATGAGATTGGGTGGAAAAAATCATTGTTGTTTGATACCTCACATGGCCCTCTTTCCATTTGAAAAAGTTGACGTCGATCCAATATGGCGGATTTCAAGATGGCGGCCATGATCTGAAATGCCATGAAAACATCCCTCCTAACTCGATTTACATAGTTGAAGTCATAACTATTGTTCCTCCATCTATTTCGAAGAAATATCGGTCTTGCAACTATCAAATTATATTATAGATGGCTTTCCCACATTCATGTTTTTATTTCGTTTTCCCATATTTCTAGTGCTCATTAGCAGCTAAAATTTTTGTCAATATCTTATATTCAACCCTACTCTAGGACAGTAGTCGTTTCCTTTTGCTAACGCAACGGCGAAGTGGTGAGGTCTACTTGTTAGGCAAACAGCTAGCCGATGATCAAAAGTGAATAGATTCACAATCAGTATATTATTATTGTTTACCGAATTTTGCTGTTTGCTACATAACTTACTAATTGTACTTCCATAACATGTTTTAATTTAGAAAGAAAATTACGTCGATGACACTGTACGAACCAAGAAGCTTCTTTTTAAATACCTGTATTAACTATTATCACCTTCTCCTTATGCAACCACTTACAAGCAATGTAATGTGGGTTGCAGGGCATCTAAGGTTTCAATTAAATCCTCAAGGTCCCTGGCAAAAAAACACACACGGAAGCGTCTTAGCTGTATTCACTGCTGTATTCACTATCAGCATATCATTATTGTTGAAACAATTTTACTGTTTCCTCCACAGCTTCCTCCGAACAGAAGAATTTTTTTAATATGTCGCCCACAGAAAGCAAAAGGGCGACGCTAAAATGCAAATTTCTTAGGAGATGAATAAAAACGAATGAGCTGAGCTGATTTTAGTTTAGTGTCCCTTTCAGCAGCGAGGCTCTGTGAGACGTGGACCTACTGATTAACGTGGAATCCGAATTACACGACCTCCCGCCGGGAATCGAACCCGGGTCTCCCACGCCAAAGGCGCGTACGCTAACCGCTTAGCCACGGAGGAGCTCTAAAAACGATGAAACACTAATTAATTCCGATTCTTTCTTTCTTCTAGAACTCAGTTTTCACTGCAGACCTTTCATATTGTCTCCTTTCTGCACAACATTAAACATGAAATGGGTAGTCAGGATGCGCACTTAGTTGGAAATTAAGGAAACTGGAGCTTAGCACCTTTCTGCTTTCCTGGGGCGACATGGTATTAGCAACTAATCCTTATGCAACCCACTTACAACCAATGTAATGTGGGTTGCAGGAGGATTCAGGTTGAATTAACTTAAAATTCCCTCGAACATAGCAGGGAAGCGTCTTAGTGAAACATTTAGCCGATGATCAGAAGTGTGGAGATACACAGTCAGCATATCATTGTTGCGGGTCGAATTTTGTTGTTTTCTCCATAATTTCCTAATTGTTTTCACGACGCACATGGAACACCGGACTGGTAACGCCATCCCGTTTGCTCCATTCTGGACCAACCCAGACGAATTTTAAATTTAATTTACTAATTAATAGCTTTTTAATTACGGATATGACAGAATAGAGTTTTGATTCTACATATTAAAAAAACACGTACACTCCATAAAAATACTTAATATATACACATTGTATAAAACAATCAATAATTAACTCTTGCTTCAATCAGATTATCGTCCTTACAAGAAAGAACTACACTAACAATATTATGATTAGCTTCCTCGAGTGAAAATTGGCCGTAATTATAATCGGTTTATTTAAAAACAATACGATAAAAAATAGGTATGACTTATGAAGAGCATTCATCTTTTCTATAGGTATTTCAAATGTAATACTTATCTCCAAGTATTTACGTGTCATGATTAACCTTTGACAAAAAGATCTCATTCCACTCAATTATTTCTTCTTTATTTCTCATATTTTTTCACTTATCAGTAGAAATTAAAAGAAAATAGAGTTTTGCTTCAGAGTCTAAAATCATATCGTTTCTCACTAATTAAATTTTGTTTCATCATTTATCTCTTACAAATAGAAATAGTATTACATTTCTAAAACATTGTTATCTTGTAATCTTGTAGATGAGAGTGGATCTAATCTATTTCTGTTTCTTTATAGGATTTTAATTACTAATCTTTTGCAATTAAAAATAAAATTATGAGCTCTCTTGCAGCTCCAAACATCTTGGTTCAACATAACAGAAAATTTGGTTCTACACGTGTTCGTGTATTATTGCTGGCAACCTTCACAAACAATAATATTTTAAATTTAATCTTCAGGTTTCATTTAACGCATTGTAGTATGAAACGATAACCTCACGATAGTGAGAACAATGTATTTTTTTAAAAATTATTTTTTTGTAAACGAGTGTCTTATTCAAGTACTGTGAGTTAAAATTTTAGTGTATATTCCACCGTTGGCTCACCGAATGAACAATTATCTGTGTAATATGGTTAGAAAGATTACCAGGCTTGTTAACTGCTAAGATACTATCAACAGAAGAGAAAATTTGCTTAAATCTAATCAGTACCAAGAGGTCGAAACACAAGTAAATTGGAAAAGGAAGCACGGGCGTAAAGAAGGGCACCGCAGACCCCGCATTGCGGGGGGACTTCAAACCATAAAGGGGCCCCAAATCATAATGTGGGACTTAGAGAAGGGGCCCACTCCACGCTGTCGGCGGGAAGGCCCCCAACCTTTAGTTACGCCACTGAAAGGAAGCATAATTAGAAATAATCCAAATCGATTATACTGTAAGAACTCTGTAAGTTAGCACATACTTTACAGATAGAAAAAAATAGATACAAAGATTATGCACAAAGTAATACACTTTTAAATGTAATTTCTATAATGTAAAGTAAAGTACTTTAAAACAAAAATGAAAAATGGAAAGAAATGTTTCCGTTTAACGTTCCATGATTATACCCTTTAGGCTAAGGGAGACGGATGATTAAGGCAAGTGAATGATAATGGAAGAATTGGTGGAATGAGAAAGTGGGAGGAAACGGAAGCACCCGAGAAAACTCACAGACAAGATGTTGTCCACCACAAACTTACTTGACTGGAGCTCGAGCCACGGACCCCACACACTAAAGGTAAGCGCTCTACCACTGAGCCCTGTGTCTCTCAGGACTTTTAAACAAATTTGAAGAAAATACTGCAATCAAAGCATTACAATCCCGGTTTATTTCAATTTAAAAAGATAATATTTTCCCATATTACTACAAGCGAACAGAGAAACCAAAATGTTACATGCATTCTACAGTCTTAAAGAAACAATTTATGGTTCAATTTACAGCTTATAATTACAAGAGATATTAAAGCTACCACGGACGTGATAGAGATGTATTGAAACTATACATAATTACTGTTGCGACCAAGTCTTCGTCTCACCGTATATTATAGATTAAAATCTTTCCTAAATACAGGCTTAAATTGTTTACATTTATCAAATTTAGCTATTTACAAGTTGTATGTGCGTAAAGAGTATACGTGTCACTGTCAGGAAAAGGGAAACAACAACAGATATAATTTGCTTGTTAAGTTAGATATACGAGGTGCACACGAAAAGAACATGCCGTTTTGCTCTAAGGTTCATATTTCTTTTTCATTTCAGGAAAGCAACTGCGACACCGGAGACCTCTATCTTTCGTCTTTAAGCAGTGCAAGTTTTGTTTACTAGATGACAGCAGTTGTCAAAATGCCTAAAGGAGTAAGATGTGATTCTGATACTGTCTGTGGACATGGAATTTTCAGTTGAAGAGCAGGCATATACAGGATATTAGCAAAATTTGTCACAGCCAAGAGCGTCGATTCTGGGGGGCCTGGGAACCCCTCAAAGCTCATGTGGCCCCTATTGTATTTATGAATATACAACATTTGGCATAATTTCAATGCAATTTGTCTTTAAAACCTCATATATATATACCTTCTGCATCTCAATAGTTCCCCCCCCCCAATTTACAGAGAAATCGGCGCCCTTGGTCACAGCATTTTTGGAATTGATTCATCACATCAAATTAAGAAAAAAATTTATATGGACCTGTGGTCGAAAATGCATAGTTTGGTAGTTATGCTGAAAACATGAAAAAAATGAACTTTAAAGGTCCATTGTTCCACTACCATAGGACCGATCGCAGTTGGGTGAAGACATCATTGAGGAACTAGTATGTGACCTATCCAAATATCTATCTTTCGGAACCTCCGATATTTGCACAATCATTTTAGAGAGACTGTTTGGGAGAATTTGATCACTCTCTACTTACCTCTCTAAAAATTGGTGTGCAAGTATTGGAGCATTCTTAAACATGAATATTTGGAAAGTTCACATACCGGTTTTTAAGTGATGTCTTGACCCGACTACGATAGATTCGATAGTAATGGAGCTATGAACTTTTAAATTTCCCTTGTTTCTCATTTTCAGCACCCTATAACTCCGAAACTATCCACTTTTGAGTACAAGTCCATATGAATCAATTTTGTTATTGTAATATGAGGAATTTGTTCCCAAAACATTGTACAATATTTTTGTAACATCCTGTATATGTTAGGTTTGTATATTGTTGATCCTTGGCTGTACAATGACGTTTTTTTTTATTTCGTTCACATGTGGCCCCAGGTAAAATGTAGTCTGCTTTTGTTGTCAGGTAGCACAGGTTGGCAGGTGCCATATAAATGGGCATACAAAATATATAATTTATAAATCAATAACTAACACATAGGTAGTAACAGTTAAATTAGAATACTTATAGTATATTACAATATATAATAGTGGTTCTTCAATATATACATATTTTCTGTAATTTGCCCACTTTTCCACTGGAACTGATGCTAGTTTACTTTAGAAAGGTTTACAGTACTTCTAATCAAGTTTTCCTAAATCACTTAAGGACGTTTTTTCGCATTAAAAGAACTCATAACTAAAGCATCTAACACCATCGATGACGTATAAGCTAGGCACATGACACAGGCTGTAACGAAAAGTAAAGGAGTGTAGCTACGTAAGCAGAAAGACTATACCACGAGCAGGTCCGCAGATAGTAGATACGTCTCGCGAATATGTTCAAAGATGTGGCAACACCGCAACTCTCTCATTTGCTATCAGTGTTTAAAGGAAACTCAATGCGCCGCCTCATATGTCATAAACGCTGTCTCTTAGCATAGTTGAAACTGTCTACGAACAATATTGTTTCAAAGAAGAAACGGATTAACTATTTCTTTTCTCGTGGTAACAGTTGTTATGGGCAGATTTAGAATGAAATTAAACCATTAACTTTAAAATCATTGCATTCAACAAAAAACTTTGCGTTTTTACGCTTTTTTTGTTTCGACTCTAATTTCAGAATATAACGGACATTAAAACGCATTTATAGATGAAAGTCTGTAGGCAACATTACAAGAGAGAAGTTAAGTCAACACAAAACGTAGAAAGACCTATTTGTGGAATCTCCATATGCTATAACACTGTAATTACCTTATCAGAACTGCCACTCGACTAGGTTCATTACACATTTATGCATTTCGTACGACAGTTCGTTGATGCAAAGTTTCCCTCCATATCCCCGGGACGTGTGTGTGTTTGTGTGTGTGTGTGTGTGTGTGTGTGTGTGTGTGTGTGTGTGTGTGTGTGTGTGTGTGTGTGTGTGTGTGTGTGTGTGCGTGCATGTCTCTGTGAGTGTTTTCTCTGTATATGTTTGAGACGAGAGGCACACAATGCCTTCAAGTAGTGTGCGATCGTTAAATTAGAGAACGCTATTGAAGATTCCTGTGGTTGTTCAGTAGCGACCCAAGAATTTATGGTATGTTCCACACTCGTAAGCTAAGGGAAAAATTAATACGCGTATCATGTACTACATATATACATAAATTAATTTGTAATTTTAGACATCCCACTGTCTTCTCTTCTTCATCGAAGGTCTCTCGGAGCGTCGTGAAGGGACACAGTTTTCTATCTACTCTATGCTAATTGAAGCAAGCGTCTCCGATATTCCACCATGCTACTCAATATAAATTGTGTGTATGTCTGTCTGCCTGCTTCATGATAACTTTCTTAAAAATTTATCTAATTTTAATGACAATTGATATAATCTTTCCTCCAGACTTGAGCCTCTCACGCTCCCACCAAGCGCGCGTTTCTTGGATAACGTTTCGGGTTCGATTCCTAGTGATACAACTTTGAATTATTCTTTTAGTTTTACGTTCCACGCATGTGGTTCGAGGCTTATGAATGAAATAGTGGAATGAAGACTATGGTGCAAAACGGAAGAACCCCGAGAAAACTCACACATACAATAAAACCACTCGCTGCGATCTGGGATCGAACTTGGGCCCTACGCAGGAAACATGAGCATTGTACTACGAGAGCACCTTGAAATATGGACAACCCATTATACTAGTTCAGATTCCAGTTTAAACCTAGGACCATGTCACATATAGCCTCGCTTCTAAAAAGGGACTCTAAAGTCTAACTAACCAATAGGCCTATATCAACTTTCTTCCATGGTTAAGAAATAAGCTCTCTTGTTATTTGGTGAAATACCTTAATCATAGAGGAGTTAACGGGGTTAAATAAATCCCAAGTTGAAAGTTCGACCCTCCAAGTTAATGAGATAGTAATGCAATTTTCCTCAATAAAAATGGGATAATAATGTATTTCTCTCTTCGCCCACTTCGGTTGCAATTCTCATAATACGTGTAAAGCGTATCTAATATACATATTTTGTGCAGTACAATCCCGGTTAGACGTAGCGCAGATGCGAAAATCTCTCGGTATAAAGTCCCACGATTATGAGCATTAGGAGGCGGATAATTAAGAGGCCTCATCCCGTCGAAATTAAAATACCGCTAATTTTACAGTAATTATATAATATCTTCAAATAGGTAAAAGATAACCGAAATGCGGAACAAGAGCGCCCTAGACAATATCATTTTACATGAGATACTGTTATCATGACTCACTTATCTGCTTTGGATTTCGAGCCATATTGAAAATCGGCATTTATTTTCGCGTTTCTAAACGGCTGAAAACGAAAGGCCACTAGGTGAGTTGTGATAACGGTATTTCATGTAAAACAATATTGCCTAGGGCGCTCTTGTTCCACATTTCAATTATCTTTTATCTATTTGAAGATATTACATAATTACTGTAAAGTTAGCGGTATTTCAATTTCGCCGGGATGAGGCCTCTTAAGGCAAGTGGATGATGATGGAAGAATTGGGGAAATGAGAATGTGGAAGGAGACGGGAGTACCCCGAGAAAACCCACTGACACGATGTTGTCCACCACCAACTTACTTGACCAGGGATCAAAGCGGGAAGCCACGCACCAGATGTAAACGCTCTACCACTGAGCCATCTTGTCCCCATGGAAGGACTTAGTAATAACTGCTACCTTGCGCAGAGGAACCCAGTAGAAGCTTTGACAAAAATTATGAGTAGAAGAAGAAGTCTAGAACTGTTGGAAACACGTAAAAGCCGGCAAACATCCATTCCTATCAGCAATGACCGTTATTGGTTATACATTTCTGTGTTAGAAGTATGTTTCGTCCGATATATCGAGTTCACTCAGCGTGGCTTGTAGTGAATGTTCCAACATTAGTCTTTTTACATCTTACATAGCAGCTCAAAGCACAAAAATCTATGTATTTCGCTTATTTTTATTCTAATAGATGACATAACATGTTGAAGATTGAAAACCACCTCTAAACTTATACTGTGATGCCATGGAAGCGAGCTTTCAAGCGTATAGCCGACCGTCGTCAAAGTGACGAACGCAGCAGTGAAAATTGTAACACGAAACTTCAAATTAACGTTAGGAAGTTGGTTGTATTTTCCTCTTATTTGTCTTGTAAATAGCAATTGCTGTCTTTTTCTTTGAAAAACTTGACCAAGCTTAAATCGCAAATGTGATAATGACTAATAAAGCTACTAGCTCGGAAATCAAAAGCCTGCACAGGAAGATATTTTTCATGTGTACTAAACACATTCATTAAAAGCTTTTCCAACGGATATGTTCTATAGCTTATGTATGACATTTGCTTTAAAAAGTTCAAAACCCAAATTTTAATAACCACTAATGCGAAAATCAAAGACCTGCACAGTAAACATTCACATGCTTAAAAATGAAATTAACTTA
This sequence comes from Thermobia domestica, assembly GCF_964235325.1. Lineage (NCBI taxonomy): Eukaryota > Metazoa > Arthropoda > Insecta > Zygentoma > Lepismatidae > Thermobia > Thermobia domestica. The sequence continues at coordinate 15,289,148 of NC_137468.1, forward strand.
ACATGATTATGTCCTTTAAGCTAAGGGAGGAAATGGCTAAGGAACTGAATTATGATGGAAGGAAAAATTGATGGAATAAAAATGTGAAAAAAAACGGTAGTATCCGAGAAAACCGACACACGCGATGCTATCCACCACAAATTTACTTGGCCGGGGATCGAACGAATTATCACGTACATAACGAATATATGATAAAGACAAAAAATCGATAATTTTGTTTTGTGAGGTTGGCAACTCTGATCCCTAGCGACGCTCGCGACATCTGTTCAGAACTACGAAGATTGGACCATGGAGTCTTATGACAGAGCTTAAATCCCCCATGCTTGAAGTAACATGAAATTAAATTGACTATGTGCTTTGTACATATTGCTACTTCTTGAAACTATTATATGAAATTAAAATACTACCTGAAACCATTTAACACGACAACACAGCACATTGTTAAACAAACATACGTAAACAAACTATGTCGATTTAATAAACGTAAAAGCTAACAAGAAAAGTGTTTTATACCAGTTTCTATTCTGTGTTTTAGTTAATTTGTTTACGAAAAAAGAGATTTCGTTACCACATCTAACAAAAAAGTACTTGATTGAAATAACCTGATTTCTTAATTATTTTCTTGAAACATTTAAATTCATGCAAGAAAGAATTCTTCCAGGTTCTCTCTTTAGTTAAGGTAGATCACCACCCGGAAGTCAGTACATATTTTAGCTCATTCCCTTAACTACTGCGCAATGAAACATTACATATTATAAATATTGTACTATAAGATAGAGTATTGTTTCAGCTACAACACAAGACACTGATTCATTTGGTTGTATCTTCTGATATCGAAAAAGGTAACATATAAAAGAAAATATTTGATTCATTTTGCAATGAGCACACAAGATGGCACTTGCTGTTAGATCTTACTAGAAGTGCTCAAATTTATGAAATGTTTATTTGTGTGTGTAAAATATTTTAAATTAACGATCTTATTACGAAATAGATATATTGTTTGACCGTTTTTCGTGTTATTTTTCACATTTTATTTAAATAGTAATTTACATTTAAGGAAATAGAGTTTGAGAAGAAACTTGCGCAGAACGCCATAATGCGGTGTTGCCAAATGTGTACGTTTACTGTGGTAGTCAACCTGGATAAGAATATTCCTGGATCCTTGCATTGCGGTTCGAGAAGCGGGACTTAGCTGTGAATTGCGGTAAGGATCGAAAATTAATTTCTCGATTAAGTATCCCAGCAGAAATCCATGATTATTCCCTTTATTATCTGACATTAATAAAAAAAATTACACTATCTGGTAACACCGCACTATTTAGCATAGCACCGAGAGTACCAAAGATGTTATAAAATAGAATATCTGCCCATATGTATCTTAATTCTTTTAAATTAATGAAACCAAAAAAACAACCGTGCATCGGCACGTCTGATTCGCTACTCTCGTTTCCGCCTTCGCCTGATTTGCTACTTTTGTTTCCACCATGATTGTTGGCTCAAAACATTGCGATCTTGTTGGGCGGAGTGGGCAGAGTAAGGGTGGCGAAACTATGACGTATGGCTTCACGATTTTTTGTAAGGGCAGATCCTTTATTTTATAACATCCTTGGAGAATACCTAGTGATCCACCTAAGTCAAGAGGTAAATGTAATAAAACATTTTACCCAAACGCACCAAAACTAGAGAAAAGGTAATAAAATAATGATGTTTCCCGCATTTAGTAGCTAGCAAAGTAATATAAGTAGCTAACAAATGGAGAATTCCTTTATTCGTACGTAGAATCCAATGTCGTATTCAAAATTTAATCAATGGAAGCTTCAAACACTCAATCTTATATTCTTTCAGGATACAATATTATACACATATTAGTATAGTAATTGTTTATTTTTCCATAATATCTTGCTCAAGAGGTGTTAACACGTCAAATAATTCCCTTTGAATACACCATTGATAAAAGATAAACGGTTTCATATTAACTAATGAACTAGGTGTCTATATTGAAACGATTTTATGGGTAGAGTCAAATAATGGACCGTGATTTATCTCTTCACCAATTTATTATAAAATTAAGTCTTTCGTGTCTACAAAAGTTCTAATAACATATTTTCTCTATAATGACCAAGGTTTGTAGGTTATAATGTTCTGTACGGGTAACCCCTTAGCTTCATAGCAGCCTCCAGGGTTCTCAAGGATTCGGTTCTAGGGAACCTCAGCTCATAGCAGCCTTTCCGAGGTACGGTGTTGTTTAAGATGATCCAATTAACTTCATGGCAGCCTCCAGGGATTAGTTGCGGTTAGGATAACCCCTTAGCTTCATAGTAACCTCCAAGGTTTAGGATAGGTTACGATCAGTTGGATGACTGATGCTAGGTTCCTCCGTGGTCCCTCTTTTATGTATCCTCCTCGGATGGCTCGTCCTCCTTCGGATCTTTTCGTGTGGTTCGTCTCCTTTCGGTTTTCTTGGTGTCTTCCTCTTTAGTGTATCGTCTGTTTTTGTAAACAATGGCACTTGTCGTTATACATGTGGTTTTGTTGTAATGTGGGGATCCTTACAATGTATTTGTCATAATTTCAGATGTCACACACTAAATAAGAATATGGTGTTGTGCATAACTTAATATGACCATTGACGTAACTAAGGAAGAGGCAAATGGGGCTGGTGACCCGGACGCCATATTAGACTGCGCAAAACGACAAATACTTATTTTCACTACAAGGCAAGGAAAGGAATTTTAGCAAACTAAAGATCATAGAAAAAATCTCAGAAACTTAACAGGACAACAACGACTCACCAATCGTAAGATCATATTGATAGAGCATAAGTTAGCTTCAAAGCTATCTTTTGAGGACACTGTAAAAACCTTTGCAGCCAAAAGAGCCCGAAAAGTTAAATTTTAGTTCTACTTTTTGTGTTTTCATTAACTTATATCAATTTAAGAGATTTGCAAAATGTCCGAATATAATAATCAAGACAACAGCTTGATTGTTTGTAATAATTAAATATTCTATTTTATAGCAACAAACTGTTGATTCATTCTATACATTATGCACATCCCAATATAATTCCAAAAGCATTGTGATATTCAGTTATTATGATAGGACTATAAGAACATGTCAAGCATGCTACTCTCAGTTTATTTGGCAATCAAATACTAATTAGTTTGGTATTTTATCTTGTAGTAAAAGTTAAATTTGAAATTAAGCTTTACCACTTGAACAAAATATGAAATAGCAGAATTACTGCGTGATACCAACATCATATGTACTCCGGGAGCGTTTTGATTTCGATGGTCAGGGGCAGTGTTTCTTCCAGACATGTTTTTCGGGAGGCACTCCCCCCCCCGGAGCTCTGAGAGTGCCCCCCGGACAAGACCAAACCATATGTCTATAATATAATAATAAATAAAATAGTGCCAGCAGTGCCTACCCGGAATACTACGTGTGCCCTCCCGGAACACTTTTTCTGAAAGAACGACTGGTCAAGGGGGAAGGGAACTAAGGCGAGTTCTTGTTCCGGGCAACAACTAACCTAGTTGCATCGCTGGATATGACGAATATCAAATGCCGCATTGTGAGAATCTGGAAAATATTACTGCATATAGAAACGTCCTAGAGAAAAGCCAAGACCAATCTTGGGTATGATATATTCTTCCAATGTTTAAAAGCATCAAGCTATAAAGATTCTTGATTGACGAAGAAAACAATTGGGGTATCACGTAGATAGGAAATTATGCTAAGTTGGAAAGCTTTTATGGCGCATTTGAAGGCGGTGCTACGAAATCCCTTTAAACTCTGTTAGCATATCAGAGGGTTCCAGTGTTGCCATGTCTTCTGGTTAGCCACACCCCTTACTAGCCATATCGGGCGTACCACTATAATAAATAAACCATATGCATATACATAATGATATAATCATATTGTAATAATATTAATTCAACTTATTATACTAAGCGTAGAACACATTGTAAAGAAACAGAGAATAATCGTAAAAGTTATTTGAATTACACTTTTGATTATCTGACGTAAGGTGTCGGAATTTCTTTAACAACTTAAGTGTGTTGCATTACTATCTTGTTAAACACAAACCCCTCGTATAACCAATAAATAAATAATATAATTTGATGTCAAATATCAAATAATTATCTTCTGTAGGATATCGAACTACAGGGTTTAGTGAGAGTGTTCTAAAATATATATATCAGCGGCATATGCAAAGGAGGTTTTCTGGGTTTGAGCCTCCTCTTCCTTGAAAAGATATGAAAAATAAGTATTTATCTATTAAGGTATGTATACAAAAATGCTAGGATTATGATTGTTCAGCGAAGGCCCGTATCCACGGGGGGTCAAGAGGGGGCCGGGCCCCTCCCCTAAATTTTGGCTGGCCCCCATAAAATTTTACGGTAGGCTTGCAAATGAACTATAATATGGTGATGAAGTATAATATGATCGAGTCGGGCCCCCCTAAATTTTTGAGCTGGATACGGACCTGGTTCAGCGGTAGAGCGCTCGCTTCTGGTTCCGAAGGATCCTTGGTTCACTCCCAGCTCGCTCCAAGTGGTATTTGTGATGGACTAACGCCGCGTAAATGGATTTTCTAAGGACTCTCCAGGTTTCCTCTCACTTTCTGCATTCCACCATTTCGTTCTTTATCATTATCATCATCATCACAGACTCCCTTTACCCTGGTGCATATTCCTGGGACGTTAAATTTTTTAAAAAAAGAGAGAAAGAAAGTATACCGAAATTCTAAAACGATTTGATCTTGAGATCTTAAACACCCTCCTGGTGAAACCCTGCATGCATCACTGCTTTGTGAGGATTTTCTTATATATATAACTAAAAACAAAGAATAAATATTTTTTTAAGAAATGAATAGCATTTTTTGGATTAGCATTTATATTTTGATTCAGCAGTACCCGTAAAACAATAAGCCCAATATTGCAATATTACCGCAGTAAAATGTTTGAACTAAAATATAGTACTTTCTTAGTTTTTTTTATTTCACCTTCGAACTTTGAATTTAATTGTTCACGTTTTCAGTTAAATGTGAGAATTTCTTTTTACGGACTTTCATTGTCTCTTGTGTAATAATCATTGAAAATTTATCTACGTTTATGTCTTCTACATTTCCTCGGAATGCAATAAAATTAATTTTCCTTTTTGCCTTTTCTTTTCAACTCAACTCACGGCACAATATATATGCTTTTAGTTTTGACGACATTAAAGCGAGCATCAACAACGATAACGTGGACCCAAGCTGACACACTCTTTTTGTATTCCCCTGGCGACGCGCCAGAGTTTTTGAAAAAGTTTTTGAAACTCTAAATGCGTTCCCATCCCTTCCCTTTCCTATCTATTCAGTGGACGGATTCACAGACTACGTAAGCACCCTTGGGCGCAATCACAGAGTCCATCAACCGCCCAAGAGCTATCAGAGATTCCACACAAGGTATCCTCCTTTCATCTCTGTGGAAATGCTTAGTGTTCGTCCCTTTTTCCCTTCTTCATTAACCTCATCTTCCTTTTGATTTCTTTCTTTGCTGTAAGGTTAAGGTGTAATTTTTACTTTAAATGGTGTAGACATGTAGGTAAACCAGACACCTTGCATCAAACTCAAAAATACTGGTAGGACTAGCATGAAATTAATGGCTTGCGAAGACCAAAGGTTGATTACCGCTGACAGAAATCTCCGCATTTCGATCCTATTCTCTTGATACCCATCCTTCTGAAGTTATTAATTATATAAGAAAAAAAGTCAGTTTAATCGACTCCAAAACCAAACGTTTCCTTACTTATACACTAGCTTAATTATACAAATATTTATTTTCTCATATGTTTATACACTTATAAGCTATAACCTCCAAAATAGACTCCTTACGTAACGGAGACAAATAGTTTCCATGTTGCAGTCCTAAAGGAAATTTCTCAATCAGGTCCCTTCAGCCACTATTTGAGAAGTGAACAAATTACTTTGATGACGTCCCCATTAGACCTCTTAGTCAATCAATTAATCTTTTAAAAGTCTACCGCGACAAGAAAAGTAGTCCCAATGCTCACATTTATATGAAATCTATCACGGGCGTTTACGGCGAGAACAAATAGCCTCGGTGCTGACTTAATCAATCAGATTTCTAGCCTCTATCGCTAGGAGAACAAAAAAGCCTTGATGCTGAAGTCTCCAATAAACTTCTCAGTCAATCAACTAGGTCTATAACCTCTATCGGGAAGAGCACAAAATTCTTCTTCATGCTGATATCTTTACTAAACCTCTTAGTCGATTAACCAGTTCTATAGCCTCTATCGGGAGAACAAAAAAGGCTTGATGTTGGTGTCTCTATTAAATCTCTCAGTCAATCAAGCAGGTCTACAGCCTCCATCAGGAGAAGAACAGAAATAGCCTTGATGTTGATGTCTCCAATAAACCTCTCAGTCAATCAACGAGGTCTATAGCTTTTAACGGAAGAACAGATAGCCTTGATGTTTATGTCTTTAATTAGCCTCTCAGTCAATTAAACAGTTCTAGAGCTTCTATCAGAAGAAGAACAGATAGCATTGATGTTTATGTCTCCTATAAACCTTTCAGTCAGTCAACCAGGTCTATAGGTTCCATCGGGAGAAATACAAAAATAGCCTTGATGCTGATGTCCTCAATAAACCTCTCAGTCAATCAACCAATTCTATAGCATCTATCAGAAAGAGAACAGATAGCCTTGATGTTTACGTCTCCTATAAACCTCTCAGTCAGTTAACCAGGTCTATAGGTTCCATCGGGAGAAAAAAACAAATAGCCTTGATGCTGATGTCCTCAATAAACCTCTCAGTCAATCAACCAATTCTATAGGCTCTATCGGAAGGAGAACAGATAGCATTCATGTTTATGACTCTAATAAAACTCTCAGTCAATCAACCAGGTCTATAGCTTCCATCGGGAGAAGAACAAAAATATCTTTGATGTTGATGTCTCCAATAAACAACTCAGTCAATCAACCCGGTCTATAGCCTGTATCGGGAGGAGAAGAAATAGCCTCGATTATGACATCCCCACATGGAGAAAAAATAAAGCCTTTTTGGAAGGAAATTCCCTAGATTCTGAATACAGTCGCTTTTCTAACGCTGCTTCTGCCACGGTAGGAGAATTTCAATCCGTGTTCTGGTGCAATTCGTTTTTTGTACTGCGTTAGAGCCAGGTAAGTTTACAGAACGCCTACGTACTCCTAATTTTTGTGCCTATTTTCCATACAGGTTTTATAGACGCTGCTACGTACTCAATTCTTTTAATCATGTGTTTAACTCCAATCAGAAGGACAAACTAAACCGTCACAGCAATAAGACTGTTCTGCAGTATCCGTACAAAACTTGTAAACTAGATAGTGTTTATGAAAGTATACAATCATGATTTTCTGTATACTGGAAATGCAAACGGAGAAAGTATAAGATTACGGTCTATTTGTGGCTGTGCAGATTTTTCCTGGCCAAATAAAAAAAAACTACAATCTACATGTGTGGTAGATTGATACAGAAATCTTCGTACTTAGCCTGGTACAGAAATCTTCGTATGTGATACAGAAACCTGTTAAATTTAATCTCTTCCAGTTCTCTAGATTACAAATTCTTTCTCTCAGTGCATCAAATTATGTATTTAGTTAATAAGGCTGTTGCCCTCTATAGTAACGAATATCCTCGATTTTGAAATTTAATATATAATAAATGAATCACTCCTCAACGTTCAGGCCACAGAACTATGCCAGAAACATAAAATTTGAACAGAAATACTCTTTTATCACGGAAGCAAAGGACAAGAAAGAAGTTTTTCAAATACGTATCCTAAAGAGACAAAAGAGGAGTATTTTGCCAAATATTGAATGTTTCACTAATCCCTGAAGTTGTAGAGATGAAACTAGGTATATTAACGCGTCACTAAAAAATAATTGAACAATGTTTCAATGGTTTCAAATATTTTGCATTGAAAGGGTTAAAGAGGGGCACTTTCAATTACATTCTAATTTCCGATTTTACGAATTGTGTTCAAAAAGAAACCGAACTTTTCAAATAGCGCGCCAACCAATAGAGAAAGCACACCTAGTGGCAGATTTAAACAACAAATTGTCATTTCCCCCGTTTTGCTGTGTCCGTTAGTTGCCGAGCTACAGCCGCTGAAGTGAACACGTGCACAAGCTGTTCGTCTTATTAATAATACAGTGATAATGAAAGAGTTTGAAGAATAACGTTTGTGTGTGAAATTTTGCTGAAAACTTGGCAAAGCATTTACAAAGACATTTCAATTGCTTTTCAAATTCAATCAGGTTCTCCTCGTCCAAAAGAAGCACGCATAATTTTGTCAAAAATCAAGGCGATATTGGTTGTATTTTTTTTAAATTGGAAAGTTCATTGTTCATCATGAATTTCTGTCACGTGATCAAATGGTAAACAAGCAGTTGTCCAGAACATTTTAGCACGGTTGAGGGATGTTGTGCGCTGGAAGAGGCCTGAATTGTTGGAAAGTGCACCGTGCCAATGTGCCTACTCACGCTTCGTTACTCATTTGTAGTTATCTGGCAAAACACCAGGCTCCTGTTGTACTTTATTCATCCTATTCCCCGGACTTAGAACAGCAGATTTTTTTTATGTTTACCAAACTTAAAATCACTTTGAAAGGATGTCGTTTCCAAACCATATAGTGCGTACAGGAGTCTATTCAAAAATGGTAGAAACGTGAGAACGATCTGTTGTCAGTAGATGGGACTACTTGGAGGGTGACAGTGCTTAAAATGTTGTGAAATAAGTAACACATATTTTATAGCAAAAGTCCAACCTTTTTGAATACGCCTCGTGTATATATATAAAATGCAACTTTCAGTTAAAAATAAAGTTAAATTTGTTTTAGCATTTTCAAAAATTTCGATTCTAAAAATGAAAAAGGAGAAATTTCTAATATTCAAATTTCTTATATAAAAGAAATTCATTATATAATATTCAAATTTCTCTTTTATAAAATGCCCAATTTGAGAATGCACTTATGTTGAATGTATTAAAGTTGTATATAAATTTTTAATTAATAACAAGTGAATACGCTGTTTCAGTCTTTATTAGAAAATTCCGAGCTCTAAATGCAGTTAGTGGGAACTTTCTGTGATATTCAAATTTCCGATTCTTTGTTCTAATAGGAATATCATTTTACACTGTGAAAAAACTAAGACTTTCAAACTTATGCAAATTCAATACTCAAATTTGAATTAGTGCACTTATAAATATTGATTGCAGCAGACTAATAAAATCAAAGATAAAATCTGTTCCCTGGACGTTGAATCCATATCGAAAATGCTATTACTCGTTATAACTTACTGCTTTGGTTCTGTGACGATAAATGTTAAAACCAAAAATCATTTATTTCAACCGCTTCCGATTTCAACAGAGGGCTAAGGGAAGAAGTAAAACATATTCTTCGAATCGATTGGAAAACTACATCTGTTACAGTTTTCCTTCTATCTTTACCGATAAACGTTCAAACTGGAAATGGCTCATTTTAACCAGTACCAATGTTGAATCGAGGGTTAACGTAGCAGATAGAACCGATTATTGGGACGTTGATTCACTTTCAAAAAACGCATCTGTATAGAAACTATCGTTTCTGCTCTACGGAAATCAATATTCAAACCGGAAGTAATAGCAACTTTGAACCACTTCTGTTTTAGCTAGAGTACTGTGGATAGTCATTGTCTTGAGACGCTGAATCGTTCGCAAGTAACCGTTTCTCGCTACCTGTTACCTTCACTTTCTATGACGATAAACGTTGAAACTGAAAATGACTAACTACTTCTGGTTAGAATAGAGGCTTAACGGAGTAGATAGAACATATTCTTGAGACTCTGAATCGATTACACAAGAAACAACTCTTGGTAGCATTTACGGTTTTTTATCTACTGAAATCAGTATTGCAACCGGAAGTAATAGCAAATTTGAACCACTTCCAGTTTTGGTAGAATGTTGTGATTAGATATGATACGCTTAATCGTTTGAAGAAAACAGATTTTTGCTATCTGATACGGTTTTCGTTTTATGGTGATAAACGTTTAAACCGGAAAAGACTAATTTGTACCACTTCCGGTTCGAATATAGAAATAACAGAAGGCATGAAACCTATACTTGAGACAGTGAATCGATATCTCTCATGACCTTTGCTCTAAAACCTGTCAACAGACGGACGATCGACGTTCCACCTCCATTCATAGAAGAAAAATGGTAATAGCGACAAACGGTTTTCTGAAATCGATTCAGGGTGCAAAGAGAACACACCATCACAACCTACAACACTCTATCAAGACAGGAATTAGTTGGAGTTTGCTACTATTTCTGCTTTCAATGCTGATTGCCGTCGAATACTTGTAGTGTACAGCGGACCGAAGGCTTTTCCGAAATAACTGTAATGTTCAGGGAATTTCTACAATATTCATATTATCGGTATTATATCTATTAAACTTGTTAACGTACGAAGAACATGCACTTCTGTTAGTTCGTTAAGATTGATCACCACCCGGAAGTCAGTACATATTTAAGCTCATTCCCTTAACTACTGCGCAATGAAACGTTACATATTATAAATATTGTACTATGAGATAGAGTTATGTTTCAGCTACAACACAAAACACTGATTCATTTAGTTGTGTCTTCTAATATCGAAAAAGATAACAAATAAAGGATAACATTAGATTGACACAAGATGGCACTTGTTAAATCATACTAGAAGTAGTCAATTTTATGAAATGTTTATTTGAATGTTTAAAGTACGTTAAAAGTAACGATCTTATTACAAAATAAATATATTGTTTGACTTTTTTTTCGTGTTATGTTTCACATTTTATTTAAATATTAATTTACATTTAAGGAAATAGATTTTGAGAAGAAAGTTGCGCTGAACGCCATAATGCGTTATTGCCAAATTGTACGTTTAATTCGTGGATCCTAGCATTCCAATTCGAGAAGCGGAACTTAGCTGTGAATTGCAGAAAGAGTCGAAAACTAATTTCTCCAGAAAGTATTCAAGCAGAATTCAATGATTACGTCCTTTATTATCTGGCAGCAGTAGACACTCGACACTGCCTGGCAACGCCTGGCTATTCAAGCATAGCACCGAGAACACCTAGTGATCCACCTTAAGTAAACATATTTAGAAGAAATTTAACCAACCACTGGAATAATTCTTATATATATATATAGTTGATTTCTAAAGTTTGCGGCTTGAATATCACCTCCATAAACAATCTTGGTTCGCAACTTTTCACCCTCTACATCGTGGCTAAATTTGATGATGATTTATTAAGTTGTTCTTTCGATATTTTGCCTCCAGAAAGGACCGGTGCACTTTTTGTCTACTGGAAGGAAGGACACATATGTTTTATTTCGTGGAAGGAAGGACACATGTTTTGTCTCCAGGAAGGATGGACACACACTTTTTCCCTCCTGGAAGAACGGCCACACACTTCTTGTCTCCTAAGAGAAAGGACACACACCTTTTCTCTCCTAGAAGGAGGTACGCAAACTTTTACCCTCCTGGGAGGACGAACACACACTTTTTGTGTCCTGGAAGGAAGAACACGTATGTCTTGTTTCCTGGAAGGATAGATACACACTTTTTGTCTCTTTGGGAAGACGGACACACACCTTTTTGTCTCCTGGAAGGACGAACGCACTCATTTTCCCTCCTAGAAGGAAGGACAAACATTGTTTACCTCCTGGAATGAAGGACATAGGCTTTTTGTCTCCTGGAAGGAAGGAAACACACGTTTTGTTACCCAGAAAAACGGACGCACTCTTTATCCGTTCTGGAAGGACGGATACACACCTTTTTTTGTCTCCTGGAAAGAAGGACACACATTTTATCCTCCGAACCAATGGATACACACGTTCTGTCTCCCGAATTCCTGGCCACACAAGGACCGAACGGACGAACACTCATTTTTTGGATAAAGAAATTTAGATTTCTGCATTTTCCGTTATATATATCAGGAGATTTAGAATTTTTTCCAGTCGTACAGAGGCGTAATTTAATATATTTTTTTTACTTTCTTCAATTTATTTTCTTATTACAAATTCAATGAACTTTCAGTAAAAGTGAAAGCATAGAATTAAGTTTCGTTTGAATTGGGATTGTTGAATCTAGAAACCATTAATGCAAGCAGAAACTGGTTCTTTACTCAACGCAAAGAGACAAACGAAAAAAATAAATATTTAAACAGGTCGGAACGTCTCAGATTCCTTAGCATAAGTCATTATGCAAATGTACTCCTTCTGTTTAGTTAGCTGAGATGTGGTTTATTCTTCTAAATATCTAGAAACCAAAAGGGATAAATTAGCGGAATTGTTCTGCCACTTATTCACTCCGTCATCTTCAATAACTCTAATTACAATTCTGGAGCAGTAATTCTGGATAAAGTCAGTATTTCCAACTATGAGATAATATCGTAATTCGTGTGTTTTTAAAAGGTTTGGTTTATCAACACTCCTTTGCATATATAGTCCCTGTCTGTCTATGTTTGTGTCCGTCCGTCCGGGAGACAAAAAGTCTTTGTCCATCCATCCGAGAGACAAAAAATGTGTAGGTCCTTCCAGGAGACAAAACGGGTGTCCGTCCGTCCGGGAGACAATAAAGTATATGTCCGTCCATTCGGGAGACAAAACGTGTCTGTTGTTCTTTAGGGGAGACAAAAATATGTGTCCATCCGTTCGCGAGGCAAAAAAAAAAATGTGCCCGTCCGTCCGGGAGACAAAAAAGAGTGTCCATCCGTCCGAGAGACAAAAAAAGATGTGTCCGTTGATCCGAGAAACAAAACATGCGTGTCCGTCCGTCCACGAGACACAAAATATGTGTCCGTCAATCCGAGAGACAAGACGTATGGATCCATCTGTAAGACAGACCTAAGTCTCCCGAACTAAAGACTATGGGCCTTGTGTAGAGTTGTTTATAGCGTTGTTTTAAGAGCTTGACTAACGTCTGATGCTAACTTCTGTATTTAGTAATATGTAACGGAATTTAATAACGATTTATATCGAAAAAGGCCAACCTCGACTTTTTTCACAGGATTGTGCAGATACGATAGGAGAAATCAATATAAGAAATAATAGAACTTACTTCACTTGATTTCTCCTAAAGTGTTTGGACAACCCTGTGAAAAGACAAGTCTGGCCTTTTTGGATATAAATCATTGTTAGCGTCACTTACGTGTTACTAAATACAGAAGTCCGCATCAGACGTTAGTCAAGCTCTTAATACAACGCTAAGAAACGACTCTGCATGAGGCCCTATATATTGTGTTCTTTTTCTATAAATTCTTTCTCGGAAAATATCTATGCTTGAATCTGAATGGGTCTTGAGCTCATTATATGAGAAATCCAACTACAATTCCAAGTTCACTTTCATATAATTGGATAAAATATTGTATTTGTATATAATACTAACGCATTTCGGATATGTTCAAGTACCCCAGTATGTCGTTATTTCCAAGGATTTTCTCTAGAGTGTGCTTCTTTTCTCTACGTCATTTTTGTTTCATTTCTAGTATCTGGCGATCGATTTGGAGAAATTGTACTACACTGATGTTCTCCTGTGTCCTACGTATAAAACCTATAAGAATAGCTTTACGTCACGGGTAATCTAATGACGACACAGACAGCTTTTGTCCTACAATGTCGTTTCACACACAGACTTGCAAGAGAGTTGGAAACAAACTTGGTATTGTTTGCTGATTAAAAGCCGAATGAGGGAGATGGACAACATAGCGAAGTGGGAACAATTCACAATATTAGTCTTTCAGTGATCAGAGATGGTGTGGATGAATAAAAATTTAACCGAGGAAACTTTGACCCATTTTGCAAACAACAAGCAGTGAGATCGAAGACTCACAAGAAACTTATATATGCAACACCAAGTAATTTTAGAAAAGGAGAGGAAATGACAGTGGGAAGTGCAATTGGGAGGGAAGTTAGACAGGGATACGGTCTCTCCCCACATTATTTAATATCTATCTAGAAGAGATAGTGAGAAAGAACCTACAAATTGAAGACGGTATTTCGGTAGAAAATAGAACGATTAGGTATATACTGCTTGCAGACTATGTGGTACTTATTGCAGAATCAGAAAAGAAAACCAATAAGATGTTAAGAAACATGATAAAGGGCGGTGAAGGATATGAGATGGAAATAAATGTTACAAAGACGAAAACCATGGTGATTGGAAGGAAGCAGTTCGCTGTCAAATGTAGAAATAAGAGAGGAGAAAATAGAACAGGACTAGTTTTTGACACCTGATAGTCTTATTAGTGATGATATGAAGTGTAAACGGGAACTAAAAGCAAGGATAGGAATGGGGAAAGAAGCCCTAGGGAGAAAGAAAAGGTTATTTTGTGGGACGTTGAATAAGGAGTTGAGGAAAAGACTTACAAAATACTTCGTGTAGAGTATTGTATTTTATAGAGCAGAAACACAGACATCATGGCAAAAATAATGAAAAAAAAAGACTGGAAGCTTTTGAAATGTGGGTGTGGAGGAGAATGGAGCGAATTAACTGTGTTGAGCGGAAAACGAATGAGATGGTGTGAGAAATGGTGGGGGGGAAGAACAATTTTATATTACTGAGAACAGGAAGAGAAACTGGTTGGGACGTTGACTAAGGAGGAACTGTGTCATAAGGGACATGCTAGAGGATATGGTAGCAGGAAAGAAAGGGAGAAGGCGAAGAAGACTACAATTAATAGGCGATATCATAACAGAGAAAGCATAAGTAAAGACGAAGGAGTTAGCAGAAGACCATGAAACATGGGAACTTCTCAGTTACGGCAAGTAACCTGCCAATAATGGCAGAATACCTATGATGATGATGATGATCAAACAGTGAGAAACTCTTTTGCTATAGACACCGTCCCACGAACAGACATTTTATCACTCTTGTCTACCTCTTTGAACCAGAAGTAGTCAGTTTGGGTTCCCAAATAGCGAAATGCAGTTTTTGGTGTGGATTTCGGTGACCCAAAAAAAGCTTCTATCTCCGATTTTATTCAAATATTAAAACCGGAAGCTGTAATTGCAGATCCGTCACTTCCGGTTTTAATTTTAGATTCGTTAGTTTGGATGGCTACTATTTTTGAAGATAAAATATATTTAACTATACCTTCCCTAGAAATTATTAGATTTTTGTTAATAATATCTTTAACTTCCTTTTAAAGATTTTGCTGTATAGTAATTGCATGTAGCTGATATCAACCAACCAAAAGGGGTGACTTCACGGCCTAACTTTTATCAACATGTTTCAGGAAAATTTTCGTAAATACAATGAAATACGATGATGACTATTTTTAACTCCCTTCAGGAGCATCTGCCTGACCTTTGATAGCTTGCCCAGTAAATTTCTTATATACTACCATGGGCGGTCGAAGAAAATTTTCTAGAGGGGGGGTTCATCTCGCTGGTTGCAATATTACGTTTGGTATTTTTTATTTGTATTAAGAAAATCTTAAGATTTTAATATATTTTCGTGAACTAGAGGGGGCCCGGGCCCAACCCTGCCCTCCCCTTCGGGCGCCCATGTATACTGGCCATATATATTTTAATGTTTATGGCAATAATTTCTTTTACCTTAACAGTGAGTTGAGCCTCTCTCCTTCAAATTCCGTTCTCCAATTTAACTATCAGTCTCCTTTAGCCTAACCGGCATAAGCGCGGGACGTAAAACTTAAAGATTTCATTTTCATTTTCCAATTTAACTGATTTATTTAAACAAGTTTTGTTCCTAAGGTTGGAGCTGAACTAGAAACGAAGTAAAAAATATCCCAAGTCCATTAAAACGTACGCTGCAAAAGTAGTGAATTATTGACCATTTTACCATAAGTAGAAACTTATGTGTTCTTTCCATTAAAAGTCATTTTAAAAATTACTTCTAAATATACAATAAAATGGTTCCAATAATATTTTACATAAAATGTACTTACGGTATGGCACACCGAAATTATAATAATATTGAAGTCAATGAATTTGACTTCTTTCTGTGATAACGCCACAGAAAGTAGTATCACTTTCTGATACAAAAAACATCATATTGCTCTTCAGTCTTAGCAAGGAAATCACTTAAAATTCCACCAGATTTGTAAAGAAAATTCCCATAATCCCTTCACAAAATATGGTGATTTAAACTTATCGCTACAAATCAACTGCAGATTAGAAAGTTAGATAATAATTTAATTAATTACAGTCCTTAATAAAAGTTAAAAGCCAGCTACAGATTTCAAGATTTATTGAAGAATCACATGGAAGATAACTCATACATAATATACAAGAGTATAGAACAGCACGTTAAGAGACTACAGAACAGTTTAGTAGTCAATTGGACCAGATTAAACCTAGAAAAAGGTTGAGTTGAGTTGATTTTGAGTTTAACGTCCCTTTCAGCAGCGAGGGTATATGAGACGAGACCTACTTATTAACTTGGAATCCGAACCACATGAGCTTCCGCCAAGAATCGGACACGGGCCTCCCACGCCAAAGGCGCGGACGCTAACTGCTTAGCCACGAAGGAGCTTTCCTTTGAAAAAGGTATTCACTCTTTTTGTTATATGCAATCAGCCGTCTGTATTTTTCTCGCCGTGACGTAACTTTATACAACTGCGTTCCAAAGGCTTTCAGTAAGATTTAGATCTGGGCTATAGGGATGCCAAGAGACTACTAGGACCTCCTTTTGGTCAAACCACACCATAACAACACATGGCACGAAGCATTGTCTACAAACGTAGCGTTGCAGAAGCTCCTCTACATAATTTCTCTATGACAAGCATTATCGTGTCGTTTTTACAGATGTTTGTGACTGTAGTTCGAAACACGTGTACAAAGTGCATGGTTGTCTGTTTCGTTGCATTCTTAGAATGAACTACACTTCCTCCTGTTGCGGTACGAGTCACATGAACAACCAAACTATGTACGGAGTAGCGCAGGGAAACGGGAAAGTTTGAGGTAACGTAATTTTAAATAATAAGCACAGAAAAAAACTTTTATTGACGAAAGTGCATGTATGCAGTATGCCATTTATGTTTCCATTACAAAATGTTACAAACTGTCTCTTTACTTCTTAAAGATGACATCGGGAAGATATGCTCTCTTTCGGTGTTCATATTCTAATAGAACTCCAGAATGCTTGAGGTAACATGTCTCGGGGAATGGGAATGGTTTCGTCTTCAATTTTCTGTCTTAGATCATGGATAATTGCAGGACGTATCGGTGCCGGGCGGGCAGTATGTAAGGTGGCTCTGTCCTGCTGAAACCACATGTTTTCGATGTTAAGGTTAAGATTGTGAAGTCTCGGTGTAAAGAATGATTTAAGCATATAAACATATCGAGCGGATGTTAGTGTTGTTGCAACGCCATCCTCATGTTCAAACACGAAAGAGCAAATAACACCATGACACGATACAGAACGATTATTGTAACTTTGACGTTATGTAATGGACGCTCGTGAAGCTCACAATAATTTTTCTGTGCTCAGTAACCGAAATTCTGTTTAACAGCGTATGTTGTTAAGAAAATTGGTGCCTTCGTTGATTTTAGCCAACACCCGTTCACTAAGCTCCCTAGAGTCTCGTGGATGTAATTTCTGCATAATCTACAACTTATAGGGTTGGAACTTTAATTCATGCAGTGTTCTTCATACGTTTCGACGCACAATCTCTAGTGCAGATGCATGTTGTCGAACTGGCAGCTTCTGTGTTTGGTTTGGTTCGGTGTTCCTCTTGTCCGTAAACATCATAGTTAGAACATCATAGAAACATCATAGTTAGAGATTTGCGTGATGTCTCCTTTGGCCTTATTTGGTTTTCTTGCACTATGTCAACTAAGTGCAAGTCTTCCTAACCATCAACTACTACGTCGAGGAAGACTTTCCTCCTAGTCTTGCAACGAAATAAAGGGTTCTGATCTGGCTATAAAAGTACGAACCCGCTTCTCAACGCAGCATCCAAAGCCCAGCCAGGCTTCAAGGTTATATGCAAAAGAATTGTTTCTACAGTTGCTGCTGAAACAAGACAACGTATAATGAAAAGATCCAACAAAAGTTTCAATTGATTAAGTGTACAAATGTTTGTAATGTTATGATCACCGTTGAAGTGATTATCACGATCTTATCCCATTTTTGGTTGTGCAAATTGCATCCTATTTTAAATCAACTTCAAAAGAAGAAGAAGAAAAAGAAAGAAAGAAAGAAAGAAAGAAAAAAGGAAGTTCTTAATTCATCCCGTTTATTTATATGTTCTGAATATGTTCACTCATAACTTGGACGTAGGTACATCAATATTGATAGTTCTTTATACCTTTCCGGTGATCCCAAATGAATTTACTTAGGATCTGATGTTAATCTTCGTAGCTAGATTACGAAACTTCTCAGCATATGCTGGATTATTAGGACAAAATAACTTGCTTATAGGCAACCATACATTATTTTGCGTGATTATGGTTGCATAACATCACAGGGGTTGTACTGCCAAGTTTTGGGTCATTTTCATAATATATTATGCTGTCTCTGATACTTATAAAATTTTTAATCAAGTTGGTTACATGTGTGACGTTGGTTAATTTTTTTAAGTATTATGATTGCACGTTGCTATCCTATTTTTTACTCTATGAATGTCCACCTTGCTACTTTATATTGCTTTTTATGATTGTGTCCTTTATCACATTTTTCACTTTGTGATTGAAATGAAAAAATGAAATCTTTAAGTTTTACGTCCCATGATTATGCCGGCTAGGCTAAGGGAGACGTGATTATAAGAAATAAATGAAATGAAGAAAGTGAGAACAACGGAGAGAACCCCGAAAAAACTCATGCACTGTTTGAATACTACAAAACTCACTTGGCGCGAGTATGGATCGAACCAAGGACCCCATGCTCCAGAGGTGAAAGCTCTACCATTCAGCCAACACAGCCCTCAAACTTTATGATTGTGCCTGGCATATGGCAACACTGTTTTCCACAGTATGATTACGCACTTTCCTACTTTATTTTTCACTTGACGATTGTGCATTTCGCTAAACTTTTTTCATTTTGTGATTGTGTACTTTGATATCTTATTTTTTACTTTATGAATCTGAACTTTACTAACTTACTTTTTCATTTTATTTTTGTACACTTAGCTACCGTAATTTTTACTATATGATTCTGAATTTAGTTGTCTTATTGTACGCTTTATGATCGTTAGTACTCAATTTTTTATTAATTTATTTTGTACCATGTATTTTATTAATATAATCGACTTCGTTTATACCTCTAATTTTTGTTCACCCTTTAGGTAGATAATGTTCTACTACATCTTGATTTCAGTACAAGTAATGCAATGAAGTCTTAGTGAACGACTACATACCATAAAATGTCCATGGTATACCCCATTAGTTCACACATTTTCCGATACTTAATCTTGCAGTACAAAATTTAAGGTTATGGAATCCAATGAGTTTGTCATCGATTTGAGTGGAACGTGTCTGCCACATGACAATATTTTAAACTCTAAAAAGTTGTCATGTGATTATTCCGTACCAGAAATGTCCCAGGGAATCCCACAGGAGGTCCCATTTCCGAGACATTAAAATATATTAGAATTTTTACAGGATGCTGTGAACATTCCGATATCCCTTGGAATGTCCTAGGAATGTCTATATGTTGTGTGGCCTCTTTCTTTAAGCAGAAATGCCCAGATTATATAGGATAGATATGATGCATATTAACAGCACTGTTTGTTTAAATAAAACTTCGTGTCCACTGCTATCAAAAATTTAGAATCCCTGTTGGAAACGCTGTCTTAAATCTACCGAGTGAAGGAAGGTAAGTTGTATGTATTAAGAACAGGTTAAATATGGATCATACCTCTCCCAGTTCTCCCTTGGAGCTGTCTTCCCGTGAGAAAAGAAAGATTTTGATATGCAAACCAAGCAATGATGCCTCTGCTCTTCCATTTACATAACTTGAATCTTAACTGGAATATCTGATGTAATCCAAGATGCTAATGAATTGCAAATTCTTTATAAGCCTCTAAGGAATCTTTCACTCAAGAGTTTTGAGAGCTAAATTATCCTTGGTTACGTTTCCACCGTTCTTTTAATTAAGTCCAGAAACTAAAAACAACAGCGAACCACTACCCAATTACAAGATTTCATAGTTATCGTCCTATCTTCTTCCCCCCATATTCCTTTCCGTTAAGAACATAAAAGATCCCAAGATGAGATAAGGTATGTATACGTACTTCTTTTTACCCAGCCAAGTTGTGATTTCCATGAAGGGGAGGGGAGAGAAATTTAATTGCCGCTTTTGAGAAGACGGTCGGTAATTGCTTTCGCGATACTGGAAGTTGCTTGTAACGGGAGTTTGTAATACCCATCCTTTTCACACTTTTAGTTAAACGAGTGTTGGATATGTTATCTAAACTATAAAGTTAATGGATTTTGACTCTTATCGTTTCGCGGGTATTACCATTACATAATCACCTATCAATTATCATAATAGCTAATGACACATCTTGGAGTACAAACATTGAACGCGGTATTGTCTAGCAAAAGATATCCCCGGAAGAAAAAAAAACAGATATTTTCCGGTTTATATTCTGAAACCACGATAGACTTCCGAACGTGTATTCAATACTGAAATCAGAAGTAATATATCTACCACATTAAAACCACAAACTACTTCCAAACTCGTATATGCATTCAATACTGAAACCAGGAATAGTATACCTACCATATTATGAAACAACGACGGACTTCCAAACTATGCATATTCAATATTGAAACTAGAAATAGTATATCTATCACATTGTGAAACCATGATAGACTCCCAAATGTTTACTCATGTTCAAAATTATTGTTGTATGTCTGTAAATATGTTGTTGTAAGGAATATAATTTGATAATGAATTCACCCGGTATTTCTTATAACGTTAGTATGTGTATAATCGGCAAAGACATGTATATGGCAAATTTTATGTCAAAAGAGCAGTAAATAAGAACAATAAAATGAAAATAAAAAGTTCTTGTCCATTTAGTAACATTTTGTTTTAGTCATTCTAATTTTCGTATTTATAATTCTTTTCCTATGAAATTTACCACAAATATACATTTCCCGATTATACACATAGTATCAGTATTAAAAGTACCTGCAAAATCATTATAAAATTATATTCTTACAAAAATACAAAGATATGCGACAATCATTTGGGACATGAGTCTACATTCAATCTATCATGAACATGCGTATATCTATCATATTGTGAAACCCAATAGACTTAGAAACTATGCGCATTCAATACTGAAACCAGAATTAATATATCTATCATATTGTCAAATCACGATAGACTTCCAAACTATAAACCAAAAGCAGTAAGTATACGTACTACATTGTGAAAACACGATAGACTTTCAAACTATATGCATTCAATTCTGAAACCAAATGTAGTATTTCTATCATAGTGTGAAATCACGATAGACTTACAAACTATATGCATTCAATGCTGAAACCAGATGTAGTATGTCTATCACGTTGTGAAATCACGATAGACTTCCAAACTATGCGCATTCAATACTGAAACCAAATGTAGTATTTCTATCATACTGTGAAATCACGATAGACTTACAAACTATATGAAGTCAATGCTGAAACCAGATGTAGTATGTCTATCACGTTGTGAAATCACGATAGACTTCCAAACTATGCGCATTCAATACTGAAACCAAAAGCAGTACGTCTATCACATTGTGAAACTATGATAAACATTCAAACTATATGCATTCAATACTGAATCCAGAAGTAGTAAGGATATATATCATATTGTGAAACCAAGGTAAACTTCCAAACTATGGGCATTCAATACTGAAACCAGAATTAGTAAATCTATCACATTGTGAAATCTCAATAGACTTCCAAATTATGCGCATTCTATACAGAAACCAAAAGTAGTAAGTATACCTATCACATTGTGAAACTACAATAGACTTTCAAACTCTGTGCATTCGATACTGAAACCAGAAGTAGTAAGGATATCTGTCACATTATGAAACTACGATAGACTTCCAAACTATGTCCATTCAATACTGAAACCAGAAGTAGTATATCTATCACATTGTGAAACTATAATAGATTTTCAAACTATATGCTTTCAATACTGATACCATAAGGAACATATCTATAACTTGTGATTGCAATATAGATGACTGCATCTGTTCAAGTTTAGTCGTTCCACTATCTTACATGCAAACAAGATGCAAGGAATTTTGAGTGAAAAGTGTAAGTTCAGAAATTTCAGAAACTTTCATTTCCTCATTCCATTATCGTTTCCTCCTATTTCCTCATTCCACTAATTCTTCCTCATTCACTTGCCTTAATCATTGTCTTCCTTAGCCTAGAGGGCATACACGTGGGACGTTAAACTGAAAGATTTCTTTATATTTCATTATTAATTATGCTCAATGTTATAACCCATGCCTCAACGACAAATATAATAATAATAATAATAATAATAATAATAATAATAATAATAATAATAATAATAATAATAATAATAATAAAGAATAAAATTGTAATATGCGTGTTATTTAGGCATGGTGAGCTATTAATGCTTTTACACGCTAAAACAAGACTTTCGTCTCACTTTTAGTATGTAAAAGTCATAGAACTCTAAAATTAAACTAGCTGGGTAAACTTTTTTTTTTAGGAGAAGCAAAATGCTATATTTTTCATCATTTAAGTTTTATATATATTCACATGATGTATTTACTTGCTGGTGGGCGTTTAATTACACTGCATCACTGTAATTTTTCAATGTATTGATATTTCTCGTCATAGAGTGGATTAAAGGTATCAGATTTTACCTCGTTCTGCATAACGATTGATACATATACTTTTCAATTACGAGAAAAAAATTGAGTATTCACATACAGATATAGAAGAGAAGATGCAACTCGACTCTCTGCACACTGTGGTATGTAATTCATATTCGATGAAAATGTAATACATAGCTCATTTCAATATCGCAGCGACACAACGTTATAAGAAACATATTCGTTTTATCCAAGCATCTAATACGCTAAGATAACTATAATCAGTGGGGAAGTTCTTATGTAATATAAAACTTAAATATTTGGTAGTGAAGAAATACAAGGTAATTAAAAAGTGGGCATTAAAGAAAACATAGTTATGTGCAGAGTGATTATACGGATCGGTACGCAAATTCATGAAAGATATACTTCTTTCTATCTGCATTCACTTGTTGACGTGTGCACTTGCATTCTCCGGTCCAGATTTACTTTAATAGGTCTTCTGCAAAAACACCAAACAACCTCTGCTAAGTGGACACTAGAAAGCACGAATACTATCTTCACAATACATAGCTGAGCGACCGAAGGAGGTTAGAAGCCCCGCAGGGCTCATTGTTTTATATCTTAATCACAATTTAGACAAAAACAAGAATCTCAGGAATTTCCACTATCTTCTCAAAACATAGCTGAGCGAGAGACATTGAACGAAGGGAGTCAGAATCCCCGAAAGGCTCGTTGTTTTCTACCTTTATTACAATTTAGACAAAAACAAAAATGTCAAGAAGTTCCAATTTCTTCCTCAATTTGCGTTGATATTTATGCATTACAAAGCCATTATTCACAATTCCGGAATGGACACAATTAATCATCTTTCAGTGTACACGTACTACATCACCAAAATTTCAATGGTTCCGCTTCTTAACTCTTCAGTCTTGTATACACTGATTCACCTTCAATCAGTGAATAATTCCAAACTGAACGTGAATGCGTGTGTAATATGTTACATTTCATTCTTTTTTTTAAAAAAAAAAAACTATTTTCATTACTTAAATACTACTGTATGAAAATTTCAGAAACTACACATCCATCACTACTTACCTGATGGGCGAATAGGCCTACGTGCATACCAGGTTCGACTTTCGTCTACGTAATTACGCATCTCACAGGTAAGTGCACACAGGCCCATATCCAAGGGGAGTCTAGGGGGAAGGCGGAACCCCCTAAATTTTTACCAGCCCCTGAAAATTTTCACGGCAGGCTTGCAAATGAACTATAATATGGTGATGAAGTATAATATGATTGGCTCGGACCCCCCCCTAACTTCTACCGGCCCCTCCTAAATTTTTGGGCTGGCTACGGGCCTGTCCCAGTCCCCGCCAAGTGAACTTTGTGGTGGACAAACACCGTGTGCGTGGGTTTCCTCGGGGTTCTCCCGTTTCCTCCCACTTTCTTCATTCCACCATTTCATTCATTACTCATTATCCCCGTCTCCTTTAGCCTAACCGGCATAACTGTGGGGCGTAAAACTCAAAGATTTCATTTCATTTCTTTTATATTAGTGTAGGACTCCAGCTTCATTTTCGAAAAAAAAAAAAATTATACAATTTCTCTCATTTCTATTAATATTAGGTTAGTTTAGGTTAGTTCAGTTTAGTTAATTTAGCTTAATTTAGGTTAGATTTGGTTAGCTTATACCAGGTCAAAGTTCTTGTATCTTCCATTTCTCCTATAAATTTTATATTTTTTACGTAGCCTACTTTTGGACCTCTTCTGCTAAACATTTACCTATTTTGATTATTAACACAATACTCTATTAACTAAAATATTATTTCAAGTTTCTTCTGCAAATTTTACGTCTGTGAATAAGTATAATTAATCTGCATCCTTAGTTAAAGAAATTCGCAATTTAGTTATTGAATTTTAACAGTACAGAAGAGATGTAAACACCTCAAAGGCATGGTCACAAATCGATTAATTTATGTATGAAATATATATATATATATATATATATATATTAGATGTGTTCTGAATTCCATATGTTGCCAAACAGTTAACTCACTGTCACTTTTACCATATTTGTAATTGAAGCGTGTGCTGCCGTCTTTTATGAAATACTAACAACTCCCGCGAAAATGGAAGCGAGAATATTTTCTCATTTGGTGCTGAGAGAACCAAGTTGACCACAACAATAACTCATTTTAATTAAATTCTCCAGACTTGTTTTGGGATATTTCTCCTAAGAATTACTCTTTGCGGCAATATCAGATTAAAAAAAAAAAAACGTGCATGTTCATATATGCTAAACTTATTTATCTTAAGCATCCCAAAAGTAATGGAATTCATCTTTTCATCATACCAATGGACAAGTTTTTGTCCTCCTTATATACAAAGAGGTGGATCTCTTATTAACATTGCCTGCAAACTATGGAGATGTTTTGTGCTGATATGAATTCTTGTTATCTTTCGTCCTTGGAGTCTGTACTTAACCAAGGAAATTTAGCCGACATCTTTGTTTGACTTTGTGATTTCTTTTCAGAAGCTTGTCAGGGGTGCGATTACGTAAAACCCGTTTCACATGAAATCATTTATTGTGCAATCTTTCGTGTCAGAAATGCCGCAAAAATATTGTATGAAACTAAACAACAACTGTGTTTTTACACGGTAGCATTTTCATTATTATTCACAGGGGCGTCATTTCAGACTTCGCTTGAGAGTGAGAGGAACACCACTGACGTAAGACTTTCACATTTTGTACTAGTATATTAGTAGACAATCGATTATAGTATATGTATTCCTCAAACTCTTAGAGGGGGCAATTACCCCCCACCTAAATGACGCCCTATACTATAAGCTTGTGCCGTAAGAAAGAAAGCAGAGAAAAGTGCAGTCATAGCTCACAGACTGTACAACAATACAATATTAATACGTAAAAGCCAAAAGGGTTAGTTTATTCTTGCGGGTCTACCTACAATACCTGTTCGTGGGGCACGCTAATTCCGTGGTTAAGCGCTTACTTCGAGTGTGTGGGATCTCTGGTTCGATTCTCAACTAAGTATGTTTGTGGTTGACATTATCGTATCCATGGGTTTTCTTGAGTTATTCCCGTTTCCCGCCATTAATCATTCCACCAAGTCTTCCATCACCATTCACTTGCTTTCATCATCGTGTCCCTTAGCCTAATAGGCATTATCATGGTTAAACTGAAAGATTTCACTTTATTTTTGTGCTAGGTGTTCATGCAAGATGGTAATATAAGAAAGGGGATGGCATCCATTAACTATGAGATTGATAGCTACACACAGGTTTATAGTAGAGGAACTGTACCAAATCCGGGCCCGGGTCCATAAAGTGGGCCCCCTCGATTACTGCTCCGGATATTAGCGTAGAATGCTAGAAATACGCTGAGATATAGTTTATCGTTACTGTCACATGCAGCGCTGGTTCCTGTGTTGATCAGTTAATCCTTTGTTCTGTAGTCAGCACGTGACTAGTTTTCACGCAGTTAAAAGTTTTGGAGCTCCGGCGAGCAAGTGTTGTTTTCCAAAGCTAGTAAAGAGGTAAGTGAATCAACTATTTATTTATTTAATCTTAATGGTAAGAGGTATGTTTTTATGTAATTAACTAGTAATTTGGACGTGGGGGTGACAAATAATTCGGATCGAAAGTAAAAACACGTATGGTCGTAAAGTGGGCCCCCTTGTCAGCCCTAAAGCGAGCCCCCTATTATATTGTGCAACAAGTAAAAAATGTATTTCGTACCAAATTCTCATGACTCATGCAATTTATTTGCAGCTTTCAAGGGGACCAAACTGTCCAAAAGAAGTATGAAACTAAGAATGTGGAATCAAAGTGACATGGCCAAGGCCATAGATGCCATACGAAAGAAAACTATGGGTTGGAAGAAAGCTAGCAAAACATTTCAAGTTCCCAGGGCAACTCTTCAAAGGTTATCCAAAGAAAAATATGGAAATCCACTGATGGCGGCTGCGACAAAACTAGGTCGACCAACAATTCTTGGTCCTGAAATAGAAAAAGAGCTTGTAAAATACTGTTTAGCCATGGAAGCTGCATACGTTGGGCTTACCCGTGAAGATCTTGCGCATATGGCTCTACAATTAGCGGAACGAAATAACCTGAGACATCCTTTTGGGAAAGAGATGGCTGGAAGAAAATGGGTAAAGCTCTTCCTGAAACGACACAAGAAAACACTTTCGGAAAGGAAACCTACAGGAACGTCTTATGCTAGGGCACTGGGTTTCAACAAAAACAACACAAAATTTTTTTATGAACTTCTTGAAGATGTGTATGCAAAAGCACATTATACGCCGGACAGAATATACAACGTCGATGAAAGTGGAATAGCAATTGTCCAATCTAAGATACCGAAAGTTATTGGCTTACGCGGTAAAAGACAGGTGGCATCTCTTACCTCCGCAGAGCGTGGGCTTCTTATTACGATTGTTATCGCAATGAATGCAGCAGGGTCATATGTTCCACCAATGGTTATCTTCCCTCGCAAAAATATGAACAGTCAGCTTGAGAGAGGTGCTCCGCCAGGAACAATTGTGACAGTACATCCATCAGGATGGATACAAACCGATCTATTCACGAAATGGTTCCAACATTTCATCGATACAGTGAAACCTACGAAAGAGAAACCCGTAGTTCTGATTTTGGATGGTCACTACAGCTACACCCACAATATTGATATCATTGACTTGGCTAGGGAACATCACATCACAATTGTTTCCCTTCCACCCCATTCTACACACAAGATACAACCCCTAGATAGGACGTTTATGGGTCCATTAAAAGTATATTACAACGAAGAAATCAGACAGTGGTTAAAACACAGCAACAGACCTGTTAATGCATATGATGTGATGGAGCTGTTTGGAAAAGCCTACATCAAATGTCAGACGGCTGAACGAGCCATCAATGGGTTTCGAGTGACGGGGATATACCCAATGAATAAGGATACCTTCACTGATGCAGACTTCTTAGAAGACGCTCAAAGTAAGGACAAACCTTCCTACTACGACTTGCCGGGTGAAAGAGAAGCAGAATACGGTGGGAGCAGTTTCACTACAGAGAACTGTCATCACAATGATCGCCATACCTCGCCATTTATACAACCCTCGACTTCATCACATTCTCACACCAGTCATCAATGTACAACCTCTGCTCCAGAAACGCTTGGGACAAATCAAACTCCAAGTTCCTGTTCTACATCACAAGAAGAACAAACAACTGTTCAGCCATTCCAAACTAGCCCTTTCCATATCTCTCCAGTGCCGCGACTCACGAAAAGAACATTTAGAAGAGGACGTAAGTCAAGCATCGCCGCTCTTCTAACCTCGTCACCTTATAAGTCTGAATTAAAGAAAGCGATGGAAACACGCCAACGAGTGAAACAGAAAAAAAATCAACAACACAATGTCGAGGCCGAGGGCATGGTAGTGTTAAGGCAGTATCAACATCTTGTCATCCAGGAAAAGGAAACACATCGTTGAAGTTGAAAGTAGGAACCAAGGAAGACGATTCTGATTGTGACTCAATCTCTGATATAAATGCAGTATCAACAATATCATCAACTTTAAACGTTTCACCGAGAAAAACACCGCCCACAGATGACGATGCTACCTGCATGTTCCGCACGAAAATTTTTTGAGTGATACGAGAGGTGAACTCTGTGTCCAGTGTGCCATGTGCTCTTGCTGGGCCCATGTAGATTGTGCTGGGGCTGACAAAGACATTTATACGATTGTATTTGTGACTTTTGCCAGTAGCAAACTTATCTATGTGAAACATTTCATTTATCACGTTTTAATTTGGAAGTTCTGGTTCTGAAGTTTGATAGTTCTTTTTTGTGACAAATGAACAGCTCGAAGGAAGAGAGATGATTAGATTTCTTTTTTCTACCTGTAGAATATTTCAGTTTAGAAGTTTGTTTTTAAGTTTAGTCTAATAGAAAAAATTGTGCTGTAGTTAAAAAAAAGAATTCTAGATTTGCTCTTTCCGCCAGTAGAATGTGGAATATTTAAGTTTTGAGTTCACTTTTAAGTTGTTCTTTACTTTTAGGAATTTGTTTCAATTTCTTCTAATAAAGTCTTTTAAACATTCGTATTTCGTTCTATTTGAATCTCCAGTGTTTAGAATATTGTTTTTAGCTTAAATATGTACCCGTAATTCATTTAAAGCAATACTGTTTTAGCTTTGTGTAATTTATCTAAATTTAAAAGGACCCACTTTTGGAACACTTTTCTCGAATGCCGAAAATGCAATCCATATGAAAATTATTTTTTTCTCAAAGAATTTTTTCCCTGATTGCTATGGGAAGAAACAAGCAAATAGCTTACATATCATATTATTTTCAACGTGAGTGTCATTTCTCTCTGATTTATATTTTCTTAGATATATGGAAAAAACAAAATGGGGGCCCACTTTTGGTACAGTTCCTCTACATGTTGACAAAAGAAGAAGAGAGGGCGGGATTACAGTTAAAAGCGGGTTCTGATCCACTTTAGTGGGTTCTATTTACTTCTATCAGGTCGAACTTTGGACATCCTGTGCTAGATAGCAAGAAGAGGAAAAGGAAAACGAAATCCTCTAGATGAGACGCTATACAGGTCGTTCAATAAAGATGTGGTCTGACTCATTTCCAGTTGAGATAGGATATAGATATTAATAACGTGAAATGGTACATATCTGTATAGAAATATTGCAAAATATCAGCCTTCTAACCTACACTTTTTTGTTACAGATTCTAATCCATGACAAGGTGTGACTATGGACAAAGTTGAGGCCAGAGCCGTGATTCATTACTAGTTTGTTATGGGGAAATCGCTCAAGAAAATTCACAAGGAGATGATTAATGTGTATGGTGATGTTGCCCCATTCTACAGCATGGTAAAACAGTGGCACAAGGAATTTAGATGTGGTCGGACATCAGTGTAAAATGACCCAAGTCCAGGAAAGCTTCAATCAGCCATTAATGATGACACTGTGAAACAATTGGAGGCATTAATCCTGGAAGACATACAAATAACTATCCAGAAACTATCCCAACAGGTCACAATAAGTGTAGGGTCCATCGAAACAATCAATCATGATCATCTGCACCTGTCAAAATTGAGTGCCAGGTGGATTCCGAGACTGCTACAACTTTTTCATAAAGAACAACGCGTGCAAGCATCAAGGCAATGTTTGGAACTGTGCAATCGTGACCCAAAGGACTTTTTCCCTGTCTCATTACACAGGACGAAACATGGATCCATATGTTAGATTCCGAGATCAAAATGGAGTCCAAGCAGTGGAGTCACAAGGGGTCACAACCCCACAAAAACATTCATGTGGTGCCATTAGCTGACAAGGTGTGTGTATTTTTTGGAATTGTGAGGACATCATCATGACTGATTACCTTCCCAAGGGTGCCACAATTACTGGACACTACTACAGTGACCTACTACAAAAGTTACGAGCAAAACTCAAAACGTCCAGACGAAGAAAACCATCGAAAGGTGTACTGCTGCTCCATGATAATACACCATGTCACAATGAAGACATTGCCAGAAGACAAGCAGCCACTTGTGGGTACGAAATTTTGCTCCATTCTCCGTACTCGCCTGATCTTGCACCATCCGACTTCTTCCTCTTTCCCAAGCTGAAGAGATTTCTTAGGGGAAGACGTTTCAATTAAACTGAGGATCTCATTTCTGCAACAACAGCATGGTTCACAGAGCAACCTGCACAAATTTCCAAGGATGGCATACATTGAGAAAAAAATGTAGGTGGCGTAATTAAAAAGGCAGGTTAAATGCTTAATTCCTGTAGATTTTGAATTTAACATACAGCATACGTATAACTGAAAACGCATGTTTTATAACACATTCCGTATAAATGTTCCTATACATATTTTCCGTATGAAATAATATAGGCGGTCAGGATCTCACATATAAATGGAAGTATATAACATATAGCTGAGGAATGTAACATAAGTATATGCATGTAATATACAGAAAATTGTTAGATGTCAGACATCCTCCAACGGTATGATGTAACACCTAAGGGCAGTGCGTATGTAGCATATGGATAACGTAATCTCCGAACTGATTTCAGTAGTAAGCAAGAGGATTCCGTATATTTGTACAATATACCGCTATCCGGAGAACGGATTTTTCTCAGTGTACGTGCATTAAAGCACCGGTGCAAGAAGTGTGTAAATTTGCGTGGTGGCTAATTGGAGAAGGAGTAAGGTCTTCACAAAACATCAAGCACCTCTCTCAACTGGAAGTGGGTCAGGCCACATCTTTATTGAACGCCCCATTATGATTTCATGAACTCATTGTTAAACACCACAGCGTGTAGAAATTGTCAGACTTCCTGGAAATCTTGCTACTGACCAATGTCGCCCATCAGGGGGGACAAGGCGGGGCGCTCGCCCCCTCTAGAGAAAATTGTAGTTCGGAAGATCGAAAACCCAATAGATATTTATGAATAGTTACCGCAAAATTTGAGACTATATTTGAAATGTCGCTTATACTTGCTCCCCCTGAAAACGACACTATAGGCGCCCTCGGTACTCACTCAAATATTATTCCACTAAGCTTAACCTTTTCCTAGATAACAGCTGGAACATCAAATAGATATAATGTGCGTAGAGAAAGAGTACATATTTTCCCTAGTTTCGACAGCTTGTCATTATTCGTTATAGAAAACACAAGATTCTGATGTAAAGATCTAAACAGCAGCAGTTGCTGTGTTAGAAATTTCTTCACTGACAGGATTTTACTTTTCCTTCTGGAGATTTGTAGCTAGATTGAAAGATCATTCGTCTCTCTTTTTTGTGTCTTCTTCCCCCCGATGACGGTAAATTGGTTCCATCAGTCGTAAGAATTCTTCTCGGTTTAGAAGCAGAATCTTTGTTTCTTTCAATCTTCCTCTCTTGTCTCTTAACACAGGAGTTCTCGTATTGATTTCTCTCTCCCCCCTCTTTCTATGTGTTTGTTACTCTCACAACAAATAATAAAAGTTGAAGATGCTTTCCAGAGTTGAAAGTTTTTCCCTTTAGTTCCACGAAGTTATAAAATTAGGACAATTATTAAAGCTTCAAATTTGTTGTAAAATTTGCAAAATTAAAGCAAAAACAAACATGAAAAATGCCTTCTTTGAAGACGACTTATGATCATCATAATACCATCCGAATCGACTGTTAAATAGAAATTCGAGAACGAAATTAGCAACAATTCACAACCAATAACAAATGTTCGAAGATAAGACATATGCCAAAAGATAGATCTGGTTGAACTGATCAAAATTATGAATAAGTTTCATGGGTACCCATAAAAATTTCTAAGGGGGGGGGGCTCAAATACCTGGTTGCTATATTACGTTTAGTATTTGTATTAAGAAAATCTTAAGAGATTTAATACATTTTCGTGAGCCAGGGAGAGCTTAGGCGCCCATGGTAAGTGTAAATTCTCAAGCAACTGATGCTGCAGTCAACACTCGTGAAGCTTTTCATTACGGCATTACCAATACGATAGTATAGAGTGTAGTTAATAAGTATACAGTAGAAAGCAGTGTTTCTTTCAGCCACATCTTTTGGGCAGCCAGTGCTCTCACGGAGGAGATAAGATTAATACGTACTAGAACAGTACCGGCCGTAGGAGATGAATAGTTTCAGAATACAATAAATAAACATTTTAATATTGCTACTTTACAAGTATCGTTTTGAAGCTATTCTTTTTATTTATATATATATTTAGAGATTAGGTGGTACTTTGTGTCTGTAACTGCCAATCTTGAACAGATAAGTGACAATTGAACGTCTTGTTGGAGGTACTTCAGGGTATAAGGTAAGTAGCTGTTGGCTTTTGTTAATACGTAGTTTAATCGCCTGAGACCCGAGCATTTATTTGTCAAGAACTTTTGATGAAATTTTGTATATTAGGTAACAATAGACCCAATAGTACATATTTAAAAAAACATTTTCTCATACTGCTTTCCTATTGATCGGTAATGGGTCGAGTTGTATGCAGTACTTTGGGTCTCAAATTGCTATGTATTGCATACAAAACACAAGGAAAATTGTATATTTCCCTTCGTAATATAAGCATCGTAATATGTAAATCATTAAACTTGAAATTTACTGCACTATGTTTTATTTTCTGAGAAATTATTCAATCAATGTACCTGGATCAGATGTGTCCATAACCCCAATTGTCTTCTTCCCGCCTTCAGCAGACAATAGAGCCACCTATAGGTAAGAACAAAAACCAGCTGCCTTTTGTGCAGTAATTTCGACACTTCCCGAACACAATAACCGAGAATCGGGCATGTTCTTAAATATTCATAGCCATAACGGGAGTTCGAAAAACGTGTTGTATGCTATACGCAGGGTCTCAGAAGGTTAAGAGTGTCCGAAGTACCAAGAGTGCCCCTGGCGCATGTTTTCTAAAATAAACGCCGTTAATAAGATATTGCCAAAAAAATTGTCACTAACTCTAAAACTTTAATTTTTGTTCAAGCATAACGTTGCTCAAAGATGAGACAAATATCAATCGGTGTATCCTATCGTACTGAACAAGCTGAAAAGGTTGTGAATAAAGCATGATGTGTAAGCTTCAAAAAATCGAGAAAAAACTAATTTTTATTGCGCTGAAACGTATGTCATATGTCCCTAATTATAATTATAGACTTTATCTATAATTATAATTGGGGACATATTTTTATAGACATTATGGAAGTAGCTCAAGTGGTAGAGTGTTGGCTTCGCATTCGGAAAGTCATGGGTTCCATTCCCGCTGCCGAACATCCTGACTGGGTTTCTTCATAATTTTCTTCGGTCTTACCAGGTAATGCCGGGATGGTATCTACTAAACAGGTCCTGGCCGATGCCTTTCCAAATTCTTTCCATTGTTATTTGTTGTTGTTAGATATCCAGTACAAAACGACCTCTGGACTCTATCTGGTGATTGTTAAATAAATAAATTATTCTACCTGGATCATAAATAACAAGGTAACTTACTAGTTAAGTTTTTTAACGTACGTTATATTTTTTTTTTAAATCAGTTTTTACGCACGCCAGAACCAGAAGCATAAAGCCAGAACCTTGACCTTGGATGACCTAAAACGTGTCATATTTTCGGATGAGTCCAGCTACAGTGTTTTCTAAGCAACATGGAGAGTGTTCGTCTGGAGAAGCCGCTCTGATGTATACAAAACAGACTGCTTGGTATTCACAACCGAACATGGAAGCGGATCCATGATAGTTTGGGGTGCAATATCGTGACAGACTTGGGGCCTCTTAATTGTTCTAGAGAATCATGTCACTGCCAAGAACTATAGGACCATTTTGGAGGACCATTTGCACCGTATAGTTCGAACACTCTTTCTGGAGGACCATTTGCACCATATAGTTCGAACACTCTTTCTGGAGGACCATTTGCACCATATAATTCGAACACTCTTTCTGGAGGACCATTTGCACCATATAGTTCGAACACTCTTTCTGGAGGACCATTTGCACCATATAGTTCGAACACTCTTTCTGGAGGACCATTTACACCATATAGTTCGAACACTCTTTCTGGAGGACCATTTGCACCATATAGTTCGAACACTCTTTCTGGACGGTGGTGCAGTGTTTCAGGATGATAACTACCCAATGCACACAGCTAAGCTTGTCACAGAGTGGTCAGATGAACTTGAATATCTCCCATGAGCCGCGTATATGTTCAACCAATTCTCAATATCTTCCTTTTCTCCTTGATTTTTTTTAAACTCTAACAACTCTAGTTGCATTGCAACCTACAGATATTAGCAGTGAAAATTATATGCGCGATAAATGCTCGGAAAGTTTATTGAAGACCACAAAAAGAAATGGATGAATTGTGCTCTGATTTTTTTACGCGTCACGAAGAAGGAGAATGTGTATATGAACCAAATTGTGAAATACACGTGAAATTCACACGACTACCGAACAAATGTTTGTGTAGTGAAAAATATATATATGTCCTATAGTGTATTCGAAACCAATTTGATCTGCAATAAATAGTAGCAATATCTGCAACTGAGGGAAACTTACTCTCCGAACGCCCCTTGTGTTTTGCATCCTCTTGTGTTTTGTACACGTTGAACAACGGAGGAATTGGCGTGTGAAACAAACAAAGATAACTCCAACGAACGTTTCTGACAAGATCTACCGACCAACATTATTATATCCGGATTTAGTGGAGCATTTGGCCCCATTGTAAGGGTCCTTACGTGTGACGAGACCCCCACGAAAAAAAATACTAACAGGGGTCAACCAAGCAGAAAACAGTTCAGCACAAAATACATATTCATGTCCACCAGTTACAACAAACCCCTCATTTTCAAACCCCTTCACACACAAAGGGATTGTGAGAACCTGTGGAACCATGTGTGGTGAGTCTTTTGATATGTAAACTCCTTTACAAAAGATAATTAATCGTTAGCATGTGTATGTGTATGTGTCCCTTACCAAAAAGGCAAAAGCATCCAAAAATTCACACATGAGTGAATGTATTAACGCACTGCTCCTATATGCTAATACGGTTCCAATACTCATATATAAATAGCTGTTCCAACAGTGCATCACATTGCTCACAGATAATTACAATATGTAGTGAATATATACAGTGCATTAAAGATAAAAAAAATATTTTTATTCTCTTTTTAACAATATATTGTCTGCCATCAAACTGAATATAAAAGAAAAACGAGTTCGTTCTGAATAGATCACTGAAAATTGCATTTATGCACGGTGATGTGTTTGAACTCTGCTATGGATATATTTCTGTAAATTACAGGTAATATGTATAAATACAGTGTAACGTACCGGTATATGTAATGCATGGCTTGCAATGCACCATCAAATATTTTGTTCTGTAGGTCTGTGAAGTAAGCTTGAGAGATTCATGGAGAGATTGAACCTTGAAGTGCGCATTAAACTTCCAGAACTATGCTTTAAACTTTTTTTTTCTGAATTCCTACGGAGAAAAAGTTTATTTACGGGTGGGATGTCAATTCTGATGGTGGAAAGTATAAAGGTAATCAAGAGAAAGTTCTGTCGCTTTTTTCTGGAGGTCTCTGTTCAATTGGCCTCACACCGTAAGTTGAATACTAATGCAGATAAGACGAAGGTTAGATGTTGGTGTTGTTACATCCAACATACTGCCGCCTGGTTGTGGCAGTTCAGTTACACCGTGAACTTGCGTAAGGACAGAGTGAAAATTAGACTCCACAAAAGGGCGTGTATACCGTACGACTTCAAACTGGAGTCAAACGCCGCTGCAGCGGAATGGGAAGTATGCCAGGCCTTTGGTGAGGATGTCGTAACTGGGCGGACAGTGCAGCAGTGGATTAACAAGTTTAAGGACGGTGACGAAACACTCGAAGACGCACCATATGCCGGAAGACTAACACAATCTTCAGGCAGCAATTGAGACGAACAGTGGACAGGCATGTGAGGAACTGGGATTACAATTCAGTGTGAGTGTAGAAATCATTTGGCAACACCTCCATCAACTTGGGAAGCACTACAAGTTGGTCGATAGGTCCCACAACATTTGACTTCGGTCGCCTGAGGAAGAAGTCATTTCTCGACAGGGTGTTGACATGTGATGAAAAGTGGGTCCTGTACGAAGCTCCATGATTCCGTCATCATTGGTTAGCATCCCATGAGCTGATTGCAAAACAGCAGAAACCAGCACTGCACTAGAATAAGGTCCTCCCGTGTATTTGGTGGACTGCTCGCGGCATCGGGAGCTACTACCAGCTGGTCAGAGCATCAATGCAACTGTGTGCTGTCAGCATTTGAGCCGTGTTCAAGAAAAACTCAAAACTCTGGAGCCAGCACTTCTGAATCGGAAAGGGGTCCTCAGGGTTACAGAAAAACGCTAAGCCGAAGTGGCAAGGATGACCCAGGACACAATTCTACGATTTGGATGGGAAACACTATTGCATCCACAATACTCCTCGGACATTGCACCGTCCGATTATCACCTGTTTCATTTCTTGGACAATCACCTTAGAGGACGCCACTTCAAATCTCTAGTGGAGGTGCAAAATGCGCTTGATATTTTTTCGCTTCACGGCACCAAGTTTTACCTTGATGGAATACATGGACTTCCAGAATGTTGGCAGAAGATGGTCAATGATGATGGGGACTATTTTTGATCTTCCAGGTACGTCTTAGGTAACATATCGATGTTCGAAGGTGGTAGGTGAAAAAGCGACAGAACTTTCTTGGTTACCTTTATACTTAAAAGATAGGGTTTCAATATAAGAAATTTTCAGGAAGGAAAATTTTATTACAGAGGTAGGATATAGTTGATATGCGTTTCCGTTTTTTGAGCGAAATAGCAAATATCGAACCCGAGAAAATAATATGGCTTGACCAAACATTTAGTCAATGCTAACCACTCAAATGGCAAATGTTGGACTGACTCGACACCTAAGAGTACAATGCCTGTCCCAGTTGGTAAAGATGGATTGATTTTGTTGCATGCAGGCACACGTGAGGGCTTCAGGCCAAACTGTCTTCTTCTGTTTAGATCACGTAAGACAACACACAAGAGATGTGGGCCGCGGTGGCTTGTGGTAGAGCGTTCACCATGAGGTTCTTGGTTCAATCCCAGCTAGCACTAAGTGAGCTTTGTGGTATACAAACACCGTGAGCGTTGGTTTTCTCGGGGTTCTCCCATTTTCTCCTACTTTCTTCATTCCATCATTTCATTCACTTCTCATCACCACTGTCTCCTTTAGCCTAGCCCAGTCCGTGGAACGTAGGACTTAAACATTTCGGGCCTTATGCAGAGTCGTTTTAACGTGTGATTAGTGATATACTTAAGAGTTCGACTAACATATGTTTCCTGTAGTAGTCAGATCTTTAGTATGACACTAATCATATGTCAAAACGACTCTGCATAAGTCGGTTCATTTCAACATTCAACATACACGTATATATACAGGACTAGACGAGAAAACTTTATTTCTCGCCTCGTCTCGTAGTCAACGCTAGATTTTGGTTGGCTATGGACCTGTGCGCGAAAGATAAACTATAAAGAAAATGATTAAATAAAACAGTTAATTAAATTTTTGAAACTATATCAAGAAACCAAGCCTAGTAAATCATCCGTTGTTAATAATTTTCTATTCTGACGCCTGTCTTTCTGTTACTCTGTCTAAAGAGAAAGGTCTTTTAGTTTGCCTGTTAGCACAAGAATTTCTATTCGAAGTATATGGAAGCAGTAACTTGCTATATTTTGGGAAAGTCACTGAGTAATTAGCCTAACTTTGTAAAAGTTTAATAAATATTTAATTAAAATAATTTCTAGTGTTCGATTCAGTATTAGAAGATTGCAAAGTTTCTTCGTTAGGTGAATAAAAACATTGAAGTTGCGTAAGTTTCGAAGTTTATGTAAACTCAAGGCAAAAATAGTTTATTAATATAGGCTATTCTTTACTTTGCTTGTAGAAAAAAAATTATTTCAAGTATTATCAGGGCCGTAACTTGTGGGGGGCAGGGGGCAACTACCCCCCAGGGAAGCTCGCTGCTGTTCGAAGGGACCCCACTTTAAGACAAAAATTTTCTTACTCCATATACGATATGAACATGAAATTATAAATGAAGCATCAAACAGGTTCACTACATTACATAAACAAAACAGCACACAAAAGGTAAATAGAATGAGTCGTGGGCTCATTTCAGTAAAAAAAAAATGTCTATTATTAGAGGCCCTAGAAATAATATTTATTCGTATGGCTTTGAGATTTGTCAATATTGTCCTCTTAATTTTTTTGTCATGTATGGAACGGACACAGAAGCGTAAGTAACGGCCCCGCAGACCTTGCAGTGCGGGAGGGCTCACAGGCTGCGGGGCGGGCCCACAAAGAGTAAGAGGAAGATGGAAAGAATGGACCTACTTTTCTTTCTAGGGGTCCAAATACTAATGCTTGCCTCTCTAGAAAAAATCTAAGTGACGGAGCTGAGTATTATTATTGTTGTTATTTGGAAATCATGTGAGATACTTTTCTAGTTTACGATTATAAAATTGTGACTTGTTAAACGTCCTAATTTGTCGGCAGAGCAGCTGTGTCTATTGCAGAGCCTTTAGCAACAGAGCCTCCAATCCTCCACGTACTCTACCCAACTGTCAGAAGCCAACTCTTGCACAAACAATGAGGTGCAGAGTAAAATTATTATTACACTTAGATTTTAAATTCCGTTTAACCATGTATTGGCTATAAAAGATAGCAGAAGACACTTCACCCATCACCAAGCCATCACATGATCCTGAAGTATGAACACGTCAATGACAGCTGCGCCAGCAACAAAGAAAATCAAAGAACCCCGAATATCCAGAATATAAATGGATGCACCAAATACCTCGACATCAGTCTGCTTCGGGTTTATCATTCTTCTCTCACTTGCTTGGATTATTTTCTCAGTTTCACCAACTGCTTGGGTTGCGAGAATCCTATTCCGACTGCTTGGGTCTGAATATCCTATCAAAACCCCCACTCTTGACTGCTTAAGTCGAAGAGATAGTAACCTATCCACGAACTTCTTAAACTGCCTGGGTTTGGAGTTCTCCTACACAAACACTTTCTGTACACCTGTCTTTCCATTTGAGATAGAAAG
This sequence comes from Thermobia domestica, assembly GCF_964235325.1. Classification (NCBI taxonomy): domain Eukaryota; kingdom Metazoa; phylum Arthropoda; class Insecta; order Zygentoma; family Lepismatidae; genus Thermobia; species Thermobia domestica. The sequence goes on from NC_137468.1 coordinate 15,328,643, forward strand.
AAGACCTATAAAAAGGGACGTAACTAGGTCACCTGACTTAGTTTTGTAAAGAAAAGAGTTGTATTATAATGTTTTATAATAAAAGGTGAAAGGTCTCCAGTATGCGTTACTCTACCTAAGAAAATATTACAATATACTGTATATATGAAGGAGTCGAATCTATATATGAAGGAGTCTAATAGGATATTACGACCATGCACTCGGAAAAGGATTCTCTTAATTCAAGCAGTTGGCCAGAAAGGCAAGGGAGTTTCTCAAAGTCCAAGCAACTAAGATAGGAACGGCCAACTCCAAACAGAATGACAGAGACAAGACAAGACAAGAAAATAATAACTTTACTTGCCTTGCCAATCAGGCAGAGACGGGCTTCTAGCATATTTTGTTATTTTGCCCATTGCTTCTATTCTTTTGTGTGGCAAGATGAATGACGAAACAAGTCGCAGTACAATTCCGTTACTGGTGGTCGTCTGGGTGCGTTGTTGTTGGTGCGTTGCCGATGATATGTGATGCCGATGTTCGTGAGATCCTACTCTTGGAAAGTGGTCCTGTACCTATGGTAGAGACCTGCACGGGCCGAATTTTTCGGACCGAGCCCAATTCAGCCCAAACGCACCTAGGCCCGGCCCAGCCCGGGCCCGAAAAGTTCGAAGATTTTCGGCCCGAGCCCGGCCTGGCCCAATAAGTTTTTCAAAATTCTTGGCCCAAGCCCGGCCCGGGCCCGATAAATTTTAAAAGTTTTTGGTCCGACCCCGGCCCGATAAATTTTTTTAAAAAAATAGCTCGAACCCCAATCTTTCTCAATATTTAGCACTAAATTTGACCTAACCCTCAGAAACATTTTCCAAACTTTGGTTCACAACCTGACGCTTGCCTCCCGAATGGTACCATTGCCTCCTAGAACTTTGCCTGTCATCGAGAGAACGAAAACTCCATTCCCTGTAACAAAAATCTAACCTTATTGATTTTTAGCATAAAGTGAAGATGGCAATATTGTTTAGCGACAGGCAAAACATTCCCACCCCTTCTTTTTATATTTTGAGTTCAGTGAAGATTAAGGCCATAGCTCAATTTACCGCATAATGCCTGCAATCCTCTATAGTGAAAGTGGAGCCGCTAAGCAAGCATTAAGTGTAAATAGCTATTGCATTCTTTGTAACATTTTTCACGGACCCACTTCTTCAATGTTTGGCTTTATTCCAATTATCGTTTAACGAAAGTCAATAATTATTAAAGAATTGCAATTGATCGGCCCCAGCCCGGCCCGACTTCAAGAGAAATCAGTGCCGGCCAGCCCAAGCCCGGCCCGGCCCAAAGAAATAACAGTATCGGCCCGCCCAAGCCCGGCCCGGCCCAAAGAAATAACAGAGTCGGCCCGCCCAAGCCCGGCCCGCGGGCCGGGCCGGGCTTCGGGCCTCGGGCCAGGTCCGGCCCATGCAGGTCTCTAACCTGTGGTCCTGTACCTGGCTTGGTTAGAAAGTCTTCTGGCGTTGATCTAATTGCTATGCATCCGAGGAGAGCGCCAAAGCAGGTAGCATACGGCATTTAGCTCAAAAACATTGGGTGTGAGTTGAGTTTAATTGTTGAGTGTGTTATTCACTTGGTGCGAATATTGGGATGATTGTGTGTTTAGGTGACGTCGGGTGTGAAGGGGTCGGAAGTGTTTGGCTCTGGAATGTTCTTCTTTGTGGTGTTGTTAAAGTTAATGCAGTTGATGTGGAGGTTGCCTTTGGTTGTGATGAGGATATTGAGTTGCTTGCGGAATGTGTAGGTGACTTTTGTGATGGTTTGGTGAAGGATTTTCTGTTTCGGAGGATTAGTGACTATGGATAGGATAGATGCAGCCCATATCAGGATACATTCAGCGGCGTTGTCTATGGCTTCGGCGATCTTGGCATCTATTTCTGCTTCGTGGATGGTGGGGTGTGTTTCTGGTTCAGATTATGCTGTTTCCTTGTCTTCTTCTGTTCCTACGTTTTCTTTTTCTTCCGTAGAAGTGGTTGTCTGGTCCTGACAAGAGTCGAAGTCTGGAAGGGTGGAAACTCGAACTGGTTCAGGAGGTTGGGTACGGTCTGTCTGAGTGGGTTGTTGCGAGGCCTCTGTGGACAATCGCTGCTACCCGTTCGATGTCCGATCCTTTTGCAGGTGGCAGAGAACCATCGGTTGATTCGCTTATTGCAGGGCGTAATATTGTTCTGTCCAAAACGGAAGCAAACTCTGGGACGTGTGCAAGTGTGAGTGTGGTGCTCGTAGGCGTAGCAGTTGTAACATGGCGTGGGTCTTGCTGTGGATCGTTAAGCTTCTACTTTGTACAATTTGTCGTGAATACAAATTCCTTCAGCGATGAGTTTGTAGACAGTAGCAAAACTGGTTGTGAAGAGTCGGAGCAGGGGAAGTGGTCCTGTTGAGTTCTTGATTCTGGTGATATTGCAGAAGTGCACGTTTCTCTTTTCGAGATCATCTTCAATTTCTGAGATATCCATGTTCATATCAACGCCCTTAATCACACATGTGTAGGTGTGTCTTCTTGAGTTTATGGTCGGTTGCTTTCCGAGAGGAAGTAGCTTGCCATCAGCTTTGTCTATGTCTTCTTGGGTAGAGATGGTGATTAGTCTGACTTTTGGTCCAAACTTTCTTGGTGAAAACTTATTAATGAAGGCTTCGATGGCTTCTTGTGTTTGAATGATGATGTCCATTGTGAGTTGGTCGGCCACGCAGATATCGACGATATTCTGGTACACCATCCTTGATATGGTTGAAGAATGCATCTGGTTCATAAAAATGGGCACCAAGGTTGGTGAGGACATAATGACCTCGACACTCGTTTTTATTCTGCATATTCGGGATTCTTCGTCCTTCCTCGTTGCTGGCGCTGCTGTCGTTGACGTATTCATACTTCGGGATCATGTGATGGCTTGTTCATGGGTGATGTGTCTTCCGTTAGAGGGAGAACCAAGAAAACCGGGCTGGTAGCGCGAGGCCTTTCCTAGGCGTAGTAGAGAGTTCTTCCGCTAAGTAAGTCTAGTACAGACCTTCGCAAGTCAGTTGGCCAAGCGGCGTCTGCGTAGGAGGTTGATGTTTGACTTAGTGTTGTTTTTTTTCCCAAATATTCTCGTTTGACGTCTGCGAAATCATTGAGAGAGCTTTGCAGGTACAGAAACTATGTTAGAAAATTTGCTTCTTGCTTGCAACGTAAGCTTGCCAAATGCTTTAACAGGCTTTCAAGAAGAGGCTATGAGCGCAGACAAGTTTTCAAATGGTTTGAGCGGTTTAAACATGATGAGATCAATGTTGAAGATAATGTTCGTTCTGGGCGCTCTCCATGATCTCAAAACCACATTGAAAAACTCCGCCAAAAAACCAACAAGGATCGTTGTTTCACAATCGTCGAAATTTCAGAACAGACAGGATTGAGTTGGAGGTAGTGCCAGTGGATTTTCAATGAGGATTTGCAAAAAGAGACGCGTTCCCACCAAGGTTGTTCCTCACCTTCTGACACAGGATCTGGATATTTGGGCTCTCACCAGTACGCTATCGTCCCCTACCCACCATACTTGCAAGACCTAGCCCCGTGAGACTTTTTTTTCTATTCCCGGAAATGAAAACAAATCTAAAAGGGAGGAATTTTGATGATGTTGAGGGTGTAAAAAGAGCACTGGACGATATCAAAGGTGAAGAGCTACAGAGATACTTCAAATAGTGAGAAAGAAGACTGGAGAGTTGGATCACATCTGATGGAGATTACGTTGAAGGAGACTAAAAGTATTTTGTAAAAAAACTTAATAAATTAATTTTTAGAACAAAAAATTCGGTTTCTTTGGATCCCCCTCATATATATCACTTGATAGATCACTTTGAGCTGAAGAACATAACATGCTTGAGCAGGGGCGGATCCAGGATACGATCAAGGGAGGGGCTGAAACATATTTTGCCGTTTTATCCAGTGTAAAGCAGGATTGAAGCTCATTTTATCCAGTGTATATCTGAGCGTCAAGGTGGGGGTTATAGCCCCTATAGCCCCCCCTTGGATCCGCCACTGTAGAGTAAATTTCTATCCGTAGCTTTCAAGAAATTAATAAAAATAAACTTTTGTAGCGTTAAAAATGTATGTCATTCACTCCCAGTAATAATTGACAGTTTTTATTTTCCTAGAAAAAAATTGTTACATCTGTGTCCTTTATATGTATCAAAATATTGTAAACTGTTAACTAACAGATTGTTTTTTTTTCTTTGTTAAAATTGTGATATGCATACCGTTTACGTATATATATATATATATATATATATATATATATATATATATATATATATATATTTGTGTGTGTGTGTGTGTGTGTGTGTTGTGTGTGTGTGTGTGTGTGTGTGTGTGTGTGAATTGCAAACAAAAGTATGCCATATTCGTTTCCATCTATTACTACCGTATTTGTAAAATGTCTGTCGGCTTTAATATACTGTACATACGTACATACTGAACGTAGGTGTTAATATTGTAAATGAAATGTTATTAAAAGAAAGATTCTCTAAACGTTTGAAGCTTTCGGCTTCAATTGAGAAGTCAGAATATTACACAAGAGACCAAACGTTTTTTTCTCTGTTTTGAACGGCAATAGAGCTTCATAGATGTCCTCCAGTGAGAGTATTGTATTACTCTGCTTTTAAGTGAAATGATTATATGTTTTCCAGATCTATCTGTGTGTGTGTGTTTGTGTGTGTGTGTTATGTACGTACCATTTCTAAATGACATTCAAACAGACGCGTCGCTAGTTACACATAATAAGCGTCAGAGGGCGGGGGAGGGGGGGTGAGACAGGCAGATAACGAGAAATTTCCAATTATGACATTCTTGTTGGTGTTGCGCAAAATGACGGTTGCTTCCCAAAAGGGATTTCCTATTGTCTCGTGTCTCTCAGCCGTTATAGCTTCTATCGTATCTGTGGTGACACTCCAATGGCTGCTGGGTTTTGTGGTCTTCATAATATACGAACGGAAGGATTACACCAACTTGCTACGTGACCAGTTTTAATAATGCAAGTAGTTCACCATGATGTAATACGGTACTTAAGGGTCTGATGATTCCCGTTCGATGGAAACTTTAAAACGTAAAAATGATTAATGTATGTACTCTTGAAATGCCATACATATTTAATTGTATAAGAGGCTTACAGATTTTAGTATTGCTCTTTTTAAAACATCCAACTTCTATGAACACAACTAGAAACGAATATAGAATAGTAATTCAATACAGATAGGTCATTAAAATGAATGACGCAAACTGAAAAGCATTTATAAGCACATAGTGAAATTGGGTAATCCAATGTGCAGAGTTGACTCAAGCAATAGCGTCTATATGGTTGATTCCAAGGAAAACGATTTTTATGGTGTCTTATTATAGTCCGTGGTCATGGACGCCGATCCTGAAATTTTTTCTTTGTTTATCTGGATATTTTTGCTTGGATCTTTCCTTGGATATACAAGGTGCTTCAAAACAACACCGACAACGTTTGGGAAGTGATTCCTGACACCAAGATAAGAATCTTGTGGTACTTTCGCAACAATTTTTATAGAGGTAGTTGGTGAGTACTCCAAATTATATGCCCGTAGCCAAACTCTCTATAAAAATTGTTGCGTGAGTGTCGCAAGATTCTAAATCATGTATTTTTGAATATCGCATATTAGTTTCTAAGTAAAGTCTTGAACCGACTAAGGTAGGGGCCATGGTTTTGAAGCTATGGACAATTAAAGTTTTTTTTTTTTTTTCATGATTTCAAAGGCCTATAACTCCGAAAGGAAGCATTTGTGCACTGAGGTAGGTCTATATTTTTTGTCTTATCTTGGTGTCAGGAATCACCTCGCAATCGTTGCCGGTGTTGTTTTGAATCACCCTGTATAACAACTAAACAAGCATAGCTGGACACCCCATCACCCAAAATTTTACAGAAATCAGCGCCGTTGGCCCACGGTAGTGTAGTTCGAAAGGCATCTACATATCAGCTTGGTACCACGCGCTCGATTCTCATGAAGGCAAGAAGATTTTCTAATTTTACCCTCGTTCGAGTGAGGGTTTGTCGTTCATCTAGCCTCTTTAAAATAGGTATCTGGGGTAACTTGGTGGTCACTTCTACATCACTACACTACTACATAACTTTGAATAGTGCCGAAGTTAAGAAAGTGTGAAGCCATGCACAACCCTTGTGAATTTATGGCTTGTGCCGAAAGGAATGAGCACAGTGACAACGCTAGAGAGGGCAAGGGGTAGATGCCCCCGGTGCAGGGGCGTCATTTAGGGAGGGCATGAGGGGGAAATTGCCCCCCCCCCCCCAAGTGTTTGAGGAATACATATACTTTAATCGATTGTCTACTAATATACTAGTACAAAATGTGAAAGTCTTATGTCGGTGGTACTTTCCCCCCCCCCCAAGCGAAATCTAAAATGACGTCCCTGCCCCGGTGGGAAGCGACCTCTCGACTGCCCCATGACATGTTATATTGTAATGTAGGTCAACGAACATAAAACTATCATTTTCGGTGTATCGTCCTCCCAAAAAATGTATCTGCCCCTTAACTCCCCCCCCTCACAAGAAATTAAAGCTGGCCTCGAATGTGTAAACAATCATTATTTTATATATATAAAGTCCTACAAGAATTTAAAACTGTCTAACTTGAAAACTATTAAGGTTTATTGACACAAACTTGTGTTTCTGAGCATTCACCTCAGTCCTTTTAATGTCCCACAACCAGTTATCACAAAGTTGGAGTGGAGTGGATTTTAGTTTAGCGTCCCTTTCAGCAGCGAGGCTATATGAGACGTGGGCCTACTGATTAACGTGGAATCCGAACCACATGAGCTCCCGCCGGGAATCGAACCCGGGTCTCCCACGCCAAAGGCGCGTACGCTAACCGCTTAGCCACGGAGGAACTCTATCACAAAGTTGTTATCAGTCTGCTGATCAAACGAGATGATCAAACCGGTTATCACTCTGGTGATTTGTGCAAGGCGATTTTACTGACTTCTTCAAAACTAGGAATATCCAACAACAACAGTTGAACACTAAATCAATAAAATCAAATCATTAACATTTTGCGGTTATTTTATATTTCACAAGTTTGTTTCAACAGTTCTCAATAATTCTAGATAACGGCATTTGGTATGTAACAATTTATTTATTTATTTATTTATTTTTTTTACAAAAAAGATAAAACCTGCTACAGTAACACCATCTACTAAAAAGGGATTAAAATAGCAAAAGAAAGCAAGCAATTACCACTCAACATAGGACGAAATCAACCGGAAAAAGTATGTCTAGCGTGATTCGACATCGGATTGTAATGAACAAGATTAAATATCGAGTCCCACTCGACAAAGGACTGGAAAGCGTTAAAATCCCAATTCGTCTCGAAAAAACCTGATAAATAATTCCTCTCATAAATAAAAGATGTAAGAAAATAAAGATAGTGTAGGACCTTCATTGAAGTAGTTCCCATCTGTCTCCAGAATCCTTTAGTTTTCTAAGTTTGCTGAAGTATTAGATCCTGAATCTTGCCTGTTTCAAACTAAAAGAGTATATTTTCTTCAGACATTGAATCGGGTTTCAAAAAGCTGCTTGTCATTAGCTGTTAGAATATTGTCTTAGAGCAATAAACGTTGAGGCTGGAAATTACTCATTTCTACTGCTTCTCTTTGCATAAACGGTTAATGGGAAACACGGAATCTATTCTTGCCACCGGAGCCGATCGCATTTTCACGGATCCCAAGAGTTTCAGATATCCTCTGATCTTATTGGCTGATACAGATAGGATATCAAGAGTCATGACTTACATATAGCGAAAAGAAAAGGCCAACTGCTGTCGGCCCTCGTAGCCAAGCAAGCTACAGCAATATACTAGTAATGAAAACCGTTTTTGGCATGGGTTCAAATCCTGCTCAAGGAAAGTTTTTTTTTTATTTTTTAAATTTTCATAACACTTTTTTTTCATTAAAATAAGATTGAAAATAATACTCAAAAAGTCATTTACCGATTATGCTTTTAAATTTTCGTAACACTTTTTTCATTAAAATAAGTTTGCAGTTTTATTATATGGATCCATAGTAAAAGTAGTAGTAGTAGTAGTAGTAGTACAAGTAATAGTAGTAGTATTAATAGTAGTAGTAGTAGTAGTAGCAGCAGCAGCAGCAGTATTAGTAGTAATAGTAGTAACGGGCTAGAAACGCCGCAGGGGTTAGTTAGGTTCTGTTTTCTTGCCCAAATATTTTTGTACATTTTACATGACCTACTTCAAACAGCTGGCTAGGGTAGCGCGCGAAAAATAATACACGGTAGCTCGAGAAAACAATACAGGGTAGCGCGCAAATACTGAAACTACTGGGATCGGCGTAAATGCGAGCCGATCCAAAAAGATCACTTCAAGTTACAGAGTCCGGCAGAAAGACCTCTCGAATTTGGAGAGGGAGCTTTGTGAGTTATGGTGCGGATATGGCGGCGAAATCAGTATTGATCGGTAGCTGCATATGTGCCATTTTCAGTAGCCGAAATGACGTGACTCGGTGAGCACCGTACGTTTGTTGTGGAGAAGTATTTTTGTAATGGTTACGTAGTTGTGTGATTATTACCCAGCGGGCATTTCGCATTCGGTTCGGACTTGGACGACATCATTCTGTTCCGAATAGAAAAACTATTCAAGTATGTGTATCAAACTTTAGAGCAAGAGAATATGCACTGAGAACAAAATCGCCTGGCCGACCTGTTTAAGTGCTGAACGTTCTCACACGTGCCACATTTTCCGGCGTTGTTACGGTCCAAAGTCGGGCAAGCGATTGCCCGCTGAGTAGTAATCACAGAACCACCATTACGAATGTACTCCTCCACAACAAACGCACGATGACCACCGCGCCACATCATTACGACAACTGAAAATCAGACGTATACTGCCATCAATCGGTACCCTCTCCTCCGCCGTATCCCCACCACAATTCACACAGCGCTCACTCCAAATACGAGAGGATTTTTTGCCGACAGACCTGTATGTACTACAGTTCGGGCGATAAACGTTGAAACCGGAAATGGTTAATTTCTACAACTTCCGGATTGTATAGATGTGATCTATCATTCGGATACTGAATCGATTACCGAAAATCCGCTTCTCCCTATCTTTGATCGTTTTTGCTCTATGGAAATGAAAAATGAAATGAAATCTTTCAGTTTAACGTCCCACGATTATGCCCTTTAGGCTAAGGGAGACAATGACTAAGGCAAGTGAATGATAATAGAAGAATTGGTGGAATGAGAAAGTAGAAGGAAACGGGAGTACCCTGACAAAACTCAGAAACGTGTTGTCCGTCACAAACTTATTTGGGTGGGGATCGAACCAAGGATCAAATAAACCCGAAGTAAGTGATCTGCCACTGACCTACCATGTTCCCCTTTTCTCTATGGACATTAATACTGAAATCTTAAGTGCACTGAAAACAAATTGTACGTGGCGTACGTAATATCGTATGTTACATTTGTAAATCCTGTAGTTTTTAGACTTAACATACAACAAACGTATAACCGAAAACGCATGTTTTATAATACTTTCTGTATAAGTGTTCCATCTATACATACTTTCCGTATGAAACAATATAGGCGGTCATCTCACATACAAATGGACGTATATAACATATAGCTGACGAAGGTAACATCCATATATGTATGTAATATAAGGAAGACTGGCAGATATCAGACATCCTGCAACGGCATAATTTATCATCTAAGGGCAGTGCCTATGTAGCATACGGATAACGTATGCTCCGTACTAATTTCTGTAGTAAGCAAGAGGATTCCGTATATTTGTACAATACATCGCTGTCCAGAGAACGGATTTTTCTCAGTGTGGTAATAAATTTCTTCCTTCTGAGTTTCGTAGAGAAACGCGAGTAAAGAATGTATCTTTTGTTCAAACCCAAATGATTCAAAAAAAAAAAACTCGTGTCACTATTTTTTTAACTTTTGTTCTTATGTCAATCCCAACGTTGAAACCGGAAATGATTTATTAATATTACTTCCGGTTTGATTAGAGGATTTGCGAATGAGATAGCTCCTATAATTGGGACGCTAAATAGATTTCTAATTTAAAAACCACATCTCGGTTGCTCTTACCGTGCAATTAACCCGGGAACGGTCGACAGGTGAGCGCAGCGCTCACCCTGGTTTGTTTTCGTTTCAAAGCCGTCCTAGTGGGGTCACAGACTTGAAGCGCTGTCTAGCTGTCTCTTGATGTGTCTTGTGTGTGAGAGTCAAGTGTAACATTTTTGTTCTCTTCTGTTGGAGTAGCACTGGCCTTATAAATGTGGCTATGCGTAATTTGTGAGCGCCGGCGTGAGTGATTTTTCCGAGATCATGGACAAAAAGCAGCAGATTCAGCTCCATCTTGCGAAAAACAGAAGAAAACGGTAGGATATGCTACCTGTCAAGTGCCAATCTGTGGGAAACACACTGTCAGCATCTTCTGGAAGTGTAATGGGTGACATCAGTACAGTGATAAGACATGGAATAGAACATCGTCTTATTGAAATACCTACTGTATGTATTAAGAGACATAAGTATACTGTTTACACTAAGATATTTATAGCTTTAATTTCATTAGAAATTTGGGAGCCCTAGGAACGGAAGATGAACACCCTCGTCTCAGATAACATCATATGTCCTTATATTATGTGAACAGTGCTTCATTGCTACAATCACCTCATCACATTCTTGTGTATTAATAGCAATAAACCAATAAATAAATAAATACCCACTCCTAATACCTTTTTACTACACTTAAATTGATATCATTTGCCCAAGAGAAGGCGTTACCTTCTCTGGCCCGCTCATCTATTGATGGGAATGAATTGTATTATTAATATATCATATACTACAATTTCTTGCAAAGTTTTGGGATTGGTTTCGACAAAGAAACAGCTTTGTAAATTAGCAAAGACAGACGATCAAACGATGCAGGGAAAACTGTTCATATTTAACTGATGACGTATGAAGTATTAGCTATTTCTGAATGTATCAGATAATGATAAAGTTTGTGTAATTGGAGGAAACGACAATTAAGCTGTATTAAAATAGTAATACGTAAATAAATGAAATTAATGGAAAAGAGAAGGTTTCACGCTACAAATAAATGAGTGAGATGTTAATTATATATACGGAAGCAAGTTATTTTTAAATGAAACGAGAGACTGTGAAAAAAACACACACTTCTCAGTTTGAAAACTGAGTTCTGAAAATGCTACTGGTCTCTGTTATTATTTCCATATTTATGAAAATTATTCTTCCTTGAATAATGAACTTATCACATAAATGATCTCCTATATGATTATTCCACCAATTCTTCCATTATTATTCACTTGCCTTAATCATCTGTCTCCCTTAGCCTAATGGACGTAACCGTGAGACGTTAAACTGAAAGATATTTTACTCGTTTATTTATGTTCCATGTACAGGACGACCCATAATAATGTATATCATGTTTGACTGACTGAAGTATTCGTAATTCTGGACAAAAGGTTTCGGTATGATAACATTGTGTAGCCTAAGAGTGGAGTTAATGGTCACTAGACTTAGAAGCATTAGAACCATTAATGTATACTAGGCATAATGAACGAAACATTCTCGTTGACGTGGGTCTGTGGAGTGACAAGCTCGAGCTCCCGATTTAACACCACCTGACTTTTTCTTATGGGTTTTAAAAGCACAAAGCTTCTGTTTTGATATCGTCCATTAATTGTAGTCTTCTTCGCCGCATCCCTCTCTTTCCTGCTACCATACCCTCTAGCACGTCCCTCATGATACAGTTCCTTCTTAGCCAATCTCCCAACCAGTTTCTCTTCCTCTTCTTAATAATATCTAAAATCGTTCTTTTCTTCCCTACCATTTCTAACTGTATCTCATTCATTTTACGCTCGACCAGACTGATTCTCTCCATTCTTCTCCACACCCACATTTCTAATGCTTCCAGTCGTTTTTCATCAATGTCGAAGATTCTGATCCATGTAATCTAATACTTCATACGAAGCATTTTATGAGTCTTTTTCTCAGCGAATTCAAGGTCCTACAAAATAGCATTTTCTTCCTCTTAAAGGCTTCTTTCGTCATTCCTATCCTTGCTTTTATTTCACGTTCACATTTCATACCATCAGTAATAATACTAACCTGGTATCGAAAACTAGACACCTGTTCAGATTCCCCCCTCCTACTTCTATATTTGACACTAATGACTTCGTTCCAATCACCATGGCTTTTTGTCTTTTTAACATTTACTTTCATCTTATATTCTTCACAATCATCCCTCAAGTTTTCTAACATTTTATTGATTTTTTCCTCAGATTCCACAACAAACGCCATATTATCTGCAAACCGTATATACTTAAGGACTTTAGGTGTAACAGAAGTGATATGGTTGTGAAAAGATTGTCGAAATAAAAACTGAATGGTAATTTTTAACGTCACTTGGAAATTCATCTATCATATATAACAGAGGAGCGTCTGCTTTTCCAAATGTTTGTTCATATTCTGCTACGCATTGCAGATTTTTGCCTTGGTACACATCAACGTTGATTAGGTATCCATTTGGGCTATTCAGGCACCAAACCTTGTACCCGAAACGCACAGGTTTTCCTTTTATAAACTTTTTACAACCATGTCTGCCATGGTATGCTATCATTGCTTCGTCAAATTTTATTGCCTGCGCTGGAACAAAATGTTCGATGCAATTACTTTTCAATTTATTCATTAGTGAGCCTAGTTTCCAAAGTTTATCTAATTCACTCACCTTGTTGTCCGCAAAATGCAAAAACCTCATTATTTGAATAAACATATCCCTTCTAATTGCATTGTGTACCATTAAATTTCTAATATCAGTCCCAGAGACCCAATAGTTTATCTTGCCTGGAAGTGTATTATACCCTGACACAAACAAAACACCCAAACATAATTTCAAATCTTCTTTAGAGACATTCGGATCTGGCATATTTTTAAACAGAGCATATTTCTGTATTTCACATATAGCTAAATCGAATACATCTTCATCAAGGAAAAATTCAAAAAGTTCAACAGGATTGAAGTCAGTATATTTTGAATACTCTCCCTCGGGGAATACAGGCAGCGAACTGCTGATATCGTTTTGTGTCAACTTTCCCCTGTTATCATGCTGATTCCGCTTCCGTTTCTTTGAAATATTACTTTCTTCCTTCTCTATGTTTTCACTCCCTTGTTCCAGATTCTCTCCCTCCTTCTTCCCATCAATCCCTCCCAAACGCATGTCGTTCGAGAATACTAATTCTGCCAAAGCATTGAGTTGTCTCCTACTTAGGTTGTCTATCAAACCGCCAACATATTCATCTGGCGAATCCTCGTCATATAAAACATTTGATTCTGGAGGCTCAATAAATATACACTATTTCTCTATGGCCTATTCCATCCGGTTTCTGAAGTTCTTCCAATACTTCATACACTGTTAAGTATCTGGAAATGCGAAGGAACAGTTTTTCTTAGGACGGAAAAATTATGATTTGCCAAGCCTTATTGCTACTACGAAAGCCTAGCGTGACCATTTGCTAACATGAACGACACATGGCTCTGCACAACGTTCATGTATGTTTCTTAACACAATACATTATTTACCTCAACGCCTGACTTCTTTCTGAATGAAAACACACAATAATTGGAAATATATTAACAACAATGTAAAAATGAAATGAATTCTCACCTTTTATTATGTGTCATTGTTGCAACCGTAGAAGTAGCAAGATTTTCAGATGCACGTAACTTCACACTAAACAAGCAAATCTCAAGATTGATACTGAAATCTTGTCAAACACATCATTAGCTGAGAGTTGACAGCGCTACATGTGAGTCTTTGTGAAACTAACCAGAGGAAAACAATTTGAAGGTCATCGTGCGCAATGTGACCGTATGGTAACGCAAGGTTATACTAGGTTAATCATTCTATCTCCTACTGAAATGTACTAAATTTTCTGCTAAATTCTCCAGAAGAAAAATGATTCGAGCACGTTGCGAAAGGAAAGGACGTCAGTAAGTCATAAATCCGTGTAGACTTGACTACCAGACGCAATGTAGAATGTAAACTGGTCCGATGTTTCTACTCTCGCCGACAATAGCATGAAACAGTAGTTAGTTTTTTGCTCTTTTGGAGAAGTTACTTTCAATGGAAAATTTGTTTCCTTTCCTTCGTTGGGTATGTAGACTTTCCGAAATATACCAGAGTAAGCGGTGTTGTGAAAGGGTTTCTGAGAGAGATGAGGATCGCATAAATGTCCAATACACAGAGCAGAAGTTGTCGTTAACAATAAAGGAAATATCATTATGGTCAGGTTCCAAGATAGACAGATAGTCAAGTTACACAACATAAAGTAAGGCATGGTTTATGGAGAAAATGCAGGTTTCTTTTTTTTTTTTTTTTAAGTTTAAACAGGATGCTAAGTTGACAAGTTTTACTGTAGCTGCAAATTGTCTCAACTAACATGCAGTTTTATTTCTTTTAACCTTTTACAAACAGGTGTAGCATATAAGAACAAAACTGAAAGTTCGCTTGATGGTATGGTATATAAACACAATATCCAGAGGGAAAAGTCAGATGTGATTTATAAGCCTCATTTTCGTTTAATTTGTCAGATAAGGTGATTCAGTACCTAATCGTAGGCTTCGATGGCTTTTAGGGTGTCCATTTTGTTACATCTCTGAAGAAAGACTGACAACCGTCCTTTAAAAATATCATTTAGACGTTAGTGTGTCATATAAACACATAGCTGATGACTAACCAGAAAATAGGTATGTTGTATATAAACACAGCATGTAGACAGAAGGGATGGATGTGGTTTATAAGCCTCATTTTCGTTTAATTTGTCAAATAAGGTAATTCAGTACCTAATCGTAGGCTTCGATGGCTTTTAGGGCGTCCATTTCGTTACATCCCCGAAGAAAGACTGACAACCGTTCTTAAAGAATATCCTTTAGACATTCGTGTGGTATATAAACACATAGCTGATAACTATGTTGAGAATGGGTGTGGTGTATATAAACACAGCACAGCATATAGACAGAAGGGATGGATGTGGTTTATAAGCCTCATTGTCCTTTATTTTGTCAAATAAGGTCATTCAGTACCTTATCCTACGCTTCGGTGGTCGTAGCGTATCTATTTCAATTTTCTACGTCTCTAAAGAAAAAAGAAACCCATCCCTAAAGGGTTGAACCTATCGTAAAATCCGTATTATTTCTTCCCGCTAAATGTATTTAGTACGTGAGCAAGATCTTGGTAATATGCCGACGCTCATTCCTGTAGAGATCCCGAGAAGCAGAAGTCTGTGACCTACATTGAATTGTACTAGATTGTATATAAAAATAATGAATTAAAAATCACTTAAAACATAAATGTGGTGTTAAATGAAGCTCGCATTCACTCTCTAAACATTATTTCCATTAATTTGAAATGTACGGTATATTTGACATTTGGTATAGTTACTCATTGACCTAATGATCAATAGTTTCTCGTTTTGTAAACATAGGTTTGCCGTGTTTGTTTTTCTTACCCACGCGGTCGAGACTACTAACCCCTGGTGGGGAGAAGGAAATTACCATATATTTCTTGTTCTGCATTCCCTATTGTTATTACTGTAAAGTTTCCCTATTTTTCAGTACAAACAAAGTGTACAAAACAGTTTTTAATGCAGTCATATAACAGAATAGATAACTGGTAACACGTTCAAATACAGGATGTTTCAAAAAGAATGACCTGATTTTAAAAGTTCGTATGAATTGATGGAAACATACTACAAAAATGGGATAAATTCCAAAATTCTCACAAAATCTTCAAGTTTCAACTAAGCTATTACAAATGCCCTATGCGTCCACCAGCAGCAGCACGAACAATATCTAGACGATAGTTAAATTCGTCATAAACTTCACACAATGTATCTGCATTTACAGCAGTTATGGCGGCACAAGTATCCTGTCTCTTTAAATTGGCGATACCAACGACGAATGTTTTCGGGTGCAGGCGAATCAATGCCGAAACGCCGACGAAAAGCACACCGGTTCGAAATCACTGACTCAGTCTTTGCAAACAGCAGCACACAAAACGCCTTCTGTTGAGCGGACGCCATCTTACTTCTGACTGACTGCAAACTGAGAAGACGCATTGACTGACACCTAACAGTAATTTTCTGAAACTTTAGGCCACGCCCATTCAAACAACACTCATTTACTTGCCGGCACGTCCCATGTTCTGTAAATATTACCATCCAAAATCATTCTTTTTGAAACAAGGTGTATATTTCAATACACTTCACAATTTATGGGAAAGATCTTCTACTAGCAAATAGTGATGTGGATGAATACTGGTGCCTGCTAAACTTTATAACAAAGTTATTAATACTTTCGAAATGAAGGTGGAAACACACTGGTTTTAAAATTGAGTACACGAAGATAAAATACTAAACTTGACGTATCAGTCAACCCATTAAACAATACCAAGTGTTGCACTGGAACCTTGATCATTTGAATGTTTGATAAGTTATAGTTTATGATAAAAACATAAATGGTCTCGCTCGTGGCTAGTCCCTGTGCCTTTACTGCACGTGATCTCGGGTTCGACTTCCGATGGGAGAACAAAAAAAAATTTTACAATCATCTACTTTCATAAACTCTTTCCCAGGCCATAGGAACTATACTTAACCCAACAGGTGGTCTCCTTTTCTAATTATCCTGGGAAGAGCTCTCTTATCATGGGTATTATAATATTAAAAGCACTTGAAAAGTACCATGAGGAACACAAGGTACTTACAGTAATAAACTGAAATTTATAATATTACAAATATTGTTACCGTTGTAACAAAGAGGCGTCAAATTAAATACCGTACAAGCAAAAAAATCTATTGAAGAACAAAGCTGATAATGAAATAAAACTATCCTAAAATTGTGATGGTCAGCTATTCTGTACCTACACCGACGCATTATTTGATATTTGGAAGATGGTGATAAGTGTTCAGATCCGTATCATATGATCTAAATTTAGAAAAATTAAAAACCTTTTTCAAAGCGATATATATGAACACGATTTTAGTTACCGATTGAAATGTTGATTCTGAAGTGAAAATATTTACAAAGAAGTAAATTGAATCAATCCCTGTGAATGTAACTTTGAAAATCTGTATTATTTTTACAGTAAGAAATACGTTTCGTATTCTCTGAAGTTTAATACTATTTCGCCTTTGTAATGTGTCTATTTTTATATGTTTACCGTATTCATTATTTTAGCAAATGATGTATGTTATTGATATGGGTTCTGTTACATATTCGTTCATAAATATTCTAGAAATGGTCAGGACTTTTAAATTCTTCATGAAAATTCACTGGTGCATGAGCAGTAGAAACAGAAAGATCCACTTTAGGCATATATTTTAATCACACACGACCCTAGCCATAGGAGCTAAATACACGGTACTGATTAGTTGAAGTTATCCGTTTCTCGCCACGTAGCATACATATAGCACAAATCAAAAGCCGGCTGTTGTCGGTCCTCATGGTCGAGAGCGCTAACGAACGGGCTAATCTTGAAAATCGTTTTTGGTGTGGGTTCAAACCCGACCCAAAGAAATGTTTTATTTTGAATTTTCATAACACTTTTATCATTAAAATAAAATAAAAAAAATAATACTCATTCAAAATATACTCATAAATATATAATCCACAAAAAGGTATTTATTAACGTTACTAAATATAATTGAGCGAGCGCCAGCAAGCGAAGGAGGTTAGAAGGCCCACAGGGCTAGTTTCGTTCCACCTTGATCCCATGAGAATATCACGTGACATTACGGGTGCAACTTCGAAGTGAATGCACCCTCAGACGCTTACTTGTGACCAATTTAAAACAGTTTGACTAGGGTAGTGCGTGAAAAAAATATACCCAATTTAGTGATTTTCTGATAGAAGTCACAATACAAATTTCTGACAGACTGTCAGGGTGTCTCGCTCGAAAGCAGTGGTTCCCTACCGGAAGGGGGGTAAAGAGAGCGCAAGCTACTGGCAGATATAAACTGTGAAATGAATAAAATACTACTTGTAATGACGTTTACAATTTAGCTTGACAATTTTGTAATGATCATTTACAAAAATAATACTGCACTAGGAGAGTGTGCAGAAGGCTTGCTGGAAATAAGGCAACTGCACGTATATACCCCAGTGTAGCTAAATACGCCAAGTGTTCAATGCTGGGATGTTTCCGACGAAATCCGCTAGAATGCGCCTCCAATATGTGCCATCGTCTTGGGCACGTCCGATTTGACGAATACTCCGGGAGACAGCACTGAGACCGCCAAGCCGTGCAGTATTGTTTACTTCGGGAAGGTTCCGTGAAAGGAAGTTATTATTTCAATAGAGGTAAGAATCCATTATTAGCACCGTGCTAACTCAGAATATTGACGATTGTTTACAGCAATGTACGCCTTATTTTGTGTCTGTCTAAAAATACTTTGTTTTGTAACTGTAATTTCAGTATTTGTGATTCCATGGCTACTAAATTAATACCAAGCATGGTGCAACGAAATATGCCAGGGCGTGTGCAGGACGGACTGCAGAAGACAAAGATGTTTTCATTTGTAGCACATGTTCTATGTAATATCGGTGTAGTTTTTTATGTCACAATACAGTGACACTTTGTTTATCATCTTATGGACTAAAACTTTTCAGTTTGGAACTTCATTTCAACTTTGGAGATTATCGTTCTTACATTTTATCTTTTTATCTTCATCCTGCACTTTGGGTATTCTATTTTTTGCTTCAGCAATGTTATGTAATAATATTTGAGTTCGTATAATACGGACGACGTAAGCAGTTGCAATATTTATTACAGATTTCTAGTAGTGTCCTAGACTCGGTGTAAATACCTGCATGTGTTGGTAAACTCTGTAACACTTTTTTCTCTTACCTTGGGTACAAAATAGAAGTAAGTCGCATCATTGCCACATTTTTTTCTACACGCGGAAAAAGCTACTCTGCAACACACATGACATTATTATTATTATTATTATTATTATTATTATTATTATTATTATTATTATTATTATTATTATTATTATTATTATTATTATTATTATTATTGAAGATTTGAGAATTCACAACTGTATTTGAAATGGCAGAAATGATCCCAGCTCTCGCCAAGTGGGATTTGTCATGAACAAACAACATGTGTTCGAGTTTTCTCGGTGTTCTCCCATTTCCTCCTCCTTTCATCTTTCCATCATTAGCATCCTCATCAACATCACCGTCTCCTTAGCCTCGGTACATAGTCCTGAAACGTTAAACTTTAAAAAAAAAAAAAAGATTAACCCAACCAATAACATGGCAACAAGAACCAATTATTTTGCCCGATAGAAATGAAAGAACCGATTATCTAATTATAAAAAGAACAAATACAATAGCGGGCAGAATAAAACTATTTGAATTCAAAAAATTGTAAAACGAGGGAATAAAACTGTATTTACCTTAAATTATAATGAAGTGAATATCACCTGGAAATATTATAACAACAGCTCAACTGATTTCACTGTCACGTTAGTCTCAGGGTTGTTTCTTTCACAAATGCCACATCAATTTGTTGTTAATTTGTCATTACGAATGTCATTTGACCAACAAGTTTCAACGTTACCACGAGGCTTAAACCACGTTGTCATATATCCATTATGTCAGCGTAAGCTTGTCCACCAATGTCGGAATATAATTTTGTTAATTAACAAAGAAAATATTTCTGAGTTTTAATTCCTATTAATATTTATTATTTCGTATTGTGTTAAATGGCAACAATAAAATAGAATACAAGTATGATGTGCAGGATTCCATTCTGAACTTTCAGTTAAAATTAGATGTTTAGCTCATTTCAGTGACAAGTCCCGTTTGACATGCAGGTTAAACTAGATCAGTGTTGCCAACTCGGAAGCTTTTTCTCTAAATTTCGAATCAAACTCTATCTCAGAGAGACACTTACAGAAATCATGTTTAGGACAGTAGTGTGTGTGGGGGGGGGGGATTTAGTCTTAGTTTAAAGAAATGAAATTCGTTGTAACCATGGGCGCCTAGAAAGCCCCGTGCTCCCCTTCCCCCAAAGTATGTTTTGTCATCCTAGCTTAGATCTTCCTTGGATATCTCACAAGGAAACACATTTTTAAATGCTCCTCTTCCCCCAAAGTTATTCAAAAGTCAGCGCCATTTGTTGGAGGTTATGCGGCCGACTTTACCTGAAAGTCTATTGCTCATGTCTTCCTGGCCTATTAAAAAAAAATCTTATAAATATTTCGTTTTCAAATTAGGACTTTATGGCTAAAATACCATTTTTAATCTAAGAAAACTTTTATCAAATCTTGATTGTAACTACAACTGCATTTACAGTCATACTTTGATTGTAACTACAACTACGTTTACAGTCGTGTTTTGATTGTAGCTACAACTGAGTTTACAATCATGATTTGATTGTAACTACAACTGCATTTACAATCATGTTTTAATTGTAACTACAGCCACATTTTCAGTCATTTTGATTGTAACTACAACTTCATTTAATTGTAACTACAGCCACATTTTCAGTCATTTTGATTGTAACTACAACTTCATTTAGTCATACTTTGATTGTAACTGCAACTGCATTTACAGTCATGTTTTGATTGTAACTACAACTGGAAATTACAGTCATGTTTTGATTGTAACTATAGCTGAAAATTATAGTCATGTTTTGATTGTAACTACAACTGCATTTACAGTCATCTTTCTTATGAGACCAACCGGTAAAATGATGTTCTTAACATTGTGGAGTTCCGCTGGAATAATGGCTAGCTTGAGCGGAGTTCCGAGTTCGATTCCCGGTGGGAGAGACTTGAAATTTGTACAGATCGTGATGGCTCCGATTCCACCTTAAACTGTAGATCACGTTTCATGAAGCCTCAGAACTCCTTCGTGGCTAAGCGGTTAGTGTACGCGCCCTTGGCGTGAGAGACCCGGGATTAAAAAAAATTCAACTGGTTTGTGTAGCACACACTATAGCGGGGAATCTTAAACGTATATTCAAATAACAAATTATTTAATAAGGTAAATATTATACAAATTCTAATAGCATATGTAGTTATACCTTTACAATATATTTATGTTAGCCTTTAGTTAACTGGTATGGTGATATGTCCCAGGTGCGTACCCAGAAATTTTTGTAGGGTGGGGCTCAAGCTTTACTATGTAGTATTGAGCGGGTACTATTCTGCATCCGAAAAGACGTTAAGTAATTGTAAAATATTTCCACCTATATTTTGAGAATAAATGATAAAACTAGATTGTTTTTGTAAGAGAAAGAGTACAGATGAAGTGTAAGATCAAATTTTCATGCTAATCAATCATTTCCCTGTTAAACAAGCATTTTTGTTTTCGAAAGTGTACAAGCCGATGTTAAGTTAGGAAGTTTTTGGTAGGAAGTTCAGACCCAGTGGACCTCGACTGTGGTTGCATCCCTGGTATGTCCTCAAAACTAGAAAAAAAAAAATGCTTTCGAAAGAGACAATAAAAGGGTGATACAAAGAACAATCTGACCAACAAAAGCGGTCCCCAGTTAAAAAAAAAAAAAAAAAAAAAACTTAAAATGACAATGAAATATTTGAGTAACGTCCAGCGCTTATGTACTTAAGGCTAGAGGAGACGGATTATTAAAGCAAGTGAATGATGATGGGGGATTTGGTGTAATGTGAATGTGGGAGGAAACGGGAGTACCGCGAGAAAACCCACGAATACGATGCTGTCTATCACAAACTTACTTGGTCGGAGATCGAATCAGAAACCGCGCGCAACAGAAGCAAGCGCTATATCACTGAGCCACCGTTCCCCCCTAAAAAAATTACTGAACTTCATGATGATTGGTTCAAAGTACATCTCCAGAATTTAGTTTATTATTTTCTGTACGAATGTAATAATTTATGGAACGAGGTAAATTGTTTAAGATAATAAAAAATAAACATATAGTTGCTGCAATATTTGCGGTGACGTAAAAAGGTGCCCTAATTCTTTGTATAATGCTACAAACTTAAAGAAAAAATTTAGAATTTACCACATCCAGAACGACTGTTAATTTTGTAGAGAGCGTCTCCTAGCAGTGTAATCCTATATTCAGCCTTTCAAGCAGTTTCTAGAAACATCTTCAAGTAGAGACAATTATTTTCGTGGATGTATTTGCACATTTAGTTTCTCTGCAGAAAGATTTGTTTTCACTTTTTCTCTCTCTATCTCGCTTCCCACTCCTTCGTTAGAACAGTTGGATGTATTTGCATAGCTACCGCATTCATCATGCCGTACTTAAAACCGCAGTAACTATATAAATGCCTCCGCATGTGTACCTTTGTGTAGCACACGTTCTGTTTAAAAACCACATTATCGTCTCAGGACGTTTTAACTCCGTGATAAAATACAAATATAGCCAAGTTATGATCAATTGCAAGATGATTTGTTTTTATTAAGGATCGCACTCAGAAAGTTTAGTTGGGAGGGGTCCAATGATTGAGGGAAGGGGTCTAATAGTACAAACTACTACGTCTTTGTAGTATTGAGGGGATATTATTCTACACCCAAAAGAACGACAAGTAATTGTAAAATACTTCCACCTATATTTTCAGAAAAATGATAGAAATAGATTGTTTTTATATGAGAAAGAGTACAGATGAATTGTAAGATCAAAATTTCATGCTACATCAATCATTGCCCTGTTAATCAAATATAATTTTGATTAAAAAAGTATACAAATAGATGTTGAAATTTGGGGGGGAATCAGGACCTGTGAACCCCCCGTGGGTACGCTCCTGGTTTTATTCTTAAAATGCATGTATTGATCACACTCCAAAATACAGTAAAATCTATTAAGACGGCTATTTTGATAGATGTGCTGTTTAACATGACTACCACCAAATTCTGTTGAAGGTAACCTGGGTTTGATCCTGTGACTCTTCACTGTCTCATTTTATACAGTATTTTCATTAGTTCATGTTAGAAGACAATTATTTCAAAAGACTAAAACATTTTTAAAAAAAATAGAACATACATATCACATGTTTGACTAAAACAATATTGTAATGTAATGGTAAAGACAGTACACTGGTTGGTTTCTTTCCCCTGTCTTTTTATTACAAAAAGTTCTATACAAGTAATATTCTACGAATAAGTAGTTTCCTCTATACATTTATTTTCTCTAAGAATTTGGACCTTCTGCTCGAAGCAGCGCGTATGTCTTTGAGGTTGATGGTTAGGGAACCTCCTATCTGAAGCAGCGCGGAGGTAGGTTGGTGTCTCCTACCCAGTACGGTGCGGAGACAGGTAATACCTCCTGTCCGGTATAGGGTGGATAAGAGCCTCTTGCCCGAGCAGCGGAAAGATAAAATTAGGGAGTCTTTCCTGCCCAGAGGTGCGCGAAGAGCGAAGAGAAGGGTAGGAATTATCACCCGGAACTGATGACTCCTTTGTCTCGAGGTGCTCTTTTATAGACATCCTTTGGAAGGAGAGTCTGTGGAGGGGTTGCCGGAGTCCTTCGTGGTTCTCCGTGTCCTTCGTACTTCTTCGTGGGTGGTTTCTGTCGGCTGCTTGATGATCTTCGTGGAGAAGCACATGCTGTGGTTTGCAAATATTATTGGGATATTACAATATATGAATCCAACCATAACAACTTCAAAAGAACAAAAGATTGTAATAGATAAATGTGTCGTTTACATATATGTATAATGCATAGAATAAAAGTGGATTAATGTGTATGAGACAGTACAAATGTTCCCTGTTTGCGTAGTGGTAATTATATGTGGTAGTTGTAGGTACCATGAACAACGATCCATATACGTTACGTGTGGATTACTATCTGATATATTTAGGCCTAATGTAGAGTGTTCCGATACAAGTCCAGTTTACATAAGACTACTGTGGGTATGATCAGGACATCAAGGCTTTGAAAATCAGTGGGGTTCTCTAATTCACAGCCCACAACTGTTAGTCAGGGATTACAGAACACATGCCAGGATCTTGCCCTAAAAATCTTTAAAATTGGCCTCCTTAAAATAAGATGTTAAGTGTTTTGAATAAAAATGGAGTTCTTTTCTTTTTTATGTGGAAAATACTTTTGGGTCAGAGTACCGCAGCGTTACCAGGGAGGTTCTAGGTTAACCTTAGGATTTACAAAAACAAAGAAAGAACAAAATGTTCTTTCCTTTTTTTTCTTTAATTATTATTTCTCTCTTTTATACATGGCTCCGCGTAGCGTAGTCGCTAATGCTCTCGCCTTCGGTGCGAGCGGTCCCGCGTTTGATTCCCGGTGGGGTCACTCAGTCGAAAAGGTGTAAAAACGCTTTTCTTAGGCCAGCCATCCTTAAATGAGATTTTCCTGAATTTTTCTCATTCACACCAGGCAAATGCCGGGGTGGTATCGAACATATAGATCGTAGACTGCTTCCTTTTCCCCGGATACGTGAAACGTGACAGGGGCGATGTGTCATAGCTGCCGAAAGCCCAGAAATCTAAATCCTAAATATATGGTTGCTGAATGTCCTCCATAAATATTTTGAAGGAGTAAAGCATCGAAGCAATCTCAGAGATGGCACCCCTGCCTACAGTGTAGTTAGAGGTATAAACATTACAGAAATGAAAGTTAAATGAAATATTACAGTTTAAGGTCCCACAATTATGCACTTTAGGCTAAAGGAGACGATGATTAAAGGAAGTGAATAATGATGGATTAATTGGTGGAATGAAAATGTGAGAGGAAACGGAAATACCCTGAGAAAACCCACAGACAGGATGCTATCTACTGCAAACTTACTTAGCAGGAATCGAACCAGGGACCCCACACACCAGAAACAAGCATTTAACCACTGAGCTACCGTGCCCGCCACACATTACAAAGATAACTATAGAACAAACCGACATTACTCTATGACTCAGCTCACATAAATATTAACACAGATTCCAGACGACTAGGGAAAGTGTGACTACAGCAATGCGTATATACTACAGCACCGTATTCACAACTCACTACTGGAAATCATATTTTGATATTTGTTTCATTTCACATGCTCCTGCTAATACAACGTGATGAAGCAGATGAACTGTAGTAAACAGATATGGCGTATGCAAATTGAAGAGAAGCAGATTGGATTTACATTTCTCATTAGGTCAACGAATTCCGGGTTGCTAATAACCAAAGTGCAGCATTATGTAAATAGATTTGGTGCTAATTAATTGATGAATTATTAAATTATGTTGGGGACAAAGAGAAGAATACAAAAACCATTTATGAATATTAAAAGAATGTTAATAATATACTGTTGGAATAAAGCAAACAAAAAGTTGTTCTTTTTTGTCAATTTGTTTGCTGAAAACTAGCGTAGTTAATTTCATACTAAGACAAAAACAAATGCCAACAATAATTGCCTCCAGAAAATAGTGTACTCTAATAGAATGTATTCTGATGGTAAGAGAAAATTGCCAAGGAACTTGGCAAGAATAATATTATCCTTGTAAACATCAGAATTCCTTGCGGGTTATTTTCAAAAGTTTCAACTAAGTTTGAACTACTTCCTTGCCAATGTTGGGATTTTTACAAACTCTTTTTTAAAGTGCAATGTTCCGTGGTTTATCAGAGATTTTATCAGACATGTCCAACAGTGTTAAGCTGAAATCATCTGTACACTGAAGTTTATAACTATTCCGGAAGGTTATTTTTGAATAATTATTCAGTCGAACAACGGAGGATGAATCTTTAAGAAATTGTTCATTGTATGAGAAATAGTACGACGAAGACTGTCGCGAAAGTAAGACGTTTTGAAATAATAAAGTGATAGAATGAACGAACCAAGTCCTATTATATACAGGGTGGTAGTTAACTTCACCGACAAACCTTGGGAGGTGATTCCTTATCTGAAATGAAAGAAAAAGTTCTAATAAACATGGGACGAAAAACGTCTCCTTTCAGAGTTATGAACCGCCGAAAATTCGAAAAACCGTGTTTCGAAACGTCCTGCCTTAGAAACTATAGGACCTATAACAAGCAGTTTAAGGAATTACACAGGAACTAGTATGCGAAGTATCTAAATATCCATGTTTTAACATCCTCCGTTATCGGCGAAACGAACGCGTTATTAGTACTTAAAGGAGTATCCCTATACCTCAATTTCCTTTTTATAGTTCGTTTCGCCGATAACGGAGGATGGTAAAACATGGATATTTAGATAGTTCGCATAGTAGCTCCTTTGTAATTCCTTAAACCGCTTGGGATCGGTCCTGTAGTTTCTAAGGCAGAGCGTTTCGAAAAATGAATTTTCGAATTTTCGGCGGTTCATAACTCTGAAATGGGACGTTTTTCGACCTATCTTTATAAGAACTTTTTTTCTTTCATTTCATATAAGGAATCACCTCCCAAAGTTTGTCGGTGGAGTTACCTACCACCCTGTATGTTTGAGAGGTACACTCTTAAGCTATTTTTCCACATAATCGCCTTACAAATTAAGGCACTTATCATACCGTGGCACCTATTTTTCAATACCGTCACGATAGAAATCTGTCACCTGCGATTTCAACCACTGGCTTACACCAGCGTGTAGTTTAGTGTCAGTATACAAGCGTTGTGTAGAAAACTATGTCTTCATCGCTGGGAAGAAATGGTGGTCGCTCGGCGCTAAATCTGGGCTGTATGGTGAGTGATCGAACACCTCCCATCCAAAACTATCCGTCCAAGTGATCGAACATCAGAAAAATCATTTTTAAAATCAATGCAGCATTGTCTCAGCCTTCAGTCATTATTCCATGTCCGTACACTTCACAAAGTTGGCGATGGATTTAAATTGGCTTTTTTTTTTTAATAAAAATCTAATCTAATCACAACGCACCTCAAAAAAGGCGCGATTTTCTGTTGCAGCGCACATTGTAACCCGTCACAGAAAGCACAATAAAGAGCTCCATAGTCCTCAGGCTACAAAAGCTGGATATGTACTGAGTGTGGCAACGTTCTGACACTAACGTGGTGACTCTAGATCGGCCCACGGCCACGATTGGCCAAAACGTCTGGTACTTTCTAAATAGCCCTCGTATTTGTTGCTCAGAAAAATATAGGACGCAACACATTATAGGAACGTAATTATCTCATATGGAAGCATTGTGCAAATTCACGGCTGCTAATGAATATCTGTTGCTATCATCATCACCGTCATCATCATTATAAGTATTCTAAGAATATTGGTAGGTCACTTGCCACCAAATTAAGAATCTTCCATTCACCACGGTCTTCACGTAGTTCATTTTAACATCCAACAACCCTTTTTTGCCACTCCCTCTTTTTCCTGCTACCACATCTTTTAGCAGATCCCTCATAAAACAGTACTTTGTCGGGAAATGTCCAAACCGGTTTCTCTTCTTCTTTTAAACTAGCTATAATTCTTTTACTCCTCTTTAGTACTTCGTCAGTCGTCTTCCACTCTACCGAGATTATCTCTCCATTCTTCTCCTCCCTCACATTTCCAAAGCCTTCAGTCTCTTTTCATCACTTTGTTTTGTAAATTGAATACTATACTCCCCATACAACATTTTATGAGTTCTTCCGTGTTTATTTAAGGACCTAAACTAACTCCATGGCCCATGGAACCCGAAGGTTCAATGTCGCATTCACAAAAGTTCTCCACTGACTTCCATCCTTAGCTAACTGGATCCAGTTTTTACTTTGTATTTCTATTTATGCGAGATCCATCTTAATATTAGGTTTTTCCATCTGCGCGTAGGTCTTCTTAATGGACGTTTTCCGATTGGACTTCAACTTAAAACTTTGAAAGCAATTTAAGGACTTACAAACGTATAAATTTCTTCTTCCTCTTAAGCACTTCGTTTTCTATACCTATCCTTGTTTTCATTTCACGTTCACACTTCTTGATTTTACTAACAATACTACCGAGGCGCCACCTGTTCTACTCCTTTAGATCTACTTGGGCGTTTCGTTCCAATTCGTTTGGTTTTGTTTTATTATCTCTGTAATGAAGATAAAATTAAAATAAATTCCTTACCCTTAACGAGTTTTCGTTACCATTTGGCTACACATTTTTTGCTCTTGCCTATTGCGCTTAAAGAGTATTATTTTCAGGTATTGTTCGTTGTGGTTATTTGTGTTCATACTTTCCGCGATGGTAGAGCAGCTATTGCCCCCTGGTGACAGCTCTGGTGAATTTTACTCTGGAAGTAGTCTGCGGATATGTTGTTTTGAACCAGTGCCGGAAGCAGACAGAAAAGGTAGTGAATCGTTAAGGGTTAACCGGATTTGATAGGATTGATAGTCACTAGTGGTTTCAGAAGGTGGGCCGAGAGAGAAATCCCGTGCAAGGCACAAAAAAAAAAAAAAAAATGGAAAGAAATCTATCAGCTTAGCGTTCCACGTTTATGTCCATTTGGCTAAGGGAGACGATGAGTAAAGCTAATGAATGATGATGGAAGAGTTAGTGGAATGAAAAAGTGGAAGGAAATGGGAGTACTCTAAGGAAACCCACGGATACGATGTTATTCACCACAAACATACTTGACAAGGGATCGAACCAAGGACCTAGGATAAGCGCTCTACTGCTGAGCCAGTAAATTCACCCAGGGCCATACATCCTATCGTGCTCAATGTATAGGTTTTCAGTATTTTCGTACTATTGCTTTCCACGCCCAGTGTGTTGAATTGAAATTCTTGGTCCCAGTACCGTGCCGTGGGGTGGGCGAGCGCGGCGACAGCCCCCGGCGCCGAAGTAAAGGGGCGCAAAATTTGGGAGAAAAATAGGAAGAGGAAAAAATTACTTGGAATATATGTATGGGGGCACCGTCGTATACTCTCGCCCCGGGCGCTGATTTTCCACGGCACGGCACTGCCTCCCTCTCTTCCGGAGAAAATCTGAAATCATCACTGCCGATAGCTCTGCGGTTGAACGAAAATTTAGTTAAACCCGAATATTTTTTGGAGGGGCACTCAGTACTATATTTGTATAGAGAATTTAACTGCCAAGTGTTTCTCTATCTTTAGAGCAGTGATTCTCAACCGCTGTGTTGCCACACACTGGTGTATCACGCAATTCCATAAGATGGGGAGGACAGTATTAAGATGGATCTCGCAGAGATTGGAATACAAAGTAGAAACTGAATGCAGTTAGCTAAGGATAGAAGTCAGTGGAGAGCTTTTGTGAACGCGGCATTGAACCTCCGGGTTCCATAGGCCATAGAGTTAGTTAGAGTTAGTTAGTTAGTGTCGTCAAATTTTAGTAATTTAATGAGCCGATCAATCAGAATTAATTTTGAGATACACTGTACCAGTCAACGATTTGAATGGAAGCAATAATGCCCAATATTACACTATTAATCTTGCACTATTATAAATAGCGTACGTAAGTGGGGTTTTGGGATTTTTAACCCTCCTTAGAGGAGTAAATTACAAGTTTATGTTAATATATATATATATATATATATATATATATATATATATATATATATATATATATATATATATATATATATATATATATATATATATATATACAAAAGCCATGCATATGAAATTGAATGCTTGACCTCCCTTTGACGAGACACTGCGTACGCCACTGACTATTATAATTTATATATGATTTTAATTTAAAAAATCAAACAAATGTGTCGCGCTGTTGTAAGCGTACGGTAAAGAGTGTTATCAGTTATAAAAGATTGAGAACCACTGCTTGAGAGTATCACTCTAAAAAGTGTGACGCTTAAATAAGCGTAAAAAAATCGCGATTTTTTTACATATAAAATGAATGTAATATTGTTACATAGAAATGGAAGGTATCATGTAACGTATAAATTAAGCACAATGTGACGCTTAAATGAACGTAACAAACTTGATGTATGTTACATATAAATAGAAGCGCCAACCGTTACACATAAATAGAATGCCCACCGTTACATATAAATAGAAGAGGCCTCATGCTGGTATATAGGGTACAAAATTTAGGTATATTTATCGACAATTTGTATGGTAAATAACTCACATTATTAACCCTTTTAGGATTTCCACTTTTTGAGGTAAAATTTAAACTTTCACTCAAACAGCTACTGCTTACTTACTATTTATCGTAAGGTTATGGTTCAGAACTCGTTTCTTTCAGAAAACATCCTTTCCAACGGTACCACTCGCTTGTCCGTACACCAGAAACGGGAATATCAGGGAAATCCGGGAGATTTTTCAAAATTCTTACGCCCCTCTGGCCCGGGTGTAAATTAGGGATCTGATTTTTTTTTAATTACGTAGTTAGGTACACAATGCGATTGCAAAATTTCAATCTTGTGTCTTGAAAACTAAGGACGAAAATTTCTTTGAAAGTATGAAGGTGACCCATTTTTATACATACATATTTTAAAAATTTACTGCGTCATTACTATTTGAAATTCAGCCATGGTTCAAACGCTATTTTTTCAGTATAACGAGCCCTTTCCATCGGTGGTTGTTGATTTTGAGTTTAACGTCCCGTTCAGAAGCATGAGACGTGGAACTACTGATTAACTTGGAATCCGAACCCGGGCTTCCCGCGCCAAAGGTGCGTACGCCAACCGCTTAACCAAGAAGGAGCTCCCCTTCCCAACGGTATCACTCACATGTACGTCTCATACACCTGTACCGGAAAATTCTGGAAAAAACGGATTTTTCTGAAAAATCGTCCCCTCGGAATAGTTGCGTCCCTCAGGCTCGAGCATGCGTTCACGTAGGACTCTCAAACAAATTGAGAAATACTCAAAGGTGCACACAATCAATATGCAAAGTTTCAATCTCATATCTTGAAAACTAAATAAAGGCATGAAAAAAATTTAAAAATTTGCCTTAAGAAAAAAGTCACACTCCTCCGCCCCCACTTGGCACCGCCAAGTTGACCATCCAGTTCCAAAATGCATCTGAGTAAAAGATAATACTATGCAATGATAACTATAGTTATCATAAATTCTAAAAGAGTTAAGTATAATGTAAATAATCCAAATATAATGTCTAATTATCTACTTTGTTTTGTTGAAAAGAAGTAGTGCTCAAAAGAGAAACCTAACTAACTCAAGAAAATTGATTAGTATACCGTTTGCCCTTTAAAAAAAAAAAAAAAAAAAAAAAAAAAAAAAAAAAAAGCTTGCGATACCAATCGAAAGTTGGCTAGGTTTTTCTTAGAACTATTCCCTTTCAGTAATGTGGCAGAGGAAGCTATGCTAGTACAGAAAATTTAGACTATTTACTACTTTATCTAAGAATGACATTTCATACAGGCATTGTCACCACGTATACCTATGAATTTTCTACTAATTTATTATTAGACGTGATAAATAAATCTCGAGAATGTTGTATTATACAATATCTGCGGTAATTAAATGTAAGATAATACTGAACTTAAAAATTTATTTTAAAATGAAAATGTGGAATTCGGGTTCTTACCTTGAGAATATTGTGATGCTAAGAAAACAAAGCTCCACACACTCCAAAGCCACTTTGTTGAACTCAATTAAGCAGTAGGAAAAACTTGTTTAGCACAATGCAACAAAACAGCTTGATTGCTCATAGAAACCAAATTTACCGTTTGTTGAAAAAAAAAATAAAAAACCCCCGACACTGCTGTTTTTCATCACTGTGGGAACAAAGCAAGATACAGCCAGCCCTCGCGGTCCAGGTGGTAACATCTCGTAGTGAGGAGGCCAATTTGTTAAATCGCACCGCCAACCATCCTGACTTAAGTTTTCCATGGCTTCCCACAGTTTAATCAGGCGAATGCGGGAATGGTACCGTAAGACTGACCCTGGCCAATACCATCCTTGGTCTATACTCAATGCTGGCCAGAGTAGAGGTCTGCACGGCCCGGAATTTTTAGCCCGAGCCCGGCCCGGCCCGTGAATTTATAATGTGAGGTCCGATCCAAATCCGAAATTTGTTTTAGTATTTAGGCCCGAGCTTGTGTCATAATCAAATGAGCCCAATTACAGCAACTTAACAATGAAAGCAAAATTGTATTTTTATTTACATCAATTAGAGGGCTAATTTTGCCCGTGCAGATCTCTAGGCCAGAGCTACAACTACTAAAAGGCGTTAAAAATAAAGTTAATAAACTGCTAAAACAGCAACGTTTCATCCCACAATATAAAATCTTACAAGATCAAACTGAAACTGCCCTGAACATTTCTACACTTGTAGACAATGTATAAACAAAATACCAACCACATAATATTATATGCTTCTACGAAATATAGGCTACATATTTATATATACATAAGGATCAATAGTAATCTTTGAAAATCAGCATTAACGTAGATAGCATTTCCGTCAGTGAGTTGGCCAGTATTGCGGTTATATTAGGGACTACACAGGATGCCTGTTTACATGAGCGATTGAAATTTACGAAATCGTTATAGTATTGTTTGAAAGCTATCACATAATCTGTTGGTACTAATCTTCTGTTAGATTAGGTTGGATAGTTCCTGGATATACTGATAATGGTATTATATGCTTTCAGTCGCAGGGCTAATTTCAAGCAAATTTAATTGATCTTTCTTGTACTTTATGTCTCGTGAGCATTGATTGTTTTCTATTGACCTTTAATTTAAATATCTACCCGTGTACAAGTTTTCAAGGGAACTTTTGACGTGACTCTGTTAAGAGTTTTCCTTGTTAAATATCGTTTAAAAAGTGAGATCATTTACTGTTAGAAAGAATGAAAAATATTAATCGGGTAAACATAAAAATAATACACAAGCATTAAGAGAAACACTGTTTAAGTCAACTATATTTCACATTCACATTTCACATTTAAAAACTTCACAGCTTTAGGAGCTTCACAGTTTCAAAAAGTCTTTGCGACATCAATTGCTTAGGAAATTTTTCTCGAGTTGGGACGCATTGTAAAAAGCCCAGAATTTGACCATATGCACTTGGATAGTTCAAGTTCTTTACGTAATATACTGTTAGTAATAATACTGCAGCCCTAAACTCAGAGCATCCGTTTTTCAAATTAATAATTTCTTCAGGACCACAATATATTTCTTTCTTTGTGCCAAAAAACACTGTTTGTCCTACAATACTCGTCTTCTGATGTATATCTGCCTCCTGCAAGTAAAATGATAATAATTTAATATATAGTGTATTTGGAAGAAATTTAAACAGATAATTTAGTTTTTAGTAAATACTATGTACAATGAGAATAAAAAAATACGTACTGATATGTGAATCAATCCTCGAACTGACCTAAAAAAAGCTTGTCCACGTTGCTGAGAGTTTGTGCTTTTATTAAACTCAAGATCTTCAAAAATAAATAAATAAATAAAATAAAAATAAAAATAAAAAATAAAATAAAAATAAAATAAAGAAACAACCGTCCTTTTTGAACTAAGAAACAATGTGATAAGATGCATTTCCAGTCTGCCGCGAAAGTATTTCACCAAGTTGTAAAATTTCTTAACCGGATAACTCTGAAGTAGACTCACATAATATGTCAGAGCGTCAACTTGTATTGAAATTTATACCTTCTGTGGAAGATACTAAAAAACCGTACTGAAATAAGACTATTGTTACCTGCAAAAGAAGTGTGAGAGTAAACTTTGACCTGCACATGTTATTAGAATCGATATAAACACTAT
The DNA here is from genome assembly GCF_964235325.1 of Thermobia domestica. NCBI lineage: Eukaryota > Metazoa > Arthropoda > Insecta > Zygentoma > Lepismatidae > Thermobia > Thermobia domestica. The sequence continues at coordinate 15,362,329 of NC_137468.1, forward strand.
AGTGTAAAATTATCTAACTGTATTCTTTATCAGGCGTAAAAGCCATAATAGGTAAAATACTAGGTTATTATTATAAAACAGCGTATCCAGGCAGGCCTTTTAATTATCCTTTAATTCTTTTACACTTGGAAGATGATGTCACCTGATGTTCTCAAAATGGAGTCTTGAGTGTAAACTTCTGCCGCAGACTGGCCTTAAAATATATTAATGTTTAGAGTAATATTGGAGTTCAAAGGCAGAGTCAATTAGCCCTAAGAGTTGCCTGAGCCTTTGATACTCTACAGTAATAAAATTGTCTGTACAGACATTAACCTTCGAGCATCTTTTTCAATAACTGCTAGCTATTGAAACAATCCGTATGAATCTGGACCAAAAATCAATCCGTTTAATGTGCACAATTTTACTTTTTAAAAAATCACAATAAAAATGTCATTTCACTAGTAACAAATACATATGTTACAACACAAAAGCACGAATGTACCCTATGGATGAGTGGTAATAGTCGCTACCTTTTAATCAAAATGTCCTGGGTTCGATTCCCAGTAAATGACACATGTGGTTCGGAGCCCACTTTAAACTAGGTCTCGTCTTTAGAAGCTCAGAAGCTCGTTTAAAACGTTAATAATTTGTTCACAAAAGCACGATTATGATTGAGAACCACCCACACGTCAAATTTTACTAGCTTCCTTCCAACAAAAGGGTCCTGCGTTCAATTCCGGTTGGGACACATGATATTCGGAACCCACATTAAACTGTAGGTCCCGTCCTTAGAAGTTTCTTCGCTCGTTTAGAACGTTCATAACAATTCTTACACACACGTCAAATCTTGAAATAGTAAATTCCATTATGGAAGAAGCCCCGTTCTGTAAGAAAGTGCAAAGCAGCGACACTGTTATGGTAGTTTGACCACGAACAACTGTAAAAAAGATGCGCAATATTAGCGTCGAAATTAGTACAGCGGAGCTCTTCCCAATAACATATCAAATCTCAAGCGACCGTTAAAATCATATTCTTGATGACATGTGTTAGTTATTTTATCAATGGAAAACTAATACTTCATTTATAAATAAAAGAATATTGCAATAATATAAACCATATTACTACTATTGAATAAGTGGCAATCAGTGTACCCCAAGAGACGACATACATGGAAAATATCTGTGGAAAACGAGGATGTCCAAAAATGCTTCTCAGGAGATATCATTTCGAGACAAGACAGTCTGAGTCGGTGACAATGTGACTATTGTAGATCGGGAGGATTGGATTAGGGGATCACGAATTCAAACCTTTCAGGATTTAGCATCCTGACTGAGTTTTTTTTTTTTTTTTTTTTACCATTTTACTAAGTTTCACCAGGTGAATGTACAGATGGTACCTAATAAGGCCGTGACTGTTTCCTTTCTCATGTTTTTGGTGACATATCTCCAAAAAATAATTAAAAAATGCATGTATCTTATTTCCTATAATGTTCTCAATAAACATCCTTCATACTTCCACAATCCCTTTAGAACTCTGACCATATTAGCATTATCTACTTTGGAAACATGTAACATAATAGTAGATAGACAGCCGTTTCAAAGCTCTGCCATATTATTATTTTTTAATCAGCTGGTTGTTTTACTGTTTACTGATCTCGTGCTTATTAATAAGAAGGTATCAATAGATGTGTTAAGGACTTGCGGGACGAGCAGAGGCCAAAGTATGGGGTTGCACATTAAATGTAATTTTTTCATTCTTATACTAGAAGAATGATGTGGATTAATATGCACAGAAGTGTATCTTCATAACAATAGTAACGTAAACTACTAAATGAAATTTTAAACTAATGTTTACTCAAATTGCGTCGGTGATAAGCAATTTTCAGTAACAATTCCCTTAACTCTATTACATATACACCTACCTGGGAAATTGCTCTAAGCGTAGATCTCTTTAGCTGCAAATGTCTTTCTAGGGCGAAAATATTATTTTCTATGTTGGCTGATAGTGCCACTTTTGACGCTGCATCTCCCAGCTGAATTTCAAGAGTGTCTACGTCGTATCCAAAGTAAAGACTTGCCTCTGTTTCCAACTGAAATAAAGGGGAATAAATAAATAAATAAATAAATAAATAAATAAATAAATAAATAAATAAATAAAAGAAAAAAGAAAAATCCATAAATCTTTTTCCTTCATACTATCTTACGGTAGATTTCACGGTGCGTAGACGGTAATATTCAAGGCACGTAGATGGATCGAGAAAATGAATCTAATTGTACTCTTGAAAAGAGAAGATAAAATAGAATAGAATAATAGGGGCGTCAAGAGAGGGAAAAGCAGGGGTGAAAGTCCCTACTAAACTCATTTTTCCGATTTTTTTTAAAACTGTCTTAAATTTTGAATATTGGAATATAATCTAATTAAATATGAATAAAATAAATGGATTGTATTCTACTAACTTCGAAATGTTTGTTGTCGGGTTGACTAATTCATATCGGACTTCCGAAGAAATATCAAACGATTTTAATGACCGTGTCAATAGCGACAACTCCCAGTCACGACCCCTCTTTTCAGGTTTTAATAGAAATAGTGAAAGAAAGAGTAAGGAAGAGTAAGAAGAAGGTAGGAAGGAAGAGGGAAGGAGAAGGAAAGGAAGAAGATGATAGGAGATCTGAGGAGAACGAATTACTGGATAATTTTGGGAATATGGTGAAGAAACTCGAATAATTTCTAAAAGGTACTCTGTATTCAGAATGTTATTGCACAAGTATTGATATTATAGGTATCCGGAATAGACACGTGTTCACCCATACAACCCTGACCTGGGTCCAGGCAACTACGCCAGTGGGAGTTGCCCCGACCCAGCCCGGGTGACAAGAAAGTTTAGTTCTATTGTTTATTCATTATTTTAGAACGAAGGTTACCTAATATCCAGTCTCGGAACTCCAAGATTCAGAGATCGATCACACATTTGAATCAGCCAGAAAAAAAAAAAACAAGTAATGCATACATTTGTTACAAATAAAAATTTTGATATTTCTGAAAGATCGTCGTTCATTCAGGCATATCCTGTTATTTTGGCATTTCTCAGAGCCGATTATAATTTGTTTTAGACTTTATCCTTTATAACCTTAGTCATGCATTGTAAAACCATTACAATAAACCAACGTTAATGTTACGACTTAAGGCTAAAAATTATCTCTCAGTCACACACACATACACACGGGACAGCGTATAAACAAGGATAAAATATTCCAAAGGAAACTATGTAACTACATTGTTTTATACAATTTACTGTATTACATTTAGAAAAAAAATATTAGCCATTAATACTGTTTATATGCTGTACACATGGCGTTTTATGAACTGAATTATATATTTTACTATTTCTGCCTCTTTTCGCTGATGAAAATAACAATTTATGGCTCCCTACTACGTCCAGATGATTTAACTATTGTTTAGAACTAGTGTTACCTCGATTTATTCCGTTTATCTGCAGAAATTTTCCAAATTTAGAGGAGCTGAAGTTACAGTGTTGTCCTTGATGTACGCCGCGTCTTGGAATGGAGGTTCTGCGCCGTAACACTATAGTTCGGGAAATAGTTCCAATCACAGCAGAGATTTTTGGCAGCGGAGAGTACAAAACGAATAGAAAATGGTAAAATCTGGATCAAACCGGATTTCAGAGAGGATATGGGCATGTCAAGAAGGACAATCGGAGTCCAAAATATTCAACCAAAATTTAGATTGCTAGATTTTTCTAAGAATTCCTGCCCAATAGCGGGCCTAGTTTTTGTAAAGCATTAAGATGATGATTTCAATGTTTCCCTATTTGAAACACCCATATGCTAAATATTATCGTGAAATAACGTATAAATAAAGATATTATTCCCCAAAATATAGTTACTACGAAATTATCCCGAATTTCCACATTAATTCCAAGTATAATTATAATCAATTGAATATCATGTATACATCGAAACCTATTTCGGAAAAATTAGCATGGTACAGTAGGTGATAAATTTAGTGGGCCCCTCCGAGCGGAGACCACATTACGTAATTGTAATGGTACATTACACTCTTCATGAATTCACGAAAGTAATAAGTACTTTATCCAAGTTACAGCGTAGGCAAACGAGCTAATTCTCGTCCTTAGACATTGCAAAACCAAGCTGAAAAATTCTAAATATCAATCTACTTACAGATTTCTGTAATTCATGAATTTTTATAGTTCCAAGCTTTCGACTCGCCCCTCGAGTCTTGGTCACGGAGGTTAGAAACAAGAAGAAAATGAATAGGAACATCAAGGAATGAAAAGGAACGGACTAAACAAGGAGAGAGCTGTGAAAAAAAAAAGTTGGCAAGTGCGCCAGCGATATACGGATAAGGTGTTGCGAACTAAAATATGGCAGGCATGTTATTATTTTTATTGTCATGCTATTCCTGTGCAAATTCTGTAATTACCACCCCCCATTCCAGTCAACTATTCCTTGTCTAGATTTATTTTTTTTAATGAATAAATAAATTTTCAAGCATCAGTCTCTCTATTTCATTTCTAGCTCCAAACAAAACTTGTGAATCTTCGACCGTACGTTGCGTTTCTTTTAAATGTTTCGATAAACCTGACACCGGAGTTTCTGCTTTTGAATCTCTAATGTATTCCTTTACTCGGACTTCTAAATTTCTTTTCGTTTTGACTACATAACTATCTTGACAATTGCATTTTATTTCGTAAATACGCAATTTTTCATTGGGATCCGTGTAATAACACTTAATCTATGATCGATTCCGCTGACATTACTTCGAATGCGTGTAGACACATAAATACAATTTTTAGTATGTCTGCATAATGAGGAACGAAATTTGAACTTGAAAAAAAAATGAAATCTTTGAGTTTTACGTCCCACGATTATGCCGGTGAGGCTAAAGGAGACGGTGATGATGAGAGATGAATGAAATGGTGAAATGAAGAAAGTGGGAGGAAACGGGAGAACCCCGAGAAAACCCACGCACACGGTGTTTGTCCACCACAAAGTTCACTTGGCGGGAGCAGGGTTTGAACCCGAGACCCCAAGCACCAGATAAATTTGAAATTGGATTTACACGAACTGCATTCATACCGCAAAGCCCCTTCATGCCTCTTTACATGGCGTGACAGTTTATCGAAACTGAACGTTCTAAAAGAGCAATAAATGCACCGATAAATTTTCCTCGAAAACCTATTGTCAATTACCTCATTACTTTTGAAGTGTACAGTTTCTTCCTCAGAGTCTGCATCTCGGTCTTCTCTATGGGGAAGACTGCTTTCTGTAGGTACTTCTTCAGCTGTTTGTCTAACACCTCGTGTCCAGCTTCCAGCTATATCTGACAAAAAAAAAAAAAAAAAAAAAAAAAATCAGTACCTAAAATGTGTACAGCCTTTTCAGATTTAAAATTAACACAGGTGTGTAAGATATAAGTCAGCTTTTGAATTTACTTTTTTTTTTTTTTTTTTAAAGAAAAGTGTTTTTAGGTCCGTATTTTATCAGTCACAACAGCCTAATGCTGAAATGGTATCTTAAACGCAGGCTTTGACTTCTTTTGGAGGTTGATCCTCCCATTTTTACACAGAAGGTGGTTGCTTGGTATATTACAAGGGATGTAATGGATTGTATACGCAGGTATATGGCGTATACCCACCACTAATTTTTGGAAACTATCGTATAGCCATCTAAAAGTTAGGAAGTACGCGGGTACACGCTACATTCGATTCATAGTGTACTCACTTCATTGGAACAAATAACAACTCTTTTTCATGTTCTCTATTTCAAAACAGAAAAATCTCACTAAACAGCTGGTCGTCAGGCTGTTGCCGCGAATGATGTCTAAATTCTTTTAAAAGGTTTGAGTTTTCGGGTTGTGGGAATCGAGTTTTCCGTCAATCCCTTCTATAATGAAAAAGAACGCACTGAACTGCAATGTTTTTCTTTTCTTTTTTTTTTTTTTTTTAAGATGTCACATGCGCTGTCCGCACCTTCTGAAAGTTGATCTGTGGTATTATAATAAAATAAAGCCAAGATGTTTCCAAATGTTTTTCTTGGAAACTATTAGAAACTCTTTTGTTTCTAAAGATCAGTTGAAGATAGAATGGTGAGGAATACCGCCTAGATTCATGTGGTAACATTGAAGCTGTTCTGTTTTGACATAGTAATGGCTACAGTTTTCAAGGCCTCTTTCATACAAATTCGAAGTCTGCCGATTGGATACAATTTGAGCGAGGCAATACGGAATGGAATCAGTTTCTTTCTAACCGCGGAAGGGAGTTCCGAGAAAAATGTGGTCTTTACTCTAGTTCAAAGCTGATAGCTCATAGCTGTGTACATTCCGTTGACGAAAACATAAAAGCAAAGACATCGAGAAATAGCGAAGAAAAATCCAAAGGACATGTTAATTTGCCAGCTGCTTCAGAAAAAGACATAAGTATATTTATTTATTTATTTCACATTATGACGGTTGTTATGGCATTTCCAGGTTGATGATGAAGATGCCAGCCGAATAACGTCCTTCGTTAAAGGCGTTGGAAAGGAGACTACATGGGGCCTATAAGTTAGGTACCATTGCGACATTTGGCTGGTGCGAATGAAGGAAAACTTCTCTTAGGATAGTTGATCTGCAAAGGCTTTTTCACATTTTCTTGACCAATATTATTATTATTACATTTTATAGGAATTTACATCTGTGTGAACGGTCCAAAGTTTAACTTTCTCTGAAAACAGCTGTTCGTGTAATTCTATTAAAAAAAAATCGATAGCCAGCCGTACTCACTGATCTATCGAACCTTTTTATCAACAGATTAAGTGCATGCTGGAATAGTACATCAGCTTATAAGTCCAGGCAGCTTCCTTTTCAAATCCTCTTGTCTGAGTGTGCTCAAGGGTTGGTAATTTGATAAGCGTAATTATATATACGTATATAATATGTTTCTGTGTGTAACAAAGGATGGAGCGTATATCCACCTAAAAAATTAGCATTACATCACTGAATAGTACTGAAGGATTTGTCTACAACACTCACTTGTGAGTATACTCATAAGCTGGACTCGCAGTGCGTTTGTTATTAGTCTCAAGACTTATCCATCACGTGCTGGAATGTTGTGCATGGAACCGTAAAATGACCCAGAAAATTAACCTTGACTTTTTTCCATGAACATGTATAGCATTGTTTAACATGAATAGTTTTGTTTTAAATTTAAAGTTTACCATCCGCCTATTTGTCACGATGACTGAAGAAAAGGAAAGGCTTAGACAAAAATTGAGACGAACTCGACCAATCTTATTAGATGCCATCCAGCATTAACCTGGTAGGACTGGGGAAAACCTCTAAAATTGGACTACCGAACAACATCTGAAATATCGCCATCCATGTTTTTTTTGAAAGGCTTGACCAACTTTTCTGAGGAACTAACTTTCACGAAATTAGTGCTGTTACTCATAAAACGAACAATAATAGAGCGGATGATCGAGGTGCCTGAGGCGTCAGTTCACCGGTGGGGCATGGATCTTCGTAATTATTAAAACTTAACACCTAATGGCATCGTGCCAGGCCGATTGGTGGAATGAAGAAAGTGGGAGGAAACGGAAGAAAAAACACGCACACGGTGTTTATCCATCAGATGGCCCACATGGCATGAGCCGAGTTTGAACCAAGGATCCCACGCACCAGAGGTGGGTGTTCCAACCAATGAGCCCACGCGGCCCCTCTATCAACATGAGTTAACAAAAACTTGGGGTAATACTACTTGACAAAACTGCAGCATACCGAAACATGCCTTGTTCACGTTCTTATTGACAAGTGAGTCCGCGACGTTAACCTTTAGGGGTGAGTGCTAGTCAGGGCCAGTTTTTTTTTTTTTTCTGATGGCATAAAATTGCATAATATCCATTTCTAATGAGTCACTTTCACATATAAAAAAAATCAGGAAAAATAGAGGATCACACCTGTCAATATTGTGTCTAAATTTCAAAATAATGGCTCTCACCACAATAATTGGCAAACTTACTTTAATACAGTAAAACTGAGAAGCCATACCTAACAAGAGACCATTAAATTTTGTAAATTCAATTGTTGAAAATGATTGCTAGCACTGGATTCAGCACCAAAAGAAACAGAGAAAAGGATAGTTTAGTGGCAGACTGTATACAGGGTGGGAAATAAGTGAGGGCAAAGTGCGAAGATTGAACGTAGAAAATATCTAGAAATGCCATGTTAATTTTGAAACGAGTAGAGGGATCAGGGCTGTCTGAAGAAAATTTTTGACCTCTGTAACAGGAGGCGTTCCACGCTTTGACAATATATCAATACTAAGGTGACATGAATGAAGAACTATAGATCCTGTAATACGGTCCATGAGCACGTTGTATGCACGAGGGAATAACCTCGCTTGCGCGCATACTCACTATCACTGACGCGCCTGTTTCCTTCGGACGAATCCCTGTGCAGCCCCACCAGTTTCACCTTACTCCGACTCGGTTACATAACATTCGTGCTTTCTAGTTGCTACCTATCACCGGTTAGTTTATTTTTCGCACTGTAATTTTTATGGTACACATCCAATGGCCGTATTTAGACGCAAATCGTAAAACAATTGTAACATTTCAACAGTTACTTCTTGTGGTCCCTTGAATTTTATTTATGTCAAGTGAGATATTTTCATGTCGCCTAGTAGAAACCTTTTAGGGGACAATAGGAAGTAAATTAGTGAAAGAACTATAATTCTTTTACTAATTTCTTCCTTATTGCCTCCTAAATGGTTTACGCTAGGCGACATTGAAATATCTCACTTGGCATACTCGTAGAGAAAATTTAAGAGGGTCATCAGAAGTAATGATTGAAAAATTATGGCCGAATTTTATTTTATGATTTTCTTATCTATAGGCCTATGTAGTTCGGATATATGACAAAAACAAAAGTGAAAAAACACAAAAACTCTACTTGGTGCTCACTAAATAGCAGGAATGCAATCTAACCGAGTCTGAATAGGGTGAAGCTGCGGGCCCGAGCGTAAGCGACAAGGTGCGACCGAAGGGAGCAAGCAGGCCAGCGACGGTCTCTCACATGCATTCACTTATTTCATCTATCGTAAAGCACTTGTAACGATTTTAGACTTGAAACCGTATACTAGTAAACCTAAAATACAAGTGCATTACTTTGGCAAGGTTCTAGAAGGCATTAGTCGAGCAGACAGTTCTACCAAATTTTCACACATTTATTGCATTTTCTGATTTCTTCTTGCAAAGCATGCACTAAATGAGGAGCATAAATGCATAAATGCATAAACCACTAAACAACTTCTGCTACTTGCCCAGTAAAAGCACGAATGTCACCTAACCGAGTCAGAGCAGAAAAGTAGTAGGGGGCCCGAGCGGAGCGAGGGGTGCCTTTCGTAGGGAGCAGGCGCGTCAGCGACGGGAGGCACACGCATAAACAAGGATAGTGCAACATACATAAAATATCCCCAATAATTTCCACCTTGCAAAACACTTAAATAATAGTAATAACTCTTACTTTCAAAATGGATTCACTGGTTTTCCGGGTACAACTGGCCCGCTGTGAGGAGAAATTAGTCTGTTTTTAATTCTCACTTCTTTTCCACACTTCGAATCGTTGATTTTACGTTTCAACATAACATGACGCTCCAAAAACTTCAACATAATATGACGCTCTTTATCACAGAGTTATTTGTAATAAAATCGTATGTTTGCCTTATATCCATCGCAAATGTCCATTCCTAACACGAACAGAATATTTCCACCTTTCTGCCAGATTATTTCAACTTAGAATACTTCACTCCCATTCAAAATGTATTTCAATATATCTAATGACAGAAATTACTTATATTCACACTCTACTTCTTTTACGAAAAGCATTTGACATCGCAATTTTCCTATGAATTTTAGTTTTTGGTAGAGCCGTCTGCTCGAGTGAACCCTTCTAGAACACAGGCCCCATTCCCATTTAGCTGTAATAAAGACACAAAACATGGCTTTGCATTTAATTTTATCGTCTGGAGAAATTTGCTTTATATAAACATGTCTTCTATGAATATGTTTCACATATATATGCAAAGTTTTAAATTTTGCCTGTAAATCTTTCACAATGTAGGTGCTAAGAGTAAACTAGCACCAACTTTCCAACACGGTCTTTCTAGTGGTGCGCCAAAAGTAAACCTGCACGCCTTGTCCATGGGAAGGGGGACCAGTAATCTAGAACCTTCCCCTTAGAGGACAACCAAAACCATTCTTGTTTGCTATGTTCAAGTAGTATCTAAAAACTTATATTAGAGATTTTTATTTTAATAATACAAGAATGTCATCCATCAAAAGAGTGTGCATTCCGAAATAATGTACTGAACGTAATGATTCATCTTCTGGGAAGAATCAAAAGAGCTTTCCTACATCGTTTTCATCATTATTCCTAACAACTTAATGTATATCATACGTTATTTCCACATACTGTACCTTGTTCAATCCTTGGATGTTTTGTTGGAGGGTTGTCACAATATTCACACCACCCTTTAGATTCTTCTCTCGTAAGTTTCTTCATTGTATCTGCCTCTTTTTACACCTCTTGCGTCCACGCCGGAGTCCATGAAGCCGACTTGTTTTCACACAATAACTCAAGATTTCCCTGAACAACATTAAATAATTTCATAAAATGCAAATGGCTCCCGTTCGGGTTCGATCGACTTCTTTCGGATTTTCGCGAACATTTCAACGTAACGACATGTGATTTATGAAACTTTATACGTCACCGTAAAAATAACGACGTGACACATAAAATATTCTTCGATTCTCGTCCCTCTTAAGGCGAGATTGTTACATTTAAACTTTACTTCTTGGTGTTTAAATGTAACAAAATTACATCCATTTTTTCCCAACAAACCATATTTATACATCACATTCCATTTTACATATATTTCTTCTACGAATACGTCTATTTATAAGTCAAACATGTGAATGAACGTCACAATTTTTCTCTGTATACAGTGCAGTACGGGTGCCAAAAATAGACGGGGATGGGGGAATGGGTGAGTACGGCCAACGCATCCTAAGAGTGAACTTACTTTCTGATAAATAATTGTTAGTGGTCTTAAATTTTTTTAAAAAATGAAATGAAATCTTTGAGTTTTACGTCCCACAGTTATGCCGGTTAGGTTAAAGGAGACGGTGATGATGAGTAATCGTGGAATGAAGAAAGTGGGAGGAAACTTGAGAACCTACCCAGGAAACCCCCGCACACGGTGATTGTCCACCACATAGTTCACTTGCGGGGGCTGGGATCGAACCCGGGACCCCAAGCACCAGAGGTGAACGCTCTACCCCTGAGCCATTGTGGCCCCGTCTTAAATAAAATTGCGCACGAGCAAAATACTTTTTTTACAGCTACTCGGTTAACTCGGCAATTTGATTAATCAGGATTCGGTTAAACAGGACTTTAGTGTACTCAATCTTTTATACGCGGTTAATTCTAAAACTATTTTGCATCAATTAGCTCGTCATGAAGATGGACACAAATAATTAAATTTCAATTAAGTCTCAGACTCATTAAAATACTGACTGTTCTTGTTGATTGTCCATGTTTTGTATGACTAAGGAAGCATTATAACCCAAGTTGTAATATTGTATGCGACAACGACGGCTTGATTTCAAAAGCATCTATCGAAGGGAGCAGCGCAGTAACCTAGATTTTTTTCTGGGAGGGTAAGCATTAATATTTGGGCCCCTACAAAATGTTGTTTTGGGCCTTCCCGCAAAATTCGAAAATAGACCCCTTCTTTCCATCTTTCTCTTACTTTTTGTGGGCCCCGTAGCCTGTGGGCACTCCTGCACTCCCCTGGGCCCATTCCATACATGACAAATTAATTAATATAATTTGAGCAATATTGACAAATCTCAAAGCCATTATTTATAGGGCCCCTAATAGTAGACATTTTGTACTGAAATGGGCCCACGACTCATTTTTTGTTTTATTTACTTTTTGTGTATTGTTTTGTTTATGTAATGTAGTGCACTGGTTTAATGCTTCATTCATAATTTCATGCTCATATCGTATTTGGAGTAAGAAAATTTTGTCTTAAAGTGGGCCCCCTCGAAGGACGCGGAGATTCTCTGGAAGGGCATTTGTCCTCCCGCCCCTCACAAGTAATGGCTCTGAAAGGGAGTCTTTTAGCAGCACGTAGTTTCGGGTATAGATTGAGGGAAAAAAACTTTTGAGTAGGTTACCATAGAAGACAACAAAAACACTTCATGACGTAATATCAATCGCTGATTACACAATAAATACAGTTCACAGTGAGGTGAGTCTTAAAAAGTACCTAAAACTTAATACGACTGAAAGCATGGCTGTGTATTCTAGTTACTGAATGGTTAAACAGAAAACTACAGGTTGTCTCAAAAGTCCCCTGACATAGAGTAGATCCGTTATTATCAGAGTTACAACAAAATATAAGAGGGAAAAGCTTCTCCAAATATGATGTTTTCAATCTAAAGATATTTTTTTAAATCGGATGAGCCGTTTGGGCTGTACACTCTTTATGCGTCTAATATTAAATGAAAATGCAACGTTGCCATTTATCTGGACCCACAACATAAGTGAATGAAATTACTGTCTTTTACGTTAATGTGTCAATGGCCAGCCCCCATTCCAAACAGTAACTTCATTCACTTATGTTGTGGATCCAAGTAAATGGCAACGTTGCATTTTCATTTAACATTGAGCACACAAAGAGTGTACAGACCAAACGGCTCGTCTGATTTTAAAAATTCCTTCACTTTAGATTGAAAACATATTTGGAGAAGGTCTTCCCTCTTACATTTTGTTGTAAGTTTGATAATAACAGAGTTGACTATGTCAGGGGACTTTTGAGACACCCTGTATAGTGATCGCGAGGACTCGTGAAGTGTGGGCTCTACACCAACTACAAAATTGCTTTGCCTCATATGTGATGCTTCGGAAGAATTCGGGACGATTCGTGCAAATGCCTTCCGAACACAGTTGCGAAAACGTGAAACAACAGAAGCACAACAACAATGTTTCCAACTTTAGAAAACATAGTGAAAGAGCGACAAAAAGCAGCATTTAAAGAACTATAACATGAACACTACTAATTATTCTAATTAAACTATAACAATAATAATAGCAAAAATATAAAAACAATAACAAGAATCTTTAGCGGCAAACCGACAACACTGCATCTCAGAAGATGTTCACGATATAGCGTGAGAGACAACATTGGCAAATTTTCATCGATAGCAGTGGGTGTCAAACGGGACACACCCTTGTGTTCTATTGGATGGTGAAATGAGTGAATCTAGGTCAAGCTACATGACTCCGTGCGATCACTGTAGTCACAACGCGTATCGTGTCTCAGAATGAAAACACACAATCATCTTCTGATATCACACTTAATTTGTTTTTCTCTTTAATTCATAGATTGTACACACTCACATTTCTTTAACACTTCTTATAAGCAAACATCCGTACTACACAAGGGAGTCCATGTTGTGGTTTTCAGGGAGGGGCAAGAATGTGCGACATTTCAAATGTAGTCTCAAATTTTGCGGCTACTATTCTAATATATATATAGGGTTTTCGATCTTCCGAAGTACAATTTCCTCTAGAGGGGAAAGCGCCCCACCTTGTCCCCCAGCCCCTGATGGGCACCCTTGGTACTGCAACTTCGCTTACAACTCTAAAACACTATCACAATACAGCATTTCTACTTCTATATTGTGAATATTCCCTCTAACAACTGAACTTCAATTCCAATCGACAGAGGATGTGCCTATTTCACATAACACTTTCTCTGCAACACGTCACACCCTCAACTACCTACTACGCCGAACACTCTCTTATCTTTACAGTTAAAGTAAAAAAAAGTGCATTCCAAAAAACAGACTTTATTTTATTTAAAGCTAGTTGAATATACCCATGCTTCGCACGGGGGCTGTAATTGGAAGTCAACGCCTGTGGGAGTATTACCGTTGATCCCAGCAAAAGGGAAAACTATGGATTTTGATACTACCGTAAAATCGGTCATTTTGGGATATTTTTTACATGTCTCGGTATCCCCCCCCCGCTGACTCCCGGCCCGCATACAATTTTAACTAAATTTGCAAGTCATCGCTAATGGAAGTGTCACCATTGATTTCAGCGCCCGCGAAAACTATGGATTTGACACTAATATCGGTCATTTTGGATTACTTTTATATGTCTCGGTATCTCACCTCCCCCCGTGAACCCCGGCGCGGAGACGAATAGCGTGAATTTGGAAGTTAATGCGATCGGAGTTTCACCATTGATTTCAGCGACCACGAAAACTATGAATTCGACACTAATATCGGTCATTTTCTACTAGTTTTACATGTCCCGGTAAACGCCCTCCGGAGACCCAACTAGTTCGAATTTTGACAAAAACGTTTAACTCTGGTCTGGAGCCTGGACCAAGGTATTCGTGACTACAATTTGGTAACTCTCGGTCAATTTGTCTGGTTCCCAAGCCGTTTCCGGTAAACGCCCCGCTGGGACTCCTCTGGTTCGAAATTTGAAAAAAGGGCTTCGTCTTGATCTAGGGCTTGGTCCAAAATACTCCTCACCAAAATTTGGCAACTCTCGGTCCACTCGTCTGGTCCCCAGGCCGCACACAGACAGGCTGACAGACAAACACACAAACAAACTCTTTATTTTATTTATATTAAATTAGATTAGATTACGTTAAAACCCTTGTTACTTCTTCCTCATCTCCCTTATTCTTAATATATCTACTTGTCGCTTCTCGCGAAATTTCAATGCTTTTTGAACAAGGTAAACAGAACCCTATTTCTTTTCATTGGAAGCAACGTATTATCATACTGGACTAATAGCTTCGGTTGTATGTACAATCAACGACAAAAGTTCTTTGTGTTTGATAAAATTTATTTTGGGAATAATGGTGGTGCGGCTGGCTGGAACGTACTCCTATGAGCAAAATAAATGACGCGTCTCTTTATTTTGAAGTTTTTTGAAAATATCTCCGTTTTCTTTATATGTTCGAAATTTCGGAAGGTTTCCCCAGTAGGAAACGTTAATAACAAACCCGTTTTTAATATTTGTGTTAGATATTAGCTTAAAATAAATAAATTAGAAGCAAAAAACATTAAATCGACCGAAATTACGAGAATTACCAACTCTGCTAAAGTGGGAAATTTTCAAGAACGCGAGGGAATTCTGCAGTTCAACACAAAGCAGCGACATCTATGTCATTGAGAGAAACGTGGATTAGATCTACAAACGAAACTTTTAACGAAACATTTCTAATATGTCTTATTACGTGCATTATCTCCAAACTCCAAATATATGAATCTATGCCAACTATTAACGTATAGATAGAGCAAATAGTTGAAATTACCTATGGAAAAGGACGAATTTGTAGCACAATCGTAATGAAAAATCTTTTTACTATAGAAAAGGTTCACTTTACGTAAGAAAACAAGTAGCTCAGTTAGTTAAAGCAAGAAGTCTGTATACCGCAGGTAGCTAGTTCGAATCCTCATAGGAGTGCAACTGTAATTTTTATTAGTATTGTTATTTCATTTATTGTTTTTTTATGTGAGAAAGAATCAAATTGTAACATATGTGTAAAACTCATGATGATACCAAAAAAGAAAAAATGTCGTTGTCTCACTTGTATTAGTGTCCCTAATTTTTGTTTGCAAACAGTTTCGTAATTATTTTCCCTGTGCTCACTGCTCACAATATGCTCACTGGTGTATAACGAATGTTTTCCAATAAACGTTAATTCTAACTTGGAGAATTTTATAAAGTTTCACAATGTTTGTCACTAGATAGTCTTCTATATACTTGTTTGGACATTTTTATAACAGATTTCCCTATTAAATGTTTAATTTTCCTTATATATATTTAATTACGGAAAAGTTTTACAATGTATTTGTTTTGAATTGAAATTGTATTGAAAAAATGAAATGAAATCTTTGAGTTTTACGTCCCACGGTTATGCCGGTTAGGCTAAAGGAGACGGTGGTGATGAGTAATGAATGAAAGGGTGGAATGAAGAAAGTGGGAGGAAACGGGAGAACCCCGAGAAAACCCACGCACACGGTGTTTGTCCACCACAAAGTTCACTTGGCGGGGGCTGGGATCGAACCCGGGACCCCTAGCTCCAGAGGCGAGAAATTGTTTTGAATTTACCACATGAGGAAAGTAGCCCGAAGGAGGAGACATCCTCTTGGTTCATCTTACACAATTTCAGTGCTCCGAAGACATTCATATGATAATAATAATGATAATAATAATAATAATAATAATAATAATAATAATAATAATAATAATCATCATCCTGAATATGCCATCCTTCCTAATGTAGTAACCTTAGACATCTTAGTTTAAAATGCTTTCTTTAGTAATAATTTGAGCAACCATGTTTGAGGCGGTACGACGTTTTTTTTTTTTTTTTTTTTTTTTGCCTCACAGACAAGGACAACGTTACTGACAAACAGGGACAACATTACGTAATTTCTGATAAGCAGGGTAGACAAAATGAATAAGAAATATATTTATAGCATCCTCTCCCCCTTCATGATTGGAATATCAAATAGCATTTTTTATTCTACCGAAAATGGTCCTGTGCGGTTAGGGGTAGGTAACTAAAGAAATACCTAATATATAGCGCCTCTTGATTGTAATATTACCGCTTCTTTATTTGTTCGAGGGAGCTCCTACCCAACCAAGGATGACAAAAAGAATAGGAAAAGTGTCTATTGATTCTAATGGCTGATCCAGCACGGACTTCTTGGGGGGAGGGGGTGAAGTGAAAGATTCTTTTGATGATGTGAAGCTGTTACAAATTACCACTTAACTAAACTAAACATAATAGTGTGGTTAACCGGAACCCAGTCAGTTCAAATTGATGTATAAGTTTAATTTTTGACTTCATATTAAAGTTTTGGTTCCAAATGAGAATTTCAGTCCGAGTGGTCAACGATCAAATCTCGGGAGCTCTTCGGTGTAGAGGCTTTGACCCCCTTATGGGAAAGCCTCCGCCAAGTTAACTTTGTTGTGGACAAACACCGTGTGCGTGGGTTTCCTCGGGGGTTCTCACGTTTCCTCCCACTTTCTTCATTCCACCATTTCATTCATTACTCATCACCACCGTCTCCTTTAGCCTAACCGGCATAACCGTGGGACATGAAACTCGAAGATTTCATTTCATTTTCCCCTTATGGGAAAAGGCAAAAATATTAAAATTCTTAAAACTTTGAAAGTTTTCGTCTATTTTAAAGGAATTTTTCGCTTCATACTAAAGTGTTTGTTCCAAATGACAATTTCAGTCCGAGTAGACAATGATCAAATCTCGGGGGGGGGGGGCTCTGCAATGTAGAAAAAATAATGACGTCTATATCGTGATCCTGTTGGTGACATCACGAGATATGACCTAAATATACCACAAAGTAAACGTGAGATGCTGTTGGCGCTCGTAGCTGAGTAAGCTAGCGCAACATGCTAGTAAGAAAAAATCTTTTTGTCGTGGGTTCAAACCCTGCCTAAGGAGACTTATTTTTATTATTTTCAAAAAAAATTATAACACTTCTTTCGTTAAAAAAAAATATTAAAAATAATATTCAAAAAGTGGTTTAACGATTATTTTTTAAAATTTTCATTAAACTTCTTTCATGTAGTAAAAGTAGTAGTAGTAGTAGTAGGAACGAGTTAGAATGCAATTCAGCATTCATTTGTTTCCGTGCGATGTTGCCAAACGTAACTCGTTTACAATGCCGTCTGTCTAGGCCTTTGTGTGTTTCGAAAATATGCTTGTGTTCAGGATGAGGTTCCAAGGTTCAGCATTGACTAGAAGCTTTTGCTATTAATATCCCTTCTAACAATATTGGCAGTGGACAAAAGTTAGACTGTGTTGAAGTTGTTTGCTCCTAATTTAGTTATTTTACTTTATTATTTAACGAATATATTGAAAATATATTTTTCAGCAGGCACGTATGCAGAACTTTATTTCGGGAGGGGTCCAAAGCTATCTGGGGGGTTCGACTTCAATATTAGGATAAATTATAATAAAATTTTTAAAAAATAACCCCAAAAATTGGGTTAAATTTACAGAAAAGTTGGGATTTCAGAGGGGGTCCGGACCCCCTGAACCCACCCCTAAATGCGTCCTTGTTTGTCAGTAACGTTTCCTCATTTTGAAATCCTCAGAAACTTCGAATATATAAATGAAAACGAGTTATTTTCGATAAAGTATCATTTCAAGGAGACGCGACATTTTTATTGCACATGGTGGTATCCAACCTTAACAAGGGCAAGAATTCAGTATCACGGTTCTCTTCCATTGCGCTCTATCGAAAGGTTAGGTTTGTAAAATATTACTCCTAAGAACAAAGTAATTGCCACAGAACCGTGATACTGAACAGAACTCCACAGAAATGCATGCTGAACTTTCGTTTAGAGCTACCCTTTGGTGTTTTTTGCCCTCAAGGTCAATCGAGTGATAACTCAGTTCAGTCCCTGTCCTTAAGCCGTGTTCGTATTACTTCGAACAGTTTTGGCGTATTTGTTTTCCAACCACCAGAAGAACACACAATCAGGGCAAATCATAGCATACAATACATTTAAGCAAGTATATTTGTCGCGAAATTATTACACACATTACCCAAAGACTCTTAATATATGAATTTATAATTTATTTCTATAGATAAAGCAAACAGTGAAAATTATCTATCGAAAGAATAAATTAACAGCACGATCATAATGAAAAGCATGCCTCGTAATATAACAGACTTTTTCGCGTAAGAAATCGAAACTCAGTTGGTCAGAGCAACTAGCCTGTACGAATTATGTTGTTACTTCGAGCCTAATACGATTAAGGGTTTTTATTACTATTGTTTTTCTCTTTTTTATGTGAGGGAAAATCAAATTGTGACATCGCGATATCAAATGTATTTGGTTAGGTAACTTTATCTTAGCTAAACTTTAAATATCAGTAACCGTCGAAATTATTTCACTAACCGATCAGTTACTGAACATTTCAAACACGTCAAACCAGTGGCATAACATGAAGGTTAACCTCTCGTCCGCAGCCCTTAGTCCGTACTTTCAGGGACGGACCAAGGGCCGGGCCATCCGGGCGACTGCCCGAGGCGCCAGTCAGAGAGGCGGCAAAACGAGCCTCAAAAAGTAAATTTTATAATGTGTTTTCTATTGACTTTTTTGGTTTATATTGTTGTAAAGTAGCGGCAATTACATAATCTTTTTCCATTTCACCATGGAAGAAGAGAGTTTCATAGTACTAAGGGGACTGTATCGACAAATGGAGAAATGGCATGTAGAATAAATCGTGGAGGGGGAGAAAGTATTGTTTGTTTGTTTGCTTGAGTTTAGCGTTCCACGGTTATGCCTTAATGGCCAAAGGAGATGTGGATACTGATTATAGTGAAATCCGAACCACGTTTATCGTTCAACAGTAACCCACCGGGAATTGGACCCGGGACCACAGAAGGCAGGCGTGCTAGCCACTAGACCAAGCATGGGGTGGGGGCGGTGTTCATATTGTATATAGCAGGCCATATTCTTTGTGAAGATTTCCTAGGTAATGAATGTCTTTTTGAAAAATCGGTTTAAACTATTAAAAACACTATGATAAAATGTAAAATATAGGCTAGTACTAGGGGGGTGGTCGCCGAAAAGTCACTTTGCCCGGATGAAAATTTGGCCTGGTCCGCCCCTGCGTACTTTCTATATATTTTTTTGGCTTTGCATCTTGTGCGGTTCCCACGCCACAGGGTTGTAGGGGCGCTATTTACGCCTATGCTTCGAACGTAATTCAATAACTGTTTCAGAAATTCTGCCATCAGCGTGGAAACGGGAATATATATTTTTCTAATAGTCCCACATAACTTTCACCCAGAACACCAGATGCAATATTTCAGAATGGGCTCTGGCTAAGTATAAGGAGGATTTGATGTTTCCTAAGTAAGTTCCTTTCAGAAAGTTTGCTATTTCTTTAACGGTGATCTTTAAACACTTTTCCTATTCTTTTTGTCACCCTTGGCTGTGTAGGGCGCCCTCGAACAAATAAAGAAGCCAAGGGGCGCTACAAATATATTACGTATTTCTTTTGTTACCTAACCATAACCGCCTAGGCTCATCTTCGGTAGAATGAAAAATGCTACGTGATATTCCATTCACGGAGGAAAGGGTGCTATAAATATATTTCTTATTCATTTTGTCTGCCCTTCTTGTCAGAAATTAAATACTTTCTTTTGGGAGGGTGCTGAAAAGAGAGGGGCAAAATAAGACGTAGTGCCCCTCCTACATTTTAAATTTTGTTACGTGGTTGCTCAAATTATTACTAAAGAAAGCACTTTAATCTAAGATGTCTAAGGTTACTACTTTATGTAAGGGTGGCATATTCAGGAATAATAATAATAATAATAATAATAATAATAATAATAATAATAATAATAATAATAATAATAATAATAATAATAATAATAATTTTTATTATTATTATTATTATTATTATTATTATTATTATTATTATTATTATTATTATTATTATTATTATTATTATTAAATATGAATGTCTTTGGGGAGCCGACATTATGTGACACGAATCATTACATGTAGAGCTTTAAGATGAGTGGTCATAGGGGAGGAAGAAACAGGATTTTTCTCTATCTGACTCTCTAACGTAAAGATTATGTGCTGAAGGTAAGAATCATCGTCATTCTACAATTGGTTGCTTTTACGTAGAATATCAGTTACTTGAGTTCTTCTCCTTCGGGCTACTTACCTCATGTGGTAAATTCAAAACAATTTCAATTTAAAACAAATACATTGTAAAACTTTTCCGTAATTAAATATATATAAGGAAAATTAAACATTTAATAGGGAAATCTGTTATCAAGGTGTCCAAAAAAGTAGATAGAAGACTATCTAGTGACAAACATTGTGAAACT
This sequence comes from Thermobia domestica, assembly GCF_964235325.1. Taxonomy (NCBI): domain Eukaryota; kingdom Metazoa; phylum Arthropoda; class Insecta; order Zygentoma; family Lepismatidae; genus Thermobia; species Thermobia domestica. Next base: position 15,383,307 of record NC_137468.1, read on the forward strand.
TTATAAAATTCTCCAAATTAGAATTAACATTTACTGGAAAACATTCGTTATGCACCAGTGAGCATGTAGTGAGTAGTGAGCACAGGGGAAATAGTTACGTAACTGTTTGCAAACAAAAATTAGGAACACTAATGTAAGTAAGACAAAGCCTTTTTTTTTTCTTTTTTGGTATCGTCATGAGTTTTACACACATGTTACAATTTGATTCTTTCCCACATAAAAAACAATAAATAAAAATAACCATAGTAACAAAAATGACAACTGCCTTCTATGGGATTCGAACCAGCTACCTGCGGTATATAGACTTCTTGCTTAAACTAACTGAGCTATTTGTTTCCTTACGTAAACTGAACCTGTTCTACGGTAAAGACGATCTTTTATTATGATCGTGCTACCAATTCGTCCTTTTCCATAGGTAATTTCCACTTTTTGCTCTATCTATACGTTGATACTTAGTATAGATTCATATATTTGGAGTTTGGAGATAATGCATGTAATAAGACATATTAGAAATATTTCGTTAAAATTTTCGTTTGTAGATTTAATCCACATTTCTCTCAATGACATAGATGTCGCTTCTTCGTGTTGAACTGCAGAATTCCCTCGCGTTCTTGAAAATTTCCCACTTTAGCAGAGTTGGTAATTCTCGTAATTTCGGTCGATTTAATGTTTTTTGCTTCTAATTTATTTATTTTAAGCTAATATCTAACACAAATATTAAAAACGGGTTTGTTATTAACGTTTCCTACTGGGGAAACCTTCCGAAATTTCGAACATATAAAGAAAACGGAGATATTTTCAAAAAACTTCAAAATAAAGAGACGCGTCATTTATTTTGCTCACAGCTGTACAACGGTGGGCTAAAACCTGTAGAATATTCGTTTTAATTTACTGAAAACTCTACTCAGATGGCCTTTTCATTCTGAAGATGTTTACGAAACTAATTTCCTCAAACGTAAAGAGCTTTTGTTTCTGACTGTACATCATGGTTCCTTCTGCTAATAACCACATCCTTGACTAGATTTGGTGATACTCCTGAGCAACTTGCTTATTACCAGTAGCGGAACTACCCCGGGGTCATGAGGGCCTAGGCCCCCAGTTTTTTGACTGATAAAATAATTTAAACTGTTATTTATAGTCTAGTACAGCGTTTCCCAACCGGTGTGCCGCGGCACACTGGTGTGCCGCGAATGGGCCGCTGGTGTGCCGCGAAAATATCGAAACAAATTATTAATTCTATACGAACCAAATTGCAAGACAGGGGAAAATGTATATTTATATTTCACATTATTATTTACATTTCACATCTTTTCTGTACATTTTTAATGTTGAAAAACGTATTTATCATTGTCATGACCATTATTACTTCTTTATTGTTGCTGACTATTTCGTAACTTGAAATTTTAACATATCATTCAATAAATTCAACAAAGCAAGCATGCATACAAATTACCTACATTTGTGTTTTAAAAGTATAGGAGATTTGTTTATTTGTTCGTTATTTAGTGATCTTTCCTTTTAGTTAGAGGTTAGATACAGTTTTCGAAAGAGAAAGTGAATTTTTAAAAACCCGAGTCCTATATTTCATTGCTATTGTTTTCTATTTTAAAATTATAATGAAAAATAAGTATAATGATTTAGCACGGGGGAAAATCAGTGATCGAGCTTTCTTCTCTGTAAGAAGGAAATTAGTAATCACATTAAAATACCACGGTAATATATATATATATATATATATATATATATATATATATATATATATATGGGTGTGCCGCGAGAATTCAAGTTACACCTGTAGTGTGCCGCAAGTTGAAAAAGGTTGGGAAACGCTGGTCTATTAGCTTAGCGACTGGATCATGCAAAATGTGATACCAACATACCACTTTCAGGGATGATAGACCTATTAATAAGAAGTAAATCCTGATATAGATCCAAATCGGCGGAGGTCTTGTTTTAGGTATATGACGTCATCAATATGGCCGCCAACGAATTTCGACTTAACTGAGTTTAAAAATGTATAACTCCATTACCATTGAAGGTAGAAACTTCCTTTTAGCTTTATTTTGCAGAGAATACATTGTACCTGTATTGTCATTATACATACTTGCCTTATATTGCCGCCATTTTTAAATATGGCGTCTCAAACTGGAAAAATGTTTATTTTCAAAACGATTTTCTATGTTTTATAGCAAATAACTTTGAAACTGCTATGATTATGGGAAAATACTTTGGTATAATCGTCAAAGGTCATTTTAATAGCTTTCGAATGCGACCAGAATCATTGATGTATCTCAACAAATAACCGAGATAATCAATTTTTTGTAGGACTAAATGTCGAACTTTCGTGAATAATGTTCGAATGTATCCGTAGATGTAGTTATATGGCATTTGTAGTTCCATTGCCCTTTGATAATAGGAACATAGTACCGCTACCAGTATGTTCCTTTTAACGTGGAGAATAGCAAATTACAAGTGTTTATCTTCTGTCCGTGCTGAAAACACTTTATAATGTCATAAATCCAAGATGGCCGCCGCGTTTTATCTCCGGTGAAAATTTCTCGCCACAGAAAAATAATAGAAAAATGCAACAAAAGCCAATCTCTTTCTTTGGATGTGAAAAAATCTTGACATAACATGTGATGGACTCTCCTTTGTGTCTACAAGCCAGTATATGACGTCATAAACACAGTATGGCGCCATGGCTTACATATGGATTATGAAAATTATTTATTTCTCGCATTAGAGAAACGATAGAAACGTGCAACAACCATCAATATCTTTTTTCATATGTAGAATCATAAAGACATAAATTTTGTCTTTTCTTTCAGGTGAAAGGCGAGTATATGACGTCATAAACCCAAGATTGCCGTCGACTCTTAAATATGTGTAATGCATAATATTATATGATTTATTTTTCTCGGCCCAATTCAAATTTTGGTACACGGCCATGAACCTTGAATCATTTCTTTTTTATTTGCTGGACAATCGATTTTATTCGATCGGTGAAATTCTCCTCCTATTGTAGTGCATTGGATCAGATTTGTCCCTGGATGTTTGCCCTGGATCATATCAATTATGCCCGTTGGATGTCAGTATTCGTAAAGTCTTTGGGAGAATTGAATGTACGAAACCCACAAGTATATGATGAATTTCAGAAAGGTAATTTTGTGGAAAGAAAGACTAACAGTAAATATTCGTACATGTCCCACGACCAGTTACATGAACAATGTAATAAGGATCTAAAATGTGAAGGAGGTGCCATTGGTATATTTGATAATAAATGTGCTCTTCTGCGTTCGATGGTTTCGGGTCCAGTGATTGCAGGATTACTAACCGAACTTGAGAAAGAGGCAGAAATAAGTGACGATTCAGATTATCACAGTCATCATGAAGATACAAATGCTTTTTCCTCTAGGTTCAAAAAACATGAGAAAGCTTTAATAAATGCATGTGAAGATAATGACTGAAATACATTTGCTCAAGAAAATGGTGCCCTAATATGCGTTGCCACATATGCTGTTATGGATGAGAAAGCAGCTGAGTCTGTCTTCAAAGCAGAAGAATTGGGAAAGCAACAGGACAAACATTTGTTCGGAAACGGCTTATCGAATGCCAGATGCCTTTAAGAGAACCGATTAAAAGAAATAAACTTTCGCTTTTTCACACATCGCAAAAAGAAGGAACGAAGAAAGGACTCAAGGAGTCAATTTTAAAGAGTTACTGTAACCTGTTTTCTCGCTTATACAAAGCTTGTCAAAGTCGAGGTGGAAACATCAAAGATTTCTTTGCTCACGAAAACCTTTCGTACCCTCCGTCACTCTCTTCAAATGGTGAATTGCGCAAGGGAGCAAAATCAGATATTATTTATTGCTTAGAACCACTTGGAACATCACAATACGATGTACCTAGTGTATCGTGTGTTATATTTGATGAAGCAGTATTAGCTCACATGCTGAAGCATATTCCGGGACAGGCGTTTTCTATTTATTACACTAACACATTTCAACCACTTTAGAAAAGTTTGCGAGTGATGTCTTCAGAATAGACATAGTCTTTGACAATTATGATCCCGACAGTCTGAAAAAAGAAGAACGAGACCAACGAGGAAAAGGACCAAGAATACTTGTGAAAGACTCCACACTGACTCCCAAAAAATGGGCATTGTTCTTGAATAATTCTGAAAACAAAACTGATTTATTTCGACTTCTGTGTAAACACTCACAGAACATAAGTGATTCTGGTGGTAAGAGAGAGATTGTGTGTGCATGTGATGATACCGCAATCAGCAAACTCTAATATGGACGTGATAAGCCTTATGCCCTGCAAATAAGAAGAAGCAGACACACGCATGTTCTTGCATGCCAGCAACCACGGACATAAGAATATCTCAATTAAAACTGTCGCTTCTGATGTTGTTATTGCCGTTGCTTTATTCTTTGAGCTCAATGTATCACACTTGTGGATTGAATATGGGAGTGGTAAAAATAATAGATATATTCCTGTCCACGAAATTGCAACAAGCCTAGGAAAGTCTCACTCAAAAGCCCTGCTCTTTTGGTACGCATTTGCAGGGTGTGACACAGTGTCCGCTTTTGGTGGTCATGGCAAGAAGACAGCTTGGCAGGTGTGGCAAGAATTCCCTGAAATAACGGATATATTTATCAAACTTTCAGTTAGTCCTGCTGAAATTTCAGCTCAGGACTTTGCAGCTCTTCAACGCTTCACCGTACTCCAGTACGATCGCTCTAGTTCTTTACTAAATGTTAAAGACTGTCGACAAAGATTAATGACAAAAAAGAATTGTTCTTACGAAGGGATCGCACCTACATAGACAGCCTTATTTCAACACTGTCTGCGAGCTGCCCTACAGGCCGGGTATTACTGGTCTCAAGCTCTCCAGTCGGTTCTCTTAAAGGCATCTGGCATTCGATAAGCCGTTTCCGAACAAATGTTTGTCCTGTTGCTTTCCCAATTCTTCTGCTTTGAAGACAGACTCAGCTGCTTTCTCATCCATAACAGCATATGTGGCAACGCATATTAGGGCACCATTTTCTTGAGCAAATGTATTTCAGTCATCATCTTCACATGCATTTATTAAAGCTTTCTTATGTTTTTTGAACCTAGAGGAAAAAGCGTCTGTATCTTCAAGATGACTGTGATAATCTGAATCGTCACTTATTTCTGCCTCTTTCTCAAGTTCGGTTAGTAATCCTGCAATCACTGGACCCGAAACCATCGAACGCAGAAGAGCACATTTATTATCAAATATACCAATGGCACCTCCTTCACATTTTAGATCCTTATTACATTGTTCATGTAACTGGTCGTGGGACATGTACGAATATTTACTGTTAGTCTTTCTTTCCACAAAATTACCTTTCTGAAATTCATCATATACTTGTGGGTTTCGTACATTCAATTCTCCCAAAGACTTTACGAATACTGACATCCAACGGGCATAATTGATATGATCCAGGGCAAACATCCAGGGACAAATCTGATCCAATGCACTACAATAGGAGGAGAATTTCACCGATCGAATAAAATCGATTGTCCAGCAAATAAAAAAGAAATGATTCAAGGTTCATGGCCGTGTACCAAAATTTGAATTGGGCCGAGAAAAATAAATCATATAATATTATGCATTACACATATTTAAGAGTCGACGGCAATCTTGGGTTTATGACGTCATATACTCGCCTTTCACCTGAAAGAAAAGACAAAATTTATGTCTTTATGATTCTACATATGAAAAAAGATATTGATGGTTGTTGCACGTTTCTATCGTTTCTCTAATGCGAGAAATAAATAATTTTCATAATCCATATGTAAGCCATGGCGCCATACTGTGTTTATGACGTCATATACTGGCTTGTAGACACAAAGGAGAGTCCATCACATGTTATGTCAAGATTTTTTCACATCCAAAGAAAGAGATTGGCTTTTGTTGCATTTTTCTATTATTTTTCTGTGGCGAGAAATTTTCACCGGAGATAAAACGCGGCGGCCATCTTGGATTTATGACATTATAAAGTGTTTTCAGCACGGACAGAAGATAAACACTTGTGATTTGCTATTCTCCACGTTAAAAGGAACATACTGGTAGCGGTACTATGTTCCTATTATCAAAGGGCAATGGAACTACAAATGCCATATAACTACATCTACGGATACATTCGAACATTATTCACGAAAGTTCGACATTTAGTCCTACAAAAAATTGATTGTCTCGGTTATTTGTTGAGATACATCAATGATTCTGGTCGCATTCGAAAGCTATTAAAATGACCTTTGACGATTATACCAAAGTATTTTCCCATAATCATAGCAGTTTCAAAGTTATTTGCTATAAAACATAGAAAATCGTTTTGAAAATAAACATTTTTCCAGTTTGAGACGCCATATTTAAAAATGGCGGCAATATAAGGCAAGTATTTATAATGACAATAAAGGTACAATGTATTCTCTGCAAAATAAAGGTAAAAGGAAGTTTCTACCTTCAATGATAATGGAGTTATACATTTTTAAACTCAGTTAAGTCGAAATTCGTTGGCGGCCATATTGATGACGTCATATACCTAAAACAAGACCCCCGCCGATTTGGGTCTATATCAGGATTTACTTCTTATTAATAGGTCTATCATCCCTGAAAGTGGTATGTTGGTATCACATTTTGCACAATTCGGCCCTTTTATGCTGCTAAGCTACTAGACTATTACAGTGAAACCTGTCTATGTTGGCCACCATCGGTTCCATTGAAAAGTGGCCAACTTAGACAGGTGGCCAACTTACAGAAAATAAGTGCGATGTTGTATTTTTAGAATATGATTTCTAGTACAGTATTACTTGATTGTAAAATTCTAATAAGCAATGGCACGAAAGCTACTTTTAAATAATGTATATTGAGTAATCATAACAATATGCAGTACTAGAAAACAAACTACAATATGTTTAGTATGTGTACATACCTTTCCCTTCCTGAAAACGTTTGGTACACTGAATTATTCGCACTGAAAACACAACACAAACAACCACAAAATAGAAACACATGTACGCAGTTCATTGAAATTAATATTGTAACACACTGAGTTATTCAGATTTAAAACAATAAAAACAAGTTTATAAATTGAACATTTTTATGCAGTTTATACGACCTTTTTTCCTTTGCTACTGTTCTTGTCTATTGCAAAATAGTCCCCTATTTTTGTCTGCTTTCTTTTCATTTTTGAAAAAATCCAATTTGATTCAATTCTGTTGTACAGACGAAACATATCATCTGTAAACTGAGGTTCATAAGTGGATGTGTATGCAAGAAGTTGAGACGCACATTGCAAAGCTTCTGCATGACTCATTAGTGGAACCTGTTCTTTTATCTCTTGCGACTCCTCCTCATCTTCACTATCTTCAGACACTGACACCTTATGCTGCCTTTCTTTTACTATAGTTTCTAAGATATCTTCTGGTGTAGTTGGGATGTCTTCGTGAACAACTAAACCATCGTCGATTCGATTAATTTCATCCACTGGCACTAAATCTGCTTGAGTGTTTAACGGAAACGTGCTGATGACTTCATTTAGTCTTTCAATAATCTCAGCATCACCAGATTCACTACTTTTCACTTCGTTGTAAAATCCTGCACGACCAAAACACTTCTTTATTGTTTCCTTTGAAACTTGGTCCCAGGCACTGACTAACCAACGGATAGCGTCCAACACTGTTATTGACTTTACAAAGTCTGCCTTATTGCTATTAGCTTCAGCTGCAGTTACAACATATTGTAGCATGTGTTGACGATACCGAGATTTAAGGTTCTGAATTATTCCCTGGTCAAGAGGCTGAACTTCTGCTGTTACATTTGGAGGGAGAAATTTCACTTCGATATTGCTAAAATCATTTGTTTTGCGGTGGCTGGTTGCGTTGTCAATAATCAACAAAATTTTGCGATTTTGCTTTTTCATTGAACTGTTTAAATTTTCAAGCCAGTTTTCAAAAATGTCCAATGTCATCCATGCCTTTTTGTTCGAGTACCAATGAACTGGCAAATTCTTAACGTCGATTCGCTTTTCTTTGAACACTCTGGGACGTGCGGCACTACCGATCACTAATGGCTTCAACTTTTCACCAGTAGCACTAGAACACAAAAGGACACTTAATCTTTCTTTAGCAAGCTTTCCTCCTTTGCATTTCTCGCCTTTCTGTACCAAACTTTTCCGTGGGAGTTGGCGATAAAATAATCCCGTTTCATCGGCATTAAATATGTTTTCTAGTGGGTAACCACTGATAACTTCATGCAATTTTGACTTCCAGTCTTCGACTACTTTTGTGTCTATTCCTGCAGATTCACCGGAAAGGAAACGAAAATTAATGTTATGACGGGATCTAAACGATTCTAACCACCCATTACTAGCATGAAAGTTTTCAATTTGAAATCTTCGGGAAATTTCCTTTGCTTTTTCCTGCAGCATCGGCCCTGTAACCGGAATGTCCATCGCTCGACACTTATGAAAAAATTCAAGGGTTAACGAATTGACTACTTCGTGATCAGTTTTTCGTAATTTTCTTTTCCTGTCATTATTGCAGTTTTCTTCCCAGGCTTTAATAATTGAGTCCCTGTTTTTATTAATGTTCCCTACCGTAGATTTTGATACCCCAAATTGTACGGATATTGAGCGTTGACTCACACCTTTATCTATCAAATCTAACACTTCTTTTTTCTTCTTTACGCACAGTTCATTCAACTTCCTACGTTTTGATTCCATTATGAATTCATGAACTCAACACGTCCCCTTCCACTGAACACACACACAGAAATCGGAAATCTTTTTTTTTTTTTCTTTCTTCTTGCTATCTGTAGAGTAAGAAAATTTCATCTAAACTGACTAAACAGTGACAAACATTTTATGGTGATTCATTCTAGACGTATTTCTTTTATTCTTTTTAGCACATGTGCACAGGCTTGTACAGTATAGTATCGTCTACCTCTTGTTAATGAGCTACAAGTGTTTCCCTCGTAGCAAAAGAAGTTTTGGGAAAATCTTAAGGGAATTAAGAATTTCCGCTACCTTTCGATAAGCCGTCAGGTGCCAATAGTTGACAATTCAGATGGTTAGCTTTAACCTTGAGAATTTTTCGGAATTACTAAAGCTCCCCACTGATAAAAGGAGCCGATATACCTAATGGTTTTACCAAAACAGAGAGGGTAAACAAATACGTACAACCATTTCCTGAATTCCTGTACGTGCTTTTTCTTATTCTCATCTTCTTTCAGTATCCCTTTATCGGGGTAGTGTTCTGGCCATTGACCTCCAAGAACAAATCGTGGGAATCTATGCATCTTGTCTCCAGTCAAAAATACAGAACATCTGCTTCTCATATGGGAATACGAAAGAGTTAAGAAACGTAACAAAACGGTATTTTGCGTGGCCAAGATACGCAGGTAAATTTATCATTATCATCATAGGATAACATTGCTTCAATGCGGCCAACTTCCAAGATAGACAGGTGGCCAACTTATAGAGTAATAAGTAACAAATCTCTTATGGAAGAATGCAGGTTCAAGACGAACCAGGCCAAGATAAGCAGGTGGCCAACTTAGAAAGGTGGCCAACTTGACAGGTTATACTGTATATAGTTTTTAAAGTTTATAGTAAACTCATGATATACCTATCAGTCTGAGTTTTGTCCTATCCCCCCTCAGTTTTATCTTCTAGATACGCCAATGCTTATTATCGATGTGTTTGTTTTTATTATCTGCAATGCAGGGGCGGATCCACGACGGACTTCTGGGGGGGGGGCAGTGGGTTGTAGTACTGCTACTGTACTTAGAGCTATTTTTAAAAGCTCCAAACTCTCAGATGGGTTTTATTTATATAAAAAATAAGAAAAAAATCTTCGTCTGGGGGCGGATTGTTCCGATCGCAACTCCCCCTGAATCCGCCGCTGAGCAATCGGTGGTTCAGTTTCCTTCTACCCAAGACTCTCTGTGAACAGTTGATATTGTTCTTCCCAACGTTCTTTATCCATCTTCCTCTGTTCCTTTGTTTGAACTGAAAGCAAGAATATTAGTTTGTCCTTCTTGCTAGAAGAGAATAACGCAGGCTTTCTTTGACAAGTAGATGATTTTGCATTTTTTCGTCATTCCTGATTAAAAGTTTTTTATTGCTAATTAAGAGTGAATTTGTGTTTCGCTTGCATACATTATCACGGAAACTGTTTGCTTTCTTCCAAGAGTCTGCACGAAAGAAACGAGAATATTTTTCAGAAAAAAAATTGAGAGAACAGCGTCATTTGTCTAGCAAATATCGGATCAGAATCAACATCATAGACAATTTGTTCAGTTAAAAAATAAAACTTGTATCCTTCCGGAGTCCTGAAATATTGTTTGGCAGTTAATATAGATATTTCACTTTTAAGCTTACAGAATGAGGGGCAAAATGTATAGATTAAGCTTTCTCGTGGCTATATGATTACGCTTCTTTCGCGCAAGGGACTTGAATTCAATTCCCGGTGTGAGCTTATATGGTTCGGATTCCACATTCATCTGTAGGTTCACGTCTCCTATAGCCTCTGTGTTAAAAAGGACGCTAAAATCTAATGCAATGTAATGCAAAACGTTACGCATTGTTTAACAATTATGGGTCATGTTGAGACCAAAAAGTATGTATAGAGGGTACGGTGACTCACTGGTAGAACGCTTATCTCTGGTACATGGGGTCCCTGGGTCGATCCCCGGACAAGTAAATTTAAGGTGGACAACATCGTGTCCGTGGGTTTTCTCGCGGTATTCCCGTTCCCTCCCACAATCTCATTCCACCAATTTTTTCATCATCATTCACTTGCCTTAATTATCCGTTTCCCTTAGCCTAAAGGTCATAATCGTGTGAAAACTGATTTCATTTCTAAAATCAATTCTCAGTAACCAATGGGGATGCGCACGAGACAAGATTTGTGGCTGTCTCGTCTCGAAAATGTGCTGTAAAAGTGATATCCTGACTCGAAAAATGGATATTTCTCTATTGGAAGAGCCGTGCCTCGACTCAAATTTTGTCAGGAAAATCCTGTCTCGACTCGTCTCGTGCGCATCACTAGTAACCAATAATTATAGTGAATAATCATTTATACGTGAAGAGGTTAAAAGGTCAGAAATTACTATTATCCAGAAATATAATTCCTAATATTAACTCTTTAACACCAGAATTACCGAAAATATTTTTTTTAAATATTAAGTTATATTTTCAATATGAATTAAGTTCACTCAAGTTAGAACAACTGCAAAACATTAGGTCGGCTGGTATCGAACACCTTAGCTTTTTTTTCAGTCTGTCAGGCCGAAAAATAGCTATGTCCAATTACTTAATGCACAAAATGATACCTTGGTATCTTATACACAACATGTTAAAGGTGATTTGATAGGTAAAAACTAATAATATATATATATTTATTTAAAAAAAACAAAGGTAACACAATTTAGCGTCCTTAAAAAGTGATGGGTGCTATCGGAGAAACATAAAACTATGGAGAATTGGTCTTTTGAGGTAAATTAATAGCAAAACAAATAGTAGTTGCTTACTTACAGGAGTTATTATACACAAAATACAATATTACTAGGCTTTGAAATATAGTCTAAAATAAAAGTAAAAAAAAATATCTTTAACGTCCTTGTCTCATCAATAGACTTCGGATCGGTATGCACTAAAAAACGGCAAAATATGCGCTAAAAATCACGAAAATATGCACTGAAAATATGCAAATATGCGCTAAAAAGGATAAATATGCACCAATCAAAAGCTATAGTTAAATGAGTTTTTTTCTATCTTTAGAGAAAAAGTTGTATTACTTGAACTACATAAACGTGGTGTACTACCAGGCCCGTATCCAGGGGGGTCTAGGGGGTCCGCCCCCCTAAATTTTCGCTGCCCCTCTAAACTTTTCACGGTAGGCTTGCAAATAAACTATAATATGATGATAAACTATAGTATGGATGCATCGCCCCACCCCCTAACTTCAGCCGGGCCTCCGTTACATTTTTGGGCTAACTACCGGCCTATGTACAACTATGATGCATTCATGCTACAATAGAAAAGTATGTAATTTTCGATAATTTCGGACAAAAGCCTGCATTTGTCAGTCAAAACATCACTGTACATCGAAAATGTTCCTTCCGTGTCACGGGTCGTTAAAGAACAGTATTTCAAAGAAGCAATGTTACTTGCCGATAAATCTGTAATTCGTGCGTCGTTGTTCCCAGAAACACTTTATTTGCATTACACAAGAATTTTATGCCAGGAATTTTCGCGTCTATTGACTGTGCTATTTTGAAAAAAAAAAAAATAAATAAATAAATGTGTGATTGGTCTTGGCGGAGCCTGTTTCGTTATTGAGTCAAACAGCTCGAATGCACTACAAAGTCCTAATCATCTCTCTTCTCATCTCGATCTTGATCTCTGAAATTGAACTGAAATGAGTATTGATAAACGCAAGTTCGCTTTTAATGTTTTCAGCTCCCCAAGTATCCACGGCTTCTTGAATACATTTGGTTTCTTCGGGTTCAAACAGTTCAGTATGTGAAATTAAAATACATCTACCCCCATATTATATATATATACAAATAAAAAATAGAATGCGCCAAGTATCTGTAAATAAAGAATAAATATACTCAGAGAAGGAAATAAACATTTCTGGCATAAGCATATAGTAAAACCTGACTAGTGAAATTGAACAGGACTCGTAAAAATTCCCCTTACAGGTTTGAAAGTTAACGGAGATAGATCTATGCAAAAAATAAATAATGAACATAGTGAGATAAAATAAAATGTTATACATATATATTAAATTGCAGTATTTATTTATGCTACAAATTAATACAAATTATGTTACAATTTTCAGCGCTCCTCCCTCTATGTTTGGCTCTCTTTGATCTATTGTGTATATTATGCTTCTTGTTCCATATCTTTAGACCAGCTAGAGAACAAGTTATTGGTATTTGCAAATTACTTTGTAAATTGCACTTCCTTCAAAAAGTTGCACGGTATCTAAGGACTTATATGGTGGTGAACTAAAGGTTAAATGTGTAGGGTAAAAAGTAAACAAAGACCTATACAGACAACGTATCTAACCTCTCACAGAATGTCTAAAATTTTTGTAAATGATGCATTCCGTAACTTGAAAATTTCCGTTAAAAAGTATATTTTAACACATCCATTGTTCGCAACACAGGTTCCGACTAATCAAGAGAAGTTAACACCTTTTTTTTTTTTTACCGTTAAATTCATGGGACCGTGAAATATTTCCGTTTAATAAGGGGCCTGTTGAAGATAATTTTTACTGTATTGAATACCTATATTCAATACCTTATGTTCTTGTTTAATAGAAAATAAATTCACTTGAAATTACTTTTCGTATCCAATTATGTGTTAATCCTAGAATATTTTCTTCTAGCGTAACATTGTCCGTTTCAAACAGCAATAATTTAAATATATAATATTAATACTTTAAATGGAATAAAGTAATTTGAGCGAGACATGGAGCATGAATGGAAAGAAGGTAAAGTTATCGAAAACATAACAGAAGACTTAATAGGAAAGTTACGTTTCCAGAGACTTACGTGCATATAAAAGCAACACAAGCTTATATTTAAATCATCTCATAAACTCCTTAAAGAAAACTTATTATCTCAGAAAGTAACTGCTGTGACAAGTTTCAGATTTTGTAAAGCAAATATTTTAATTAATTGTAGAGCTTATTTAAAAAAGGATTGTTCATTTCTTCCCGAAATACATTTTTAAGGGTTTCCTTGGGATGATCTCTGTCGAGTATTTAAAAATAATAATAATAATAATAAAAGCCGCACTTGGGTTGTTTCATACTTTTAGAACTCCTTACCAGACTTCAAACTGCTATATAAGGCGGCAAAAAAAAAAAAAAAAAAAAAAAAAAAAAAGGTGCTGCTGAAGTTTAAGCTTTTGCTGTCGAACAAAATGGAAATGTCCTCTTCTGAAAACAAGCATACTTACTTTTAAAGTATTACTTGTTTAGCATACACTTTGCAAAATATACTTTATCCTTGAATTGTTAAGGTCTCTTAACTTCAATCCGTTGTTTCAGAGGGTCCATTAATTGTAGTGCTACACCTTCAAATTTCAATTTTGACTAGCTCAGAATGTTGTCCATTTTTGTCCACCCAAGAAAAATTGTGTACCATTTAAATATACGACGGAAGGCCATTTCAAAATTTGGCCATTTCTATCACCTTTAGTGCAACATCTTCAAATTCAAATTTTCATTAGCTCATAATTTTGTCCGGTTTTTGTATGTTTTTGAGCCACCAAGAAAAACAATTTACAATTGAAATAAACGGGAGAGGACCATTTAAAATTTTGACCACATCGATCACCTGTAGTGCGACATCTTCAAATTCGAATTTTTGTCCATTTTTATCCACTCAAGAATTTTTTTGTAAAATTCAAGTAAAAGAGGGACGGCCATTTCAAAATTTGGCCACTTTGATCACCAGTAGTGAGAGATCTTCAAATTCGAAATTTAAGTAGCTCATAATTTTGTCCAATTTTCGTTAATTTTTGTTCAATCAAGAAAAAAATTTGTACCATTCAAATAAACGAGGAAGAGTCACTTTAAGATTTGGCCACTTCAATCACCTGAAGTGCAACATGCTCAAAATCGGAATTTTAAATAGCTCATAATTTTGTCCGATCTTTGTATGTTTTTGTGCCACCAAGAAAAATTATGTACCATTGAAATAAACGAGGAAGGGCCATTTGAAATTTTGGCCACATCGATCAATGTGACATGGTCAAATTCGCATTTTAACAAACTTAAAATTTTTTCCACTCTTTGTATCACAAAAAAACATTTTGTGCCATCCAAATAAAACGAGGAAGATCATTTCAGAATTTGGTTAAACAAGCTTAGAATTTTGTCCAGTTTTTTACATTCCTGAACCACCTACCCGGTACAGAAAGATATATACCATCCAAATGAACGAGGGAGATTCATTTTAAAATTTGGCCACTTCCATCACCTTTAGTGATACATCTTCAAATTGGAATTTTAATTAGCTCAGAATTGTTGAATATTTGCACATTTTTTATCACCAGG
Organism: Thermobia domestica; assembly: GCF_964235325.1. NCBI lineage: Eukaryota > Metazoa > Arthropoda > Insecta > Zygentoma > Lepismatidae > Thermobia > Thermobia domestica. The sequence goes on from NC_137468.1 coordinate 15,398,421, forward strand.
AAAAAATTCGTACCATTCAAATAAACCAGGGACGGACATTTAAAAATTTGGCCACTTCGTTCACCTGTAGTGAGACATTTCAAATTTGAATTTTAAGTAGCTTGGTGGTACAAAACTCTACAAAAAATAGTGAAAATTCTAAGCTACCTAGAATTCGAATTTAAAGCTGTTACACTACTCTTGAACGAAGTGGCCACAAGTTTGAAGTGACCCTCCTTTGTTAATTTGAGCGTTCAATTTTTTCTTGGTGGTACAAAAATGCACAAAAATTGACAAAATCCTGAGCTAATTAAAATTCGAATTTGAAAATTTTACACTACAGGTGATCGAAATAGCCAAATTTTGAAATGATCTTCCTCGTTTATTTGGATGGCACAAAATGTTTTTTTGTGATACAAAGAGTGGAAAAAATTTTAAGTTTGTTAAAATGCGAATTTGACCATGTCACATTGATCGATGTGGCCAAAATTTCAAATGGCCCTTCCTCGTTTATTTCAATGGTACATAATTTTTCTTGGTGGCACAAAAACATACAAAGATCGGACAAAATTATGAGCTATTTAAAATTCAGATTTTGAGCATGTTGCACTTCAGGTGATTGAAGTGGCCAAATCCTAAAGTGACTCTTCCTCGTTCATTTGAATGGTACAAATTTTTTTCTTGATTGAACAAAAATTAACGAAAATTAGACAAAATTATGAGCTACTTAAATTTCGAATTTGAAGATCTCTCACTACTGGTGATCAAAGTGGCCAAATTTTGAAATGGCCGTCCCTCCTTTACTTGAATTTTACAAAAAAGATTCTTGAGTGGATAAAAATGGACAAAAATTGGACAAAATTCTGAAGTAGTTAAATTTCAGATTTGAAGATGTCGCACTACAGGTCATCAACGTGGCCAAATTTTAAAACGGTTCTCCCTCGTTTATTTGAATTTTCATTTTTTTTCTTGGATGTACAAAAATGAACAAAGATTGAAGAAAACTATGAGCTAGTTAAATTTCGAATTTGAAGATCTCGCACTACAAGTCACCAAAGTGGACAAATTTTTAAATGGTCCTCCCTCGTTTGCTTGAATTTTACCAAAAAAAATTCTTGAGCTAATAAAAATGGACAAAAATTGGACAAAATTCTGAGGTAGTTAAATTTCAGATTTGAAGATGTCGCACTACAGTTGATCAAAGTGGCCCAAATTTTGAAATTTTCCCCCTTTGTTAATTTGAATGGTACAAAATTTATTCTAGATTGGACAAAAATGGACAAAAATTGGACAAACTTTTGAGTTAATTAAAATTCAATTTAAAGATATCGCACTACAACTAAATGGGCCCTGTTTCAGAAGATCACTTCTAGAAGATTTTTCTTTCTTTTTTTTATATATATATATATATACTGCTACAGGACCACACAATTTCAAATCCACACACACAACAGTAGCAATTTTAACTTGGAAATTTTGTTCTTGTTGATTTGACACCGTTATTTATATCTTCTTTTAAAAAAAGTGACAATCATGCATCATTGCCGGGAGGATGAATCACTCACCCCTTTCTTATTCTCCTTTCACATGACCTTGGTGGATATTCTAAACCAACAACAATGAACCATTTAAAGATCTTCAGTCTATTTATATTAGAAACTTGGAATTTCATTTATGGGGATGGTTATTGCACATTAAAAATGATCAATTTGGTCATTTCTTTAAATATGCATTTATATGCAATAACGACATAAACATGCACTAACCTCCGAAATATGCAAATATATGCACTATAAAACTCTACTATTTTACCTCAAAACACCTGAAACGAATTTCTGTTTAAAGAGCATATCAATATCACATCAAGAAAAAAAATATGCAAATATGCAAAAATCCGAAGTCTACTCATCAAGAACCATTATTATTTTTCTGACACAAATCACAATGATAAAATAGTGTCTTCAATATTGCATACGGTTGATGAACCCAGTCTTTACATGTGTTGCACTGTATCCAATATTCATCAAAAGACTCCCCGCAAGTTATGATGTTTAGTTTTCAGCAAGTTTATAAGCTGCTTTTAAAAATTCTGGTTTGTTTAGTGACATTAGTTGACTATCCAGAGCCTTTACATGATTATACAGAGTGGTCCACAAGTAGGTATACAGTACCGTACTGATCAGCTCGTTGCATTTTATATCACTTCTTATTGTTATCCACCAGATAGACTTAATTTCTTTATTATTTGTTCTTAAAACCCTTTTACTTATACCTTAAGCAAGGAACAGCCGAAGCAAATAAATCCATAAGCTAGAATGTTATACTTGATCACTGCAGGGGTGTATACCTACTTTTGGCCACCCTGTATAGTATTTTCGCTTGATCAGGATCAAACATTCTACTAACGTGCCTTTCTTATCCGAGCAGCAAGGTTTAGGTGATGCCTTTTTTCCTTCCAACTGTTTTTTTTTGACACGATCTCCTAATACACTCTTAGGAACACCATATCTAACACTGACTTCATGTTCTGCCATTTTTTTTTTGGAAATAACTTTGTCCATGGCCAACTTCATATTTTCATCATGCTAATTACCACGTATTTTCCCCATAGTTCCCTGCAAATGTCAGAAACCATTTGAAAATGTCAAGTTTATTTACCAGTGTAATGTCCAATACCACCCAATTCCACTTTGTCCGATACCAGGCGAACGACTTGCAACGTATGAATGGCAATTTACCGGCTTGTAACAACACGAATGCAACTGTACGCCTAAATTATAATATATACATACTAACCAATATTGTGATAGCAATAATATATCAATACACTTATTTTGTAATAAGTTGCAGCCACACAAACCTATCTCTGTGCACCTGATCACTCACAAAAATGCAAAAACCTGCAAGCACGAGACACAATTCATCGGATAAATCCACCATGACGTGGGCTTGGCTAGTTCATTCTGATCAACTCACTGCATTCTTGACAGGTGCTGTCTAAAGCAGGAAATAACGAAAACTGCGGTTTGTCCAATACCGTCCACTGTCCGATACCAAACGACTTTCCCCTACATATATAGGCCTATATATATAACATCTATTTTGGCCTAAGTTCGTCGTATCAGAATTTCTGGAACAAATTAAAACGTAGTTTATTCACTAAATGTTCAATGATAACACTCAAGATAAAATGTATTTAAACTGATATATTTTCCGAAGATTTTCTGCATTTATCTTTTTATTTTTACAAAATTATTTCTTTATAATTGAACGTACATCCACTATTAATGGTTTCATTTACGTATTATATCAACTGTACAGGAAAAAAAAAACATGTCTAGACATGCCTACCACAAAAGTTAAATGTTCAGCTCTGGCCATAAAGTAAAATGATATCATACGTTACGGCCTGTTGTCCGTATCAACATATAAGATTTATAAATTTTATCATTATAACTTGTAAATAATATTTTGTTACTACATGTTTCCAGTGTATTGCAAGAAAGCGACTAACCACATTGCTATAATATATCGAGCAACGTTGATTCAAAATTGGCATCATTGCGTTCCTGGATCCTAGGAATATTCATAAGTGTCAGACAGTTTTTCAAAAAGATTGTTTTCCAGTAGGATAAAACAGGAAACCAGCCAAAACGCAGGAATACGCTTTTCTGATCCCGACAAAATCCTCACGCTCAGTGTAGACAAAATCGTCAATAGATGGCGTAGTAAACAGAGATAGGTTGTGAGCGGGTACGTCGCGAATCCGTTACAATCGACATGTGCGACCACCGCTTTACATCGGCTCGCAGAAGCACGCATTGGTAGTATGTCGCGAATTCGGGACAGTGTGCCAAACGATTTGATATGTGTTTAGGAGTTGGTTTTTCACTACAGCATTCGTGAAACTAGGAATTATCCACCTTCCCAATTTAGAACAATTTTCTGTACACTTGACTGATGCTAATAGAAAGGCTATAATTGAGCATTTTATTACGACTGTTACTTCATTTAATAAAGTTCATTAAACATATTTGATTCATATTGCATAATTTCTGCCATGTTATTGCCTCTCATTATAGTCACTTAGTTTTAAATGTAGTAAAATGTACTTCTAGTGATGACGACTACTTTCCGTAAGAGTACATACGTCAGTAGCTCAGCAGCCAATCAGTGTGTTTTAGTAACACATAGCCTTGTTTATGTTCGTTTAGAACTAAGTCGGAACACACACACACACACACACGCATATATATATATATATATATATATATATATATATATATATATATATATATATATATATATATATATATATATATATATATTAGTTGATACATACTATCAGCCAGTAGCGTACGCAGGAATTTATTTCGAGGGGTTCTAACTCAATATGAGGGTATTTTATATTAGAATTCCTAAAATTGTCCCTAAAATTAGGCTAAATTTACACAAAAGTCGAAACTTTGGGGGGTGAGGATCCCCAGGACCCATCCTCTGCGTACGTTCCTGCTATCAGCGATAATACATTGCAGTATTCCAATGGAGGTATATTGAATTTGTAAATAAAATTGAATTAGAACGCAAGTCCAAGATCGATACCCTCGCTGCCTGGTTTAATGTATTATACTTGGGTAGGCACGCACCCAGAATTTTTTTGTTGGAAACTGCCCAAGCTTTGGGGGGGGGACTCAATATTATAAGCACCTAAAACCTTTCCAGCCTTAGAACAAAGTAGATGTAAACAAAGCGAAATGTATCACTCCGCGGCTCACACGTGTTTCGGCACGAGAGACGTGAACAGCTTGCTTATTGTCGTAGCATAATTTCCAAAGTGTAAGGCTCTGTTGGTTTATATATAATTAACGCACTGACACTGACTACTGTTATGTTGGAAATACCGGTACACGTTTTCTTAAATCGTTATATAAACGAGATTGCCTATGTTCCTGTTGTTCTCTTTTGTGTTTTATAACACGAGAGGAAGGTGGGTTATTTTAACACTTTTTCGCCATGAAACTCTGCATCACTGTTGCCACAGTCCTATCTCTGGAGTGGGCTGAAAAATAGTACCAAATTGAAACAAAAAGGGCTGAATTCATTATTTTATACCAGTGTAATACATGGTCCTATAACACGAAACTAAGAGGCGAAGTTCTAGAACACTCCCACCCCCCTCTTCCAAGAGAGCAAATCAAGAAAGTGCTCTTTTTAAAAATCACTTTCTAAAAACATCCAAATAGGAGGAACCCGAACAACCTTGGAAGTAGATGGAACTTTTCACGCACGTAGCAAGTATAACAGAGGCCCCAAATTAAAAGGGAGAGTTATCATCTTCGGTACGTATTGTAACGAAACCAAACCCTCCTCTATTTCAAAGTGACCAATAAACCAAAAAAGTATTATGGCCATATATGAAAAAAATATAAAACTAGGACAAATCAATCATCTCCGAGTACGTGTGTAAACAGTACGTTATAATAAAATATTAAAATATAAATTGTTGCATCTTATTTTCGCTTATTTCATGACCAAACAAGGATAATAGACTGTAAAAAGAATATAAGGTAAGTTAACTGACATTTGTGAAAAATGTAAAACCGGTCCAGGGTCCTAGAACCTTCCATGGAAGACATCAAAAGAAGAAAATGTAGAGAAAGTCTTACTGACACTTTTCAAATGTGACATGTATTTGTTAAATGGTGCTGAATTGGGTAGAATTGTACCAACTTTTCACAAAAGGGGCTGAAAATGCCAGCGTGGTACCAACGGGCCGACGAATGACAAAAAGGGCTGAATTTGGTACAATTGTACCAAGTGTGGCAACAGTGCTCTGCATTCTACAATTTCAAATGAGTGGGGTCGGCGCGCGAACGCATACGCATGCGCAGTAAATACTATATGTCCAAGGATGAGTGAGGTTGAAATAAAGCTACATCTGTTGTTACATATTATATAGGCCTATATTGCGTTTATTATCACAAAATACAGCATAAATTCGGATATTGTCATTTGAAATTATTATTTTAGTAGGGATTATATTGCGATAGGATATTAGTGCAGTGAGACCAACAACCAACCACTGGTCATCGATCCACTGGTAGACAGGTGGGTTTGTTTACATTCACTTTTTTCTAAGGCCGGAAAGATAATTACGTCTACGCGAAAAGACTATTAATAATTGTAAAATACTTCCACCTTTTTTTTTTCAAGGGAAAAATTATAGAATAGATTGTTTTTTATAAGAGAAAGATTACAGATGAAGTGTAAGACCAAATATTCATGCTACATCAATCTTTTCTCAGTTAAGTGTAGGATACAAATGTATGTTGAGTCAGGAAGTTTTCGGGCGTCCGGGTCCGGTTGGCTCCCCAGGGGGTGCTCCTTGCATTAAACACATTTTTCACAAATACAACTTTACAATTTCATATAGACAGTGATATTGAAATAATGGCAATTTCATGACTCATATTGATTTAACGACCGTTACAATTCTGTCTTATATCGGGTCTGATATGGGACAAACTTATAGCATTTTTTTTCCTACTCTAAAACATCCAATTTTATTCGCTTTTGCACTAGCCATAACAGAAAAGTCACTTTCACATTAGCACGTTGTAAAAATCGCAGCAAAATGATGAAAACTCCTTTACTTAGGTGACGAATATCTTGTTAAATAGAAGCAATTGTTCTTTGGGTGCAGTTCTTCGTGTTCAAATTCCTCTTCACCTCTTGTTTTATTAACTACTACCAAGGGCGCCCATCAGGGGGGCAAGATGGGGCGCTCCCCCTAGAGGAAATTGTACTTCAGAATATCGAAAATCCAATAGAATTTTTACATTAGTTACAGCAAAATTTGAAACTATTTTTGAAACGTCGCTTATACTTGCCCCCCTTGGAAACCACAACATGGGCGCCCTTGACTGCTACAGATCTCTTTCTGCCTATTTCTGGGAATTTCCCTAAAATATATCACTTGAAGGAATAACATTGTTAATTTGTCACGGAACAAAGAAAAAAACTGAACTAAAACAGCTAACAATTTCGCATTCTCGTGGCTGTCTGGGTTGTCAAGACTCGTAGAGTTGAAACATTAACTGATCACGGTGATGCACCACCCCGTATATACTCAATTGAAATTCAAATCGTTCCCACAATTTAACGAACGTGATATCGGCGATCTTCCCGGCTGTAGTCTCGTAACTAATCACATGGTCTGCTGCTGACAGTAGTTAATTGTATCATTGACTAATTGTATCAAACTCACGGGCTCCGAATGATTTAATTGGTTCTTGTTTTTTGTAGTTCAGGCTATTCAAACTGCTTTGAGTGGCGGCGCTACAGTCTGCAGTCACGTAATTTAGTTTCACCGGGAAGAGCAGCTGAAAGCTCTTACTCGGAGACAATATCCTCACTCTGTAAGATTAGGCAACAGAGACATCTAGTGGCATCATTGAATATTACATAAATTGTAGAAAACAGTGATGCCAATTTAGCCCTTTTTGGCTAAATCTAGCCTATTTGGACACGCGTTTAGCGATACAAATCTATGAAATGCTTATAGCCTTAAATATAGCTTATTTTATGAAACTGTTTTGCCATTTTTGGCTTTTTATTAGCCGTTAAATTAGTTCTAAAAATACTTTTTTCTTTTGAAAATAAAGTGTAATTTTTAAAATAGCCTATTTGTCATTGTATATTATCATATTAGTTGATTTCTCTAGACAGATTGCTTTATTATGCAACAAACACTTGTTTTTCATTCTTCTTTTCTCTCCCCACCCACAGATTTACAACTAAACAATACTTATTTACACTTAACACAGTGGTGCCCACCCACTCCCTTATGTCTATGACGCACTTCCCCCCCAATTGTCTATCCATAGCTGTTCTTCCATGAAAAAAATCTTTTCGATTAATTTTTACACCCTCTCAAACATATTTATATAGGTTTTTAACCCCCCTCCCCAAATATTTCAATGACGCAGTTTGCGTCATAGCCCTCCTTGTGGGCACCCCTGCTTAACAATACTTATCGACTCAGAATTTTAATCTCGCTCCCGTAAAGGATCCGTTCGTTACATTTTAATTATTTTAATTTTCGCATTTCATTGCAAGAATAATATTATCTAATACAAATTTATTAAACTGTTCGGTTAATCAAGTCACAGAGACTGTTTTTGTTTATTAAATGAAAACAAATAGGATATCTAATTAACTTGAAAACTCGCAATGCAATCATAATGATTCACGTGGGTGTACAGAGAAATAAGAAGTATTTGTAAGGATTATGACCTGCCGAAAGAAGTACTACTGAAAATTGGAACAATGGTAGTTTACACAAACACAAATCCACAATCCAACGATTAGCTGCGACGTCATCGACGACGACTTATTTCAATTCAACTAATAATATGCTGTTCACTTCCACAAATCAGATGAATTGTGATGAATTTTATTGTACCTGAGTTAACCTCTTTACGTCCACTCCCAGAAGCTTTTATGTTTTTACGACGAATGTTCTGTATGTAGTTAATTATTATCATTTAGTATACTAAAAATTCAGTCAAGTTGAAATTTTGAAAATTGAGAACTCGAGAATTGCGTGTGTCATGTGTGACACATTGGCTCTGCAAGCATACACTTCAGTCATACATTTCATCTTACTGAAATATGTTATATTTATGTGTCGTATACGACACACAGAAACTGAAGAGGTTAAAGTTATGTATGTTGCTTGTTAGTCTTCAGAGAATAAAATTAATCATTCTAAATTTTACTATAACTCACTTATAATCCTACACACAAAAAAAGGGGTTTAGAATTTCCAATGTAGATTGTAGGTTAGGAGTTCAAAATGTAGCCATTTTTTTTACGTTAATAAGATTATTTCTGAAGGCCATCTACCCTATTTTCTTCAGAGGTTGTTGGCAACACTGGTAGAAAACCATCTCGGTCACTCAGTAAGTACTCTGGACGAAGAAAAGAAAAATTAGTAGTGTTTTAACACAAATTCTTGAATCGTTTTATATTCTAAATATATATATATATATATATATATAGATAGATAGATAAATAGATAGATCCAGTGGTGCCCACCCCCCACTTGAATCACACAAATTCTTGAATCGTTTTATATTCTATATATATATATATATATATATATATATAGATAGATAGATAGATAGATAGATAGATAGATAGATAGATAGATCCAGTGGTGCCCACCCCCCTTATGTCCATAACGCACCCCCCCGCAATTGTCTATCCATAGGTGTTCTTCCATGAAAAAAAATCTTTTCGATTAATTTTTACACCCCCTCAAACATATGTATATAGATTTTTAACCCCCTCGCAGTTTGCGTCATAGCCACCCCCCCCTTGTGGGCACCCCTGATTTATCGCAATATCCCATGTGAAACCCCAGAGCTAGAGGTTTTCGGTCAAAGTGTTATTATGATTTTATACGCTTCTCTTTCTTGCTTTTGCTTTCTCTATTCATTATTCACTCATTATTTATTTTCAGTTGATTCTGCATATTTCGCTTTTATGTATCACCAGAAAAAATAACTTTTTCCCACAGATCTCTTTATTTCATAGTTTATTTGCATAAAATCGTTTCACATTTACAATGTTATTCTATTTTTTTTAAATATGTATTAAAATTACAGGAAATTATCTAGCACGCCTTCCCCAAGTGACCTTATATGTAACCTAAGCTAGGATAGTGTAATAATGAATTACGCTTAGCACCGTCTCTTGAGCTGCTTCCAAAATAGCGTGTCGTTCTATTGTGAAGCTTCATATAAGCTTCTTGAATTCAGAATGGAAAATTGGTCGAATCGGTAATAACAAGGCATCCTCTTGATCGCCTTTGTAACTGTTCCAACGGGTGAGTGTGGTTTTAAACCAATAATAGGTGATTTTTCTATCAAAAACCACTTTTTGTCCTCTTATTGTATTGCAATTGAAGTGAAGTCGAGCGGTTAACAACGTGAACAAAGGCAGAGACAATTTTCAGTCTTATGCATTGTTAAAACACGTTTCATTTTAAACAGGAGTTCTTTTGTATTAATTTTAACAATTCTGTATTGTTTGAAAAATGTGACCTACATTATAAAACTATCGCCTATCGCCTTTTATGAAAAGGTCTCGTTTTATGTAGAAACAACGAGAAAATTACATATTACGTGTTCTGCACAATGTAGTCAACTATTCTTCACGATTTATCCTGGATAATTAACTCTGTATTATGTAACGGTGCTCAATCGACGGCTCGTAATCCGAACAATGCCGACAAATGGATTACATTATTTTCTATCTCTGTGTGGATAACTGTTGCAAAATTTTGGGTATATTAATACCGTAATCTCGCGTGTATAAGCTGCATCTTTATTTTTCTTTTTTTATTTTTTTTCGTTTTGAGGAAATTGTACCAGGCAACTGCACGTTTAATTTTTGTTTAGTTCTAGAATGCTTTTATGCATGAGCTACAATTTTAATTCTTTGTTTAGACCCAGATAATACATTCATGTATAAGTCGCGTCTTTACATCTTAGTTCTAGGCTTCTATGTTAAGTCGCAGTTGGATTTTTAGTTCCAGAAAATACACTCTTGTTTAAGTCTCACTTTTAATTTATCATCAAAATGTACTCACAAACAGCGGCCCAGATCTGTCTTCAATTTTGGAAGGAACGGGTAAGACCGTTCATTTTTTAGCGATGTTTAAAATAATTATGAAGTTGAAAAATAATGGTGTAGAGGAGGATGAGGGGAGCAGAGTTGTCTTCAACATTGCGAGATGGGCAGATTTGAGGTTTATTCTGGGGAGAACATCGATTTCATCGGATTACTGGGGGAACAATCACCCCCAGTTCAAAGATTGGAAGGGACATGTCCCCCTTATCCTCTCCGGGATTTGCGCCAGTGCTCATATACTATAATCCACATCTTTACACGCAAAAAAGAAAGGTTACTAGTAAACAAGAAAAAGGTGGACACTAGCCGAGTTAGTTTGTCAATATATGGACAACAAAGTCGTGTGTCTCAGCAACCAAGCGAAAAAGGTTAACGAGAGAAGGTGATCGTAGCCTTGTGTTACAGGTTAATATTGCTAGGTTATAGTGTAATAACTCGGTATACAGACAAAATCTCGCGGCCGAAACATCGCCGCCCAAAATCTCGCCGGCCAAAACCTCGCGGGACAAAATCTCGCCGCCCAAAACCTCGCGTGGCCAAAACCTCGCCGCCCAAAACCTCGCCGTCCAAGACCTCGCGTGGCCAAAACCTCGCCACTACCAATCTTAGCCTGTAACTGGTAAACTATTCAGGATTTGAGAAAACCGACTGCGCGGTTAACGAAACAAAGTGCATCAACTTCCTAACAGCATATTTTGATTAACATACCATATTTTTAATTAGTTACAGTAATTTGTATACTTATTTCAATCACATCTCTGATGATGTGATAACATCAAACAATGCAATATTAAAAGAGGTAACAACTCTCTGTTTATTGTTCAGCTGTACTTATGTGATACCTTTGTAAGCAAGGGCGCCGATCCTGGGGGTCCGAGGGAGCCCGGCCCCCCAAAGGTCATGTGGGTCCCCATGTATTTTTATGAATACATATTTTTAAATGCTATTTTTTTATTGCTACATGTATTGTTATATATGTTTTTTTATGAATGCCCCACCCAAGTTACAGAGAAATCGCTCCCCCCAAGTTACAGAGCATACGTACATTTCACTTACCTCCCATACAAATCTGAACAACGTCCATTATAATGGTTGGCTAAGCTGAAATTGGTATACAGTTAATGTTAGAAAACATATATTTTATAAAATTTACCTGGCTTTTCCTGATTTCCAATCTTTTTCCCTGACTTCCCTGATTTCCCTGACCCGTGGGAACCCTATATTTACATGTGTGCACGGTTTTATCCCACAAATTGCAGTTTTCATTGATAATATTATTAAGAAATAAATAAGAGGGTTCCGCAATTTGTAAGGTCACAATAGTGAACGTCACCTCAGACTTGTCCTATGTACGAGTATAATTTTACAGGATTTTCCTACCACAACTTTAGCTGTCAGAGGCCATCAAATCTCAGCTATCCGGTTCTACCCCACTTTCCCCTACACATATTCAAAGGAGGGCACAGTGCCTCAGTGGTAGAGCGCTTACCTTTGGAGCATTGGATCCCTTGTTCGATCCCCGCCCAAATAAGCTTGTGGTGAATATCGTGTCGTAATATCATGTCCGTGGGATTTCCCGTTCTCTCTTTCTCATTTCACTCTCACTCGCTTTAATCATCGTTTTTCTTGCCTGCAGGGGCGCATCCAGGACCGACTTCTGGGGGGGCAGTGTGTTATAATACTGCTACAAACAGCTACTTTTTAGAGCTCCAAACTCAGGACTGGGTTTTATTTATTTAGAAAGTAAGAAAGTTTCCTCTTCTGTTGGGGCAATCGCCCGATCGTCCCCCTGGATCCCCCCTGTCTAAAGGGCATAATCATGGGATGTTAAACTGAAATATTTCATTATATTTTTTTTACATATATTCAAATCTAAATCCCAATTTAAGTGATCCATAATTCGAGAGTCAAAGGTACCCATAGTAAAACAGTTAACACGTGTATGCTTGCAGGATTTTTTTCCCAGTGGGGGAAGACGAGAAAAAAATTAACACACAAGCGAAGTTGCGAATATGCACACTCTGAAACATGTAATACACTTTGTACTTCATGAAAAACTATTATCATCATAATTAATGCATATTGATTTGTAAATATATTAATCCGTTCTTTGCACGGGAAGAATGCGTTTTATTTTGGACATCAAGGGGTGAATTTGGCTTAAAACGGCATCGGAAGAGTCACTGTTCGTGTCAGTGACTCCAAAATATATGAATATATATACAGTGCGTTCCAGAATATCACTAAGGTTAATCTCCTGAAGAAACCAAGGCAGATAGAAACATGAAACCTTTTGCAACCTTCAAGAGACATAAAAGGCAACATTATGTTGATAAGGAGAACCCCCATGAGGGCGTCCAAGGGGGTTACGGGGGGAAACCAAAAATTTAAATAGCAACCCCATCGTGTGGTACTTCGTTTGAAAGGTAATCACGTCTAGAGACCAGACCGTTTTCACAACCAGCTAAAGTCTAACTTGGGCCTAGTTCGGAACGAACTCACAATGAACGTACCATACGTTTAGTGCTGAACAGTATTGCAAATACAAAACATGCAAATTGAACTGAAACGGATGGGAAAGAGTACCATAATACTAACGAAGAAATGAACCCTCCGAGGCTCGAATCCCGGACTGCACATATACTGAACGCACGCGTTTTCACTGCGCTACTCTTGAACTGCTACTCTTGCGGGCGAGGAGATGTAGTTCATGAGGACGAGTTGTCCATGGTGGTGCTTTGGTGTTGGACACACGTACTTAAGCAAAGTCACTCTGTTTACTCGTGCACCAAAGTTAGATGTGGTTTTTCGACCAACAGTGCGATACATTACCACCCGGAGCAGTAAGTATGAAGATCGTACGCGTGTGTCTGTGCTGGTGCGTTTGACTCTCCTACATTGGAGACATAATGTGGTTTCTTGGACAGAGAATTGAAATTGTGTTACCCTTTTGTGCTATTAATCGTTCGTACAATGCAACAGCACGATTGTTTAATGAACAAAACGTGCGCAACCCGATTAGTGTTTCTTCTGTACGCCATTTATTACTCAAATTCTTTACGACAGGGAGTTTGATCAATGCCCCAAAGCATCTAAACCCTAGTGTTGTTACGAAGAAGACACAGATACAAGTGTTGATGGATGTGACTGTGCATCCTCAGCAGTCCGCAACAACGTTGGCTCAAACGTGCAGTGTGTCACGCACAATGACACATAGAATCTTTTAAAAAACATAACTTCCATCCATACAAACTACGTATGGTCCAGGAGTTAAGTGAACGTAATCCCGATATGCATATCGAGTTTTGTAAGATGATGTGTGAGGCGTTGGTGCGTGGGACCATTGTGCTGATGTACGTGTGTTTCGGCGATGAAAGTACGATTTACTTGAATGGCGAGGTCAACAGGCATAACTGCTGATACTGGTGTAACACAAATCCTCATGTATTTCGTGAAGGCAATACTCAACACCCACCGTCGCTGAATGTCTGTGCGGGTATCTTCGGTAATCACATAAGCTGGCCTTTTTCATCGATGGAATATTAACAGGTGAAAAGTACCTGGCGATGCTGCAAGACTTGATTGTACAGTCAGCAGCAAAACCCTACAACATGAGCATGTAAGTTTATTGTGAAACTACGCCTAACAGCCCAGGTAATCAACATAACATCTAAGTAGCACGAATCACGCCAGGAGAAACCTCGGCATCCTCCCCTGCACACTTATTTTGGAGAAAAAGACTTCGTCGTTTCACAATAAACTTATATACTCATGTTGCAGGCTTTTTTCTGCAGACTGTACAATTGATTGTGAAGGCAGTGGAGGAGAATCCGCAATAATTTGTAAAGAGTTCGCCTGTTTTTCAGCATGACGGCTGTCCTACCCATTTTCACCGCCTTGTATATGACTATTTACACGGTGTGTTTCAGCGACAATGGATTGGTCGTTACGACGCCATTGAATGACCAGTACGCTGTTCAGTTCTTGCTCTGCCCGAATTTTTCTCTGGTGCTCTTTAAAGACTATGGTGTTCCTCACACAGCCCAACAGCATTGCGGAGTTGTGCCAACGCATAGTTGATGCCTGTCGTTCCATACCGATAATGACTTTTACCCGTGTTCGAGAGGAGTACGTCCAACGTTTACATTACTGCCAGGAGAGAGGCGGTGCACAGTTCGAGCATCATCTATATTAATGTGGTATGACCCAAACGGTACCATGTTTCTCTCTGCTTACAGCTTTGCAATGTTTCTTCGACCGTACTTTACGGATGTCCGACATGTTGGCTAGGGACACGCTAGCGACATGTAGTTTCCAGAACTGGTTTCAATAACTTTCAAACCAGGTACCACACGAGAGGGGTTGCTATTTAAAATTTTGATGTTACTCTCGTAACCCCCTTAGGCCCCCCTCATTGGGGATTCTCCTTATCAGCATAATGTTGTCTTTTACGTCCCTTGAAGGTTACAAAAGGTTTCATGTTTCTATTTGCCTTGGTTTCTTCAGGAGACAGACCTTAGTGTTATTCGTTATAGATAGATAGATAGATAGATAGATAGATAGATAGATAGATAGATAGATAGATAGATAGATAGATAGATAGATAGATAGATAGATAGATAGATAGATAGATAGATAGATAGATAGATAGATACAAAGAAAGAGAGATTAAATAGTGAGCGAGTAAGCAAATCTAATGCATTTCGAAGAACGGAACCACATTCAAAAATCCAGAAGGAGAGCAATTGCCCCCTCTTGCCTCCGCTGTGAGCGCCCATGCGTATGTAAGTGCTGCTAATATAGGGAAAGATCAGATAAGTTCTACAAGTTGCATACGATATGTATTCCTTGCGATTCATATTTTTTAGAAGTATCATATAAGGGACAAAAAAGAGTTAATTTGAGTGATATTAAACTCCTCTTATTTGCGCAATATTAAACAGCATAGCATTACTACATATTTCAATAAAATGAAAAAAATACGTTGTTTACCATTTCAAATGTTTTCAATATCCTTTCATCAATAAAAGAAAAAATGAAACGTTTCTAATCAAATATGTAAATTAAAATTGCATGTTGTAAATAAATCAGCAAAAAACCCCGTTGGCTTGTTTTATTTATATTTTCCCAAGTAGAGACAATGTTTTTATTTGTTTCTTTGTTTGTTTTGTTTTGTTTTTACATGCAAATCAAGGAGAAACATCATAGCTGAAGTAACGAAACACTTCAATTAATTAAACACATAAAAAATTAATTCAGAATGATGAGCAATAAAAGCAACAAATAAGAAATGAATTCCGAGTTGTCATCATAAACTAATTGACAAATTTACGTTCCCATTGAATTATTGCCATTTTTTGTCATTTTCCCAGTTACTGTTTTATTAAATCATATAAATATATTGCGAAACTTTAAAAAAATACTCTGTTTCCAGAATTCAAATGTTACTTTTCCTAACTCATCATGCAATGTTACATTTTTTTTTTAATTTGTGCTCCATATGTACTGAGTAGGCAACTGGTAAACATGGGATTCAAAACACAAAAGCTGAAATACTCTCGCAAAAATTTTAGAAAACAATCTGATAAATATTCATCTTAACTAGTTTCATTTCATCATGATTGCAATATGTATTAAATAAAAATGCAGTACATAACACTGTACTACTGTTCACAAATTGCTTACAATTGTCTTTCATTTCGCTTAGGGTACCACAAGGATTAGTGCTGTTCCCATTATTTCTTTCTCTTCTCACTTTCGTGTATTTTACCTAGATTTTTTGCCACCAAAGACATATGAAGGCACGACGGCTCAATGGTGGATCGTTCGCTTCCAGTTCAAGGGGTCCCTGACTCAATCCCAGCCATATTAGTTTGTGGTGGACAACATCAAGGTTTTCTCGGACTTAAAAAATGAAAGTATTCATTTCAAATTTTACCAAAAACGTATATAACGATGGGATACTTCAGTAAATTTGCAACAATAAAAATGACAAATTGCTCGTCATTCTACTGTAGTTAAATGCAAGAAATGGTTATCAAATAATCTATTACAATAATTAACAATAAAACTGACATTTCAGTGGAAAGATGGTTAATAGTTTGTTGGAAGTCAAGTTGAATGTCAGTTTCCGCCACTGAGGATATTTGAGGCAGAACGAACTGTGTTTAAAGTGGGTACCTAATCAGTTTCTGGTATTGACTATACCCTTACTGAAATTAAACTTGTGATGTCATGGACAGAAAGCAAGTCTATTACGCACGAATCTTATATTAGACAAAATAACCAAACATACTACTGATAACCTTATAGTTAATACAATGTTCTTGATATTAGACAAAATAACCAAACACATGATCTTAAACTCAATACACTATTCGTAATATTACGCAAAATAACCAAAACATTACAGATAAGCTTATAGTCTATACAGTATTCTTGATATTAGGCAAAATAACCAAACATATTATTAATAATGTTATAGTCTATACCCTATTCTTGATATTAGGCAAAATATCCAAACACATTACTGATAATTTTGCTAAATAACTAAACGCATTACTGTTGATAGTATAGTCTATACAGTATTCTTGATAGACAAAATAACCAAATACTTTACTGATAATCTTATAGTATATACCCTATTCTTGATATAAGGCAAAATATCCAAACACATTACTGATAATTTTGCTAAATAACTAAACGCATTACTGTTGATAATATAGTCTATACAGTATTCTTGATATTAAGTAAAGTAACCAAACATATTACTGATAATCTTATAGCCTGTACAAGATTCTTGATAATATCCAAATAACCAAACAAACCCAAATATGTTAGCAGGGAGCAGCGATTTTATTCATAAAATGGAGATGAGATTACTACTTAAAAATAAACTTTGGCAAAAGTATAGCGATAATACAAGGTGTTCACAAATGATATATACTAAATCAGATTAATTGCCAAATGAAGCTGCAATATAAAAATGATAGTTTAATTTCTCCTGTTAGTTTAGTTAATGGTAGTTTAGTTAAAGTATTTGAGAACAAGATCCTGAGACGAATATTCGGACCCAAGAGGAACGGGAATGGGGAATCGCGGAAACTTCATAACGAGGAACTACATAATTTATACGGTTTACCCAACATTGTTAGGTCGTCAAGTCTAGGAGGCTTAGGTGGGCGGATCATGTAGCTAGAATGGAAGAAAGTAGAAACTCTTTCACAGTCTTGACTGGAAGACCAATCGGAAAACGACCATTAGGAAGATCTAGGCGCAGATGGGAGAACAATATTAAGATGGATCTCGCAGAGATTGGAATACAAAGTAGAAACTGAATGCAATTAGCTAAGGATAGAAGTCAGTGGAGAGCTTTTGTGAACGCGGCATTGAACCTCCGGGTTCCATAGGCCATAGAGTTAGTTAGTTTAATTTCTCCTGGTTTCAATATTGACTTCTCACAGACCAAAATTAGCAGAAGATTGCAAGAAATGGTTTTTCATATACATTCAGTGTCACGAGAGCAGATTTTAAGTATCTATTAATCAATCTATTAAGCGCTACACCTATCTCGCCTGGTTTTATTATTGGATATCCGTTATTACTAGAAAAATATTTTCAATAAGGGTTCACTGAACTACCACCAATGATCCAATGTTTGCTCTTGTCACTCTATTAAAACTGGAAGTGCTGCACTTATCTCATCTGGTTGCAATGTTGGATTTCCGTACAGCAAAACCGGTGAGAGAGAGAGATTGAGAAATGTTTCTTTTTAATATGGAGTTAGCATCCATAGAGGGCGTGTATCTCTCTTCTTATCTCTTTATTCAAAGAAGTGTTTCACGTATCTCATCTGGTTGCAATGTTGGATTTCCGTACAGCAAAACCGGTGAGAGAGATAGATTGAGAAATGCTTTTTAATATGGAGTTAGCATCCATAGAGGGCGTGTATCTCTCTTCTTATCTCTTTATTCAAAGTGGAAATGTTGCACTTATCTCATCTGGTTGCAATGTTGGTTTTCCGTACAGCAAAACCGGTGAGAGAGAGAGATTGAGATTTTTTTAATATGGAGTTAGCATCCATAGAGGGCGTGTATCTCTCTTCTTATCTCTTTATTCAAAGTGGAAATGTTGCACTTATCTCATCTGGTTGCAATGTTGGTTTTCCGTACAGCAAAACCGATGAGAGAGAGAGATTGAGAAATGTTTTTTAATATGGAGTTAGCATCCATAGAGGGCGTGTATCTCTCTTCTTATCTCTTTATTCAAAGTGGAAATGTTGCACTTATCTCATCTGGTTGCAATGTTGGTTTTCCGTACAGCAAAACCGGTGAGAGAGAGAGGTTGAGAAATGTTTTTTAATATGGAGTTAGCATCCATAGAGGGCGTGTATCTCTCTTCTTATCTCTTTATTCAAAGTGGAAGTGTTGCACTTATCTCATCTGGTTGCAATGTTGGTTTTCCGTACAGCAAAACCGGTGAGAGAGAGAGATTGAGATCTTTTTAATATGGAGTTAGCATCTATAGAGGGCGTGTATCTCTCTTCTTATCTCTTTATTCAAAGTGGAAGTGTTGCACTTATCTCATCTGGTTGCAATGTTGGATTTCCGTACAGCAAAACCGGTGAGAGAGAGAGATTGAGAAATGTTTTTTTATATGGAGTTAGCATCCATAGAGGGCGTGTATCTCTCTTCTTATCTCTTTATTCAAAGTGGAAATGTTGCACTTATCTCATCTGGTTGCAATGTTGGTTTTCCGTACAGTAAAACCGGTGAGAGAGAGAGATTGAGATTTTTTTAATATGGAGTTAGCATCTATAGAGGGCGTGTATCTCTCTTCTTATCTCTTTATTCAAAGTGGAAGTGTTGCACTTATCTCATCTGGTTGCAATGTTGGATTTCCGTACAGCAAAACCGGTGAGAGAGAGAGATTGAGATTTTTTTTTTATATATGGAGTTAGCATCTATAGAGGGCGTGTATCTCTCTTCTTATCTCTTTATTCAAAGTGGAAGTGGTGCACTTATCTCATCTGGTTGCAATGTTGGATTTCCGTACATCAAAACCGGTGAGAGAGATAGATTGAGAAATTTTTTTTTTATATGGAGTTAGCATCCATAGAGGGCGTGTATCTCTCTTCTTATCTCTTTATTCAAAGTGGAAATGTTGCACTTATCTCATCTGGTTGCAATGTTGGTTTTCCGTACAGCAAAACCGGTGAGAGAGAGAGATTGAGATTTTTTTAATATGGAGTTAGCATCCATAGAGGGCGTGTATCTCTCTTCTTATCTCTTTATTCAAAGTGGAAATATTGCACTTATCTCATCTGGTTGCAATGTTGGTTTTCCGTACAGCAAAACCGGTGAGAGAGAGAGATTGAGATTTTTTTAATATGGAGTTAGCATCTATAGAGGGCGTGTATCTCTCTTCTTATCTCTTTATTCAAAGTGGAAGTGCTGCACTTATCTCATCTGGTTGCAATGTTGGATTTCCGTACAGCAAAACCGGTGAGAGAGAGAGATTGAGATTTTTTTAATATGGAGTTAGCATCTATAGAGGGCGTGTATCTCTCTTCTTATCTCTTTATTCAAAGTGGAAATGTTGCACTTATCTCATCTGGTTGCAATGTTGGTTTTCCGTACAGCAAAACCGGTGAGAGAGAGAGATTGAGATTTTTTTAATATGGAGTTAGCATCTATAGAGGGCGTGTATCTCTCTTCTTATCTCTTTATTCAAAGTGGAAATGTTGCACTTATCTCATCTGGTTGCAATGTTGGTTTTCCGTACAGCAAAACCGGTGAGAGAGAGAGATTGAGATTTTTTTAATATGGAGTTAGCATCTATAGAGGGCGTGTATCTCTCTTCTTATCTCTTTATTCAAAGTGGAAGTGCTGCACTTATCTCATCTGGTTGCAATGATGGATTTTCGTAGAGCGAAAGTGGTAAAAGAAACCAGAGAAATGAATTTTAATGTTAAGTTAGCGTCAGAAGAGCAGTTTCCATCTCCGCATTTACACATATATAAAAACCGGAAGTGGTTCATATTTCTCTTCTGGCTTAAATTCCGTGGAGCGAAATCAGTAAAAGAAAACGATAAATTCTTGTAGATATTAATTGAGCATCCAAAGAGCAAATATAATTACCTTTTTCCCTTTATTAAAACCGAAAATAATACAAGTCTTTCTTCTGATTTCCATCTTGTTTTTTCTTTTCATTGAAACCAGGGCCAACTCTACCATGTGTAGAATACTTGCATTTGCACGGGGCGAAAAAATCTGTCATAACTATATTATTTAAAATAAATATCTCTTGTTGGAAACAGACTTAATCATGATGGTAGTTAAATTTACTAAGCTCACTTATTTGATGACTACATTCATAAATCATGTTTAGGTCGCATTCGTTTAAGGTCACATGAACAGTGCTAAAGCAAATGGTCAATTCCTAGCATGAATTGCTCGATTGTTGTCAAATGCAATAACTCCATTCTCGAACAGTAGCGAACACCTGTTCCATTTAGTTAGTTATCACAGTATTGATATGAAAACTGGTCTTGTCTTTGTCACAAACAAGTTCCTTATCACTGAAAGTGGGAACATTAACAAAAATAACAGATGTAGAAAGTAAATCAAGAAACAAAGATAAAAGAGCTAATTGCACTGGAATTGCAAATTGATATATTGAGACTGAAGCTCGATATTGAATTCTACAAAAACGATTACTATCCTTCCTCTGTAGGTGTGTTTGCTTTATCTTTCAGTAACGTAACAGATTACTTTTTAGAGAAAAACAGACACAACGAGATTGTATTTGTAATGTTTAGGCCTCCCTGAGTGCCTTTTCCTTCACCTTCGTTGTTCATGATGGGATAGCATACTTTAAATCGTGTCTTTTAAGATGTGTTCTTTCTGGAGAAAGGGGGCGGGAAATGATGCCATTGCACGGGGCAGGTCTAGGGGGTGGGCACCCCTAAATTTTTGCGGGCCCCCTCTAAAAGTTTCACGGTAGGCTTGCAAATGAACTATAATATGGTGATGAACGATAATATGGATGGATTGCCCCCCCTAACTTCAGCCGGGCCCCCCTACATTTTTGGGTTGGCAACCGGCCTGGCACGGGGCGATAAATACCTGATGCTGGATGTGATTGAAACTAGTGCTGTTGAATTTTTGTGACATTTGCGGTTTTCGGTTTTTGAGAAAACCGGTTTTCTGAAAACCGAAAACCGCATTTGCGGTTTTCAAAACCGAAACCGCAAAAGCGGTTTTCAAAACCGAAACCGCAAATACGGTTTTCAAAACCGAAACCGCAAAAGCGGTTTTTGAAAACCGAAACCGCAAAAGCGGTTTTCAAAACCAAAACCGCAAATGCGGTTTTCAAAACCGAAACCAATGTTTTTAATTACACCTTTTAACAATTGTGAAAGCATCTATCGATCGAGACAATTGTATTGATGTATGTCTGTGTTTCAACTTTTTTTTATTTGCTCCCGTTTCCTCCCACTTTCTTACGGTTTAGAACTCCGTAAGTACTGATGTGAACTTGTGTGTTACAAATACTGACCTGGGATCATTTGCACTTTTTTTTTAGTTACTTCTTTGATGACACTTCCAAGGTACTTTTCGATTGCAGGGAAAAAAACTGGACCCCACCTGATTTTTATATATTTTGTAAAGTAGAGAACGAGGAACACGAATCTTAAGGAATTTTGACATTCCGACTTCCCGAACTCGAGATACTAGAACTTATACAGTAGTTTTACATAGTATGTATAAAATTAACGAAGAAAGTTCTGTCGCTTTTTGACCTATCACCTTAGAACATCGATATGTCACCTAAGACCAGGGGTGTAGCCAGCAGGTTTCTGTTGGAGGGGCCCGTCGTTTTTGAAGGGGGGCAGCTACAATCTAAAAAAAAAATGTGTTACAGCTAGTGTTTTTGAAGGCTGAAAAAAACTGGAAAATTTTGGTTTCCTTTCGGAAAACTAAAAACACTGTTTTAGCTTATTATTATTATTATTATTATTATTATTATTATTATTATTATTATTATTAATAATAATAATAATAATAATTTCATAAATTATATTACAGATAGTTTGTATTATGTTTAACTAAGAACTACTGCCCCCGACCAAACATTAT
Organism: Thermobia domestica; assembly: GCF_964235325.1. Lineage (NCBI taxonomy): Eukaryota > Metazoa > Arthropoda > Insecta > Zygentoma > Lepismatidae > Thermobia > Thermobia domestica. Next base: position 15,421,238 of record NC_137468.1, read on the forward strand.
ACCTTTGTGTATAACTATTTCAATACACAGAACCGATCTATATAGGTAAACAAGAAAGTTCTATCGCTTTCTCACTCACCACCTCCGGACATTCATATGTCACCTAACACGTATCTGGAAGATCAAGAATAGATCGACAACCTTCTGCAAACGTTCTGGAAGGCCATTTATTCCATCGCGGTAGAGGTTGGTGTTCCGTGAAGTGAAGAAGTTATCAAGTGCATTTTGCACCTCTACTTGGGATTTGAGCTGGCATCCTTTAAAGTGATTGTCCAAGGAAGGGAACAGATGATAATCGGACGGTGCAATGTCCAGGGAGTATGGCGGATGCAATAGTGTTTTCTATCCAAGGCGTAAAATGGTGTCCCTGGTCATCCTAGCCACGAGGGGCTTAGCGTTGTCCTGTAACATAAGGACCCCTTTGGGAGTTTTGAGTTTCTCTTGAACACGGCTCAACTGCTGACAGTACACAGTTGGATTGATGCGATGACCAGCTAGTAGCAGTTCCCGATGCACGATGCCACGAGCAGTTCATCAACACACAGGAGGACTTTCTTCTGGTGTAGTACTGGTTTCGGCTGTCTTGGAACCGTTCATGGGATGCTAACCAATTATGACGGCGCCGTGGAACTTCGTACAGGACCCATTTCTCATCACATGACAACACCTTGTCCAGAAATGGCTCCTTCCTCAGACGAGACAGCAAAGAAACACAGGTGTCTGCTTGCGTTGCCTTTTGACCCGGAATCAAGTTATGTGAGACCCATCGATCCAACTTCTAGTGTTTCCTCAGTTGAAGGTGCTGCTGAATGGTTTCGCCACTCACACTGAATTGTCCCCATGCCGTAAGCGTCGGTGGACCACAAATGGGCAATTAGCGACATCACGCCAAACATTGGCGGCGCCGCAGCGACGATCCCCGGTGGCTCCTCTACCGTTTTGAAAATTATGCCACCAGCGGCAGAGATGCGACAAAACGCCAATGAACCACAAAATTACTCCCCCAAAATGTTAAATCGGCTATATGTGTGATTTAGTTACATTAAGATGAGTCTAAAAAACACTTTTAAAAAGTACCAAAAAATTACCCCGAAGGGGACTCAAACCACCAACCTTATGATTACTAGGCAAGTGTTCTTCCTACTTCGCTACGATGGCGATGAAGGAAACGTCGCTTGTAAAGGGATAAATCGTTAAGATCTTTTTAATTTGGTCAATCACAGTGCTCCTTTAACCGTGTATATTCGACGATAACTGTTTGGAATTAGATAAAATGTGTTCGCCATGTAATTTTGTAACAAAATGACGCGTGTCTATTTACTTTATTTCATAGTTCTCGCATACTCACTTTCTAATGATCGACGACAGTTGTCATCTAAATTCATACAATTATCGCACTTACCTCAAGTTTTTTCACGTCATGATGTTGAGGCAGAGGTTATTCTTGACCCTCGGAGCTCACTTTAGGAACAATTCGTCAGCAAAAAATAATATATAATAATAACCGCATGCACATGACTGGCGACAGTTCGTGTTGGTCCCTTCACGATTCTCCGCGAAGAATCTAAGAAGTGCGGACCAAGACGAAGTTCTCGCTGGTCGCTGCTACGCGGTGGTACTTCAACACCCCGATGCGAGATATATGTTTCGACTCGACGAAACCCGGCCGCCAGTGAGAGCCAACTATCGCAGACCTACGCAAAAAGCGACAGAACTTTCTTGGTTACTTTTATACATAAGACTGATTTTCTTTGAAATTGCACTTAATTTATTTTAAGATTTTCTGAAAAAATGTTTATTTATTATTCGTGACTAAAAAGACATAATTATTTTATTAACAGCTATGTCTCACTTTCTGTTTTACACGAAATAGCATTTTAAAAAGCGAATGAAATCCAAACTGAAAAACTGAATAAAAACGTTGCTTTTCACCAAATTTTCCATCTGATAAAATGTTTTCTTGAAACACTAATTACAGCATATAAATAATATAATGTACTTACGATTTAGTATAGTACCATTGTTTTATGATAGAATTTATAGTGGGGGGCGCGGTGGCTCAGTGGTAGAGCGTTCACCTCCGTTGCTTGGGGTCCCTGGTTCGATCCCAGCTCGCGCCGTGTGGACTTTGTGGTGGACAAACAACCGTGCTCATGGGTTTCCTCGGGGTTCCGTTTCCTCCCACTTTCTTCATTCCACCATTTCATTCATTTCTCATAATCACCGTCTCCTTTGGCCTAACCGGCATAAGCGTGGGACGTTAAACTCAAAGATTTCATTTCATTTCATAGAATTTATAGTATCTTGTCAAAACGTTTGTCTTCAAACTGTCAAATACAAATCGCCGTAAATTGTGTAATCTACTGTCCCAAAAAATATACCATACTATTTTCGGATTGCTATAAGGAAGAAATACCATACTATTTTGTGATCGGTATGGTAAAATACTATTTTTCCATACTATTTTACCGTAAATTATTAATTATATGTAAACATTGTTATTTTCAAATGACTGAAGCGAAGTAATCTCACGATGATGTTTTAACATCTGGTCATTAGGGGGGCCAGGAAATCATTTGGGGAGCCTGGCCCCGATGGGCCCCCCATGGCTACACCCCTGCCTAAGACGTACCTGGAGGATCAAAAATAGTACCCATCAGTATCAACGACCTTCTGAAAACGTTCGGGATGGACATCCTTCGCGGTAGAACTTGGTTTGCCGTGAAGCAAAGAAGGCATCAAGTGCATTTAGCACCTTTACTACGGAGTTGAACTTTAGTTCTCTAATGTGAGTGTCCAAGAAATGGTTCAGGGATAATCGGACGGTGCATTGTCCAGGGAGTATGGCGGTTGCAATAGTGTTTCCCATTTAAGGCGTAGGATGGTGTCCCGGGTCACTCTAATCATGTGGGGCTTACCGTTGTCCCGTAACGGGAGAACTCCTTAGCGATTGAGAAGTGCTGGCTCCAGGGTTTTGAGTTTTTCTTGAACACGGCTCAACTGCTGACAGTAGACAGTTGCATTAATGTTCTGCTCTGACCAGCCGGTAGCAGTTCCCGATGCACGATGTCGCGAGCAGTCCACCAAACACGCAGCAGGACTTTCTGCTGCATTACTGGTTTCAGCTGTTTTGGAACCAGTTCATGGGATTTTAACCAATGATGACGACGCCATGGAGCTTCTCATCACATGTCAACATCCTGTCCAGAAATGGTTTCTTCCTCAGACGAGACAGCACAGAAACACAGGTGTCTGCACGCGTAGTCTTCTGGCCCGGAGTTAATTCATGTGGGACCAATAGACTCAAATTGTAGTGTTTCCCAAGTTGATGGAGGTGCTGCCGGATGGTTTCTCCACTCACATTGAATGTTAGCCCCAGTTACTCACAGGTCTCTCCACTGTTCGCCTCAATTGCTACCTGAAGATCTTCATTTTGTACATGTGTTGGTCTTCCGGCACGTGGTGCGTCTTTCGTGAGTGTTTTGTCACCGTCCTTAAACTATCTAAACCACCCTTGCACTGTCTGCGTAATCACGACACCCTCACGAAAGGCCTGAGATATCTTCCGCCCCACTGCAGTGGCGTTTGATCCAAGTTTGAACTCGTACAGCATACACGCTCTTATGACGCTCTGTGGAGGTTCCATATTCACTATGTCCTTACACAAGTTCATGTTGTAACTGAACTGCCACAAGCAGGTTGAATGTTGGATATACCCACACCGACATCTGACCTTCGCCTTTTCTCCATTCGCATTCAACTCACGGTGTAAGGATCAATTGAACACAGACCTCCACAAAAAGCGACAGAACTTTCTTGGTTACCTTTATATATCTCACAGGACATCGTATGTTTCGTATAGAGAATATATCTATATTAAACTTAGTTTTAATATCTCGAGCTCCGGAAGTCGGAATGTCAAAACTCCAGATTCGTGTTCCTTGTGATCTAGTTTACAAAATATATAAAAATCAGGTGGGGTCCACTTTGCTTCCCTGCAGCCTACTTTTCAAACGAAACTAAGTTTTCCAGAGTGTACATTTTGCTTCAAACTGAGTTCTGCCCTGGCTAACATACGTAAATTCGCTTCTATAAGTGTCGTTAAAGTTACACTTGAAATTGTCGTTCGGCATTCTTGTAGCTTATGAAGGCATGAATAATTCAAGTATGTTTGTCACAACATCTACAAAAGAATATTCATTCGTATAGAACCTCCAATACATTACATTAAAAACACCTGAATTACACAAAGAAAACTATTGTGCATTAGAGCAGATCTCTTATTAGCGAATGGCCCTACAACCGCGCACTGCTCAGATAGCTCACAGCCTGAGCCTGAGCGCAAGTCCAAATTTAACTCAATCGCGATTAAGATTGTCAAAGATGTAGCGGTTTACGTTGAATATACCAACACTTTATTCACTAAGTCGTCTTAGATTTTTCTACAATCCCAAAAAGCGGGTGGTTTTTCGTGATTAAGATAGCGAGGGAAGAATATAGAACCTGACAATCGGGTGGTACCTGCAAAAATCGGGTAATATGACAACACTAAGCTAAATAGAAAATAAGGTATATCTCTATTTAAGATCACTACACCTGCAACCCATGAAATCCAATTTGAAATCTCATCCACTTAGACTGAGATCTTTTATATTATCATTACTCTTTCACTTTGTTTCTAAATAGTATTGCCACTCTTTCTTTTGTTAACAAAAAAACACCACCTCCCTTTCTTAAAAAAAAGAAAAGAAAAAAATTAGATCGCAATACACAATTTTATTGTTGATTTGTTGCCACTCCGATAAATGTGAATGTTGTGGTTTTGCATGTGTTGACTGGTTTCTTATCGCAAGTCCCAGACACCTGCAATAGTTCATACGTGAAGGGAACACCGATCATATTTTATTCTATATCTTTTTACTTCCCAATAACGATAGCCGTGCCTCTTTGTGAGAAACTGCAACTTATTTTTTTTTTATTCTGCCAATTGTAAAATAATACTAAACAAGAATGTCCCTACACGTTAAGACATTTTAAGAAAAAATATCTTCTTTCACCTCTGCAAATTTTGAGCATTTTTTCCCTACGAAATTTCCCTCCATCTGGCAACTGTGAGCCGAAGATGGGAAAGATTCTTTGCTGTTTCCTCGTCGTTACTTGATAATAGTGCTCTCGAATTTTTGAGACTTCTGCAGTTTTCGGTTTTTGAGAAAATCGGTTTTCAAAACCGAAACCGCAAATGCGGTTTTCAAAGCCGAAACCGCAAAAGCGGTTTTCGAAACCGAAACCGCAAATGCGGTTTTCAAAACCGAAACCGCAAAAGCGGTTTTCGAAACCGAAACCGCAAATGCGGTTTTCAAAACCGACATTTCGGTTTTATGAAATTTCACTTTTTTCAAAAACCGGTTTTCGGTTTTTTCAAAAACCGATTTCGACAGCACTAATTGAAACCATAAGACATAGCGAGAAATGCTTTTTGACATGGATTCAGAATGGCAAGAGAAAGTCTTGTCTCTCATTATTCCTCTATTCAAACCAGAAGTACAAAATATGTTTATTATCGTATTCAACGCAAATGTTTACTGTAGTTTCACAGCATGAAACGAATTTTTTTTTCTTCATCTTTCTGTCTCTTCTCTTTCTAAAGTTATTACCTTAAAGGTTTTCGCCTTAATTAAGGAAATTTTCTGTAATTGTCTTTCAGAGTTTGCAATGCAGAAAATTTCAACATGATATAGTAAAACCAAATAGATTTTCTTACTGGATTATTACCTACTTAGTTTAAAGGTAGTGTATATATATATATATATATATATATATATATATATATATATATATATAATATATATATATATATATATATATATATATATATATATATGTGAGAAAGACCTCATTAAACTTTATACTTTAAAGTTTTACACGCGACGTACTAAATTCGAGTTTGTTCTTTTGAACATTCCGTCTTTGAGGTATCTGGAAGTGAAAGACAGCTCAAGAAACTGAACTCAAATGTCTCATTAATTTGAACGCTTAACAAACTTTGGAACATGCATCCACGAAATTGGAAAACCTTAGAACTTTACATACGTACTGTAAATACCACAACGTCTCTATGTACACAAAGAAGTTTTTTTAGATAGTTGATACTTCTAAGAAAATTAGTATAAATTCAGTCAGATTATGTCTACATGAAAGTACTCTTCTTAGTTGAAGACTTCAAAGCTAACATTTTCTCTTTTTGCTTTTACAAGGCTACATAATTATGTAGGAGTGATCTTCTACCTAGATACTTAATAAAACTCACCTGGTTGTTGTGAGTTCAGTAATTGAAATCAAACAAACCTTATCATTGAGTGTTATCTTAGTATGTAATCATAGAATGTTATCTTAGTATGTTATCATAGAATGTTATCTTAGTATGCCATCATAGAATGTTATCTTAATATGTTATCATAGAATGTTATCTTAGTATGTTATCATAGAATGTTATCTTAGTATGTTATCATAGAATGTTATCTTAGCATGTTATCATAGAATGTTATCTTAGTATGCCATCATAGAATGTTATCTTAATATGTTATCATAGAATGTTATCTTAGTATGTTATCATAGAATGTTATCTTAGTATGTTATCCTAGAATGTTATGTTAGTGTGTTATCATAGAATGTTATCTTAGTATGTTATCATAAAATGTTGTCTTAGTATGTTATCGTAGAATGTGTATCGTAAAGTAAGAGTGATCAGAAAGTAAGGTTACAAATCCTGCAGTGAAACGTGTAGATATCATTTCATGTAACTGATACAGCAACAGATAATACATACATAAAGTTACCTTTCGACATAGTCTTTATATATAGGTTAAGGCACTCGTCGCATCGCGGAATCCGGGATGAGTTTGAAAATTCCCTCCTGGTAAAAGTTATCTCCTTGTTATGAAGTGCTTCACCTCCTCGTTTGAAGAAGATACGGCTTCGTAGGTGCTCCTTGAAGTGCGGGAATAGATTAAAGTCGCCTGGAGCGAGGTCTGTGCTGTATGGAGGTGGTCGATGATGTCCCAGCAAAACTGCTTCAATAGTGTGATGTTCTTCTGGCCGTATAAGACATCTGAAAATTGTTATGCAAAATTGGTAGCTAGAATAATCTTAGAATAATATGCGAAGAAAGCTTTAGCTTCACGCATGGGGTAGAAAAGGAAAAATGTTGAAGTATGCGTTTAAATTTGGTTAGAGACAAGTTATGGTTTAGAGGCAGAAGCAAATTCGTCCTAGAAGAGTATGTCGTGCTATTTGGTTCTCCATGGTACCATTGTAGCCTAGACAGTGGAAAAACAGCCGCAGAAACAGTTGCCGTGCTAATGTGTACCGCCTCACCAGAGGACGTTAAACTGTTTGCGGAGACACTGTTCGCAGCACAATAACCCTGAATTCGTGTGCCTATTGTTTGAGATAGGGCTGTCCATTCCACTATAACCATGAATACTACAAGCTTGCTCTTTTGATCCGTATTATGATCCGGCCGTTAGGATTCTGGATGTCATTGCATGTTGTCTTCGTGGAGCTATCGGTTCCTTAATGGCATCATTGTGACTGATATCTGTCCAATAATCAACAATCGCAATATGCCACAATTCCTCCGCTATCATATTCGAAAACCTACTGAAATGGTTGCCGCAGACGTTGTTAAATCCTGCAGACACATTTACATTACGCCAAGACTGCGCTGTAACGGAACTTTATCTCTCTATTCTGACTCCATTAGTTGTTAACGACGAATGTAACAGGTGTAGGTGATATGCTGCGGAACTCCACACATAATCATCACTATCCTTCCATCCTCTGCACACTTGAAAATGTAGTGTCAATCGGAAAGCTCCTACTTGGTTTTGTATTTTTAATGTCAAGCAGCTGTGTTTATAAGTAGATTGCATAATCTAATATAGACTATACAGTGGCGAGAAGGCAGGAAAGAAACAAAAGCAATGTGATCATCCGGAAATATGAAAGTTAATCTTAAGACCTAATGTTGTTTTATGAAAAAAAAAAAAAAAAAACGCAACCTATTCATCCAAGGGACAGTAAATATGCCATTCAATTATCTTAACGGTATGACATCATGCTTGAAGAGGTGAAACTAAAAACTCAAAGTAGGACTTTTTTTTACCACAAACATGTAGTTTTCAGAGAAGGAGGAAAAAAAGAGGAAATTATTATAAGCAGATGGAAATATTTTGAAAATGTCAATCTATCCTTTCGAGCAAGAGTAAACATTCCCGTATTTAGGCTAATTTGTTCTGATATTTCCGTTTATCGTTCCATAAAATTTTCCAGCTGGAAACGTCATGAATTTCCCCTCAAACCTCTGTAGCAAAGCATGTCAAAGCCATTTTGTTGCGTAGCAAGGATCATGCGATCATTAAGAACCCACAGTTATACTTGGTATATATATATATATTTCATTGTTTTTCTCTATGTCTTCTTTGGAGTGTTCCCAGAGAGACGACGATTATGCCCTTTAGACAAAGAGAGACGATGATTATGCCCTTTAGGCTAAGAGAGACGATGATTATGCCCTTTAGGCTAAGAGAGGCGATGATTATGCCCCTTAGACTAAGAGAGATGATAATTATGCTCTTTAGACTAAGAGAGATGACGATTATGCCCTTTAGACTAAGAGAGACGATGATTATGTCCCTTAGACTAAGAGAGATGATGATTATGCCCTTTAGACTAAGAGAGATGATGATTATGTTCTTTATACTAAGAGAGAAGATGATTATGCCCTTTAGACTAAGAAGGTCTTATGCAGAGTCGTTTTGACGTATGATTAGCGTCGTACCAAAGGCCTGACTACTGCAGAAAACATATGTTAGTCGAACTCTTTAGCATGGTACTAATTACGCGTGACAACGACTCTGCATAAGGCCAAGAGAGACGATCCAAGTGAAGGATTATGGAAGAATCCGTGGAATGAGAGATTGGGAGGAAACGTAAGTAACCCGAGAAAACAGTTGTCCACCACAAACTTACTTGGTCGGGGATCGAACCAGAGACCTTATGCGCCAAAGGTAAGCGCTCTACCATTGAGCCACCGTGCCCCTGATGTCATAACTGAATATCTTGATGAAAGTATATTTTAATATCTATTAATATCTTAATGGAATAGGTGCTGTGGTTATAAGAATTTGCAATTATTTATACAGAGTGGCGTACGGGAGTGGAAGATTTTGAATCGTGTAGTACACAGTCCTTGTTAAATGTGACAACGCTGTGAGACCATGATACCATATCAGTTGCCATGGAGCAATGGTTAGGGGAACAACGCTCTTTTGTGGTCAAAACACATTACATAAGCAATGATAGTTGTAAAGCTGCACGGCATGAATTTCGGCGTCATTTTCAACTGCGCTGTCATGATATGGCTCTGTCGGCCAACGCTGTGAGAAAATGGGTGTGAAGATTTGAAGGAACGGGCTCAACATTGAACTAAAAACATATAGGACCAAGTAAAACGGTCTGAACTCCAGAGACTATTCAAATAGTAAATGTAGCAATCGAGCAAGCTCCGCAAGATTCTGCATGACAACATGCTAAGTCATTAGGATTAACACGTCGGAGTGCATTCATTGAAGGATAATGATTTCAACAATTGACTAACTTTTGCTGGAACATTTTTAGCCAAACGTAACGAAGATCAAAATTCCTTGAAAACTTGAGGATGTCCGATGAAGTACATTTTGACTTGAGTGTCTATGTGAATAAACAAAATTTTCGGTACTGGTCTACTAATAATCCCCACTTTATACACCAGAGATAGTTTATACACAGTGAAGAAGTAAAATTTTGGAGTGTCGTTTTAACACAATGAATAATTGGTTCATATTTCTTGCAAGATGATCATCAACAGGCAGTTTCTGTAACGTCTCAACGATAAGTGAACATGATTGAAACGTTTCTCAGAAATGAACTACAAAAGTATGCCGTGAATGAATTCACATGGTTTCAGCAAGACGGAGCTACAGCTCACACAGTGAGGATATCAATCATCCCTTTATGAGACTAATTTGGAATGTATATTTAACAAATGGTTATATAAACTGGCCTGTAAGATCGCCAGATCTGACAGCATGTAATTTCTTTTATGGGGCTATTTAAAGGATCTTGTATTTGCCACTTGTTCTCGTACACTGGATGAATTCAAAGCTGAGATATGAGTTATGAGAAACGTCCATACGCGAATGCAACAATGTTACCTCAGAGAGGGACATCATTTAGATGATACACGAACAATCACTCACTGTAAATACCGACTGGAAAATGTAGATCAACCGAAAGGACAACAGTCTCCTGGATGAGTGGACGGTTAAAACAAGAATAAACAGAATTGAATATCATTGATATAGCAAGCAGCAAGAGCAATGACTACTTAAGAACGTTTTGTCAAGTCTGCATTTTGACTTTTCTCACCATCTGCTGATAGCGGCATTCTTCACCTGGGTGTGATAAGACAATAACTCACTACTAGAGGAAAGAAACGAGTTTGAGAGCCTTGACTGGACTAACCATTCATCCTACTTTATTTTACTTCACAACAACGAATTTCCAGTTGATCCTCTGAACAAAACATCTATTAGAGTATGACATCATTCCTTAATACTTTCACCCTCTTCTCTCAAAAACACAAAATGCGTTGTTGGTTTGTGTTATGGTATACTAAAGGAGTAACTATTCCCAAAGTTTCAGATTTTTTATCCAGGCCCATTGGAGATATTTTTTTTTAGGTTTACGTCCCACGGTTATGCTGGCTAGGCTAAAGGAGACGGTGATGATGAGTAATGAATGAAATGGTGGAATGAAGAAAGTGGGAGGAAACGGGAGAACCCCGAGAAAACCTACGCACACGGTGTTTGTCCACCACAAAGTTCACTTGGCAGTAGCAGGGTTTGAACCCAGTATCCCATGCACCAGAGGTGAACACACTACCACCCATTGGAGATATTGTACAGTGAAACATGATGAATTGGCATAATTCCCCAACTTTACGATTGTTTTTCAGGACTTTGGGAGCAGCTACAGGTCTGCAAATTTTTGTGTATAAACTTATTATCCTGGACTACATGCACACACAAATTCAGACCTCTACGTCAGCTGCTTCCTCTTCCCAAACATGTCTTTAATGTCCAAAAGTGTTGCTACTGTGGGCCCTGATTTCACTCCTTTCAAGTGGTTATAGGCAGAAATGTTAAGAGGACAAAGGTTTAGCACTGCACAAGTTGAAGACGCCAGGCAATTTTCATTTCGGTAGGACCGACTCATGTAGAAATATTAAATAATCCGTAAATGCCTCAAATTGAAAGAACGCAAAATAGCAGCAGCTGCTGAGTCGCTACGGGACGTTTTAAAAAACCAATTATCGTGGTTTTGAAGTACCCTAATATATAATAAACATCCATTTTAAAAAACTAGGTTTTTTAGAGATGGTCGAGTGGAACATGCTGGATCTTTTAGAATGGATTGACTCTGTTGTTATAGGATTTTATAAATAAACCGGTTGTAGGAGTCTATTCCGGACTCTGTTTTTATTAACCTAGCTCTAAATACCAAGAAGTTTTACAATATATATCCCTTTTAAATTATTATGGCACAACACCTGTGCCATGGCATCGACCTTCGGAATTTGCTTTATAAGTCTCTAGTAAAGCTTTTTAGACCGGGATTTTGCATTCATTCAAATACGGAAGCATCATAGAACATATTTTATGAGCATTTTTCAGCCTCGCGTGCTCTGTCTGGGGGCTGTGACGTCACAAACATGGACGATGGGTTTTAAAAAACGGTATATTTGAGAAGTTTTTTTTCAAAAAAATCCCTAACACATTACTATTTACCCTAGAATCATGGTTTGTACCTCGTTGGTTTAGTTATCAGACAGGCTTTCGAAATGTACCACTCAAATTTCCATATCGTATACCAAAAGTGGGAAAATCTCGTCCAAAATGGAAGGGATTTTTTGACAAAAATTTCCCTTTTTCGCGAATTTTCTCCACTATGAAACATGCTAGAGACATGCGAGTGGTACCGTTTGAAATACTGGTTCATGGCAAAGAAAACGATGCACAATTCATGTTACCACAATGAACAGTCTTAATGATGATAATGATAGTATATAAATTCACTAAAAAGTATTATCAAGGGAAAATATGTAAATGGCTGTAGCATCAAAACTATTCATCCCAGGGCCACTCTTTGTATCTCATTCTCTTCACCATAAGGCAAAGTTTTCTTAGTAGTATTCGCATGATCGTATCCTATACCAAAGGGGAGATATTCGCGATAAAAAGAGATTTTTTAAAAAGAAAATCCCTTTTTCCCAATTTGAGCGGAAATTTCCCGCATTTGGTACACTTTAGGGAAATTTTTCGGGCGCAGTTGGAAACACTGCTTTACTAGAAACAAAACAACAAAACGGGATATGAACCATGATCCTACGATAAATAGTCTTGACGCAATAGATGATTGAGTGAAAGTCTACAAAATACCTCAAAAAAGCCATAATTTAAAAGGTATAAACTAATTATTTGCTGAGCAAAACTATATATTTTCATTAAAATTCAACACGTGTTACACTTTCGCCAACTAACTCTTTGGCTTCATCAGAATTTTTCGGCTTCATATAGTGTCTGATGAATTAGTTGGCGAAAGTATAACACGTGTTGAATTTTAATGAAAATATATAGTTTTGCTCAGCAAATAATTAGTTTAGGCCTATATTTAATTATAACAAAGCAAAGCTTCTAATTATTAAAAGGGATATAGGACTCTTCCATATATATATATATATATATATATATATATATATATATATATATATATATATATATATATATATATATATATATATATATATATATATATATATATAATATTACTGTGCATTATGGCGTTTTCAAAATCTCCTCTCACACGCCATCTTGTATCATTTTGTTTAATATGAGTGAGATATATCCACAGCTTTACCTCATATCTTTGGGCATTTTTTTATTATGGTAATAATAGTATAGAAAATAATTTAATTAGTAGTCAATTACAGAATAAATTCACGGAAATATTGAAACATTGGAAAAAAGAAGTTACAACAGGATGTCACACTTTCCTTTGGAACAGGAAGACCAAGACACCAAGAGGAAAGAAAGGTCTTTAACGGCAAAAGGTTACAATTAACGTAAAATAGAAATAATGTTAAAAGTTTGACTCTACGGAGCCAAGAAGAAGATTCTGGTACTGTTCATAAAAGTTTAAACTTTTCAACTCTGTTGTACTGTGTAGTGTAATAGCAATTAGAGGAACTTCTGCGTTATCTTTTGCTGCTGCACATTTACCAACGAAAAGGAAATTATATCAAGGTGTTTTAACTAACCAATTTTTGCTACCTAATTTCCTCAACATTCTCAAAAGAAGTTTAACTTCTTAATTATTGTATATTACGCAACGCAACTGTCTGCATTAATTTTGGAAGTTGAAACGATCTCAAGGTAGTGGAATCTTATATTTTTTCACGTTTATTCTCCTTCTTATATGTACAATCATGTACAGAAAAAATGACCGAGCAATTCTTCGAAGAGCTTCTCACTTTCACCTACAGTTGGAATTAAACCAAACAAAAATGGATTTCATTTGGTCAACTAAGCACATCTATTGCACATAATTTCAAATTGCATTCGGTTGTTTGCACAAAAACAGGGCGCAAATTGTCTCAACCCGCTCTGAGTATCCCCAGAGCAGATGATTAACACCCTCGTCTCAGCTAAATTCATGTTACCGTATGTTATGTGAACAGCACTTCATTAATAACATCACCCAAGGGCGCCGATCCTGGGGGGCCGAAGGGGCCAAGGCCCCCCAAAAGCTTATGAGGGCCCCCCTATTGTATTTATGAGTGTATTTGAGTGCAATTTGTCTTAAAATCTTCATATGTATATACCTTCTGTATCTGAATAGGCCCCCCCAAATTTATAGAGAAATCGGCGCCCTTGCTATCACCTTACCTTTCACCGCATTCTTATGTATTAATGACAATAAATCAATAAATAAAAAACATGATACCTACTCCTAATACCTTTTTACTATACTTTGATTGATGTCACTGACCCAAAAGAAGGTGTTACCTTTTGTGGTCCGCCTATCTAATGATAGGAATGAAACTGCATTACAAAAAAAAAGTCAATTAAGATTCTTATATGGATCCAAAGTATTAGAATTTTCGGCACTTCTTCCGAAGTTGGTCATCTGCCTCGTTTTTCGACCAAAAGCATATTAAAAGCTACGAAAATTTAAAAATCATCAATTTTTATCTTAAGTTCACTGATTTTCTGTTGCGTTCTGTTACCTCGCGGAGATGGGTATGGGGAGGGGTTAGATTAGACTAGGTTAGATTAGGTTAGGATTCTCCCATAATCCAACCATACGGTAATATTGCGCCAAGTAGTTCCCTCCGCTTACCGAACAGTCTATGTTTATAACCGGTTTTATTTTAAAAAATACAACTTTTGCTCTCTTTATATATTATCAAGTATCCAAACTAGCAAATTATCCATTTCTTCCCGGCAAATTTTGAAAATTTTGCTAGAAACGGAAGACCAACTCTGGAATTTAACCAGAATTTTCTTCGTGTGATTGGCAGAACTTATTAATCTAAACCAGTAATTCTCAACCTGGTGGACGCAAGAAGCAAGTAAAGGGGACTCTAACTATTGACAGAAATAAGCTGTAAAATATGGATAAAGCATCACTTGTAATGGCCTTTTACAATTTACAGTTTAAGAACTTCACATGCGATACATGTTTGGTATTTTATCTTTCTTATTCCTATCAAGACTTTTGTGATATTGAAAACTAAATAAATATAAATTGATGATATGGTTATTATTATTATTATTATTATTATTATTATTATTATTATTATTATTATTATTATTATTATTAATGATAATAATAATAATAATAATAATAATAATAATAATAATAATAATAATAATAATAATAATTAATAATAATAATAGTGTTTTTCTCTACTCCTTATCTGAGCAGGCGATATAATAATGTAGGGCCATCCAAGTATATGTTATTTTTTCTTTCTTTGTTCTCAGGTTACCAGAGAGTTTCATATAATATTGCATGTGTCCAGTATTATGCTCTTCCGTATCTCTTTTACGTTTTCATTTCTTCCATTCTGCCCATACATTATTTTCTCATTTTTCGTTTTCCACTGTTATCTAATGTTTTGGGGTAATTCTTTTGTATTTTCAACGAACCTAAAAAGTTCGTTACTGAATTATCTCTGTGTGTGTGTGTGTTATTTGCGAAGTTTCCAATTTTGAGCTCTGCATTCAATAGAGCATCAAAAACTCTCTGAAAAAAGTTATGGGATTTTTTGCGTCGTTCTTATCGTTCCCGAGATATCGGCTAAAATAGTTCCGATTTCGGAAGATTTAAAGAGCTATGTCTCGGGAACCGTCAAGTTATGGAGAGATGATATTGGTGTTGATCAATATCTAAGAGGATGGTGAACAATTGTGTAGCAAATTGTAACCGATGGCCGCTGGCCAACTGGCCACCTTTCCCCAGACATTGGCCAAAACAGTTCGGATTTCGGGAGATTTAAGGAGACATATCTGGGAAACCATAAGTCATAGAGAGATGATATTTTGCCAATTTTTCGATTTTGAGCTTGAGCCTTAGTAAAAGAACGTAGAACGTTTTGACAGAAGGTGTAGCTCAAGGTCGCCGATTTCTCTGTAAATTTGGGAGGGGGCCACTCAGACGCAGAAGGTATATACTGTATATGAGGATGTTAAGACAAATTGCATTCAAATTATGCCAAATATTGTATATTCATACACTAGGGGGCCCACATGAACTTTGGGAGTGCCCGGGCCCCCTTGCCCCCCCTCCAGGATCGGCGCCCTTGGTGTAGCTGTCTGTTTTCCATAAAGACTATAGATATTTTACATTTCATAGGATTATGAACAATATTGCTCATTGGATTAGCAATATGGATTTTTTCTTTAATGATATGTTCTTCCTCATGTTAATAACACTGAGATAAAAGAATGTGATATATCATAGAAATATTAATTTGTTTACTTGTAGGTTGCATTTCTACTTAGCTTATTTCTAAGGTGTTATTTCTGTGCTCGGTTATTTACATTGCAGTACTTTTTCTCTTTAAAGATGTATTATACCTCATCTTAATATAAAATAAATAAAATAATGCGATATTCCATGGAAATGATAATTTGTTTCACCGGTATGCATCACTGTATAATTTGCATATATTCAAATGGCGGTGCGATTTTGGCTTCACATAATGCGATTTGGGAAACCTGTTGCGTAAATCGCACCAATCGCAGGGTTCTAAAATATCATTATTTTTTATCATGATAAAAACAAGATATCGTTATGAAATCACTGTAAAAGAATTGGGGAAACTATAAAGTTCAATACGATCAAAAAATCATTTTAAATTTCTTCAAAAGTATCGAATTAAAACCATTTATGTAAAAAGTGGTGCGATTCTGGCTACTCTCCCCTATCGTTATGTCGCCTGCAGTAAAGTTCGTGTTTGTTTGTTTCTAGTATGGTTTGCGTTTGATATTTGCAATATTTCATTCCTATTCCTAGCTGTATGATTTTTGTCATTCTGCCGTATCTTTCCTTGTAATTAATTTGTGTCACTAAGGAAAAACACAACAACGCGACGGTCTTGCATTCCTTATACGACGCCTTCTATCACTGGATATAAGTGATATCATTCACTTGAATGTTGTGTTTCTGCCTATATGCTCTTGGTTCCCTAGTTCCAGGAATTGTCCATGTAGTGCTTTTCCCATCCATTGCTTCCTTGTATCCTCCGGTGTTTGTAATGTTTGCTTTACTTTAGGTTCCTCTACCTGGCGTAGATGGAATAGTATATATTTGTGGTCCGCTGCTACTCTTTCTCCGTGTAGTTTTGAAAATGAAATGAAATCTTTAAGTTTAACGTCCCACGGTTTTGCCGGTTAGGTTAAAGGAGACGGTGATGATGAGAGACGAGTGAAAAGCTGGAATGAAGAAAGTTGAGAAAACGGGAGAACCCCGAGAAAACCCACAAGTACGGTGTTTGTCCATCACAAAGTCCACACGGCGCGAGCTGGGATCAAACCAGGGACCCCAAGCACTGGAGGTGAACGCTTTACCACTGAGCGCCCCTGCGTGTAGTTTTGAGTTTTCTTATTTTCCGTAGATGTAATTTGTTTGTAATGTAAGTCTCGGATATTAATTAGTCCTGCCTTTCTTCGTTTCTTGGTGGTGATATTCTTCCTACGGTTGGTCGTGGGTGTAGTGTTCTGTTCTCTGTCAATATTTTCTTGGTTTCCCTTTCAAGATCTGCTAGTTTGCTCTTTGTCGTTTCATTACTCCGAATGAACATGTTAGAGCTGATACTGCAACTGTTTTAATAGCTTTACTCAAGTTATTGCTATTCAAGTTCATTTTGCGCATATCGTCGTCAAGATCACGAAAGGGCGTAACTCAGTTTTAGCACTCTTTGAGGAGAGCACGAGAAAGTTTTTACAGTGATTCAATATTTTCTCATTAATTGCGTATAACCATTTTTTTCAAATATCAATATCACCAAACATAATTCATGATGCAAATTGGTGAACAGAAAATTGCTCTTGATTTGTTTAAACATGATATTGCATGGGATAGATAATCTGGCACTTTCTGTAACTATTTGCGTTAACGCAGCTCTAAATTTGCGATTTTGGTTGTGATCATCGGTATAGTAATTATGACTTGCGTTGCTGTACGCAAAATTTTGTAAAGATTGGTACGGATTGATGAACAGAGGACATCAGGAGGAGGCCTTTTACCGAATTGACATTGGTAAAAATTAACATTTTATGGGTGCAATCCACAACGGATGCAATGCGCAGAGATATGATGCCATTTCATTTACGGTGGAAAACATACGGTCTAAAAACAAAAGCTCAATCTAAACACATCAACCACTATTTGTTCATTATTGTGCATATTTTGTAAATTATTATTATTATTATTATTATTATTATTATTATTATTATTATTATTATTATTATTATTATTATTATTATTATTATTATTATTATTATTATACTGCAAACTATACTTTTATATTGTAGAAATTCAAAAGGACACTTTGATAATGCTTTTTAGTAACAAAACTTAACACAGGAAGAAAATTTGCCTTTTTATATACAAACTAAAACAGCTACATATTTTACTTATGCGAATAAAAATAGTCATACTC
Source organism: Thermobia domestica (assembly GCF_964235325.1). NCBI lineage: Eukaryota > Metazoa > Arthropoda > Insecta > Zygentoma > Lepismatidae > Thermobia > Thermobia domestica. The sequence continues at coordinate 15,439,566 of NC_137468.1, forward strand.
TGATGTCATGAAAGAAAGTATCTCAATATAATTTATAAAAGATGAAAAAACTCTGTAATGTCTAATTTTCTAATGATGAAAAGACAAATAAAGAGACGCTGCTATCTCTACGCATTATGAGTTAACTCACTACCTTATAGAGGATTCCGTGCTTAACACATCTCATATTCTTTCGTGTGTTTATAAGTTATTAGCAGCATTCAAGTAAAAAAACCCACATATTTAGATTATTTACACAGCGCCCTAACGAACTGAATGTACGTATGAAGGTAACCAAGAAAGTCCTGTCGGTTTTTCATCCACATCTTCGAACATCGATATGTCACCTAAGACATACCTGGAAGATCAGAAATAATCCCAATCTGCAAACGTTCTGAAAGACCACGGATTCCATTGCGGTAGAACATTGTGGACCGTGAAGCAAAGAAGGTATCAAGTGCATTTTATTTCTACTGGGGATTTCAACTGGCGTCCTCGAACGTGATTGTCCATGAAATGGAACAGGTGATAATTGAACGGTGCAATTCCCGGGAAGTATGGCGCATTCAATAGTGTTTCCCATCCAATGCGTAGAATGGTGTCCCGTGTTATCCTAATCACGTGTGGCTTAGCGTTTCCTGTAACAAGAGGATCCCTATGCGATTCATTCAGAAGTGCTGGCTGCAGAGTTTTGAGTTTTCCTTCAGCACGGCTCAATTGCTGGATGGTATACAGTTACATTGATGCTCTGAACAGCTGTAGCAGTTCTCGATTCACGATGCTGCGAGCAGTCCACCAAACACACAGTAGGACCTTCTGGTGGGGTGCTGGTTTTGGCTGTTTTGGCTCATGGGATGCTAACCAATGATGACGAACCCTTGGAGCTTCGTACAGGACCCACTTCTCGTCACTTGTCAACACTCTATCCAGAAGTGACTCCTTCCTCAGACGAGAAAAGAAAGAAAGACAGTTGCCTACTCGCGTTACCTTCTGGCCCAAAGTCAAATCATGTGGGACCCATCGATCCAACTTGTAGAGTGCTTCCCAAGTTGATAGAGGTGCTGCCGAATGGTTTCTCCAGTCACACTGAATTGTAGTACCAGTTCCACACATTTCTGGTTACTGTTCGCCTCGTTTGCTGCCTGAAGATCTTCATTTTGTACATGTGTTTATCTTCCGGCATGTGGTGCGTCTTCGAGTGTTTCGTCACCGTCCTTAAACTTGTTAAACCACTGCTGCACTCAGAGTCGTAGCTAGAAGGGAGCGAGCGGGGCAATGCCCCGAGCTCTGATAACCAGGGGACGCCGAACGAGCAAGAAGAAAAGGAAAGTATTGGAAATGAGTAAACGACGCGGCGCCCCGAAAAAGTATTGGCGCCTTATTGAAACACTATTGTTTTTGGTTTGCAAAGAAATAGATTTGTTAAAAATTTTCTTGCTCGCTCTGCTCGCGACACAAACATTTCAATAAAAGTTACAACAAATTGTTATTCTTACTTAACCTTTTCACAGAGGAAGTCGACTTTTGTCGACAGAACCAAATTTCCTTAACATGCAAATGTCGACTATAGTCGACGTGTTAAAATTTGTTTGTCCGTATCTTGGCTTTGTCAAGAGTAGTCGCCAAAATTGTACCGTTCATTTTTGTTTGTGTTCTATTGTTTTCAATAAACAATAGAAATCACACAGAAAACCTTTGGCGACTACAATCGACAAACCCAAGATACAGACAAATTTTAACACGTCGACTATAATCGACATTCGCAGGTTAGGGAATTTTTTTTCCGTCGCCTTCCGCAGTGAAAGGGTTAAAGAAAATTATTATATATGATTTCTTAAGGACAATGTGATATACAAAGTGACTTATAGTGTACACAGGAGCGTTTTCAAAATCAGAAACGGTCAAAGTTTGAAATATTATGTGTTCTGCTTTTTATCGTGATGTGTTTGTTTAGTTAACCACCCCTTTCTACCCAATCGGATTAATCACGACGGTCAGAATTAAAGTACGAAAATTAGAGGAGTTAAGAGACACACGAAATCTGTTATTTGTGCTCGGACATTAAAAATGAAGATCAACAAGGGGAATAATATTTTCTAACTTCAAGCAGTTGTAGAATAGGGGTTTAATGGATCAGAACTTAACCCAACGAATTTCGTCTTTTTTAACGGGATGATCTACCTTTTCTCGGCACAAAAATTGTTATATTGAACCTTATGGGGAGAACATGGCTACAGAATTTCCTCCGTTTCTAAGGAACTAGGTATCTCTAATGGGAAAGAAAAATTTTGCAGCATTCTACAGAAGTTTATTAACGGGTTGAAATACTTAAATTGTATATTTGTCTGCTAGGTTAGCAGAAATAAATTATTAAAAAATAAATAAATTAGTTTCTTTTTATACAAATTATAATATGTCTAACTTTGGAACCAATTATGGTAGAAAGATCAACTTTTTTTGTTTTATTCCTTGAGAAGAAACGACTCTAATAGTTTTAATCACAACCATATCTGATACGCCAATTAAAAAATAGTATTTTAATATAAGTATTAAAGTCCACCTCTCAAGAAGTTTGACGAGGGTAAGGCATCCGCGCCCACCCTTTTCTTTTGTTTTCGTCCCGAGAGATATGAAGGGACCGTTTTCACAGCAGGTGTCAATGCGAATGTAAACATCCTGTCCTCACGTTCAATAGCCCAAGTTCGGCCACTTTCTCTCTCTGTTTTTTTTCTCTCTCTCTTCCGAGGAGGTGTTTCTACCCTGTAAGAAAATTATAGATATGTAGAGAAAATGGTGATCAATTATTTCTGATAGCCAGATGATAGACAAGCATTCTAAAATGCCTTCGAATTCCAAAAATGTATCGACCATAACTTTACCATCTGGTTGTTTTCAGGAGGCAAAAGTATTATTATTATTATTATTATTATTATTATTATTATTATTATTATTATTATTATTATTATTATTATTATTATTATTATTATCTCAAGAACAGCAACAGGATAATATTCCAAAAAGATGTCTCAAAAGTATCAAAGTTCTGAACAATTTTTACAGCTGTAGTGGAGAAATGAAGTTATTTAGGACATTATTATTTTGTTTATTTCTAACGACAACTAAAAAGTTTATGTACATTGTACAAAATTATTTTGACTTGCAAAAGAATCTTTTGTAATGAAATTTAACGAGTTAGTTCTTGTGTGATCTTATGAGACTTCAATTGAGACTCCCCCACCTCGCTCCCCTGTATCACTTCGTTTGACATTTCAAAGAAAATATTTTTCATTACTGTTTGTTTTTATGTCATCTCAGGAAATATTTCTAGTTCTGCCTCAGAAAATATGTTGTATGTAAAGAAAGGATGAATATTTTCGAGAGTACATTAGTAAATCAAAGAGTTAATTTTTTTTTTTTTTTTTTTTTTTTTGGCACAGGGCAACAAGAGACAGCTTTCCTTGAAAAATTGAAACGGCTGTCGTTTGTACTTTTTTCTGGATCATGCTGGCGTTCACAATGAAGTAAGGCAATTTTGAACCAAATTTGGTTTCATTTCTTACTTTTTTTGGTGTGTGTGTGTGTGTGTGTCATACGTATTGGGACAGTTTTGAATGAAGAGTGCGGGACACATTTTAAGCAAGGTTTAAATTGGTTAAATCGGTGTCTATAAGATGAACTGAATCAAAATTAGCGAACGGAATGCTATTTGGTCTATTTATTGAGATTTGAGGGTCCTTCAGACCGAGTCCAGAACATTAACTTCAGGCAGTTTCCGGGCAAACCAAACTAAAAATCGAATTCTAATAATTCAGACTTGATAGCATATTGTTTTCAACCACATTTAGTGATATATATTAGCAATTAGTTCTCTACCGTAAAAAGTAGCCCTCTGAAGCGGACCACCATAATTATCCTTTGGCTCATATTATTGTTTGTTCAAACCTTCCCTACCCTTGTTTAAATCTACCTCCCAAGGGAGTATAGTTGAACGATATCCCTTATGGGCTTACGTCTCATCGAAAATTTAAAAAAGTTCTCCATTCTCTGGTCACATTGGTCTATCATATTCAGCACATTGATGCGCTTGTATAAGAAAATTTACTGACAAGGCAGGGTACCTCGGTGTAACACGCCGATTTTGATAAGATTGCACAGACATACAGATCATCAAAAAAGAAGCGTCACGTATTTTTTTTATATCGGTCAACAAGCGTATTGAAAGGGTCAAATGGGGGCATAAAAATGGGTCAAAATGAGATTTTATGCAATATAGCGAGAACGAGAAGAGATATCGGGAAAGGTTAAATGTACGAAATACTACCCATAGTTGACGCAAGCCATTGAGGTAGAATTTACCCATGTGAAGAAAGCAGAACATCCGGAAATGGACCAATAACATGTACAACATATTCATAATGTGCTACAGAAATGAGTGAAGAGGGTGGCAAGGAGCAGGAAGAAAGAAAACACGAAAATGTAAAATGCGTGTTTTTGCTTTGGGTGCATACGTTATCCATATGCGAAAGAGACGCAAATTTATCTCACTGCACGAAGATTCATCTCTACAAGCATGAAGGATGCAAACACCGTTCGTATAGGCAGCCAGTGAGACAATACTGCACAGTAGGTTGCATATATTGTGCAATGGGAGCAACGGTGAGATACATATTGGAAACGGGAATGTTTGTAGCTAGTAACACACACACACACACAAAATGCATTGCACAGTAGAATGTAATAGCAGGTGGTCTACATGTAAGATAAAGAGCAACAGCAATATCAGTTCTACGCATGAGTATATACATTATATCATGAAAATACGCGTACATATGTACGTACAACATAAAAGTCAGCAGAGGTGTATGCTGAAAACAAGACGCTCACTCCTGATAAGTAGCACAAAAATGGTATTTCAGGAAGAAATCGTCCAAACAAAAACAGTATTTGCACCACGAACACTTGATGATGGATGGGTTCTGGCACTCTGCTTCTTCGCAGACCAATGACGTCAACTGATGAAAACAAAACTCCACTGGATTTGGAAAATAATCTGGTCGTGATGAAAGATATCCAGAACAAAACCATGCGTATTGGAATAGATGTATGTACCGTGGAGATGAAAGTTGATTATGCACAAGGGATTGAAGTTTCAGTATATTGTCTCTGCTGTATAGATTGATGTTGAGTTGCTGAAGGCGTACCGCATCAGATACTTTGCGTACGAAGTTCTTCCAAATTCTGAAACCATACACATCCAGAGGTTGTATTAACCCAGTTGTGTGTGTAGGTATCGTCATAATGTTGCACTGCTTGTCCTGTGGCATTATTGTTGCCAAGTCGGATCGATCATAACCCGTCCACGAGTCGACTAACAGTACCGTTTGCTCATTGACTTGTGGAAGGAACACTGATTGGAACCACGTCTTAACGATCTGTTTTGTCACTTTCCCAGATGATGATGCACAAATATATAAGTTTTGTGGGCGGAACATTGTTTGCTGAATCCGTGGCCCAAACGTACCATGAAGTTCTTTCAAGACTATGAGCATGGGCGACAGCAATCTTCCACTGGCAGATATAACAGGCTGTATTGTGTAGCTATGTGTGATGGCAGGTAGAGATTTCATTGTTGCTGTAATATGCTTCTCGCCTCGCAAAGCCAGAGAGCGTCCAGAGTGAAATTCTAAAGCAAAGCCACTCTGATCTGTGTTATATACGTTATCCTCGCCATGAGCAGTAATGAGTGATTGTACATTTTGGACGAAGGTTTTAGCGCTTTCGTGCACTTGTGTGGCCTTCGCTGTAATGCTATGTGTTACAAATTTTGTAACTTTGCGTGAGACGATACCGTGACGTGTTTTAAAGCGCCATAACCATTTCTTCGAAGCTTTGAAATTAGCAACGGCTGTTGTTTGGTTTGCTTCTAACGCCCAACGTTGCAAGTCTGTGTCATGGACAATTAAATGCCGCTGTTTTGCTGTCGCAAATTTTTCATACACAGTTCGGTCTATCACGTTTAGCTTTTCACGTTTGGTTCCACCTTCTGTGATCTGTTTCTCCCATCCATATAGATCTGTTCTGCATTTGACACGCTTGAAGTGTTTCTGTACAGATTTCCAGGACATCTTTCTCTTCTTCCCTCGTTTCCAAAACGATACTGCCTTCCGCTTGTATCCCATGTCCACAATATCTCTGCTCTTGATTCCAGTTGTATGTACGTTGGAGGTCGTTGGGCCATCCCACTCATCCATCTCATCTTCACTTGCCATACTTGGGATGTCTGATCTGTTGCTGCATAATAGGTCTTCTTCAATCTCAACATACATGTGCCCATTCGTCTTGAAACTTTCTAGGATGTTAAAAATATAGTCCTTGAGCTCCATTTCCGTTACCGTTCGTGGTGTCCGGACATATTGTGTTGCCTGATATGCCTCAACTAGCATATCCACCACATTCAGGGGATTCACATAGACCATCTTGCGACCACAAACGTCACAAGCCCACTTACACCTCACCTGAATTTTGTTACACACGCACAAATACGCACAAGCACACACCACCAGTTACACAACAATCAAATACCACTCCAGCTACCACACTGTCCAATGTTCACCACTAGGTCTCACAAGCAGTTAAACGTCGCCTTGCTTGTCTTGTTGAGAATAGTACCTGTGAAAGACACAAATGCACATACACTTTGCTGGCTCTACACCTCGCGTTTGGCAACTTTGTATACTCAAACCAGCTCGTATTGCATACGCCGCGTCCAATACTCTCACTGTTAAAACTGATTTTGTGTACAACGTCAACTTGCTCTTTCTTTCCTTACAGTACCTGCACCTGTCATAATGTGCTACGTCATCTGACCTCGTATTCCTTCATCTATTAGTCGTTTCTACCACTCAACTTGAGGTTTTGATCTTATATGCAACCCGCTGTGCAGTACTGTCTTGCTGGCTGCCTATACGAACGGCGTTTGCATCCTTCTTGCGTGTAGAGATGAATCTTCGTGCACTGAGCTGAATCTGCGTCTCTTTCGCAAACGGGTAACGTATGAACTCAAAGCAAAAACACGTATTTTCCATTTTCGTGTTTTCTTTCTTCCTGCTCCTTGCCACCCTCTTCACTCATTTCTGTAGCACATTATGACAATGTTGTAAACGTGATTGGTCCATTTCCGGATGTTCTGCTTTCTTCATATGGGTAAGTTCTACCTCAATGGCTTGCGTCAACTATGGGTAGTATATCGTACATTTAACCTTTTCCGATATCTCTTCTCGTTCTCACTATATTGCATAAAATCTCATTTTGACCCCATTTTTATGTCCCTATTTGACCCTTTCAATACGCTTGTTGGCCGATATAAAAAAATACGTGTCGCTTCTTTTTTGATGATCTGTATGTCTGTGCAATCTTATCAAAATCGGCGTGTTACACCGAGGTACCCTGCCTTGTGAGTGTAAAGGAGAAAATAAGAATTTCGGGAAATTTATTGTTCAAATGCCCTCCGCCCTCTACTCTAAATGTATTACTTATGGTATGTGGCCATAGGGTAGCTAAAAGTTATGCCATTCAACTTACATAAGGACCACTATAGTTGCATGCCTCCCAGGCTTGATAAACTAAAATAAACATTGATTATGGACTAACACTCTTTTAGCATGAAACGATTCAGTTGTAGGAATTAAGAATTTTTGAGAGCTTCAAACGGCGTCTTTTCAAATTTTCAATTTAGTCATTCAGGTTAACGAACTCATCCAAGATCATTGTACAAATCAGTTTGTGTACCAAGTTGGTTTCTTTCCATTGAAATCAAGGCAGTTAGCTTGTTCACAAGAAAAAAATCATATTTGATATATGGGGGCGTGAGTGCACAAGGAATTCAAATCCCACATTTTTATTTTTTTCATACAAGTGTCATGAAAAAGCATTGAAATATGTCCCTTTTTAATACGAAGATAGTGCAAACTCTCTGCCGGTGGTTAACCCAGCCGGTGATGTAGGGGAAAAGCGGCCGCCTGCTACGCGGCACTGAGTAGGTTGAGTGTGGGTTCAAATCCCGCTTATGCCGATCATCCTGGCTGAGGTTTTTCTCAGTTTCACCAGGCGAATGCCGGGATGGTACCTTCTCTAAAACGGTCAGGACCACGACCACTTCCTTTTCAAATCTAGCTTTCCCTAAAGGGCTGATGTGACCTCGAAATTGGAGGCCCGACCCCTTCCTAGTGTCCTTCTCGTTCACAAATAAATAAGAAGTAAATAAATTGAATCCCTTGTACACTGAAGGCCCCATGTTAACATTTATCAAACATCTGATTTTCAACTCTTTAGGATAAATCGAGACTAACTGACAGTGCGTAGTCTTAGCGGGGTAAGCGCAGAAAACGAAAAAGTCAAAGAAAACAGGGCTTTGCTCCCTTGTCCCCGTATAACAATGCACAGTATGGACACCGTTCCAAATGGGTCTTATAGGAGCCATCATGGCAACATTTTTGTATAAGACAATTGGTGTGTGTCGTCTGCATGGTTGTCTGGGGACAAAAAAGGGCAAACATGTTTTTCAATAAATAAATAAATAAATAAATAAATAAATAAATAATGGAAAACTTGCATTTTTCAATTCCCATATCCTCGTCCTAAGAAGGCGCTTAGCGCAACGAGCCTAAACTTGAAATGCTTTGAAAGTTTGTTCTTTTTTGCGTATCCTGCTTCTTGTTTCAACTCCCTAGGACAGTGATGATTTCAGGGGGGATTCTGGGGGGAAATTCTCCCAAGAGCTACGAAATTCACCCTCGGGTGCTTGAGATCTTCGCAGAAATTTCTGTGGAGCACGCAATTTTTAGTCGCTTTCCCCCCTGTGCGAGGAAATGATCTGAAATTAACACTGCTATAGGATAATTGGAGATTGGCTTACAGTGCTTAGTCTTAGCGAACTAAGCACGAGAAACCAGAAATATCACAAAAAACAGGGCTTTTGCTCCGCTGTTCCCCCGTGAAAATGCACGGTTTACACACAATACAGGTTGGATCTAACAGGACTATTTAGAGAACGTCTTATAGAGCATTTGGTGTGCAGTGTTGTCTGCGGACAAGGAGGCAAAACCGTGTTTTTCATTTAAAAATGGAGTGTCTTAAATTTCCCTCGCCCCCTCAGGAGACGCTTCTTCAATGAGACCGTATCCTGCCTCTTTCTCCCATTCTCTAGGCTCTAGGCCAATTAGGACTGACAGGCATTTGAATAAGTCCATTACTTGGTTGCCTAGTAATTAGCCATCATATTGGCTGCCATATTGGATTTAGACAAATGTTCTCTCATGTTACCATGTAAAATATGTCTTGTGATGAAAGCTACCAGAAAAATAGATTTCGTTTACTCCTAAGGAAGTACGCTACATCCTAGAGTAATGCGTGCATATACGCATTTGAAACTTTGTACAGTTAATCGTTAGACAACAGTGTTGCCAGGTTGTAAGGTTTCTAAGTGGCAATAAACAATGCCATATTTAAATTCATCGGCCTCAGAAACCTATAGTTTTGACACCAAAATTATCTTTCTAAGCAGAGATGGAGTGAGTCAGTGGGTCGGTGGGTCAAGTTTTCTGGGTGGGTCAGTGATCGTGGGTCAACAGCATGTGACCCACTGTGACCCACCACCCACCGTGACCCGCTGTGACCCACCACCCACCGTGACCCACTGCGACCCACCACCCACCATGACCAACTGCGACCCACCAAGTCAGTATGATCTACCGACCCTCTCTGTTCACTGCATTGTAGACACAAGACATTCACTTCCCTTCCTTTTCTACTTGTTTCTGTCTACTTACCTGAGGTGAGTATATCTAACCAAGTGAAAAAAGAATGCACTTTTGGATATTGATATTTTTAATAGTAATAATAGCAATAGGACTTACACTACTACTTGGTTTCGAAACCTGTGAGTTTTTAGAGCTAACTACTGGAAAAATACATTTTTGAATCACGGTAATATATATATTATTATATAAAAAATGAATGTAACTATGTGTGCCTGATCATCACGGTCAAATTGCAAAGTCAAATGAAATTACTTCTGGTATATAGTTAGGCCTTAATCCAAATTGGGATGTTATATTGCTTTTATTATAATGCATAATATCCTAAGGAGGTAGTGAGGATCCGAATTTTTGCGAAAAAAAAAAAATGAGTATCTCGCAAGCCGTTAAACTTACGGAGATGAAATTCAGTGTATTAACTCTTTATTGAAAATAAACAGTGTGTGTCCTAGCGTTTTTTTAAATTCTCCTTTATGGGGGGGGGGGGCTTTCTATATATGGAAAATTGGTAGTGAGTTAGTTTGTAAAAATGATCGAAAACGATTAGAAACAAAACGAAAAAAAATTAGAAACAAAAAATACTGTGCTTGGCTTCATATATCCATTGCTTTCTGTTATAATAATTGCTGAAGCTAATGTTTATTATATGGAGCGCTTACAGCACAGGGCAATGAACCCATAAAGTTGTGAGAAAAATAGGCATAAAATTTGTACTGTAAGCTTAATTACACGGAAATTTGAAGTTTGGATTGTACGCATAATTGTATGCAAAATTTTACACTTTTTCTCCCTTTACGTTGGTCTACTTACTTTGATTTGGAAGTTTCAAATTTCATCCTTTTTTCCACTGAAAAGTATTGATACTTCAACAAGGTAATAATTATGCTGTGATAATTTAATTGAAATTCATCGTAATTTGGCACATGGCAAACAGCAGTGTGGTAATTGAAGTTGAAGAAGGAGGGAAATTCCCATTCAACTCTGGACACTTTCCAGAAACCTTGTTCCCTTTCGCTTTCTAGACGGGGGAGGGAACTTGTTAATGGTATCAAACCTTCATGTGTAATTACAAAAATTAAATTTATAAACAAATAAGAAATCATAAGTTTATCAAGCTTTAATTGATAATTTATTCACAAGATTCCCTATCAAAGGCGTGGTAGATGAAGTTTCTGTTCTACATGGGTCGACATTGCCAACTGATATGGTCGATATGGAAAAGATGTTGTATGGTGATAGAGAGATGATACTTCTTGCTGAGTATTTCAAACCTGACCAGGAAAAATCGTCTAATAAGTAGATTGTCGATGAGAAGTTGCAGAAATCGGGTAGAAATATTATCAATTTCCACGACAGAGTGCGAACGGGGATTTCCCCTTATGAATTTACAGATGACTAATATTAGAAATACACTAAGTGCTCAAACATTGTCTAACTTGTTGCTCATTAATGTTAATGGCCCACCGCTAGACAAGCTCAAAGTAGACGAGCTAGTCATTTCTTGGCTGAGGGATGGACATCATTCCACTGCGGATGATTTACCGCCAAAAAGTTACCAACAGGAAAGAAATCCGATTTCAGATTTGTTTTAAGGTGGAAAATTGCGAGTTACGGAAAATGTATACTTGTGTTACTAATGGCTTATTGTGTTATTCAACTTTGTACCTATTTTTTAGTAAGTCTCTTCTTTGCTTTAGGTAAACTACTTTGAATAAATATTCATAATAATTGCAATTATGCATATCTGTAACTTAAATTTAACGTGGTGTTTTAGTGATTACACAAATTACGAGAATACTTTGTGGAGATGCTCTCACAGATGGTACCTGAGCACCTTTATACCCTATGAACAACTGATTTTTCAAGTCTTTTGTGAGAAAAATACTGTGAACTGAGAAACCATAACCTTTTCCATATTGTACAGGGGTATTTTCCTGCGAATAGAAGTTTCTTGTGGAATGCGTTCAGAAATTAACACTTGAAAGAATACTCTTTTGGTACAAGTATATTTTAGGCACACACTAATTTCCCCCCACCTCGAACTGTTTCAATTTCCTCACTGACAAACACTTTACCAGTTTATATCGTAAAGGTCAGATCCACTGTTATTGTAACAGAGTGGTGCTTGAGCGATTGACTAGAAATTCAAACTCCGATTAGTGACAATTTCACAGTCTTGTTTTATTACAAGTGTAAACTCTTTAGTCAGTTCAGAAGAGGCCGTGAATCGTGTTCAGAGTTGATGACGATAGATTTTGGTGAGTCAGAGTAGGTCAAAGTGGATGAGAGTGGTTCATGGTGGGTGGTTGGTCAGAGTGGGTCACCGTGGGTGGTGGGTCAAAGTGGGTCAGCGTGGGTAGTGGGTCAGAGTGGGTCAGCGTGGGTGGTGGGTCATGGTGGGTCGTGGGTCAGAGTGAGTCATGGTGGGTGGTGGGTCAGTGGGTCGTGGGTCAAGTTTTCATTGACCCACGCCAACTCTGTTTCTCAGTGCCTTGGTTCAGGATCTCTCTTTATATATATATATATATATATATATATAAAGAGAGAGAGAGAGAGACCTCAAATTTGAAATATATTCCGAAGACATTATTTTAAAAAGAACTTAGGGGACATTTTTTTACGGACACCTATATATGGGGGCCAGGACTTTACATTGTCGGAATCCTGTGGGGGCACCCCTCTGTCCCCTTCCCTTCGCCACTACTGTATGCTATAATATTTGTCCGGAAGGGAAAAAATTCCCAAAATAACAGCATTTTCTGATATATACTGTTCTTTCCGCGCACTCTAGAATGCATCTTGATGAACTTCCAGAGGTAACGGGGAAAAGAGGATACTTCACACCACATCGTCCAGTCTCTTAGTATGGAACCATTGAGGGAGACAAACTCTATAAAGCTAACAGTATTTGGCAGCTAAGAGGTAATCTCAAACTGGTCGAGAACCTGTTTCATTCAGACATCCACCCCCTTCCCCTCCATTTCACCAACCCCCGCCCTTTCCGCGGCCAAGCTTACCCTCGTGGGGCGTGACTTACCCTCGTCAAATTTTGACATGTGGGCTTTAATACTTATATTAAAATACTATTTTTAATTGGCGTATCAGATATGGTTGTGATTAAAACTATTAGAGTCGTTTCTTCTCAAGGAATAAAACAAAAAAAGTTGATCTTTCTACCATAATTGGTTCCAAAGTTAGACATATTATAATTTGTATAAAAAGAAACTAATTTATTTATTTTTTAATAATTTATTTCTGCTAACCTAGCAGACAAATATACAATTTAAGTATTTCAACCCGTTAATAAACTTCTGTAGAATGCTGCAAAATTTTTCTTTCCCATTAGAGATACCTACTTCCTTAGAAAGTGGGGAAATTCGGTAGCCATGTTCTCCCCATAAGGTCCAATATAAAAATTTTTGTGCCGAGAAATGGTAGATCATCCCGTTAAAGAATGATCACTACCAGTGATTTTCTTTCTTTTTCAAACATTCCATTGACCTATGAAATGCTTCCAAATTGAATTAATTTATTGGGATCATTTCTCCATCAAGTACTTGTATCGCTAGAATATTTTTTTTTGAGTACGTTTTTAGTTATGATATTTTTATGTACAAAACATATTCACATATTATGTATATAGATGCGTGTTTGTCTGCGTTAGTGTATTTTTAATACGTTAATTAATAATAATTAACCTTAAATTCAGAATTTTCATTCATTTAGAAATTAAGTAATTTCTATCATTTCAAACATATGTAGCCAAACTATATTTTGGATTTTAAATACAAACATTGAACATTTTGTTCATCTCCGTCGATCAATATTAAGAAATTCTCAAATAAGAAATTCCTTCTGAATTTCCGTTACATTTCACAAAATATTTTTACCGTAAGAGAATCGAAATTGAAATGTTATTTGTGTGGTCATATAGAGAATAAAATTACAAAAATTTGCAATTATTAGTGGAAATTAATGTTGTCACCCATTTCGAACATTTTAAAAGCACATAGTTTCTTATGAATTGAAATTTCATTTCTTATCGATAGCATGAAATGTAAATAGTTGTACGTTTTTATAACTGTTCTCCAAGTGGATTTCTATACAACCAAACGTAGTTTTGCCAAGTTTAACAGAAAGTCCAAAATAAGCCTCTAGAAATCAACTCTTATTTGTAAAGGAATACATAGATAACGATCGCTTTTGACTGTTGCAATGGTCTGTCCAAGCAGCTTGATAAACAATTGAGCGTAGAAACAACAAAAGATGCTTCTCATATATGTAGATATAAAAAAGGAAAAGCTTGGTAAGCTAAGTGTAGGGGCGCCGAATTCTACTTCGCCCCGGAGGCCGAAATCTATAGCTACGGCTCTGGCTGCACTGTCCGCGTGGTCACTCCCACCCTCACTAAAGGCCTGGCATATCTTCCGCCCTGCTGCAGCGGCGTTTGACCCCAGTTTGAACTCGTACAGAACACACGCCCTTATGACACTTTGTGGAGGTCCCATGTCCACTCTGTCCGTATACAAGTTCGCGGTTTAACTAAAGTGCCACAGCCAAGTAGTATGTTGGATATATCCATACCGAAAACTAACCTTCACCTTATATCCATTCGCATTCAACTCACAGTGTGAGGGCCAATTGAATACAGACCTCCACAAAAAGCGACAGGACTTTCTTGGTTACCTGTATAGATGCAAATACCAAATGAAACTGAAGTAAAAGTTATGAGCTATATGAAATTTGTTATGAAAGGGAAAGGTGTTTATTGCAGTGACTGTAGTTTGCAAGGAAGTATTTGGTTATGTGCCTACACGCCGTTGATTCGTGTCTGTTTTCTACGAACGCACCCGACAGCTTCGCTCTGCCCCGAACAAGGATAGATAGAAATACTGCCTGTAGTGATCATTTAGACTAATTAGTTTGCTTTTAACGTACCTACTCATAGCTTTTATAACCTATGTTTGTATACATATTATAAATCTGCATAATATGCGGGTAGCACACTAGTAAAGAAATGATTTTTCTTTTTTTCTTTTTCTTTTTTCGTTTCCTTTTTCTTTTTTCTTTTTCTTTTTTTGCTTAATGTGTCTCAACTAAAAGAGACAGATTATAGGTAGATTTTCATGCAAGCGTCGTTTGTGTTCTTTGCTTGCGATGTGGCTGAATAGCCAATTGAGAAAGTTGTTTAAGTTCAGTTCCACGTGTAACACAACTTTCTGTTGGTTACACATAGAAATTGCAAGTAACGAACGCAGCGCACGCTTGCATGAAAATCCACTATATTAATGAAAGTGCTCTATCGGGAATCGAATCAGGGACCACGTGTATCAAGGGCAGATGCAATAGCCACTAGACCAGCGGGAAGGGCATACACTAAATAAAGATGCATAGCAGTCTTTTAGAATGTTTGTTTCAAATTTTACCGAAAAAACGCACACTATTTATAAGGGTTAACCTAAAGTTAACCAGCACCGACAAATAAGGCGTCAGTCAAAACTAACGGTGTTTTAGTGATATATTTAATGTAAAAAGCAGCAGTAAAATGAAAGATTGACTTCTACTGTAAATCTACAGCATTATTTTTTAAAAATACACTATTTTTAATTTAATGTATTTACTCTAAGATAATCACATATGCAATACACTAATTACACAATGCTGAACGGATCAGAATCTCATTTTGAGCACCCCAAAGTGTGCATAACCATTATCAGCACCCAATATTGTTTTAAAAATGGACCTATATAAAACTTTTTGTCATTCAGAAATATCTTAGATACGGAAGGCTACAATTATTTAACATAAAGAAAATACCCTCTGCACTTGGTATCCACTTAGCCGGATTACTACTACTAGCCGGATTACTACTACCCCCCCCCCCCCGTTTTCAGAGTGACGAAAATAATTTAAGCTATTATTTATATATTTTTGAAAGTTTATAGTAAACTCATGATATATCTATCATAGTCTAAGTTCTGGCAGGCCCTGTGACCGTCTGCCCGACCACAAAACTATGTTTTTGGACGACCAGTGTATTTCCTTTTAACTTTTATTCATGCAACGAAATTATTATTTTACTCATAGAAACGAACAGCTATTTTTCCTTTTGGTGAGAACTTCAATTCTTTCTGTTGTATGCAGGTGTTCTTCAGTCGTTATCGTTTCTCACGATAGAACAAAGAACTTGTTGTCTTTCAATGCAACGCTTATCGTCTGGCCAGAGTGTTTCGTCGCAGCAAACTTACTTTTTTTCTTTCCTTAAAATAGTTTCCAACTTATAGTCTTCGTCAGCATGACTGTTCCGCATATACTTTTTTTATAATAACATTCATTAAGATTGGGAATATTTTTGGATACGAAGTTGATATTGTGTGGGAATGATATTGTGTTTGTCGTGTTCTCTCGCACTCATATTATGTCATCCTTCCTGCCGTGAGAACAAGCGTTCTTATCCTGCAGGAGTCGTAGGTGGAATGACTCATACACACAATTACCATCGTTCGCTTCTTTCCACTGAACCGTTTTACTTATAACAGTAGTACATAAAAATCTATAACCATGGGAAGAATTTATTAGTTAAGACTGCTACACTTTTTTCAACTATTATTTCCAAGCTTCTTTCCCACGGGATCAAATCAAATGTTGCCAGTGTTCTCTATTATAACATCGACCCATTGGCATTGTGTATGAATGCAGAAAACCTTACCATTTCTTTATTATTTTACATAATGCATTGTCAACCCTAAGTAAGCGGCCGGGTTGTTCCCGAGCGTGAGTAGAAGCAGAGAGTTAGCAATAAGAGTTCGTAGTAAGCGGAGGGTTAGCAAAAAGTTCGTCGTAGAGAGAGGCAGTGCAAGACAACGTATGAAGTGATAGTATTAAAAACTTTGTGGTGCGACATTAATCTATAGGATGTGAAGCAAAAGGGTCAACAAATACCCTCTGGATATGTAGCGTCCTTTAGGAGTCAAGATACTTCATTCATCAGTATTTCCCCTTTCCCCTTATCATTATCACGCAGTGAAAGTCTTGACTCAGTGCGAAGAGTCAATTTATAGTGCAAGCGATCTTTAAACAAGAGCTATGTTTCCAGTGTTCGTGAATAGTGTGCGCATATCTACATTTACCATGCAGTGTTAAGAATTTATTCTTCATTTCGTTTATTCGATCGCCTCAGTGCGATTCCTTCTGTTGGAGCATTTAGCTCTATAAAGTGAGAATTTTGTGTGTTGTTATATATATATATAATTCCGTTCCGTACCCACACATATTCATACTCAATAAATAGGAATTTATCTAAGTAAATATCGTCTTCATTCATGTGTGTGTGAATTCCTGCGAGCAGACGGCTTGCCAGTTGCGTGTATGTATGCGTGTGCATACGCAAAAGTAAGTATAATACAACCTGAGTCTCAAAAGCACCAGCGTGGCTCATGTCAAATCACTGGTCATATTTCAATATTATGCATCTGCGCCCAAGCAGAGTATGAGCCTGGAGCAGAATTGTTATCAGCTGTTTTCTTAGGGAGTTCTTCGGGAGCCAGCACCCAAGGAGAGCGGTAGGTAGCAGACCCCAACCAGTTTTTACCTTCTAGATCCACCACTGACTGTATCATGTTAATATATGAGATTAGTGTCAGCGTCTACCGAATTTAACTGCCATCTGTCAAGAATTTATGTAATAGCTTGATAAATTCACGAATCAATGCTGCCAATAGAATGCAATCTTTAAGTTTCACGCCCCACTTTTATGCCCGCTAGGTTGAAGGAGACGGTGATGAGAAATGAACTAAATGGTGGAATGAACAAAACTTGGAGGAAACGGGAGAACCCTTAGAAACTCACGCACACGGTGTTTGTCCACCACAATGTTCACTTGCCGCGAGCTGGGATCAAACCAAAGACCACACGCACCAGAGGTAAACGGTCTACCACTGAGCCACTGCGGGCCCCAATGCTGCTGATAGTTCAAAGTTTACCTATGATTGCCATATCATAAATTTTAGTGTACTCTGACGACTACAGAAGAGCTAGGAAGTATATCATTATGTAGCATTCTCGTTTTATTAGGGTACATGTAAAACAGTATTTTGTAATACGTGGGCACTATTTTTAGAACACCCGATATGTATGATGTTCAGTCATTTGTGAATCGCATTGCATTGTGTATATATAAAAAGGAACAAAATTTAATTACAGTTCTATTCAAAGGTGAATTATCAGACGAATGCGCTTTATGTAACTCGATAATTTACCTTGTTTACCAATGTCCTCTCTGTGAACACAGAGAAATGCCAGATTAGCCCGCATCTGTGACAACAAAAGGGCCTTGAATACTTCTCTAACGTTCGCCTAGCAACCACCTAGGGAACAATTAGATTTACAATGCCTTTAGCAGTTGGAACGGTAGATTTTAAAGAAAACGCAGCTATTAAATTTTCCTTTCACATTCACAGATATTGGTCCCTAATTATTATTAGGTTTGTGATTAATGTAGTAGGTGAGCCACAAAGAGAGAAATTGTATCTACAAATCGTGTTTGAAACAGCCACACTGCATTTCTGAAATGGTTTAGTCTTCGTGGTGGTTTTTTTTTTTTTTTTTTTTTTTTTTTTTTTGTCAAATTTTTCAAAATCACTGAATTCGGGGACAAGATATTCTCGTTTCTTCTTCTTCTGTGTAAGCAATCTCTTGATTAGATTAACGCAGGTATCCATTCGTTCCGACCTTGAGTTAGATGTTTCATTTTCTTTTGTTGTTTTTCCCTTGCGGCAGTTTTTCATTCGTTTCTATCATGAGTTACACTTTTCATTTCCTTTGGTAAAGCTGTCAATTGTTTCCTATCCTGAACTGGACTTTCCACTTTCTTGTAGTGTTTCCTCTTACATCTGTATTATTTGTACGAGTATTAAGATTTTTGCATTCCTCTGGGTATCTTTACTTCTACAATGTCTGCCATAACTAATAGGAGTACTAGAGGGTTTGAAATGAAATCTGTGAGTTTTATGTCCCACGATTATGCCGGTTAGGCTAAAGGAGACGGTGATGATGAGTAATGAATGAAAATGGTGGAATGAAGAAAGTGGGAGGAAACGGGAGAACTCCGAGAAAACCCACGCACACGGTGTTTGTCCACCACAAAGTTCACTTGGCGGGGGCTGGGATCGAACCCGGGACCAGAGGTGAACGCTCTACCACTGAGCCACCGCGGCCCTAGAGGGTTTGAGGGTTTGCCTATGATGCAGAAGGTCCAAATAGAAAGCATCGTACGCACTATAGCTCAGATTTTGTTTCAACAGATGATATTATTACCTATATAGGCTCGTTGTGAGAAAGACGCTAAACGCAAATAAATCGAACTAACTGCACTACAATTTAGCTACTCTAAAACTCAGCGAGACGTTTAATTTTGATCACCACCGTCAGTTCACTTAAACACACTCCTCCATTCTACCCAAGGATGTTATAAAATAGAGGATCTGCCTATACAACAAAATCGTGTAGCCATACGTCCCTGTTTCGCCACTCCCACTCTGCGCGTTCCGCCCAATACCATCGGAGTGTTTTGAGTCAATATATATGGCGGAAACGAGAGTAGCCAATCAGACGTACAGATACTCGGTTGTTTTTGTCTTCATTACATATGGACAGATCCTCTATTTTATAATACCCTTGGTTCTATCCCTCGTGACATACTACAGACACTCACCTAACATACTACTAACAATGGCAAGAATGTTGTACATGAAGTCTTAGTGTTTCCATCTCTGACATTTTACGTGTTCTAAACTCCATGTGTCTGCATTATTTTTGATAAATTATATGTACCTACCAGATTAGCAATAGCTGCCATTTTGAATATTTCGTGTAAGCTTGTTGATATAATATTATCAGAGAGAATTAAACAAAGAATTGTAGTAATATTTTCCATAAGTAGAAGCTTTGCTTTGTATATACTTAAACACAAACAAACTATTTGCTGAGCAAAACAATATATTCACATAAAAAACTACATACGTTTTACAGTTTCGCCAACTAACACGTATGTAGTTTTTTTATGTGAATATATTGTTTTGCTCAGCAAATAGTTTGTTTGTGTTAATGAATTGTAGGTATGAAGAAAATGTGCTACTGATATGGTCACTTGTCTGTTGGCTTTATCAAGATATATGAGGAAAGAAAAATAAGGGGGGAATATTTAGACAGACACACAAAAAAAGAGCCACAAGTTAACGCCTGAGATTTTGTGCTTTACTTCCTATGCAACACAATGATTATGAAGGAAAGATCAAACTGCTAACGCGGGCTCCAAATCAATACTGGGGCTTGTGAAATGTAAAATGAAATCTTTGAGTGTTACGTCCCACGATTATAACCGGCTAGGCTAAAGGAGACGGTGATGATGAGAAATGAATGAAATGGTGGAATGAAGGAAGTGGGAGGAAACGAGAGAACCGCGAGGAAACCCACGCATACGGTGTTTGTCCACTACAAAGTTCACATGACGCGATCTGGGATCGAACCAGGGACCTCATGCACAAGAGGTAAACGCTCTACCACTGAGCCACCGCCGCCCCATACTGGGGCTTGTGTGTGGTACAGTTTGCGGGTATACAATCATACAAGATTAACTTGCACGGTATAGGACATTCCTGATCATATTTCTCCGCCTTCAAGAGCGCTAGATTAAAAGAGCAAGCCACTGATCCTGATACACAAAGTAACTTTTTTTCTCAAAGTAGATAATATTATACGTGGAGCGTTCAATATATAAGTTTCCCTAAACTGTAAAATATTTATTTCTAAGATACATTTTCAAACTATACATACATGTAGCTGAGTCCTTCCTCACCTTTCCATACGATCTCTATCAAGACTCAGGTATTTGTCTAAACGTTTCACCAATTTGTCCAAACCTTTTTGAAAAAAAAAATCAGGGAAATCAGTGCTCTGGCTATTTAGCATTCCCCTCACAGATCAGACCGCTTATGTCGAATTGTATTTTCCGAAAGAAGAGTTCGGGCTCGACATAAGTGACCTGGTCTTCTGTTAACTGGTGTTATTCTTCCTGACGATAACGCCCTCCTTCACTCTCCATACAGTCTTGATTTAACGCCAAATTACTGCCATCCTTTTCCGGTGTTAAAATCTGCACGCAAGGTAAACGATTCGAAACAAACGAAGAAGTGAATCAGTGTGTGAAGAGATAGTTAAATAGACAGAACCCTGACGTTTTTTGCAAAGTGTTTAAACATGGCTATAACTTCTAGTGGCAACTGCTTTCCCCAAGGAAGCTTCCCGCCGTTCGAGGGGGTCCTACTTTAATACAAAATTTCCTTACTCCATATACGATACGAACATGAAATTACGTATAAATGAAGCATCAGACAAGTTCACTACATTAGATAAACAAAACAAAAGGTAAATAAAACAAAAATGAGTCGTGGGCCCATTTCAGCAAAAAATGCCTACTATTAGTGGCCCTAGAAATAACTGTCTCCTTAATTAATTTGTCATGTATGGAACGGGCCCAGGGGCGTAACTAACGGCCCCTTAGACCTTCCCATGAGGGAGGGCCCACAGGCTCCGGGGGTCCAAAAAGAGTAAGAGAAAGATAGAAAGAATGGGCCCAAGAACTAGAAAAACAACTTTTTCTAGGAGACCCAATATTAATGTTTGCCCCCCCCCCCGCCAGAAAAAGCTAAGTTACGGCGCTGAGTTTAGACAAATTGGTACTTCAACGGTGAAACAAATGTCTGAATCTCAATGGGAATTATGTGGAGAGGTGAGGAAGAACTCATATGCACATTTATGTATAGTTTATAAAAGTATTTTAGAAAGTATCTTTTTTAAACTTAGGAAGCATATATTGAATGACCTACGCAATATGTACGGTACATGAACAAATGTAATTTCATGGCAAAAGTACAACTAAAAACTCTAATTTCATTACGTTGTAACATTTTAAGAATTAGCTTCACATGAACTTTTTTCATCTTTTCTTTTTTTTTTCTTGCAATCATGAAAATGGATAAGGAAGAACTTTATTATACCCAGAGAAGAGAAGGAAGAATGTAGAATGAAGTCAAAAGACCAGAAAGCATACATACATACACAAAATAGAAAAAGGCCAGACCAGAAAAAAGTTCTCAAAGAGACGCAGCACAAGACAGGGATAGAGTGAAAAGGGAGAAAATAGACCTTTCTAGAGATTAAAGTCACAGGAGACAGAAATAAAATGTTATACAAGTAAAATAAAATAAAAATGGGGACACTTTTACTGGAATAACAACTATTTTCCCCCTCTCTTGATTCTTCCCATCTTCTTTCTTTCGTTGTATATTAACATGAAATGAAATTGTCTACTTTTGACATTTGCCATGTTATTAATTCATGGGTGAGCATACCAAGTAATTAAGATTTTTTATGGTATTCACATTTTCTTTGTAATAGAGCACAGTGTTTGGAGTTCCAGGATCTATGTTTCACAACACTCAAGTATGAAGAAGGAACACGCAGGTAGCACCCGAAGTTGGTGTTGAAACAAAGACTCTGTTCTATGGATGGAAAAGTATTTGAGATCTCTAAGGACAGGGGAAGATGAGAGATGCTTCTTAAAATTCAGAAGGTCCCTGCTTCAAGATAATATGGGTTAACATTACTATAGCAATCTTCATCAACGTATGTTTTCCATATCTTCGGAGCAATTTGAGATATCAAATTGCTGTAAATAGTAGTATGGTCTTCATGTCTATTAAAAACCATCTACATGATCGAATTTAACCCCTTGAATCCCAGCCCTGTAGATAGAGTGCAGAACCTCACAATGATGCTAATCGGAGAGCATTAGGCAACAAATACTGCAAACAAATCATCAATCACATTGGTCTCTAATACCATAATTATTTTGAAATTACTGCAATTAACATTTGAATCTCCTATAGTCTAAGTGGTTAAAGCATGTCCGCGTCGTCCTGGGTTCGAATCCCAGCCGGAGCACTCGGAACTTTTTTGCATCCGTAATAACTAATATTATTCAACTCCTCAGCGCAGCAGATATATATATATATATATATATATATATATATATATATATATATATATATATATATATATATATATATATATATATATATATATATATATATATAATCAGTATTGAAAAATAAATAGGCACAAGGTAAAGTGTGTAATTACAATCTATATTGAATATTTATGTGAGGTTAACATGAACTACTTGTGATATTTTTCTAAATGTTCGAGGCTGTAAATACTAGGTTCATTTTCACATCTATCACACATCGTTCTAGTATTCTTCCAGCGACCTTGTTTTGTGCAACCTCTGCATGGTTTCTGTTCCCTTTTTCAGTCTAGTAGTTAGAATTGGGAAAGACGGAGGGAACCGGGTATCTTTGCTGAACCGGGTGGCCCATTAGTCACAAGATAGTATATATGCTATAGTTTACTCCCTACTGTACGTTTGTTCCTTCTGCAATCTTGTTATTGTTGTACATTTATTCATTTCTCTGTACGGACCCCATAATTTCTCAACTTTAGAGCCTCATATCTCCCTTATTTGGCAACACTGATAACCCCACTTGATTTTCTTTCACGTTTTTAACAATTGTTTTAATGCCATAAAATGGCGTACGTTCTATTTGAAAAACTATAAGTTTGTGTTCGGATGGCAACACTGCTTGTGTGACACTATTGTCGTGTTCTTGGTCAAGTGTCCTCCTCCCGTAGGTATCAGGTTACCTGCACACATTTTTCGTTCTTTGCCTTTTTCCGACGATTTTGAGGTATAACTCGGAACACCTTCACCCAGTCTCTGCTTGGAAAATGTATTATACGTAGCGGGTAAACAAGGCATTTTCGCACCGAGTGACTATCAGCTCATAAATATCTAGCTGTCACGGTTCGCATATACGTCCCTTGTGAGATAAGCTGTCATTAGCTAACGTGAAAATAGACTGAAATTGCGATAAACACTAATTGATCAACGAGGCGAACGATTGAAATTAAGGCAAATAATAATTGATTTTTCTTACCGTTGTTGATTCTCTTAATATTTATTAGTAAAACATGATGAACATCATAAGCAGATCCTTAATTATGTCACTGTATGCGGTCTGGTCCAGGAAGTTCTTTATTGTTATCAGGAGTCAAACTCAGGATCAAGAATACCAAAGCTGCAGCATGCTAATCTTTGCATGAGAAATTTAATTATTGGATTATGAACAAGGTAAGAAAGATACATGTTTACCAAAGCAAACGAAAGTTTTTTAACTTTCCAAAAGTTTTGTTGTTTTATTTTGTATTACACCATGTATAACAACAAAAACTAAAATAAAAAATGGATGGCCCCTGTGGGCTATGCTGTGTGGCTTGAGAAGTCAGAAAGTTCAATATTCGACTCTCCCACTGGGACAAAGCAGTTTGTGACTAGTTTTATAACTACAGCAGGGGCTTATCAAACTTATTGGGAAAGTCGATGCCAAAGTTAGTATTATGTGCTGATGTTACATAACAAAACGAGAAGGGATACCAATTTAGTGGTTGGGATATTTCCAGCTATTTGTTTGCCTCTGATTGGAAATCTGCTCCTTCTTGCACACATTTTGATTGGTTTTCACTGTCCTCAGGCAAAACAATCACAATCACATTTTTTATTCTAAATCTCGATTGTGTGTCCGTAAAATTGACATGGAAAAAATGGACAGTCTTCCTCAGAAAATATTGACCACTCATTTAGGTTTAACAAGCAATATTCTCGCATCCGTATGGAAGAAATTCCAATACTTTAGCTCTGTGTACAGTTTTTAATTGGCCAAAGAAAATGAACATCTGCTTCATTTAATTGTAACTGTAGGTAAAAAAAAAATCAAGGTTTTTCAAAGTGATGTGGGTGGCTCAGTGGCGTATTTAGGGGGCTTCCGGGCTTAAGCCCCCTCCGAAATCTAACTTATTATTTATTTATTTATTTATTTATTTATTTATTTATTTATTTATTTATTTATTTATTTATGCCTTCAGCAGAGTAAATAACTCCAATTAAAGAAGGCTTACAAATACTGCTTACACAAATTAGATATATATCAATAAGCAATACAGTAAAATAATATACATACAAAACTAAATAATATAATTAAATGTACATAATACAATTAAATAACACACTATTAATTACATGCATAGTACAAAAATAAAACACAATAAAACAAAAAAAAATGAAACCAGTCAAAAGAAGAAATCTAAATAAATCCTACTTACATACAAAAATCTAAATTCCAGTATAAAAATAATGTTCATCTAGAAAAACTCATATTTTATTAATACCATATTAATAATGACGAATGTATAATATTGTTAAAATTCAAATTTGACAAGGATACTTATATAATATTCATACTTGAATTTTTAATTACAGATTTTATGATTTTTATAAATGTTGTCAATGGAACTCCTAAATCCAAAACTAGATTTTTTGCTGACAGGTCATTATATAATTTACACAAAGGTACTAAAGGAGAGTTCTTGAACTTTGCAGTTCTAGGAATATCATATTTAAATAAATTTCTGTTCCTGTTTCTAATTCCAACAGCATTAAATGAAATGTTTTCCAAAAATTCTGAAATATCTTGCTGAATTTTTATATTTTCAGGCAAAGCCCCCCCTGAAAGTTAGCAAAGCCCCCTCCGAAACAAAATCATAAATACGCCACTAGGGTGGCTATTTTTTTTAACAATAATGTATTCCCTTCTTTATACATCTAGTCCATAATTTCCTTCTTATATAACGTTCTCCAAATTTTAATAATGTGTACTTGATTTTTCCGTCATTAATTAACGCAAATCACGATTTTTCCATCCCCCATTTAATTTGATTTTTTTTATCTGATTTGAGTTTAGTGTCCCTTTCAGCAGCGAGTCTGTATGAGACTTGGACCTATAGCTTAACGTGGGATCCAAACTATATGAGCTCCCGCCGGGAATCGAACCCGAGTCACCCACGCCAAAGGCGCGTAGGTTAACCGCTTAAAGGGAAGCACGGTAGCTCAGTGGTAGAGCGCTTACCTCTGATACGTTTGGTCCCTGGTTCGACTCCCGGCCAAGCAAGTTTGTGCTAGACAACATAATGTCCGTGGGTTTTCTCTGGGCACTCCCATTTTCTCATTCCACTAAATCTTCCATCATCATTCAATTGCTTTATTATCGTCTCCCTTAGCCTAACGGGCATAATCGTGGGACGTTAAACTGAAAAAATAGCCACTCCCATTACTTTTACTATTTTGTTCGCAAAAAATTGCCACTAATAATACGCTTATAACACTTCAAAATATATAAATACGTTTCAAGATAAATTTGCATTTGTTACTTACTGGCCGGCAATTATGTATATCCTCCACTGTGCCAAAAATATTTCTGTAGCAAAGCTGCTAAGTTATCCAACGAGTCTTCGATTAGCATATTAAAAGGAAAGTAGTGTCAAGTGTACAATACGTGAAAGAGTTTGGTTTGTGTGGTGTGATATTTTCTCAATTAATACTAGGACCTGATGTGAAAGTAGATTTCAATCACTTCCAGGTTTTAGTAGAGACTTTAGACAAAGGCGCCGATTTCTCTGTAACTTTGGGGAAGGCCCATATGAAGATCTTCAGAAAAATATGAGGATTTTAAGACAAATTGCATTCAAATTATGCCAAATATTGTATATTCATAAATACAATGCGGGGGCCCACATGAGCTTTAGGGGGGACCGGGTTCCCTCGGCACCCAGGATCGGCGCCCTTGACTTTAGAGCTTGTAGTGTTAGAATGTCTCCGACTTCTATTATTCAGCTGAAGAATGGTTACACATGAATGATTATATGAAACCCAAATCTCTTCAGAATAATAGAACAAACGAAGCACCGAATAACAGGTATTATATTTAAACAGCTTTAAAATGCACCAAAAAACTGAAAGAGAATTGTAAAGAAGGACATAAATCTCAACAATTATCCGGTTTAACGTTACAATTCAAAATATCTATGTTTTATTGCTTTTTTAAATGTGACGAAACTAGCTAAACATTAACACAAAACTGGATTAATAGTTAGTTTTACTATAGAAACCATAACGACTCGTGAAGCCTGGATTCTACACTAATCATGGAACTGCTCACTCTCACGTGGTACGAAGAATTCGGTACGAATCGTGGAGCTGACTTCCGAGCAAGGGTGAGGTTAAATTTACATTGAATTTGCACTACCCGATTGTGACGTAATGTCGTGTGGTATTATCATAGCGGCTTGTCGGCTCTGAAGGGAAGGGCATTCTTCTGTGAATTGTGATAAAAGTGAAATTAAACGCACCCTGTGGAGCTTCTAACCCCCTTCGCTCGCTGACGCTCACTCAGCTATCTTTCATAACATAAATAAATCACTTTTTTCATCAATAAAGTTGTGTGTCCAAAGTGGACTAATACCACGTGACTACGTCACAATCGGGTGATGCAATTTCAATGTAAATTTAACCTT
Organism: Thermobia domestica; assembly: GCF_964235325.1. Lineage (NCBI taxonomy): Eukaryota > Metazoa > Arthropoda > Insecta > Zygentoma > Lepismatidae > Thermobia > Thermobia domestica. The sequence goes on from NC_137468.1 coordinate 15,466,883, forward strand.
ATCCTTCAGATCGCACACTTAAGAAGAAGTGAAAAAACAGAAGTGCACGAGCAACGTGCCAAACATGGCAAAGGGGCGACAAAATTAAACACATAAAGAGCAATAACACAAACACTAACAATTATTCGAATTAAAATGTAAGAATAATAATACCAAAAACGTAAAACAACGACAACAATAATAATAACAAAACGAAGCTTAGCAGCAATCCGACAATACAGTACTCTCAGGAGATATTCTCCGTATAACGCGAGAGACAACACTGGCAAAGTTTCATTGGTAGGAATTGCCGACCTGGACATACCCTTGCGTTATATTGGATGGTGAAATTGGTAAATCTAAATCAAGCTTCACGATTCCTCGCGGTCACTATAACAAGACCCAAGTGGTATATCTCAAGGTTAACCCTTTCAAGCTTAATGTCGGCCCTTCCCTTACAAATTTCTGACTTCAATATTGCAACAAACTCGAATAAGTCGGTAATACCTTACTCAAACCAGTAATTATATTACAATGTGGAGAAAATAACAATAATGAATATCTACATTATTATATTTCACACTTACACAATGTTGTCTACTAAGATTCGAAAGAAATGTGATTCCCTTCAGAGGTAAGAGGAAACTGAGTATTTAAATAGTAAAGAGATACAAATAGTTCTACTTTGCTGTTTAAAAGTATAAGGAACAAAATTTTCGAAAAGTAGAATAATACAAAAATATTTGTTATTGAGTTCAGAAGTACGACGGAATGAAGTTGTTGAATAGCGGAAGTAAACACATAGTTTTCCTTATTGCCGTTCAGAAGGATGAGACAAAAAAGCTTTTGAAAGATAGTTCAAGGGTGCGAATAGTATACCATTCAGAAGTATAGGGAATTTTTATCTTGAAAAGCGGAAGGATACAAATAGTTTCGTTTGTTGCCATTTACTTCGAAATGGCAACAAAATTTTTGAAAGTCGGAAGGATACAAATAGTTTTGTTTGTTGCCATTTCGAAGTATAAAGAAACAAAATTTATTAAAAGCGAAGGGGTACAAATATTTTTTTTATTGCCATTTCGAAGTATACGGAAACAAAGTTTTTGAAAAATAAAAAGATACAAATAGTTTTGTGTATTGCCATTTCGAAGTATATGGGGAAGTTTTTTTGAAAACCGGGAGGATACAAATAGTTTTTTTTATTGCCGTTTTGAAGTATAAAGAAACAGTTTTTTGAAAAGTGGAAGGATACAAATAGTTTTATTTATTGACATTTAGAAGTATAAGAAACTAAGTTTTTCAAAAACAAAAGAATACAAATAGTTTTGTTTATTGTCATTTAGACGTATGAAGAAACAAAGTTTCTTAAAAGCGGAAGGATACAAATAGTTTTGTTTACTGCCATTTTGAAGTATAAGGAAACAATGATTTCCTGAAAATTGGGCAGATACAAATAGTTTCTTATTGCCATTTCAAAGTATACTGAAACAAAGTTTTTGAAAAATGAAAAGATACAAATAGTTTTGTGTATTGCCATTACGAAGTATATGGGGGTAAATTTTTGAAAACCGAGAGGATACGAATAATTTTGTTTATTGCCATTTTTAAATATAAAAAACAAAGTTTTTTTTAGAAAAAGCGGAAGGATACAAATACAGGGTGTATGGAATGGAACTGACGGTTATTAAAAGTGTATAGTTTTTAATATGGTCAGAGATACAGAAGAAAAAAACATGCATTTTAAAGGAGAACTCAAAAAGTTTATTTGCTCTTACTTACAAGTCATTCTAACTCAGTGTAACTCCACTTGAGCTCCATTTGTAACTTTTACAATATCTAGCCTAAACTCAATCTCTCTCAACATATTCTGAAACATCTTGGGTGTTACTGAAGCAATCACATTCCTAATACGGTTCTTCAGTTCATCTAGTTACACACCTTTTCACCAGAATACACAAGGTCTTTCACATACCCCACAGGAAGAAGTCAAGGGGTAACATCAGAAGAGCGTGAAGGCCACCTAATAGGCCCATCACGGCCTATCCAACGGCCAGGAAATTCAGTATCAAGGTACTCCCTCACTTGTAGTCTCGGATGTGGCGGTGCACCATCCACTTTGAATTTCGCTGAAAGAATGTCAAAGAACACATTCCCTGTTATGGTTTGCTCAATGAAAAAGAAGCCTATAACTGCATTATGTGTAAAAGCACACCAAACATTCAATTTAGGACTGTCTCTAGAATGTTCTATGTACGCATGAGGATTCTCAGATCCCCATATTCTAACATTGTGTTTGTTAACACAGCCAGATAAGTTAAAAGTGGCCTCACCAGAGAAACCAACGTTCAATAGAAAATTATGATTATAATCAATCCTGTCCAGAACTTCAGTAGCAAATGCTGCTGTCTGCGGTTTATCGTTGGACTTAATTTCTTGCAAAAATTCCACCTTATACGCGCGCAAACGTAACCGTTTGTGTACCACATCGTGCACTGTTGCACTGTTGACTTTGGAATTGCCAATTACCTGCTCGCTACGCAAATTGACTTCCTCGGGCTACGGGAGAAACATTCTCTTATTGCTTCCACATTTTCTTCTGACACACGCTATTTACCACCGCTGTGTTGTTTCACTACACTTCCCGTTGATAAAAATTGATCCTTCCACGCCTGGATACTGTTACGTGATGGAGGATCCTTGTCGTAAATAAGTGGAAAGTTTCGTTGAACTTGAACAACAGTTTTTGTCTCTGCAAACCACCACATGCATTGCGCCTTTTCTAGTGTCGACGTCATTTCTGTTTATCGGCGATACTAGCGCCGTCACCGGTAATTGTTCAAGTATGAAAATTTGCTGAAAAAAATCTTTGAGTTTTCCTTCAGTATGAATGTTTTTTTTTCTTCTTTCTTCTGTATCTCTGCCCATTTTAAAACTATACACTTTTAAAAACCTTCACTCCGATCCCGGACACTTTGTAGTTTTGTTTGACATTTAGAAGCATAAGGAACTAAGTTTTTTTTTTTCAAAAACAAAAGTATACAAATAGTTTTGTTTATTGCCACTTAGAAGTATGAAGGAACAAAGTTTCTTAAAAGCGAAAGGATACAAATAGTTTTGTTTATTGCCAATTCGAAGTATAAGGAAACAATAATTTCTTGAAAAGTGGTGAGATACACATAATTTTTGACATTTCGAAGTATACGGAAACAAAGTTTTTGAAAAACGAAAAGATACAAATAATTTTGTGTATTGCCATTTCGAAGTATATGGGAAAAAAATTGAAAACCGGGAGGATGCAAATAGTTTTGTTTATTGCTGTTTTGAAGTATAAAAAACAGTTTTTTGAAAAGCGGAATGATACAAATAGTTTTATTTATTGACATTTAGAAGTATAAGAAACTAAGTTTTTCAAAAACAAAAGAATACAAATATTTTTGTTTATTGTCATTTAGAAGTATGAAGGAACAAAGTTTCTTAAAAGCGGAAGTATACAAATAGTTTTGTTTATTGCCATTTAGAAGTATAAGAAAGCATTTTTTTAAAAAGTGGAAGGATACAAATAGTTTTGTTTATTGCCATAAGGAAACAAAGTTTTTTGAAAAGCAGGCGAATAAAAATGGTTTTGTTTATTGTCATTTATAAGTGAAACAGAACGTAGAATTTAGCAGATCTGAAAGAAGTTGCTGGTATATGTGAGCTGAAGAACAATAAATGTTAGGTGAAATAAAAGTAACGCTTGTGACACATTCTAGTGTTTGTGTTTGCGGACAAAGAACATCGAGGGTTGCAAGTACAAGGGAAAAAATCTTGCATCTCTAGTGACGAAAAATGACGGAAAAAGAAAGAACTCTTGAAAAACAACTCTCAGTAGAGAAACTATTTTCCATCCACAAAAACTAATGTTATGCGCCTGATGGAACAAAGAAAGTATCGTCTACCACGAATTGCTTCAGAAGAATGTTATAATCACTGGTGACATTCATTCCAACAACTCATACGCCTTGCAACCGCAATGCAAAAAGCCAACTATGAAGACTGCATCTCAAGTGCTGCTGCAACGCCATACTGCACGCCCACATAGAACTAACATGACAAACCTTGCTATGCAGGAGCTTGGTTGGAAGGTATTCTCATATATATTTTTTCCCATTCTGATTTTGTGTTCTTAGATTTCCACCATTTTCACTCTCTAGTATTCTTCAAGGAAACTCCTTTTGTAGCTGAAATGCTCTTCCTTTTGTAGCTTGATGACTTCCATTACGAATAATTAGCTGAGCTCGGGCACAATGGCTCAGTGATAGAGCCGCTTACTTCTAGTGGTTCCTAGTTCGATCCGAGTTCATATGGTAGACAACATCATGTTCGTGAGTTTTCATGCATTTCTCCCGGTCCCATTCCATATTCTCACTTCATCAATTCTTCCACAATCCTGCTCGTTTGTCTATAGTGACTAACGCACGAGTCTTTATTGCGTGGGGCTTCCGGTTTGGTTCTCAGTAAAGAAACATTTGAGTACGTTACGGTGGCTCGGATTCCACCTTAAAACTGTATATTCATGTCTCACATACTCTCGGTATTGTAAAGGGATGCTAAACTTCAACTAATTTTCATTAATCATCAGTCTCTTTTAGAATACAGGATATATCTAGAGTGAAATACGAAAACTTTCATTTGAAATCAGCTCATTTCTTCATCTGTGGAATCGAAAAGCTCAAACTATCCCAACTTTGGGATATGGTAATAGAAAATGAAGGAAAATATACACTGATAACTAACTAACTAGTTCTATAGCTTATGGAACCCAGAGGTTCAATGCTACATTCACAAAACCGCCTCATTGACATCTCTTCTTAGCCAACTGGATCTAGTTTCTACTTTGCACTCCTATTTCTGCGAGAGCCATCTTAATATTATACTCCAATCTGCACCTAGGTCTTCCTAATGGAAGTTTTCCCATTGGATTTCCAGTTAAAACTTTGAAAGCATTCCTATTTTCTTCCATTCTGACTATATGACCTACCCACCTGAACCTCTTATACTTGTAGACTTGATGACCCTAACAATGTTTGGTAAACGATACAAAATTATGTAGTTTCTCGTTAAGAAGTTTCCACCATTCTCTATTCCCAATCCTCTTGGGTCTGAATATTCGACTCAGGATGTTTTTTTTTTCTAAATATCTTCAGCCTGCGTTCTTCACTCAGAATAAGCGACCATCTTTCGCAACCATTTAGTACAACAAACATGATTATCCTTTTATATGTTTTAAGCTTCAAATTATTTGACAGAATTCGCGACAACAGAAGTTTTGAACTGAATAATAACACGAATTCCCTGCTTTTAGTCGACACTTAATTTCTTCGTGGATATGAATTTGGGCTGTTAATATTAATCCTAGATATTTGAAAGTATCACTTTGTCGAAAGTATTATTTGATATTTTAACATATCCATAATTTGCAGTATTACAATCCCCGGCGAAATTCCTTATATTTAGTTTTTTTCTTCATTTACTTCTAAACCCATGTCCCTGCAAGCGTTTAATAAGGCCTCTGCATTTCTTTCTATTATTCTCCTGATACACTGATAGAAAATGAAAAAAAATGAACAGCCAGAAGGAAGTGACGTATTCACGTAGAGGGTTGTGCATGTTATGATCAACAGCTCAGCGCTGTGGACCTAATACGCAGCGAGTACTGCTTGCGAGAACTCCGAGCTGGTAACCATATTTGGTGAGTGTGAAAGAAGTGTTTCTTACACCGTGCTGGCACAAAATTGATTGTGATCATTAAAAGTACCCAGAACGACATAGAACAGCTCGATCCGTGCAGTTAAGAGTTCAAACGATGGCGTATGGTAGTCCTAAGGAAATAGATATTAACACTCAAGAGTGGACTGAGCTGGCGCCAAATGTGCTTTGCAGTAAAGAAACACTGTGTACGTGGGTTTTCTCGGGGTTCTTCAGTTTCCTCCCACTTTCCTTATTGCACCATTTCATAGATATCTCATCATCACCGTTTCCCATATCCTAGTCGGCATAAGCTTGGGATGTAAAACTTACAGATTTCATTTTTTTTTTTTTTTTTTTCATTTTGAGAGTGGATTGGCGGCAAACGGTAAAATTCTTTCTGCGGCGTTTGAAGTCAATTTAGACAATGTTTTAGGAAAGTAGAGATTGTGATCACACAACTATTGGACTACGAATCACCAATTCCCTTAGTACCAGCGGATGCCATTATTCATTGGGCTCTCGGGATCTTATTCCCAATGGGTTTCCGAAAACTCGAGTTTGCGGTATCACTAGCCCCTTTGGGACTCACTCTCAATTGGAATCGCACTTACAAGCTGTATGGAGCTCGTATGCAATCGCACCCGAGTCCACAACCTTCAATAAGGCTCAGGATCACTCGGGCTCGTTAATTTCAATCGGTCTAGGGCTCACTCGGTCTCGTACTCAATCATGAAGCCTGAGACACGTTAAGAGCGAGTTTCGGATTTATGAGCACTCGAATCGGATATCTCAGCTTTATACTTGAGGCAAAACATCAAACAAGAGACAAACATCAACAGTGATGACTTCCGTGGGTGGTCGAGAGTAGTATCTTCCGAAGATATGAAATTCCCTCCGCGGCATGTCTCCGTTCGTGCTTAACGTCAGTAACCGCTATTTTTGTATTAATACTTTAACCCAGTGTTTCTGAACCTAATTCCTATCACGTTCCCCCATTTTATCACTTCCTCTTGTCTCGACCCCCTTATAATTTCTCATTTGTAATACAGTAGGTTTGTGTGGATTTTTAATATAGGCCTACGTATTGCGGAGATTTCACGATATCCATCTATTTCTATAATAGTTATATAGTATATAGTGGATACAGTAACTTCCATAATAGCCGCACTTGGTCAGTTCATTCATCTTTCGCTTATCTTCGTGACCCCGATGAACCCGTCTCTCGACCCCCAGGTTGAGAAACCTTACTGACAAACCCATAGGAAAATCTGAGAAAAAAAAACAAATCACTAAATAATAGAGATGCAAGGGCTCGGAAAAAAACCGGCTTTTTTGGGAAAAACTCGGTTTTTTCTGCTTCGCTTTTTTGCTTGAAAAATTTTGGGCTTTTTTGAAAATTCTGCTTTAAGTTGATAAACCAGATTTTGTTTCGCTTCTCTACAACACAAAAAGTCATTTAATTAGTGGTTGATGCCGATAATAATATAAAACCTCGAAAATAAACCATGAATTTCGAAAAGATATTTCAAACAGTTTTACTTCTCAACATATTTACATTATGAATTCCAAAGGATTAACCAATGTATATAATAAGAGTTTTTTTTTTAACCTCCTACATACAAAAGTAAGCAGGGTTGGCAAGAGCCATGGTTGTTTTTGAAAATGCCAAAAACCCGTTTTTTGGGGGGAGTTTAAACTAGGCTTTTTTGGTTTAAACCAGGTTTTTTTGGGTTTAGATATTTTGCTTTATGTATTTATATTACATATTGACAGAAATAAGTTTGTTTCGCCTTGGTGTTATAATGCAACAACGGGGTTATGCTGGAAGAGGTCACATTATCTTAAAGAAGTCCGGTCAATAAATTTCTTAAATTGAGAAACTCCCACCCTAGCCATCGGTAAAATCCCGTCATTACTCTAAATGTAAAACAATAACGGAAAAAATCCTGTTATTGCTTTGCATGTAAAATTTAAATGTCAACGTATCGTAATCAGTACGCTAAAAGTGAGGTATTAAATTACAAATTTAGTGCGTACATATCATTGAAAGTACAATCCAAGCTAATGTTGGAAGCTACGTAGGCAATCGATAAATTTTGTCAATTTATATCAGTATATTTAAGCAACCTTGGCTTCTTTATAAAACAACAGGCATTCAGGCATGCAGAAATATACAATGTAGTTTCGTTTCGTATGTTCAGGCTTAACATCCTTACGTAATACCGAGGTTATCAAGGAGAAGACTTTCGCTTAAAGTGACATCCGAACCGCTACTTTGTTTACGCATAAAAGAAGGGTTGTTGTTCGACCGAGAATTGAACATGGGACACCTTGATTAAAAGGTGAAAAGGAAATAAAACTAATGCAGATGGTTTGATGTATGGAAACGTCACCATGAAGTTCACAAGATTCGCATTTTTCGTACCTTTTATTTTTTTTCGGTTTAAACCAGTTGTTTATTTTAAAAAAAGAAGAAAAACAGCAGGTGTAAACCAGCCAACCCTAAAAGTAAATACTTCTTTAATAAAAAATACTCAAATAAGTAGCAAAATTCTATGTGGTATTTTTACTTCAAAATATTCCATACCCTCTTTTTGGAACAAAATAAAATTAAAATAAAACATAAGAAAAATACTTAGATTTATATGATACATTTAAAGGCTGCACACCTAGAGCTTTTGGTTTTGTATATTCTTGAAATTCTACAGTTTTATATAAGCACCATCACGGTTTATTCAGTCCTCAAGTTTTCTGTATTTTTAACAAGAGGGATTGAACATGAAGGGTATGAGATAACAACATGGTAACCCATAATTTTACTATTTTAAGAAATTAGAAATTTTCTGCTGCACAATCCATTTTGAAAGTCGGAAAGCTGATTTTTCACATAAGTCTATACATGAGGGATTAAACGAAGCGGTATGCGTTGCTGCCTATCTGATGCTGCGTAACCCAGCAATTGAAAATTTGTTAGTTACCATGTTCTTGGCTCACACCCTTCATATCATCATGGAACTCTCCCCACCCCACCAATACACACAAAAAAAGGACTACGGAATATTTTTAAGTTAAGATAAATACAACTGCACAACAAACATGATTGACTGGAGCTTTTGCGCTTCTATCGAGAAGTCCGGAATTCAACTCAGCATTCGACCATTCTGACAAAACTTTTCTTCATTCCATCTATGAAGTAGAAATAGTGCGTGTACTGTGAGTTGGCTGACTTCATTTCTTATTGTTTTTAAATCGTTATTATTACTAATTACCAGCAGTGACGGTTTTGCGAGGGTTAGGGGGGGCGGTCTTTCGGACTGAAGCCTGTTCCCCAAAATTACGGAATGTCTAAAACAAACGAAATATCTATTAGTTATGCCTTTACTCATAAACTTTAAGCTGCCGTCAAATAAAAATTTCGAATGTTTAGAAAAACTAAACATTGGTAAGAAAAAACCCTCCCAAAATACTTTTCTAAATCCGCCACTGATTCTCAGTATAAAATGATCTTCAAGGTTGTACCCGGAAGATTATCGCTAAATATATAAACGAAACGAAATACAGTATTAGTTATGCCTGTACTCATAAACTTCAAGCTCCTCCCAAATAAAATTAGGAGATTTTAGAAAATGAAACAATCAGAGAAACCCGTCCCAAAGTACGTTTCTAAATCCGCTACTGATTATTTGTATAAATTATTATTCAAGGTTGTATCCGGAAAATTATTGCTAAATCGTTGCACAGCTACAGTATAACAGAAATGTGGAAGTACGGTTAGACGGATATATTGAAAAACGTACGCTTTGACGGATATATAGAAAAACGTAAGTTTAACTTCTGCGCTAGAAGCTAGAGTACTAAACTCTTAGAAATGAAACACGGATGACAAACTATACCGATCTAGAGAAGAAAAAATGTCGATAACTCAAAAGTTAAATAGCCTCTAAAATTGCCCTCAAATACTACATTCTTCATGTTAGCTTTAATTCGTAAAACATGTGCTCCATCCATCTTGTAGAACGACAGCATGTATTGTTCGGCATGCATGTATTATTCTTTACCTGCACCATTTAGATATTTTAATCAAAGGTGTTATAAACTAGCCAACTATTTAATTATTTTATATAGGTTAGAAGAAGAAGTTATATATATTTTAAAAAGTTATAATTATATAAATCCTGCGTTCACACCTGCACACCTCCTGCACTCATCGAAAATGCTCCAGCTCTCCCTAGTGTTTCTCTCAAGGAAGTCCAGAGAGCTCTTCGATCCTTTCCTTCCGGCTCCGCAGGAGGTATAGACAGTTTACGGCCTTCCATCCTCAAGGATCTTCTACTATACCAGAACATTGACTCTAGAGACCGTCTGTTGAACACTATCAGTGATTTTCATCAAATAATCTTCACCGGAAACGTACCTAAAGAAATCAGGCCAATATTTTTCGGAGCGTCGCTTATAGCATTGAGGAAGAAATGTGGCGATATACGCCCCATCGCTGTCGGTAACGTTTGGAGACGGTTATCAGCTAAAATAATATGTCAAAGAATTAGGGAACCGTTATCTAGCTTTTTGTCACCACATCAGTTGGGAGTGTGCATTCCACATGGCTCAGAAGTTGCAGCCCATGTAGCCCGACTATATTATTCTCATCCCCACAACCAAGAAAAAATTTTCTTGAAACTTGATTTCCGGAATGCATTCAACGAAATCAACAGAGACTCTATGCTTACTGCTGTAAAAACGCACTTCCCTTATATATACGATTTCATCCATCAATGCTATTCACAGCCTAGTCACCTATTTTTTGGTGAAGACATTATCCTCTCCCAGCGAGGTGTTCAACAAGGCGACCCCCTAGGACCTGCTTTATTTTCGTTGACACTTCAATCTATTGTCAGCAACATCAATACTGAGTTAAACATTTGGTATCTCGACGATGGAACTATAGCTGGAGACAAGGAAGATGTCCTGGAAGCTTTGTCAAAGGTTCATAATCAATCTCGCGAGATTGGATTAAATCTCAATTTCAGTAAGTGTGAAGTTGGTTTCCTGGGAGTCTCAAACGAACAAGCTAACGCCCTGCATACCCTCCTCAACGAAGTCGCACCTGGAATTCAACTTATATCACCAGACAGGGCCTCCCTTTTAGGTGCAGCACTAAACACTGACACTCGACGCATCATGTTACTGGACAAAATATCCAAATTAGATTTCTTTTTCACTCGTCTATCTAAGATTTCTGCACACTCAGCTGTCTATCTCTTGCGGGCCTCATTAGCAATACCTAGACTGTTATATTTCCTTCGTAGTTCTCCATCCTGGCGCGAGACAGATCTTCTAAATCAATACGATAATACCATCCAACTAGGCCTAGAATCTCTTCTCAACTGCTCTCTTACGGATAGGTCATGGCTACAGGCATCTCTCCCAGTGGATCACGGAGGTCTAGGTATTCGTCGAGCCCTTGATCTGGCCACTCCAGCTTTCCTTTCTTCCATTCATAGCTCTATGCCATTGATCTCTTCTCTTCTTCGCCAGGATATTCATCAAGATTCTGAAGCTGAGATTAATGATTGTATCTCCCAGTGGACATCGTGCGGCGGACTTGCTCTACCTGATCTTGATAAGAGAAGTTTACAATCTTCATGGGACGCTTCTCTTATAAACTCCAGATTTTCTTCTCTTCTTCAGTCCTCCACCAATCCTGAGGATAAGGCACGTCTTCTAGCTACTTCATCCCCTGAAGCAGGTTCCTGGGTACAGGCTATTCCATCTCCATCCCTAGGGCTGCATCTTCCCGACGAAAGTTTTAGAATCGCTTGTGCGTTACGTTTGGGAGCAGATGTCTGCGAACAACACCGGTGCCTTCTTGCGGAAGTTTAGTGGATAAGAAAGGTATACATGGCCTATCATGTCTCCACAGTGCTGGCAGACACTCTCGCCACTCCGATGTTAATGACCTCATCATGAGAGCCCTCATCTCTTCTGGAACGCCTTCCGTGAGAGAGCCAATGGGGTGTAGTCGTTCTGACGGCAAGAGACCTGATGGAATGTCATTGGTGCCATGGAAACGAGAGAAGGCTTTAATATGGGATTTCACTTGTGCCGATACTCTAGCCCCCTCTAATCTTCCTACTTCTTCCACAAAAGCTGGGATGGTCGCAACTCGTAGAGAATCTGAAAAGAGACGAAAATATAAGAACCTCTTGGACAAATACCACTTCGTCACCATCGCCATCGAAACTTGTGGGTCCTGGGGTCATGAAGGACTAAACTTTATTAAAGAAGTTGGACGCCGAATAACTCTCAACACAGGCGACACTCGAGCTTCAGTCTTTCTTATACAGAGATTAAGTATGGCTGTGCAAAGAGGGAACGTAGCAGCGATGCTAGGAACGCTTCCACCGGGAAAGGCACTGGAAGAAATCTTCCTTCTGTAACCACCCTCCTCTCACCAAACTCACGCAATTTCTGCTGATTATGTTGCATATTATATAAGAAATTACGGACAAAAAAAAATTATATAAATGTTTTGTATCTGAAAATGTTGATTCTGTAACGATAGCAACGATATAACATATGGTAGTAAGATGGCTGTAAGCAGCCTAGTTTTAACTATACAATAAATACATACGAACAAAGCAACATTTGCAGTTTTTGTGCTAATTTAATACGTGTGCAACTCACTTATTTGAACTTGGGCTCAACGATTACGTTGTATAATGGTGCCTTCACACCGGGAATAGCTAAAAACTGGTAAGAAGTTTAGTAAACCAAGTTTAGCAGAGAATACAAGTGAGTGCTACAAAATTGTTTTATTCATTGTGTACTGTTTGAAAGTATAGTTAAACTATATACATCATTGAGTCGATTAATAATTATACCATCTTGAGGAGTGGAAAGTTAATATATAGAAACACTAAGATGAATTTATCAGATAGTGAAGTTAACGACAGTAGGACTAATCAAAGTGAAACTGGTACATCTGAAAATCTGGCAGATGTACTTAAACAAATATCCCGTCAAATGAACGATTTGCAGCATAAAATTGAAGAGCAAAGAACAAGCAGTTGGATGACAAAATGGATGCTTTGCAGCATAAAATTGAAGAGCAAATGAACAAGCAGTTGGATGACAAAATGGATGCTTTGCAGCATAAAATTGAAGAGCAAATGAACAAGCAGTTGGATGACAAAATGAATGCTTTGCAGCATAAAATTGAAGACCAATTTGATGACAAAATGAACCGACTTCAACACAAACTAGAAGATAATATATATCAGCGGCTGGAACAGTTACAGCAGAGAAACGACCATAAATGGGAACAGTTACATCAGCAGCAGAACCAAATGAATGTACAAATTAATGCCAGATTTGAGAAATGCGAACAGAAAATGGAACAGGTAGCTGAAACTTATACCGAAGTACAAAATACCATCGAAGTTATAGAATCGGTTGTAAACGAACATTCTAATAGGATTAAAGGACTTCAAGAGGAGTTTCATACTTTCCAGGAAAAGTATATTTTTGCTAAGGAGATGGAGCGCGATGATGGACCTAGGAATATTAATCGACCTCCTGATAATGGGACAGAACCAACACCTCATTCCCAAGTAATTTTTGAAGATAGCGGATCATCGGTTGATAGTGAAGCGAGCACCGAATCAGGAAGAAAAACGAAGCATCCTACACGGAGGAGTAAGAACTCTCACGGTAACTGTAAGTGTTCTAAATCTTATAGTACTGATACGCCTTTGCGATTCAGTGAAATAAAATCCTTAACAAAATTCAGTGGTGTACCTGAGGATATCCCGGCTAGGGTATTTATACAAAAGTTCGAGGATGAGTGCGAATTAATGGGAATTAAAGAGTCGAAATTCATGAAACTTCTTCCTCATGTTTTATTGCCTCCATGTTTGACTTGGTACAAAGCAATCCGAAATAACATTAATGGGTATTCTGATTTTAAAGAGACGTTATTGGCAAACTATGAAAACGACTTCATGTTAGCAAATAGGGACGCATTGCTAAGAACGAAATCATTTGACCCTAAGATACATAAAAATGTTACCGAATTTGTAGTGGCCACATATAATGAATTAAAAGCACTCAACCCAAACCAACCAGAATCACGTATAATAGCTTCTGTCCGTATTTTATTACCATTTAGATTACAACAAATGTTGATGACCGCTCAATGTGTCAATTTTAATCATTTAATCATTTTAGTTCAGAGCTACGAAAGTCAATTTCTAGGACAAAGAAATAGCAGAAATCCAGAAAAAAGTCAGGTTACTTCTAGACGTAATAATATTAATTATGCGCACATTCGAAATTTAAGTATTCAGAATAAAGATAGTGTTAATTCTTCAGGAAATAGTGTCCGTTATTTTGGTACTAGAACAAATAATCAAAATAGTACCGGCAATTCAACTCAACCTAATTATAGATATGGTAACGGTAACAGAAGTTACCGGAATTATAATAGGAATCCTAGTAGAAATCGCAATACGAATCAGCGTACTTGGTCACAAAATGGACTCCTAGATGGACAAGTTTGCAGTAACAGAAACTCAAATTCAGAATCTTTATGTAATCGATCGGAACATACTCAAGAGTGCGGAATACAATGTACTTTATTAGATTGTACTTAAGATTTTGTTAATGTTTATGTTATCCTTATATGTTAATTTAATATTTGTATGTTAACTGATATTTCATTTTAATCAGTTGTGATCCAATATCAAACCACGTTATCTTATAATTTAATTAACATCAATTTTGTTGATTTTTCCTATCTTAATTTCATCTTATTTTTCTTCTTCTGAATTCTATATTATCTATGTCGTATTTTACCTATGTAATGAATATATGAGACACTTAATTATCAAATGCAGGAAATATATTTTGTAACATCTTTATTTTTAATGAGTTTAAATATTCAAAGAGCCTCGACCATGTTATTAAAAAAAAATATATACTTGGACCAAAAAAGACTTTTAATTGTTCATAATTTTTGGAATAGACCCTCCTCTACGATGTTATAAAGAATTTGAAGTATAATTAATTATAAAAGAATATAATTGATATAAAGAATAAATAAAATGGAATATAAAGATATGTATTTATATGTATTGTGAATTTTGTATATACGAGGGCTATCCAATAATTAATGTATACTTATCTTTGTAAAGTTGTCATACGGTCCAGAATTCTTTCTAGAAGTGCTAAATCACTTCAAGAAGTCCTGTCGGGAGCCATTAAAGATAGAACGACAGCATGTATTATTCGGCATGCATGTATTATTCTTTACCTGCACCATTTAGATATTTTAATCAAAGGTGTTATGAACTAGCCAACTATTTAATTATTTTATATAGGTTAGAAGAAGAAGTTATATATATTTTAAAAAGTTATAATTATATAAATGTTTTGTATCTTAGAATGTTGATTCTGTAACGATAGCAACGATATAACTTTTGGTAGTAAGATGGCTGTAAGCAGCCTAGTTTTAACTATACAATAAATACATACGAACAAAGCAACATTTGCAGTTTTTGTGCTAATTTAATACGTGTGCAACTCACTTATTTGAACTAGGGCTCAACGATTACGTTGTACTTGATGGTGAATTTTAGAGCGAAATATGGCATTTAGGTCATGGAATTCTTATCTAAGTATAGAATATACTATAAGAAAACTATTTAGATAGAAAAATCATGAAAATGAAAAAAGCCAAAATTTCCAAAATTCTCGTTTTTTTTCAAAAAAGCCGGCTTTTTATGTGAAAAAAACCATCGATTCAAAAAAGCCGGCTATTTTTGCATCTCTACTAAATAATGCCTACACTCATATGCAACCCGAAAATTGTAAAAGTTGTGAGGGTTGCATCAGCTTTCACCAACTGGGCTGCTTTGGTGAGGGTCGTTGCTACTGGACTGCTTTTTTTCTTTTTCTTCTCCTTTTTTAAGTGCTCATTTCACATAGTTGCTTTCTAATTGTCGTCGTTCGTCCTTAATTGGTCTAGAGATATGAAACAAGAATAAGGACAAGAACAAAGATTCAGAAAATGTATAAACTTATCGATATGCTACAAACCGTTGCTCCACACGAGAAAGAAAAGTGGGGGGAAATTACGAAAAATAGAATTTCACCGTAGAACAAAAACGGCAATAGGCAACAATAAGCAATTTTCTGGGGGTAAAACTCAATTCAAGGGTACACATCTGTTATCGTGATTTTCATCAGAAGGTTTGCTTCTTTTCTGGAGATCGTTCCACCTGACCAATTAGCCATACTTGATTTCCCCACATGAGATGCTACGTGACTCTTCCCCCCTCAGTCGTCATAGTTGTTATCAGCTCCAACCCCTAGGCGGTAAGACTTACACGATCTTATTTCAAGGGTACACATTTTAATCAGTTGTCAACTAGTTTACAGGCCAGTCAACGATCTTATTTCAAGGGTACACATTTTAATCAGTTGTCAACTAGTTTACAGGCCAGTCAACGATCTTATTTCAAGGGTACACATTTTAATCAGTTGTCAACTAGTTTACAGGCCAGTCAACGATCTTATTTCAAGGGTACACATTTTAATCAGTTGTCAACTAGTTTACAGGCCAGTCAACGATCTTATTTCAAGGGTACACATTTTAATCAGTTGTCAACTAGTTTACAGGCCAGTCAACGATCTTATTTCAAGGGTACACATTTTAATCAGTTGTCAACTAGTTTACAGGCCAGTCAACGATCTTATTTCAAGGGTACACATTTTAATCAGTTGTCAACTAGTTTACAGGCCAGTCAACGATCTTATTTCAAGGGTACACATTTTAATCAGTTGTCAACTAGTTTACAGGCCAGTCAACGATCTTATTTCAAGGGTACACATTTTAATCAGTTGTCAACTAGTTTACAGGCCAGTCAACGATCTTATTTCAAGGGTACACATTTTAATCAGTTGTCAACTAGTTTACAGGCCAGTCAACGATCTTATTTCAAGGGTACACATTTTAATCAGTTGTCAACTAGTTTACAGGCCAGTCAACGATCTTATTTCAAGGGTACACATTTTAATCAGTTGTCAACTAGTTTACAGGCCAGTCAACGATCTTATTTCAAGGGTACACATTTTAATCAGTTGTCAACTAGTTTACAGGCCAGTCAACGATCTTATTTCAAGGGTACACATTTTAATCAGTTGTCAACTAGTTTACAGGCCAGTCAACGATCTTATTTCAAGGGTACACATTTTAATCAGTTGTCAACTAGTTTACAGGCCAGTCAACGATCTTATTTCAAGGGTACACATTTTAATCAGTTGTCAACTAGTTTACAGGCCAGTCAACGATCTTATTTCAAGGGTACACATTTTAATCAGTTGTCAACTAGTTTACAGGCCAGTCAACGATCTTATTTCAAGGGTACACATTTTAATCAGTTGTCAACTAGTTTACAGGCCAGTCAACATGGACACCTTTAAAACCATTACAGGGCTACGTAGAACTATCGCCACTTATGGACTGAAACAATTTCTTTTGCAATGGCATCTGGTTCAAGCTTTGAAGTTCTGTGGTACATGCGAAGACAATAGTAATATTTGTAAAAATTTGAATGGTAAGCTATTTTAGGTCTCTGAGTATTTATGGAAAAAATGAAATGAAATCAAACCTTTGAGTTTTACGTTCCACGGTTATGCCTACTAGGCTAAAGGAGACGCTGATGATGACAAATGAATGAAATGGTGGAATGAAGAAAGTGGGAGGAAACTGGAGAACCCCACGCACACGGGGTTTGTCCACCATAAAGTTCACTTGGAGGGTGTTGGGATCGAACCCAGGACGTCAAGCACCAGAGGTGAACACTCTATCACTGAGCCATCGCGGCCCTTTGAGTATTTATGAAAGTTTGTCAATGCCAACAAATATGAATTATACAGTATATTTTCCTTGACGTCATAAATAATGAAGAGTTCGATTTTCATGTAGAATATTACAAATTATCTTGTATTGTTAAATGGTAATCTCTTTAATATCAAAATTTTTTGAGACTCATACTGTGCATTAGCATTTGCTATGGATGACACGTTCATTACAGGCATTTACTTTTTAATTATGAACAGAAGATACATTACTTTTTTTAAGGAAATCTAAACATGATATTTGGAAAATTGCCAAATTTATGTACACAATATATACGGGTCTTTATATATATATATATATATATATATATATATATATATATATATATATATATATATATATATATATATATATATATATATATATATTCTAATTACGTACTAAGTTTATTTTCCACCATGTTCTTTAAAAATGTGTGACTATAAAAAGTAACAAAAGATAAATGTAAAAGCAGCGCTACTTTTAGAAATCTGCTGTATTTTCTTTTTGGATATAACATATTTGTCAATATATTTAATATATGTACCACTGTATTTATTTAATTTTTCGATAGAAAACTCAAATTAAGAATTATAATAGCAACCGATCTATAGTACCTTTTTTTAAAAAAAATAGGTAACGATAGCTACAGATAGGAACTGTAGGAAGAAATTTTCTATTCAACATGGCACTTTGTTTTCAATAACAAAGTAAAACTTGACTTGTTTTTTGACGTTCTACTTGGGTGGTTTCTGCGATACCCAGCCTCGGTAATTACAAGTGAAATGGGTCTCAGTCAAAATACAATTTCAAAACTGTTAAATGTATTTAGAGAGCTCCTTGCAATGTGGCTGTTAGAAACCAGTGCCAAAATTGGAGGTAAGAGCCGCAAAGTTGAAATAGACAGGAGCATGTTTGGCAAACGCAAATACAACAGAGGCCGTATAATGTGCACCAAATGAGTTGTTGGAGGAATCGATGAACAAACTAGAAGAAATTTTATGGTGTTGCTGTAAGCAAGAAATGCCGCAACTTTAGAAAACGTTATGTCAAATAATGTCTTACCCGTCACAATTATAAAAAACATATTGATGGAAAGGATATAGCAGATATAGGTCTATCTGCTTTAGGATACCAGCATGATACAGTAAATCACAGCATTAATTTTGTTGATTCGAATGACAATACAACACATACATCAATGATTGAATTTTATTAGGCGAAAGTAAAACGAGACATTCGACGATTCATAGGGAGAATGAGTATTAGAAGAACTGAGTCATATTTAACAGAATATGTATGGCGCAGTAGACTTCACAGCACTGAAGAGCTTTTTCAGATTTTTTACGTGCCATGCAGTACTTCTACCCACAGTAAAGTTATGAACTAAATTAAACAAAATAATGACAAGAAATTTAACAACTCCTCTCCCCAAAAGAAGACGACGATAAAAAGGATCTGAATTGTTTTACCATTACCATATACAGACAAGAAGATATAAGATGTTTTCGCAACTCTTAAACACGCCAATAGAAAACTGTTTCTAGTTTGGTAGAAACAATTGATTCATAATCAGTCCTAAGCTTAAGTAAAGTGTGAAGGGAAGTTACAATAAGAAGATAATTGGGTTCTGAATTTGTATTTCCTATGTGCAAATATCTTCCCATTCCACATATTTCTACTTGAAGGATAACAATAATTAGATACAATCCATCACAATCCAAGGATAACGAAGATATTGCTATTTTATCTGGGTATTATTCATTTGACACTTCCAGCGGCCATTTTCCAAAATGGTGGGCGAAGATCGGGTGGGATTGCAGGGGACTTTTAGTATGTTGCTTAGAACATCATTTCCAACATCTATATCACTTTTCAGCTTGTTACTAATTTGTTCCTTACTTTTTATTAATTTGACTGCACTATAATGGCACATTGTAATTCATTTTAATATAATGTTACTGCAAAAAATATTATAGGAAGTAGCTTTTCAAAGATCTTCACATAAGACAGAATTTTGTAAATAATATTTATTTTATAAGGTATATCAAAATCAAAATTTTGTATCACTTGTGAAAAATAATTGCAGTTATTTCATTAAATAAGTCTATAACGATGTGTGACTTTCTCTTGTAATGCTTTTAATCATGATAAGACGAAAGCAAAAGTTTTATAACTACTGCTGCTTGGTAGTTTATTTCCTGTTGATTGATTTGTATGACGTTCTTACCCGTTTTGCCAATTTTTTGGAAAGATTAATGTTTTTCAGAAGTAACATAATTTCCTAGTTTGTTTCAAATATCTCATATTAAAGAAAAGGTCAACTTGTAAAAGGAAATATAGTTTGTATGAAGCATGAACAAATATAATCGTTTGATTTTTTTTCCACGGATGCAGTAGTACTTTTCCATTAAAATTACTCAGAATATGAGTATTTTTTCTATGAGTTGGCTTTCATTACTGATATTTAGTCCGTATACTCTGAAAAAGTTCCAGTAGACGTGATACGTGAACAATACAGAAGCATCTAATTAACAAATTTTACAATAATACTTTCTGATAACAATCTAGTTCTACACTTACGATTTTTTTTAAATGTACGCACTAATATAACTATTTCTAAAACAATTATGTTACGCCTTTACATTCTTTAAAGAATTAATATTTGTTAATTATCCAAAAGAGATGGGGAAAATCGATAGAATTCATTAAGCAGTACAAAATGAAATGAAATCTTTAAGTTTTACGTCTCACGCCTATACCGGCTAGGCTAAAGGAGACGCTAATGATGAGAAATGAATGAAATGGTGGAATGAAGAAAGTAGGAGGAAATGATAAAACCCCGAGAAAATCTATGCACATGGTGTTTGTCCACCAAAAAGCTCATTTAGCGCGAGCTGGGATTGAACCAAGAACCCCATGTGCCAGAGGTGAACGCTGTACCACTGACCCACTGCGGCCCCTAAGAACGAAATGACGTCAGGGTAAATCCCTTCATTTGTAGTTTTATAAAAGAAAATTTACGAAAACGAATTTTTACGATAATAAAAAATATCATTCATGGCCAACAATAACAGACTCAATAACACGGCACCTATATTAGAGTGAAACTGATTCTAAAACACATCGCTCAAGCTTTTCGTTATTACCTCTTCAACTTTAAAGAGATTAAGTAGGAATTTTGCCAAAATTCAAAATTGTATTTCTAATAATGTGTCCCCTTGAATTGGGATCGTGTAAGTCTTACCACCCCGGGCAAGTGCTGATAACAACTATGACAAACATGTGAAAGTGGTTGCTTCAAGTATGACGAACTCTCCAGAGGGTGATGAGGGTGATGTGGGGATTCACGTGGAACGATATCCAGGGAAAAAACAAATCTTCTGGTGAAAATCACGATAACAGATGTGTACCCTTGAATTGAGTTTTACCCATTTTCTCCAATCGATTCAACGTCTCAGGAGAAAGTATCGCCACAACCAGCAACAGTCTACCAAAATCGGAAGTGATTGAAGTTTGTTACCACTTCCTGTTTCAATACTGATTTTCATAAACCAAGAATGGTTGGAGTTAGCGAGAAGGTGTTTTCTGTAGTCGATTCAGCATCCCAAGAATAGGTACCCATCCGCTCCATTAATCCTCTATTCAAATCGGAAGTGGTAGAAATTAAGCATTTTCGAGTTTCAGCGTTAATTGTCATAGAACAGAAACGGTAATAAATAGCGACAAGCCATTTTTTTTTTTTTTTTTTTTGCAATCAATCGAACATGTTAAGAGAATATGCAATCAACATCCACAATACTGTACGAAAACCGGAAGTGGTTGAACTTTACTAGTACTTCTGGTTTCGATATCAATTTCCATTGAGAGAAAACGGTCAGCAACATCCAGAGGAGTCCTTTTTGCAATCGATTCATGGTCCCAAGAATAAATTTCGTCTCCTCCCGTAACTCTCTATTCAAACCGGAAGTGGTACAAATCAATCGTTTCTGGTTTCAATCTTGATCGCCGAAGAACAAAAACGGCAATAGATAGCGAGAAATGAGTTTTAGCAATTGATTCAGCGTCTCCAGAGAACACGCCATTACTACCCACAACGTTCTACCAAAACCGGAAGAAGCTTATGTTTACCAATACTTCGGTTTCAATACTGTTTTTCATAGAACAAAAATGGTAAAAGATATTGAAAAACTGGTTTTTGACACAGATTCAGCGCCCCAATAGTAAGTTTTGACTTTTATCTATCTATTAAAATCGGGAATGTTGAACATCTACGATTTATCGGTTACAACACAGATCAAATAATAGAATAAACGAAAAAAAAGCGATGTCATTTATATTATATAGACTTAGTGCATAAGAATATTTTTAACCTCATATTTTATTCTTCAATTGAAATCGGAAGTGCTAAACAGCAACTGGTATCTGCAATCAATTAACCGTCCCAAGAATATTTTCAATCTCCACTTTATTCTCTTTACTAAAACCGGAGGTGGTTGAAATCTACTACTATTTCTGGTTTCAATATTTACTGAGAACATATCACACAATCCAAATCAAACTCCCTCACGTGGTGTACACTTGACATAGCTACTTGTTTTTTTTTTTTTAATTTAAATTGAATTACGACGTACGTTATTTTTATTTATTTTTCATCTTCAACTATCACATTGCCTCGAAAGTTTCCCGGCAAATATACCGAATCTCGCGGCACACCGGTTGGGAACCTCTAGTCTATCGAGAAACCGTGCTGATATGTACTGATATACTGTTAGAATTTTTGGTGCGTATTCTCTTGACTGTTATCAAAAATATAGCGCATACCCACCAGAAATGGTGTGACTCAATGAAAACTTGACCCATGACCTACTGACTCACCACCCACCATGACCCACTCTGACACACCACCAATCAAAACCCATCGTCATCAATTCTGATCTATGATCCATACTCTTCTCTCCACGGACTAAAGGGTTTACACTTGTAATAAAACAAGGTTGTGAAATTATCACTCATCGAGAGTTTGAATTTCTACGGTCAATCGCTCAAACATCGCTCCGTTACAATACCTGTGGATCTGACCTTTACGATATAAAATAGTAAAGTTCTGTCATGGGCTACATTACGATGAATTCCTATTTATTTAATTATCGTATAGGCTATAATTATTTCCTTGTTGAATTACAGATACTTTTCTGTGGAAAATAGGATGAAATTTGAAAATCTCAAATAAAAGTAAAGTAGGTCAACGTAAAGGAAAAAATAGTTTAAAATTCGACTTGTCTCGAAAGCCAAGTAGTAAGTCCTATTGCTTCTATTGCAATTACAAATATCAATATCCAAAAGTGCCTGAAGTTCTTATTTCACTTAGATACACTCATCTCAGTTAATAAATAGAAATAAATGAAAAAGGAAGAAAAATCGTAGACATTAAATTAAATTGTAGACAAATTAAATTGTAGACAAATTCGTAGACATTAAATTGTAGACAATATCACCAATGTGTGTCACAGTGAGGGCTACTATGCACTGAGCAAGTGGGTCGGTGGGTCAAAGTAGGTCACAATGAGTGGTAGGTCGCAGTGGGTAATGAGTCGCAATGGGTTACGTCCTGTTGACCCACAAGCCGCTGAATCACTCATAAATCGTGACAAATTCGTAGACATTAAATCATGACAAATTCGTAGACATTAAATCATGACAAATTCGTAGACATTAAATCGTAAGCAAAGTAAATCGTAGACAAATTCACCAATGTGGGTCGTAGTGTGGGCTACTATGCACTGAGCAAGTGGGTCGGTGGGTCAAAGTGGGTCACAATGAGTGGTAGGTCGCAGTGGGTTACGGCCTGTTGACCCACAAGCTGCTGAATCACTCATAAATCATGATCCACATGGCCCACGACCCACTGTCCCACTCCATCTCTGATACCAACCCTCATAAACTCTCGTTTCTTCTTACGTTTGAGGTGAATATATAGCTGGAGTATTAAAATGATAAGTGGATATATGTCATATATTACGGTATAACCCTATTATAAACCCCTGTATCTAACAGTTCTGGTTAGAAAATTATACGGTACCCTTGCAGTTAGAGAGTTGAATGTAGTTTCATTATATGTGAAATGAATGTAGCTTGATTAATCTTTTTATCAGCAACAGCACCAAACCTCAGCGTCTGCTCTATGAATAACTCATTCAGCCATGAATGAAAATCATCACTGTGAAGATATGTGGTAATCTACATGCAAAGAATACAGACAGTTGCTCATTCACCTATCTAATTTAACGCTATATAAACTTCTGTGTGTTTACAGGAGAAAACCCTAAAGCAGTTCAGGTCTTCATAACAAGGCCACCCAACGTCTGTCTAAACGACCAACGGATAATATTAGATCCTGAAAATTGTTTTCTCCCGGACGATGGTTGAGATTTCCTGGTTCTACGTTGCCTGGAGACAACGGCTCCTTAAAAGTGTGGTCAATAAAAATCCCATTCTAGAAGGTTCTAAATCAGAACCTCTGGAAGACCATGGATGCATATGGATGGAGCGGTTTCTCAGCTTCTGTTAGAGAAAATGTCATTCTCACTCTTCTCACTAGACGTCACTGGCGTCCAACGCATAAAATTACGAATAATTCAGCATTTGTGTGCGTGCGTGATAGTGAGTGAAAAAAATACGAATTGTCAGCAATTTAAGGTTTACTGTCCAGAAAGTATGGTTAGCTGAAAATAGGCTGTCGTGTGTCTTCCAACGAAAGGTTGTGCAATATTTCCCCATAACAATAGCTTGCAAATATTTCCAAATACAGAAATAGCAACATTTACAAATCATAATTCTTGATTTTTCATTTTAGTCGTTATTGTTATATATATATATATATATATATATATATATATATATATATATATATATTTAATTTGGTTATCTAAATTCGAATCGCACAAGGCAGACACTGCCAGCACGGAAAGAAAAAAAAAAGGTCCCTCAATTTATGCCATAACAAAGACGTATGTGCCAAAAGCTAGCTTTGAGAAGAAGAGTCAGTTAAAGTTTTACTAAGCATGATATAGAATATCAAAATAATCGATAAAGACAGTAGGAAGTGATCGAATTATTTTGATATATCATGCTTAGTAAAACTTTAATTGACTTTTTTTTCTCTAAACTAGCTTTTGGCGGATATGCTTTTTTGTATTTTAAGGGCCTAGTGGCCGCGGTAACTCAGTGGTAGACCGTTCACCTCTGATGCATGGGTCCTTGGTTCGATCCCAGCTTACGCCAAGTGAGTTTATGATGAACAAACACCGAGTGAGTGGGTTTTCTCAGGATTCTCCCGTTTCCTCCCACTCTCTTCATTCCACTATTTCCTCCATTTCTCGTCATTGCCATCTCCTTAAATCTAGTCGGCATAACCGTAGGACGTAAAACTTAAAGATTTCATTTCATTTCATATTCTAAGGTCCTCAATTGTAGTGTTCAACTGTTTGAGTAACAGACTCTTGAATCAATCTCAAATATTTTCAGCAATATCGAGGAGTTACAATTAAAAGGAGTTTCCTATGTGTATTTATATTTCAAAATGTATGGTTCCAGAAACTTTTCTATCTTTATTCTAACTAAATAAACGCCATTGAAATTTAGCAGTATGGTACTAAACTTGGAGTAGCCTATGTGTTCTCCCAGAGATAGGGCAAGACTTCTTAAAAAGGACGTAAAATTTAAAATACATTAAATGCCCAGGGCAATTCTCCTTTTTATAGTAAACTATGCTATTTAATAAATACAAAATATATTTATTTCTTTTACATAGTTACTTATGATTTGAACTAAGGAAAGCTTAAATTTAGGGTACAATGGTGGTCGCAATGGTTCAGTAGTAGAGCATTCAGTTCTGGTGTGTGGAGCCTCTCGTTTGATCCCAGCTCGCGCCAAGTAGACTTTGTGGTGGACAAACACCATATGCATGGGTTTGTCCAGGGTTCTCTCATTTCCTTCAACTTTCTTCATTCCACCAATTCTTTCATTATCATTATCATCGTCTCCCGGGATGTCAATTTAAAAAAAAAATAATAGTACACACGTAGATTTTCAATAGTGTCTGAAGAAGGATATGCTAGATATCCGAAACAGTTACAAATTATAATTTAAAATAAAGTGGATTTTAAGCTTTGGTCAGTGTCTCTTTTGTTAAAATAATCAATCCAAAGCCATGAATAGTCTTACTACACACTTAGATGGAAAATCCTTAAGTTCAGCCGTTCTTTCAGAAAGTGTTCCGGGGGTCACTCTTAATATTCTGAGGGGGCACTGCTGGTACTGTTCTATTTATTATTATATTATAGACGTATTATTTTGGTGTCCTCCAGGGGGCACTCTTAGAGCTCCGGGAGGCAGTGCCCCCCAAAAAAAAACATGTCTGGAAGAAACACTGGTAGGTTTGTGCGAAGAAAGGTTAAATACTACTGGCCTAGAATAAGTAATATTGATTGAGGTATCTTTCTGTGCAAATAATCTGCATCTGAAGGCCCCTGGTACGCCAAAAAAATAAAACGAAAACAAAACTTTTTGGAAAGCTTCTGCCTTTTTTACTGAATTTCGTTGCATTTACCTAATTTTCCATTTGAGAGGCATCACTGTCTATTATTCCATGTATCGAAGTTTGATTCATTCACAAAGCAATGACAAATATGAAAATGAAATGAAATTTTTAAGTTTTACGTCCGACGGTTATATCGGCTAGGCTAAAGGAGACGGTGATGATGAGAAATGAATAAAGTGGCGGAATGAAGAAAGTGGGATAAAACGGGAGAACTCCGAGAAAACCCACGGACATGGTGTTTTTCCACCATCACTAAGTTCAATTAGCGCGAGCTGAGATCGAACCAAGAATCCCATGCACCAGAGGTGAACGCTCTACCACTGAGCCACAGCCGCCCCTTGCAAAGACATAATAAGATGAATTTAACATAATAAGATAATTAGGGGCTAGAAGTTTCCTATTTTTGTTAGTTTTAAATTGACCTTCAATTTTGCAAAAATACGTACTGGAAGGTACAGCGGGGGACACTTCTAAATGGTACACCTTAGCCGTAAATCTCCATATGGCTGTACCATTTAGAAGTGTCCCCCGCTGTACAATAACACAGCAATGAACGAGTTGAAATAATAGTAAACTTTAAAAAAACGTCCAATGAACATGAGTTGGATGTTCCACGTGAGAGGCATTCATAAAATGGCAAAAGACGCTGTTACAATGTTGAATATCTCATGAACATGAAAAGGGTCGTCGGGTCAAAAGCTTACACAAACAGTCGAAAACTGACAAATGTAATAACGTACAGAAGAGAAGAGTGATCGCTACAATACGGAGGAACTCCGCAGAACGGGAAAACCCCTATCTGTCTGCAAGGATCCTTATTTCGTGGCGACTGCTCCACTGTCATTTGTATGTCATTTCATTTCCCGGTTGCAACTTTTTGTACAATCTTTAGGCTCGACAGCAATATTTTTCTGTGGTCATGAGATACGTTATATTACATTAATGGCTTTGCTACTTTTTGAACGTCCCTTAGGCGAACTCGATATTATATTAATGACTGTGCTACTTTTTGAACGTCCCTTAGCGTGTTTGCACACGACACCGACAAAATCGGAGGAAGCCCCGATAATATCGGTGTCGGTGTCGGCGTACTTTGCACACGTCGCCGACAATATCGGTGGAAGCCTCGACAATATCGTTGCCGGTGATGAGCGAAGTAAGATACACACAAAAAATCTTCTCCATATATTAAAACAAATAAAAAAAATAATAATTGGGAAAATTATTCTTTAAAACAAGGACTACAAAAACTGTTCTGAAGAGGTGTGGAGGACGGTACAAAACTTAGAAAAAATAGTTCTATGCCTAAACATGTTTAGATTTAACAGTGCCGTTTTAAATAGATGCTGTAAACATATTATTTTCGTTTCGATGAGAATTGATGCTGCTATACATTGCAAACTATATTAGTTTTAATTTTTGTTGGAACACTGTTACATATTGTATGTATATTATTTTATTTTCCATGCAATTAACATTAATGTCATAGTAGATTAAATAATAAGATTCGAATTAGTAATTTTGTTTTACATTGCTCCATACATACACTGGCGCATATCCCGGGAGGATGAAGGGGACATGTCCCCTCCAATCTTGGAACTGGGGAGATTGTCCCCCATAATAATCCGGTTTGAAATGTGTTTTTTGGGAGAGAAATTTGATTGTGTCCGATCGCCAGAAAGGAAAGTGAGATGAAATTAATGTCCACTCAGGATAAGCCTCAAATCTGCCCGCCTCCCAATGTTGAAGACAACTCTGCTCCCCTGATCCTCCACAGCATTGTTTCTCGACTATAGAAATATTTTGAACATCGCTATATATATAATATGGGAACGATCTCCCCCCCCTTACCCCAATGTTGAAGACAGATTTGCGCTGTTGCATACATACCCGTCGTTTCTCGTTTCTTTTTGTCCATTAACTCAAAATCCTGGGCAAGGCTTGCATAAACTTTTCGCCATGCTTTATGCTTTTTAATTCTGTCCTTGAAAGAGTATATTATCTTATCCCATATGCAAGGTCTACATTCCACAAGTTCAATAAGGGTTAAAATATCGAATGGAAAAATTCCTGTCATCTCTAAAAATCTAAGCAAAACTAGAAAGATACGAATGCAATAATACACAACCTTTTCATTCAGTCACTGTAGCTAAACTGCAGAACTCTATCAGGGGGTCGATCCCGGTACAAAGGGGAGAGGGAAAACTTGGATACATAGCTTTGGTCTTTGTTTTCAATTGCCATTCCACAAATTATTTTTAAAAAGGGGGATTTGGGATAGTTTTGGAAATGAGAGAAAAAATCTGCAACAAGTGAAGCATGAAGTCGCATCCCTATTGTTGAGATCACAATCAAGAAAATGCCAAATGAGTAACTTGTCCTTGGAACCTTGGAAAGAGTATTTGATTGTGCTGGTTTCGTTTCAAAAATAATAATAATTCTACTTTGACTTGTCAACAAATATTCTATTCAATCATTGCTTATTGAGGGGAACCGGGAAAAGTGATCTGCACACAATTCTGATGAAAATTTAAAAAAAAAAATAATAATCAGGATTTTTTTCCATATGCTTGTGTTCACAGTGTATCAAGCTTTGAAAATTACGCTTAAATTAATTTCCAGAATGTATTAAAATTTAAAATCATTAATAGATTAAAAAATATACCATCAAAGAGTGTGTGTGTGTGTGTGAGAGAGAGAGAGAGAGAGAGAGAAAGAACAAAAATAAAAAAGGAGTGGAAAATAATCAAGAAATTGGTTATCTAAATTTCCTACATTCTATTTGGTAATAGCTATTTAGAGGGAAACCAGTACTCTTCATATTTCCAACATTTTATACTTTTTAATAAAGGGAATTAGCTACTCCAAAACAGAGACTGTAAAAAAATAATAAGCTGTTCCGAAGTTGTTTATAGGACAAGATAATAATTGTATTATTATACAATTGTAATAGAAAAAATGGAAACAACAAAATTCCAAAGACAAGAAACCAAACAAAAATACACAGCGTCTTGTCACTCACTCTCTTCATCTAACCCGCTGGCCGGCCGACATTATCGGTGGCGTGTGCATCCAATCATAAGAAAACATTGCCCCCGACAAAATCGGTGTCGGCGATACCGCCGACAGTATCGGGGGCTTGGCCGACAGCATCTGCGTGTCGGAGGATCGGCCGATAATATCGGTGGTGTGTGCAAGCTACGATTTGAATATATTGAAGTCGATTTCACCGCCGACATTATCGGTGCTTCCACCGATATTATCGTTGCCGTGTGCAAACGCACTTAGGCGAACTCGATATTATATTAATGGCTGTGCTCCTTTTTGAACGTCCTTCACGCGAACTCGATATTATATTAATGGCTTTGCTAATTTTTGAACGTCCTTTACGCGAACTCGATATTATATTAATGGCTTTGCTACTTTTTGAACTTTTCTCAAGCGAAAGCGGTGCAGATTTCAAACCATATTCATTAGACATTTTTTGTTTACTCTTATGTCTATTATCAGGTCCTTCAATTTGTCAGTGTATTATTATACCATCTCGCATACCGTTCGAAAATGCACCTTTTTTTTTTTTTGTTTTTTTGTTTACGTACGTGGTACCCGTAGGACACTAGGATACACTAGGAGCACTCAGAAACATTTTTTTAAGAGTCTTTTTTCTTAAACTTCTGTGAAGCCCTAAAAATTACTCCCAAATTTTTCATTCGTAAGATTTGAGTAAAATGTTACTCAAAAGCCAGATTTATTTCGAAAACAATGACAAAAGGAATCGTGAATCTAAGTTAATTTGATACGAGCAGGAATCCTACTGCGGAAGTATATAAATTTACTCAAAAACCTCTTGATTTTTAGAACGGTTAAATGGGGACACGGTGGCTCAGCAGTAAAGGGCTTATCTCTGGTACGTGGGGTTCCTAGATCGATCCCCGGACAAGTAAGCTTGTACTAGACAACATCATGTCCAGGGTCTTCTCGAGGTATTCTCGTTTCCTCCCATTTTCTCATTCCACCAATTCTTGCATCATCGGTAACTTGCCTTAATCATCGTCTCCCTTAGCCTAAAGGGCATAAGTTGTGGGACGTTTAACTGAAATATTTCATTTCATTTAGAATGGTTAAACGAGCTATTATTAAGCTACTTTTATACGATCTCTCACGCGTTTTACTGTTCGTCAAAACTTGTTTCCGACACCATAGCTAATACGGTTTCTATCTGGCAGCAAAATTGTGGTTGTTGTCATGGCTACGAAGCGGAAGTGAGGTTTGACAACTTTTATTGAAAACAAGTGCCAAAATGTCACTATTGACAAAGATCAAGCAAGATACCTTCATTTCATCGTGGGAAAAATAAAGACATTGAGAAATTATTGTTGACATTTTAATCTACGGAACTTCCTCCCAAACCAAACAGTTCTGGTCTTTTTGGTGACCACGATACGGAAAACGACGATGAAATTGGGAAACAGGCAATATTTCTCAACTTGATAGTGAATTTACCCATCTTTAAGAGATGTTTCAGCCTTAAGGATGAGTTAATAGATGTCAGCTTTTAGATTTCTAAAACTATGCTATTCATAAGTACGGAAAGACTTCTAGTACGGCAATGTCTGTCCGTCTGTCCATGGGTATAAGAGTAAAAGAAAATGGTAAGAGATATCGAGAAACGGATTTCTGTATAAGGTCTCTCCGGAAAGAAATGTCATACATTTTATTGTGTCATATATTTAAGTATAGCTCTATAACGTGTAACTTCCCTATCCAAATGTCCTAAGTTTCTCGTCCATAAAAAAGGAATTGAGACAGTAAATCGTCCTGGGGTTTTGAAATTTGGATTCTGTGTAACAAAATACATTGAATGGTTTATCCCAGTTTCGCCTGCGGACCTTCCAGCAATATGTATCATTATCTCAATCTCGTCTTAGATGTAGGCCAAACGGGTATTCGCGTTTGGCCTATTCCCAGTTTTTGCCTACACTAACTAGACGAGTGATATTTAGTGTCTGAAGGTTTTTGTTTACAAAGATTTACGAATAAGTTTATTTTTCAATGTCAGTAACAGCTCTGACCTGATTGACTGTGATTCTAGCCAAGTACGTGCCCTGCCATTAGTTGTTCCAAAGGCCACCATTTCTATTCTTTTATGGGCTCACAGAACAATTTAAAAAGGCGAGTGATTAGCTATTCAAGATCAGTTTCTCGAATTTTACAAGGCTAGTCGGCACTCCCGTGATTCTAAGACATGAACCATTATACCCTCTAACTGCCCTCCTAGGAATTTCTTAATGTAATTTTTCAGCCTTAGTGGTGGGTGGAAGTAACTTTGTAGTTTTTCTGACTGAATGCAGAAATACTTGTAATATTGCAAGTAGAGTAAAATTGAGGCCCGGAGAAAAGGCTCAGGATAGCATGAGTGCTCGCTATTAAATTCAATTTTGAATGCTTGATTCATATCCAGAGTGGTGGACAAGTATCGAACCAAAGATAGCAGAGGTGTAGTAAACGGAGTCAGTTCTCTCCTTCGTTCTTCCTGTTTGAATAAATTGAGTACGAGTTTCTCTGAATGAAGAGATATAGAAACTGTTTTGCTTTGATAGTATTTATGGCAGCTCTGGAGTAAAAGGCGGAATATCTCGAATGGTAGCTAATTACCTTCCAAATCTGACTTCTTTAAACTTATTTTAGCTAAATTATTAATTTTTATACCAGTTTTCTCATAATGAAGGCAGCATTTTTATAGGACTGATGAGTCGGGATAAGTCTTCAGTCACGGTATAACGTTTAAAATGAATATGGTGATAGAAGACAACGACGAGACTTGAAAGTTGCTGAATCACATTTTAAAAAATTATGGGGCCTAACGCGCTCAATTTTACCTTAATCGTAACCTTTAAAAAATAAGTTAAAAAAGAAAGTTGAGAAATTTAAGCATAGAAACTTAGAAATACTATAAAGAAGCCAAACTTACTACAACATTTATTAATTAGTATGAGAATTTTAGACAATAAAAGGATTGCTGTACAGTTTAATTCTGAAATTTTCTTTTCTGTAAAATCCAAGTTAATTCGTTTAATTTATGAAGTATTCCCGAGACTGATTCATCCCCATAGATTTAACTTGATTGAAAATGGCATGACTGCATTCAGTAGATATATTAATATTTTCGTTATCTTTACACCCCCTCTGTATTGAGTCCCCATCTCAAACACGCAAAAATTTCCTCAAATACTAAATATCCCTCGTCGAGTCAGAGCAGGCGAAACGGGAATAGGCAAAACAGGAATACCCGTCTTATTTACAGATAAGATAAGATTGAGATAATGATAGAAGTTGCTGGAAGGTTTGTAAGCGAAACGGGAATAGGCCAAACGGGAATACCCGTCTTACTTACAGATAAGATAAGATTGAGATAATGATAGAAGTTGCTGGAAGGTTTGTAAGCGAAACGGGAATAGGCCAAACGGGAAGACATCCATTGAATCCATACCCTGGTGTCCGGTACATAGAACTTTTATTGTGTGTGTGTCTGTGTGTGTGTGTGTCTGTGTGTGTGTGTGTGTGTCTGTGTGTGTGTGTGTATGGCTGTGTAATCAATATAAATACGAAATCAAGTACCTATGTCAAGTATACACCACGTAAAGGAGCTTGGTTTGTATAGCGTAATATTTTTTTTAATTAATACTGAAACCAGAAGTAGCAGTAAATTTCAACCATTTCAGGTTTTAGTAAAGAGAATAACGTGGAGATTGAATATATTCTTGGGATGATTAACTGGTTGCAGAAAACAGTTTCTTTCGCTATCTATTAGAGTTTTATACTTTATAATAATCAACGTTAATACCGGACGTATTTTATTTCTGTTACTCTTAGTTTGAACAGAAGGTTAAAATAGAACATGGTATCTATTCCTAGAACGCTAAATCAATCCTAGGAAACCTATTCTCGTTTGTTCTATGTATATTCATATTGAAACCGGAAGTTATAATGGATTTATATTACTACCGGTTTTATTAGAGAGTTAAGAATTGGGATGAATTATTCTGGGGAACAGGTGAAGGGCTTTATATTCAGGAATTTTATAAGACCCCCCTGAAAAAATTATATTGCATCATTATTAGGTCAATTCACCTAAGATGGCCAAACTTCGTGCGCTCTCCTGCTCACGCCAATCCCTTCGTCTACCAACGGTTGTGCTCGCTATGATGGCCACTATCACCCTGCAACGCAATTTCCACTGAAGCGATGTGCGTGGAAGGTGTTTTAGGGAAATTGTACACCACACCGCTTGACAAGCTTTCCAAAGACCCGCTATGGTGGTGGGTCGCCTTCGCACGAGGCCTTGTTTCAGAAGGCCAAAGGCGCAGAAATCTATCGGCGACGCATGTGATGACTTCACAGGTATGGACAAGAAGAGTATAACAGACAGACCAGCCTCCATGGCAATACGCCGATAATAGGCGAGAGAACTGTGAGCAGTGCGACTGGATACTTTGGGCCGTGTGAATCCACACCTTCCAGTAGTCCCTGCTATACAACTGATTGATATGCGTTGTGTATCCACACGATGCATTCGCAACTTCCCACGAGCGCAGAAACCTGCCACAACCATGAAGCCTTTCGAAAATTTTCGCGACATACACGAACGAACTCGCCGCGCCCTTCGCATCGTGTGGTGAATAACAAATGGCTATGGGCTTATTGGTGTCATTAGGGTAGATCCAGGCTTCATCCATAGTGAAAACTAGAGACCGGATGTTTAGGCACTAAAAACCTATAAAATAGGCAGGCAAATAGGCACTAAAAATTTAAAAAATAGGCAGTAAAATCTAACTCGAAATAATGAAGATAAATACTCAATACCATTAAAAAATAGATTCAGGTCATAGATAATGTTCAAAGAATATAGAAACATACTTGTTTGTTAATATCTTCTTTTATTGTACACATAAAAACGAAGCTTGTTATGCATTCCATACATACTAGGTGAACCTAAAAGATCTCCACATACTTCGGGAGGTGATTCGTAATATCAAAAGAAGACCTGTTGCATGATGCATATCAAAAGACAAAAAGTCCTCTTGCATGTTGTGGAATTCCGTGTCGTGTACGAGTGACAGGGGTGCCATCTTGGAATTGAAAATCGAATACTGACAATTGGAACGAGACATAAAAGTATGCACATACTTCGGGAGGTGTTTCCTGACATTCAAGAGAACTTTTTGTCTTCTTTACATGTCACGAATCATCTATCGAAGTAGGTGCACGATTTTCGATTCCAAGTTGGCACCCCTGCCACTCGTACATGACGAGGAATTCGACAACACGCAACAGGACTTTTTATCTTCTTTTCATGTCACGAATCACCTCCCAACGTATGTGCACATCTATCTGCTCCGTTCCAACTGTTAAGATTCGATTTTCGATTCCAAGTTGGCACCACTGTCACTCGTACACGACGCAGAATTCGACAAAATACAAGAGAACTTTTTGTCTTCTTTACATGTCACGAATCATCTGTCGAAGTAGGTGCACGATTTTCGATTCCAAGTTGGCACCCCTGCCACTCGTACACGACGAGGAATTCGACAACACGCAACAGGACTTTTTATCTTCTTTTCATGTCACGAATCACCTCCCAACGTATGTGCACATCTATCTGTTCCGTTCCAACTGTCAAGATTCGATTTTCGATTCCAAGTTGGCACCACTGTCACTCGTACACGACGCAGAATTCGACAAAATACAAGAGGATTTTTTGTCTTCTTTTGATGTCATTAATCACCTTCCAAAGGATGTGCACATCTTTGAAGTTCACCCTGTATGTACATTGTAACGTAGTACTTGCTTGTACTTACAAACACTTATTATATGTATATACGTGTATATTATTTATGTTGTATAAATTATATATTTTCCCAATGAAGGCTTATTTTAAAGAAAATGCATAGAATAGGCAACATTAGGCACTAAAGCAATTATTTAGGCAGCAAAGGTCGAAATAGGCAAAATAGGCAAAATAAAATTGGCTGTGTTAATATGTTGTCGCGTCTGAGGAAGAAGTCATTGTTATGAGAAGTGGGACATGTTTGAAGCTCCACGGCGCCGTTATCGCTGGTTAGCATCTCATGAACCGGTTCCGAAACAGCCGAAACCAGCACTGCACAGGCGAAGAAGGTCCTCCTGTGTGTTTGGGTAACTGTTCGTGGCATCATGGATTGGGAAGTGCTACCGGCTGCTCAGAGCATCAATGCAACTGAGTACTGTCAGCAGTTTAGCCTGTTCAAGAAAAACTCAAAACTCTGGATCCAGCACTTCTGCATGAATCGCAAAGGGGTGTTCCTATTACAGGTCAACACTAAGCCCCACTGCCTAGGATGACCCGGAGCACCTTGGATGGGAACCCGGTATATTCTCTTGGCATTGCACCGTCCGATTATCACCTGTTCCATTTCTTGGACAATCATCTCAGAGGACGCCAGTTCAAATCCCTAGTAAAGGTGCAAAATGCACTTGGTACTTTCTTCGCTTCACGGACCACCCAGTTCCACTGTGATGGAGTCCATGGCCTTCCAGAACGTTGGCAGAAGGTCGTCGATTCTGATGGTGACTATTTTTTATCTTCCAGATACGTCTTAAGTGATATATCGATGTTCGAAGTTGATGGGTGAAAAAGCGACAGACCTTTCTTGGTTATCTTTATATTAGTGTTTAAGTTCTTTGTTATCCGCGAATCTATACAGTACGAAATGTATAATTTGAAATGGGATTTGAAGTACTATAACAGGCCGCAGTGGTTCAGTGGTAGACCTCTGACCTCTGGTATATGTGGTTCCTGGTTCGATCCTACTTGCACTTTCTAGTACCCAAACACCGTGTATGTGGTTTCTCGAGGTTCTCTCCCTTCCTGTTATTTTCTTCATTTTACCATTATCATGATCTCATTATCATCTGGGAGCATAATCGTAGGACGTTAAACTAAAATAGAATTATTGTTTCTCTCAACTCTAGTCTACGAGACTAAGATGGGTAGGAAATGCAGCCAGAATGTAAGAAAGTAGTAACATTTTCAAAGTAATAACTGGAAATCCAATCGAAAAATGTCCATTAGGCGCAGATGAGATGACAATGTTAAGATGGACCTCGTAGAAATATGAATACAAAGTAGAAACTGGATCCAGTTGGCTAAGGACAGAAATCAATGGAGAGGTTTTGTGAAACGCGGCACTGAACGTCCAGGTTTCATAGGCCATAGAGTTAATTAGTTAGAAGCGCTAGGCGCTTTCCCAGCGGAAATCGAACACGAGACCTCGTACACTAAAGATATACGAAGCCTTCAGACGAAGAGAATTTGTCTACATCCTGAGAATTATACAGACCTGAAAACTGCCCGAGTTATCGGGAATGGGATTATAAAGAGTGGCCGAGTTACCGGGAATGGGATTATAAAGAGTGGCCGAGTTACCGCGAATGGGATTATAAAGAGTAGCCGAGTTACCGGGAATGGGATTATAAAGAGTGGCCGAGTTACCGGGAATGGGGTTATAAAGAGTGGCCGAGGTACCGGTAATGGGGTTATAAAGAGTGGCCGAGTTATCAGGAATGGGATTATAAAGAGTGGCCGAGTTACCGGGAATGGGATTATAAAGAGTGGCCGAGGTACCGGTAATGGGGTTATAAAGAGTGGCCGAGTTATCAGGAATGGGATTATAAAGAATAAGTACAAGTATTTCCTCAGAAAATACAGTACTGTACTTGTGTGTGTGTTGGTTGCTTGAGAATACAACAGAGAATAAACTACCCTTAAACAAAGGGAAAAAAGTACGTTCTTTATGAAGGCATAGAGCCTTTACTATATATGAAAATAAAAATTAATGAATACACATTGTACAGAAGGCACACGCACTAGAGCAATGACCTTGAACGGGTCTGTACGCCAGTTTTTTTCGCCATGACAGGATGTAACCGAGGTATGCGGACTGCTAGGGTGTCGAGTGCCAAGTTTTAGTGATTCTACTGAATACAAATTTTATGTTTAAAAAAAGGAGCGTAAATATGGATGCAAAAACGACGAAAGTGTGTTTGTGTGTGTGTGTGTGTGTGTGTGTGTGTGTGTGTGTGTGTGGCAGATACATCAATTAACGCATGCTTAACCGGCAGAAAAGATTATATAACTTCTCTACGTCAAAGAAACTCATAAATGAATGAACGAGAAAGTTGAGAACATGGAAATACCATTTTACCTGTATTACATGTTTTTGTAAGCATGCTTTATATTCCCAGTGGAGTTTCTTACAGTTCATATTTTCAACCACTGCTGTGGTGATGTAATAGGAAAACTGCTCGACTCGAGATTCCAGCGAACTCCATAGTGTAAAAAGCCAGAAAATTAACGAGATAGGAATCGACTTGCTGACCAGGCAACTATAAACTAAAAAGCTCTGTGGTAGACCTTTGCTCTTTAAAGGTCACTCTGACGCGATATTTTTTAATGATAAAATAAGTTTAAATGAAATTATAATTTAGAACACTCTAGATTAAAAAATGAAAAGAAAGAACTGCGCTCACATGAAAATCGAATAGGAAACGATTTTAGATATTAGATTGCTGCAAACAGCATTATATTTAAGTCTATTAAAAGCTATCTACGTATAGAGTGTTATACTTACCTAAGCCATTTTTCGAAATAAAGTCATTTAAAAAAACTCAAATTTTCAATCTCTGGTAACTTCCCCCCTCCCTTGATTAGAATACCATTACAATGAAATCTTTGAGCTTTATGTCCCACGGTTCTCTCTCTTTTTAAAGTTTTACGTCCCACGTTTATGCTAAAAGAGACGGCGATGATTAGAAATGAAGGAAATGGTGAAATGAAGAAAATGGGAGGACACGAGAGAACCCCGAGAAAACCTACACACACGGTGTATGTCCACCACAAACTTCACTTGGCGCAAGCGTCCCACGGTTATGCCATTTGGGCTAAAGGAGACAGTGATGATGAGAAATGAATGAAATAGTGGTATGAAGAAAGCAAGAGGACCGAGAGAACCCTGAGAAAACCCATGCACGAAACCACAAAATCCACTTAGCACGAGCTGTGATCGAACCAGGGACCTCCCTCACACACCAGAGGTGCGTTTCAATGAAAATGTACTGATAAATATCCGTAGGACAAGTTATTTAATCAAAGTGACCTCATAAGAATCCACCTTGAGGTCGGTACTATGATCCAAAATTCACTTCAAATGGGTTAGCCGTTTCCTGGTGACACAGTGACAAACAAAACATAACGTCGATTTTAGCCATTTTATTATTCAGGCCTTCTCACTCCTATGCCGATAGGATCTGATTTTTAAACCTTAACGGCGTTTGGAATGTCACTATCCATATCTTCTACCTCGAAAACTATGGATTGGGCACTAATATGAATTGTGTTCGATTATTTTTTATTTATCCCTCTCTTCCTACCCCTCCCTCACCTCTAGTTATATCGATGCGATGGGATATGAACTTAGACTTTAATGACATCGGCAACGCCACTATTCATCTTAGTAGCCACAGAAACTATAGATTGGGGACTCTAATATCAGTCGTCTTCGATTATTTTTAAATGTCATCCCTTTCCACCCTTGTCCCTCCTTAATCCCATGCTAATGGCGATGTACGTGGGTTTAAAATGGCATCAGGGGTAGGATTTTTAGGATTTAGATTTCTGGTCTTTCCGCATGTATGGCCATTTAGCCCTGCACGTTCGAGGAATACTTTCCTCGGCTAGCACACTATCCGGAGAAAGGGAAGGAAGCGGCCTGGGACCTATAAGTTAGGTACCACCCCGACATTTGCCTGATGTGAATTCAGCGTGGCTGGCCTGAAAAGGAGTTTTACACATTTTCGACCGAATGTCCCCACCGGGAACCGAACTCGGGACCGCTCCCACCGAAGGCGAGAGCGTTAGGGACTACGCTACACGGGGCCACATTGTGGCATCAGAGGTGTGGCTATTTATATCAGCGATTACGAAAACTATGAATTACAATAATGTTGGTCGTTTTTTATTATTCTCACATGAATAAAATCCAAATTATGAATCATAAGAATATGTACTATGTTCAGTTGAAATTGTTCCAGAGTAATACTAAAACGTACACACATATGTCATTTTATATATATATATATATATCTAGTTTCATATTATGACCAAAGTATGCAATACTAAAGTACTTTCAGGGGAGTGTTGGCTCAATGATAGAGCGTTCACCTCTAGTGCTTGGGGTCTCTGGTTCGATTCCAGCTAGTACCAAGTGGATTTTGTGATAGACATACACCGTGTGCGTGGGTTTTCTTGGGGTTCTCCCGTTTCCTCCCACTTTCACAATTCTACCATTTCATTAATTTCTCATCATCACTGTCTCCTTCAACCTAGCCGGTATAATCGTGGGACGTAAAACTGAAAGATTTCACTTTCACTAAGGTACAGTACTTTCGATGTGCATTGTTCCTTCGTCTCGCTTGCGTTATGATAGTTAATTTGAATGTAAACGATACGACAGCATCCTTAGTGTACAATATTACATACATGTGGTGTACTAAGTTTTTGTTTTACATGTATATTTGATGTAATAATCTGAGGTAGTGCCAATATAACTTTGTTGGGTTGACAATGTTGATAATCTGGTGATATTTAGGAGCATGACAAATAATGTCGACCTGTCGATATTTGTATTATACAAAGTTTCAGTGGTTTTAGGAATTACACTACTGGACTTTCAGCATCTATGGCCATGTTAACCCGTCGCCTTAGCCCATATGAGGGACGGCGTCCCTCAGCGATCACACTATCCGAGGAAAGAGAAGGAAGAAAGGATTGGGGAAGCATTCCAGGACCTCACTCAGGATAGGAAAACCTCATTCAGGATAGCTGGCCTGAAAAAACTTTTATATTTTTCTGACCGAGTGCCCCCACAGGGAATCGAACCCGGGACCGCTCGCGCCAAAGGCGAAAGTGTTAGCGACTACACCACACGGGGCCACTTCAGTGGTTTTTATCTATTTATTTAAAAGTTAAAGGGCTGCTCAAATTAAATGGTAAACTCTGTATAAGACACTTTTAACTTTTTTGTAGTATCAAGAAACGAATTCCTTGA
Organism: Thermobia domestica; assembly: GCF_964235325.1. NCBI lineage: Eukaryota > Metazoa > Arthropoda > Insecta > Zygentoma > Lepismatidae > Thermobia > Thermobia domestica. The sequence goes on from NC_137468.1 coordinate 15,507,237, forward strand.
CACAGAGCTCTTGTATCTTTATAAAGTCAAATTACAGTTGCTAGATATATTTTCGTTATGCAAAGATATATTTTGCGTCAAACAAAATGATTACAGAAAATTAATTAAAGTTTTCTATGTGTTTCAATTACTAATAAAAATTTCCCACATTCATATAAAAATTATATTATCTCTTCAAAGTTAAAATAAAGTTTCAATATTCGAAATTTAATTACCATAAGAGACCATTAACGTAATGAATATTATATGTATATATACATATTGTACAATTAATTTTATAAAATTAATTTTATTAGTAGCTTTGTTTCAAAAGTTATTAACTAATTCATGTTATATATATGTGAATCATTTTTATACTCAGAGTAATTAATAATGAAATATGAGCTGAAATTTTGGGAAAATGTCGGCCAGAGCCTATTTAAAGATGCCATCTTAGTTTTTTTTTTTTTTTTTTTGCCTGTTCAGACTGAAGAAAAACACTGTAAAATTCCAAACAGAATATCCAATCGCGAGATTCAAACCCCATAATTCCTAGTTCAGAAACAAAAGTTCTAATTGCTCACCAACAGCCTTCTGGTTTGGTACAATTGATGGTAAAACAGAGGTAGAAAGAAAAAGAAGAAGAACAACAAATTGCAGTTGAAGTACCACTACGAATTAAAGGTTATTTCACACATAGTATGCCATTGCCATGCCGTGCCATAACGAAATCAAGCGAGTACGCGGGCAATGAGATTAGTGAGAACTAAATCAAGGTAGTGGAAACCGTAACAAGGTTAGTGAGAACGAGAACAAGATAGTGGAAGCGTAATGAGGTTAGTGAGGAGACTAAGCGTGCGAAGGCGCAATGAGGTTAGTGAGAACAAGATCAATATAGTAAAAGCGTAACAAGGTTAGTGAGAACAAGATCAAGGCAGTGGAAGAGTAATGAGGTTAGTGAGAACGAGAAGAAGATAGTGGAAGCGTAATAAGGTTAGTGAGAAGAAGACCAAGCGAGCGAGGGCGCAATGAGATTAGTGAGAACAAGATGAAAGTAGTGGAAGCGTAACAAGGTTAGTGAGAACGAGAACAAAATAGTGGAAACGTAATGAGGTTAGTCAGAAGGAGACCAAGCGAGCGAGGACGCAATAAGGTTAGTGAGAACGAGATCAAAGCAGTGGAAGCGTAATGATGTTAGTGAGAACGAGAAGAAGGTAGTGGAAGCGCAATGAGGTTAGTGAGAACAAGATCAAGGCAGTGGAAGCGTAATGAGGTTAGTGAGAACAAGATCAAGGCAGTGGAAGCGTAATGAGGTTAGTGAGAACGAGAAGAAGATAGTGGAAGCGTAATAAGGTTAGTGAGAAGGAGACCAAGCGAGCGAGGGCGCAATGAGGTTAGTGAGAACAAGATCAAAGTAATGGAAGCGTAACAAGGTTAGTGAGAACAAGAACAATTTAGTGGAAGCGTAATAAGGTTATTGAGAAAGAGACCAAGCGACAGAGAGCGTAATGAGGTTAGTGAGAACAAGATCAAAGTGTGGAAGCGTAATGGGGTTAGTGAGAACAAGATTAAGGTAATGAGGTTAGTGAGAACGAGAACAAAGCAGTGGAAGCGTAATGAGGTTCGTGAGAAGGAGATCAAGCGAGCGCAATGAGGCTAGTGACAACGTGATCAAATAAGCACGAGCTCAATTGAGGATCCAGAGCTCGATACTGAGATATCGTTAGTCTCTCGTTAAAATTAGTGATAGCGAACCTCATTGAGCATAATGAGTCTGAGTTAATGCAAGCCCCAGTGAACCTAGATTTCAGAATAGCCACTTGTGCCCGGTGGATGCTCTTAAAATAAGGATATAAACTTCCAATACCTCTCTACTGGGAGGAGGTGATACAATCAAAACTATGCTCCGGACGATTTTACTCAGGTTTTCTTAGATACCCTTTTGACAAAGCCTTGATAGATCTCGTTTTAACATGGTTACAACGAGATCATAGCTACGAGGTGAACGGCATTCGAACCTCGGTCCTCTTGTTAATAAATAGGAGCTTTACTAGCAGACCATAGCAGTAAATGTTGATTTAACCAACAAGCAGTAACGCCACGTGTACACCATGGAAGAAGTTTCGTTTGTAGGCGTGATATTTTCAAAACATTGAAACTGGAAGGTAGTATATTTCTAGCACTTCCAGTTTCAGTAGAAAAACTATATTAGAGAAGAGGAAGATTATATTCTTTGGACACTTAATTAATTGAAGAAAAAACGTGTAGTCGCTAACGCTCTCGCCTTCGGTGCGAGCGGTCCCGTGTTCGATTCTCGGTGGGGGCACTCGGTCCAAAAAGTGTAACAGCTTTATCAGGCCAGCCACCTTGAATGAAATTTTCCTCGGTTTTCCTCATTCACACCAGACAAATACCGGGGTGGTACCACCCCCTTCTTTCCCTAATCCTTTCTTCCTTCCCTTTCTCCAGATAGTGTGCTCGCCAAGGAACGTCATCCCTCAAAACATACGAGCTAAATGGCCTTAGATTGCCGAAAGCCCAGAAATCTAAATCCTAAATCCCTAATTGAAGAAAACCACTTCTCGCTATCTATTATTATTTTCGCCGTATAGTGATCAACGTTAAAACTGGAATTGTTTGATCTCTACCTTTTTGGTTTGTATATCAAATCCATGAACGAAATTAGGTTTCACCTTTTGACCCACTATATTTTGTAGGGGAGCGCGGTAGCTCAGTGATAGAGCGCTTAACTCTGATGCGTAAAGTGCCTAGTTCTAGCCCCTTCCAAGTAAGTTTGTGGTGGACAACCTAGTGTCCCCGGGTTTTCTCAGGGTACTCCCGTTTCCTCCCACTTTCACATTCTACCAATTCTTCCATCATCATTCACTTGCCTTAATCATCATGTCCCTTAGTCTAACAGGCATAATCGTGGGACGTTAAACTGAAATATTTTTAACTACATTCTGATGGAAATGAACGGTAATTCTTGAAGTTGTTCTTGAGATCTCGTTGTCTCACGAACGAACACCTGGACAAACAAATTTTGTTTCTCAAACGGACGGACATATTGACAGACAGGACAGATGTATCAAAGAGTTTTCATTGACGAATTAAAATCTTTAATAAAAATGAAAATAAGTTTAGTTTAAGTTGAAAATAATGCACGCTGAGAACGTATTTCGTATTTATCAAACTCCTCAAATGGTCTCCTGTAACTGCTGCATAATCAATGGAGGACAGACCTAAGCATCGGAGATAGATAAGATATCTCACAAATTGAGGTGTTCACCTCCAACACAATTCATCTCCCTTTCACTGCAAAAACCATCGTCGACAAATTGCGATTCCATTTCCCGCGTGGGACGACGTTCTCCGGATGAAAATTCTCCCTCATCAACTCTCCGACGACCAATTTATCCCATTTGGTAAATTCTTTTCTTTATACTTCTAAACAGAAAAAAAAATGAAATGTCTTCACTTCATTACTGAAATAAAACAAAAGAAGCCATATATGATAGTCTGGTAGCAGAGAGATTTATGGTTCATTTGTGGTTATGAATAAAACAACCTTTGGATATGCATATTCACCAATATAGCTTTATAGATTCAGGTTCTATTACCTTGAATAACAAGAGTGTAAGAATGTAAACATTATTTACCGAGGACAGATGTCTTTCTATACAATATATATTCCTGACGGTTGTAAATGAATTAGTAGTTTTAATTAAGACAAATATTCATGCATCATTGACTGATGTCCTTTTCAAAATTCCTATTTCTGATATACTAGGAAGGCCATGTTTCGGGGAGGGCTTTACTAACTTTCGGGGGAAGGGGCTTTGCCTGAAAATGTGAAAATTTTGCAAGATATTTCATATACTTTACTATTGTAAGTAAGATTTCGGGGGGGGCTTAAGCCCAGAAGCCCCCCTAAATACGCCATTGCGCCCAACTATTTTATCCACTACCTACAATATGATTTTATAAACTGGAACTTTGTAAAGTAGGTCAAGATCCCCCACCATGCAAAGTTTGATCCAGATCAGTTGATTTCGTTTATCTTTTATTCTAAAATGAGAAACTTCAAATTTGATCTTCCATAACTCGGAAAGCAATAACCTCCATACCATAATAGTAGTTTGCAAGCTTATATAGAAAATTAAGGTCTACCACGATGCCAACTTTGATTCAGATCAGAAAAGTTCGCTTAAATTCGTACGATATATATATATACAGGAAAAACAGTTCTTTTTAGTTTTCAAAAAAAAAAAAAAAAAACAGTCTCGGTTCTTCTGAAATACGAAACCGAAAATCCGATTTCTGTGCTCAAGACGTTCAAAAATTCGGGAAACACAATAGAACGGTTCATGCAACGAAATCTTTTAGTTTAAGGTTGGTTTAAAGGGACAAGTTTTGCCGATAGATGGCACTACAGTCTTCATATCTCTCCCATGTATTTTTTACCTTTCACGAAAATTCACGATTTCTCTTATAAATTTCAACCTAGAGACTTCAAATTTTTAGAAAAGGAACTTCATAATCTATCAAAGGCAAAAATCCGTGCCGATTTTTTATTTAGAATTTTCCTCATTGTTGAAATGACTTGATTGTTCATGACTTGATTGTTCAAATGGATATCCAATCTTTAACAATGAAACTGTTTCAACAATAAAGAAAATTCTAAATAAAAAATCGACACGGATTGTTCCTTTTAATAGGTTATAAAGTTCCTTCTCTAAAAATTTGAAGTCTCTAGGTTGAAATTTATAAAAGAAATTGTAAATTTTCGTGAAAGATAAAAAATACATGGTAGAGATAGGAAGACTGTAGTGACATCTATCGGCAAAACTTAGGGCATACCCCTTTACACTAACCTTAATGTTCCATGGTTATTCCCTTTAGACTAAGGGAGTCTGATTTATTAATTCAAGTCAGTGATGATGGAAAAATCGTTGGAATGAGAATGTAGGACGAAATGGGAGTACCCAGAAAAAACCCACGAACACGATGTTGTCTTCCACAACTTTACATGTCCGGGGATCGAATCAGGGATCCCATGCACCAGAGTTAAGCGCTGTACCAATGAGACGCCCACCGTGTACCTCGAGGCATGCTTCAGTATCAATTTCATCTTAATAGCTAGGGTACTTATCGCACAGTGTCAATTACTGTATTTGTAAAATATTTCGTCTCCTTTTTGATTTTCTCAAAAATTACCTATAAAGATTTACAATTACCTACATCTTTTTGTTCAGCCCAATGAGATGTATCTATTGCTTTCCACTAAAAGCTAAAAGTATAGTAGAATGTAAATATCATTTTGTAGATCAGTGATGGGCAAACTACGAGCCACGAGCCAGACGTAGCCCCACCTGATAGGTTCTATCCAGGCCGCGACTTGATGATTCCTAATCTAACGAATAATAAAAAGAATAGGGTACTTCGAACGAGTTCCGTTAGGAACATATTAGTATTAAAATTCAATTCTGAGAATTAGCGGACCCAATTTCGAACCATGTTATAAAAAACTTAAATCATCAGTAGTACTTACAAGGGTACATTCCGATTTGGTGAAATCAATTGCTGAAAATGATTGCTATCACTGGATTCAGCATCAAAAGAAACAGATAAAAAAGAGAGTGTTTAGTAGCAAACCGTATACAAGATGGGAGATAAGTGAGGGCAAAGTATGAAGATAGAACATAGAAAATATCTAGAAATACCATGTTAATTTTGAAACGAGTAGAGGGATTGAGGCCAAATATTGGACATGAGAAATACAAAGCTACACTGAATAGGCGTAATGTGAATCATTGGGGACATCTGAAAAGCCGCCATGTTGGAATTGGCTCAAGAAGAATATACGATAAAGGGGTCATGTGACATATGGCTCTTGACGCACACTGTCTATTGAAATCAATAGTGGCCAATGCAGTTTGAGACCTCTGTAACAGCAGACGTTCCACGCTATGACAATGTAGCAACACTGTCGTAAAGGTGACGTGAATGAGGAACAAACACAAATGTGAATAAGGCCATTTTCCAGCGAACAAACGTCCCGATCCACCCAATATTCATTCATATGCTGGTAAAAGTGCAAATATGAACAAGGACAATCTGAAAGAGTTCATGACTGGCGTTTCCTGGCCTTCTATAAAGTAGATGAAACTGCTGCTGCTCATTGATTATGAAGAATCAATAAAGATGAACAGTTGTTGCAGAAACCAGACAATGTTTAGCTTACCCGACTCCTTATCTATGATGGATGCACGTCACTCATACAACCGTTGGATGTGTTCTTCTTTCGCTCGTATAAGAATTTCGTAAAATATATAACAGACACCGTTCTTCTGTCATCTGACTTAAAATATGGCAACGGGAGAACTTCATTAACTTGAAACCATTCACCCACTTTGAGTTTACAGCATCAAGGTTCCAAGCTATGACTAGTTTTGCTTTCTACAAAACTGGATATTTGCAAACAGCGCCTGCCACAATCTTGACACCTGACGACTACTGCTTCAATTTCAATACTAGAGACAACTGTGACGAGGTTGATTGTCCATCTTTATCCTTTATCAAATGTGCCCACTGTTGTCTCAATTTTTGTATCAACCACACAATCATTCTTAAGTTTCATAATAGTTGCAATTAAACCAGGGCGCAAAATTTCAAAGTCAGACAATTAGATTCAGGATAATCAATTTTGATATTTTGATTTGGACAATTCATATAATATTAAAAAACATCTTAGCTTAAGACTTCACATTAGTGTAGTGCTCTCTCTGTGCACTGAAGTACCAGTTGTCGATTGCAGTTTTGGGATCAAATATTTCAGAAAGAGCCATTGATGGCAATTGTTAGCAAATCATCCACTATATTAGTCCTCAGTAAATTTCTGTAGGCGCTCTTAACTCTGTTGAGACTGCTGAAGCCTCTTTCACATGAACCAGTACTCACAGCAAAACTGCACATTCGATTGAGGGTGGGAAAGGAAAGGCGAATTACAACGTTGTGAAGGCTTCACTTTCCATGTCAGTTGTGAAGACTTCACATTCCGTGTTTTCCCTTACTCTGTGACTATTTTCGTGCGAAACAAAAACTGCGAATCCCTGTGAGTTTTGACAGAAACCATTCCTACTAAATACTGGTCGCCAGCTCTAGAATTCTAGTCGCTAATGGCGATCTTTCGACCGGAAATTTTGCGCCCTGAATTAAACAGAGGTCTCAAAGTGTAGTTTCCAATTGATTTCAATAGATGGTGTGCGTCAAGAGCCGTATATCACATTACCCCTTTCCTGTACATTCTTCTTGCGCTAATTCAAATATGGCGGCTTTTCACATGTCCCTCATGATTCACATCACGCTTATTGAGTGGAACTCTACATGCATTCTTCATACCCAACATTTGACCCCAATCCCTCTACTCGTTTCAAAATTAACATGGTATTTCTAGACATGTTCTACGCTCTATCTTCACACTTTGTCCTCACTTATCTCCCATCCTGTATACGGTCTGCCACTAAACACCCTCTTCTTACCTGTTACTTTTGTTGCTAACTCCAGTGCTAACAATCATTTTGAGCAATTGAATTCATCAAATCGGAATGTTCCCTTGTTAGTATTACAAGATTTTTTTAAATGTACTGTTGTTGTTTTAATAAATTATATTGGCTAGCCTAATATTTCTTCTTTACCCTTTCCAAAAAATATTTGCTCACTACTGTTGTACACAATGTCTGGGTCTCTTACTATATATATTTTATTTTCTTCATTGTGTTTAAGCTATTCAATATTAAAAAAAAAATGAAAACAAAGTTGCGACAAATATTTATCAGGAAGCCTTACGGAAGGATACTATTACATCTATTCTTCCAGAGTTGAATAGAAAATATTTGAATTATTATTTAAATACTACAAAACTTGAAAACAGAATAATTTTACGACCATAGCTGTACACTGCTGGAAAAATAATATTTATTGCCAAAAAGTTCTTTAGTGTTAAGGAAAACAACATCTAATTGTGGGACATCACAATTACCTTATATAAATGACCAGGTGCGCACATAGAATTTTTTTTTTCTTGGGATAGGTACAGGGTTTAGGGACGTCCAATGCTTCAAGCCACTACGTCTATGTAGTATTAAACGAATATTATTCTTCAGCAAAAAAGATGGTAAGTAATTGTGAAGTACTCCCATCTATATTTTCAGAACTAGATTGTTTTTTCATAAAGAAGAGAAATAGTACAGATGAAGTGTAAAATAAGATGTTCATACTATATCAATTATTTATCTGCTTAACAAGTATTTTACTGTACAAATGTATATTCACTTGGGAAGTTTTTTTCGAGGATCGGGACCGAGTGCATCGCCTGTGCGCCCCTGTATACGACTCCTTAACGCAATTTGCTGAAAACATTCAGGTTATTCTAGGTAATAAAATTTTGTAAGCACTAAAAACTTACTGTTTGTATACATATATACACAATTATGAAAAATGAGAAAGTGCCCTGGAGAGAGAAGTTATTAATAGTTGAGGTTCCTCATGGCTAAGGAGTTAACGTATGCGGCTTTGGCGGGGGAGTCCTGGATTCGATTCCCGGCCGGAGCTCATGTGGTTCGGGTGCAACGTTAAGCTATAGGTCCATCGCTCATATTGCCTCGCTCCTGAAAGGTACTCTAAGCTCAAAGTTAACTCAACTCAAATTATTATTAATAGTGTCACTCTACGAAAACTATTTTTCTATTTATCATTCAATTGACTAAATAGAATATAATGCGGTTATGCTACGAGTTATCTATGGTCTACATAGAACGGGACGTTTGCAAGAGGTGTCATAGCAATAACCAAAACTTTCTTAATAATCTAGACATCGATAAGTTTGTACACCAATAAATTCGTGATTAATCATTTCGGTTGAAATAAAAGAATAGGACCTGTGGGGAATGTTTTTAATGTGTGTAATTTTGATCAGCAGTGTCTATTTCAAACTTCCCAAGCACTGACTCATGACTAGACATTGACAAATATGAAACAGGTACATACCTTTTTTATTGATGTTGTTTAGATGAACAATATGATTCACACTAGTAATAAGGTGTTCCTCCTGATAGGTTTTTGAAGCTACTAATGCCCTGACTTTGGAAAAGCCCATTAATTTTGTTACTTGACTCGAGACGAGGTTATGGAACTTCCTGTACTCGTGGTGAAATACGTAAAGACGTGAACCTGTGAAATTCACTTCTGTCATCTTATTTGTCAATGCATGGATCTTACATGTTGAATTGCGAAAGCTAGCTGACTTCAGTGCTTGGCAACAATTTCAAAGACGGAACGGAATTACATAGCAGTTTTACAGATAAAGAATTCATTAATTAATCACAATTTAGTTTTGAAATGTCCATCATTTCCTTTTGCTGTTCGTGGAATGTCCTTTGAAGAATATTGAACTAAAAGTATTGAATGTTCTTTGAAGAATATTGAATTAAAAGTATTGAATGTTCTTTGAAGAATATTGAACTAAAAGTATTGAATGTTCTTTGAAGAATATTGAACTAAAAGTATTGAATGCTCTTTGAAGAATATTGAACTAAAAGTATTGAATGTTCTTTGAAGAATATTGAACTAAAAGTATTGAATGTTCTTTGAAGAATATTGAATTAAAAGTATTGAATGTTCTTTGAAGAATATTGAACTAAAAGTATTGAATGTTCTTTGAAGAATATTGAACTAAAAGTATTGAATGTTCTTTGAAGAATATTGAATTAAAAGTATTGAATGTTCTTTGAAGAATATTGAATTAAAAGTATTGAATGTTCTTTGAAGAATATTGAACTAAAAGTATCGAATGTTCTTTGAAGAATATTGAACTAAAAGTATTGAATGTTCTTTGAAGAATATTGAACTAAAAGTATTGAATGTTCTTTGAAGAATATTGAACTAAAGTATTGAATGTTCTTTGAAGAATATTGAACTAAAAGTATTGAATGCTCTTTGAAGAATATTGAACTAAAAGTATTGAATGCTCTTTGAAGAATATTGAACTAAAAGTATTGAATGTTCTTTGAAGAATATTGAATTAAAAGTATTGAATGTTCTTTGAAGAATATTGAACTAAAAGTATTGAATGTTCTTTGAAGAATATTGAACTAAAAGTATTGAATGTTCTTTGAAGAATATTGAACTAAAAGTATTGAATGTTCTTTGAAGAATATTGAACTAAAAGTATTGAATGCTCTTTGAAGAATATTGAACTAAAAGTATTGAATGTTCTTTGAAGAATATTGAACTAAAAGTATTGAATGTTCTTTGAAGAATATTGAACTAAAAGTATTGAATGTTCTTTGAAGAATATTGAACTAAAAGTATTGAATGCTCTTTGAAGAATATTGGATTAAAAGTATTGAATGTTCTTTGAAGAATATTGAACTAAAAGTATTGAATGTTCTTTGAAGAATATTGAACTAAAAGTATTGAATGTTCTTTGAAGAATATTGAATTAAAAGTATTGAATGTTCTTTGAAGAATATTGAACTAAAAGTATTGAATGTTCTTTGAAGAATATTGAACTAAAAGTATTGAATGTTCTTTGAAGAATATTGAACTAAAAGTACAATCACGGACAAAGTTTAACCCGATGATATCGATAAGCGTCCGTGACAATAATTTTAGAATTCCGTATTATATATGAGACACATACGAGTCTCACAGAAGAGACACATACGAGTCTAAACGAGTGAATGTAAATCTTCACGTGTAGTTTTTGACAAAATGGAGAATAATCAATTGTTTTTGTAAACCTGGAAATTTATAGGTACTATAACCACGACACCTACCAAGAACAAACTGATACTAACTATCAAGTTTTTTAGTATGACCCTAGCAGATTAGCAGTATACAGAGTACGATTAGCAAAGTATTGCCCAGAGATGTAAAATATATTTTTCAAGACGATTCTGACCATATCAACCGGTCCAGAGTTATAAAAAATGGTATTCTCTCTTTACGGCATGTTACATCATGTTTTTGGCCCGGTAATTCGCCAGACTATAATTCTATTGAATATTTATGGCCTGATTTGAAAGTTTTAGTTCTTGTGCAATCGCACAGAAAATCAATTTTAATTGAAGGAATAAACGATGTCTGGCACGATTGCATTGAAGTAGAGATACTAAAAAAAAAAAAAAAAAAAAAAAAAAAAAAAAATAGTGAACTCGATGCCAAAATGGTGCAATCTAGTTATCAAATCGCGTGGATAAGCAATTACGCATTAGCTCAAGTCAAAGTCATTTTTTGTACGAACCCAAATTTAATTCCCGTTAATAATGGCTGTCATATTCTTGTGAAATATTATTCAGCGTTGTAGATACAGGTAACTTCTGTAACTTTATATTTGTATTCAGCATAAAATTTTCTTTTAAAGTTATATATATTTTATTGTATGTTTAGCTATGCTTACGTACAATCAGTGGCGTATTTAGGGGGGTGGCTTCCGGGCTTAAGCCCCCCCCCCCGAAATCTTACTTACTATAGTAAAGTATATGAAATATCTAGCAGAATTTTCACATTTTCAGGCAAAGCCCCCCCCCCCCCGAAAATTAGCAAAGCCTTCCCCGAAACAAAATCGTAAATACGCCACTGCGTACAATATGTGGAAACATCTTATTAAACCTTCTGAACGAATAAAATTACGTGGAGTTACTATGAGTTACTATTAAATTTTCCATTATCGTATATATGTTATCAATATATTATCAATTCGATCTTAATTAATATGACATGCTTATGAATAAATTCTGATGAATAGTTTCCAGAGAAATTGAGAAAATCTGCTTTTAAGGTGGATCACCACCCGGAAGTCAGTACATATTTTAGCTCATTCCCTTAACTACTGCGCAATGAAACGTTACATATTATAAATATTGTACTATAAGATAAAGTTAAGTTTCAGCTACAACACAAGACACTGATTCATTTGGTTGTGTCTTCTAATATCGAAAAAGGTAACAAATAAAAAATATTTGATTCGTTTTACAATAAGCACACAAGATGGCACTTGCTGTTAAATCATACTAGAAGTAGTTAATTTTGTGAAATGTTTATTTGAATGTTTAAAGTACGTTAAAAGTAATGATCTTATTACAAAATAAATATATTGTTTGACTGTTTTTCGTGTTATGTTTCACATTTTATTTAAATATTAATTTGCATTTAAGGAAGTAGATTTTGAGAAGAAAGTTGCGCTGAAAGCCATAATGCGTTGTTGCCAAATTCGAGAAGCGGAACTTAGCTGTGAATTGTAGAAAGGGTCGAAAACTAATTTCTCCAGAAAGTATTCAAGCAGAATTCCATGATTACGTCCTTTATTATCTGGCACCAGTAAACACTCGACACTACCTGGCAACGCCGCACTATTCAAGCATAGCACCGAGAACATCTAGTGATCCACTTTAATGCCGCTAAGATGTAATAATGGAGAGCTTTTATTCTTCCGCAACAGATTATTAATTCACTATCTATATATTAAAATGCTAGGTTTGTATGTTTTCGACCAATTCTTTTCGACAATGCGATCTCGGAAACCGTAAGCTCTAGGAAACGTGCTATTTTCACTGATCTGTTTCAAATTTTGTGTAGACTTGTCAGTTCTTATTCAAATTTTCAAAAATCGTACCGTAATCGAATCGTAATTCTATTCAACATTTTAGGAGCCATTTTGAGCCTATAAGATTAATATTTTTAACTAGGGCGAAGGTAAGATTAACATTCTTGTTATGCAACCAGTAGAAGAGTTATGTACAACGGGTTGACGGACATTGCAGGCGCTTTGCTTAACTGAATAACAAAACCTACTTCAAAGGCCTCAAGAGCCCCAATGAGGCGTACTCGGACAGATATAGATTTATATTTGTTTTTAAATATTTCCATTTGATATCATGTCACTTCTACAAATCTGTCAGAAACTCACTCAAACATCTATATACTAAATGCTATGTTTGTATGTTTGTCCATAGCAGTGATTCTCTACCTATTTCCTATCACGATTCCCATTTTATCACATCCTCTCGCCAGAGACCCTCTTATAATTTCTGGTTTGCAATAAGCTTGTGTGGGATTTTTAATATATCTATTGCAGAGATCTCAGAATATCTATCTATTTCTATAATAGTAGAATCCATTTCTTGTATATAATGGGTACAGTAACTACCCTAAAAGCGAATGGATTAAAATCAAATTTGGCTAGTTCATTCATACTACAAATATCGAATTCGATCCGTCATACTGTTTCAAAATGGGGACTGTTCGAAAACTTTAAAATTTCATTAACTCTCTTAATTTTGGGTCATGTGATAAAAAAATAAAGTGATTTCTAGATTTTGTTTAAAAAAACTTGGACAGTTTTTTTAAAAAGTTATTTAAGTTTTAAATAACTTGATAATGTGCGTCACGAAGATTGAAGTGGACATTGCCGCACTAATGAATCATCAAGTATCTCAATTAGCTTTCAATTTTAATTGTACTTGAATATGCAAGTTTTGTCGCATTCGTATTTTTTTCTGGTATTTCAATATGTAATCTCATTAGTTTCCTATCGCATTTCCTTCATTTAAATTGATTTTTAAACAACTCTGCACCTGTTGAAAATGTTTAGTAGACCTATTTTTTGTTGTTCCTAACACTATGTATAAAAAAATAAAAATATGCCTATCAGAACAAAATTCAAAATAATATTTTTTAAACAATCGGTATTAGATTCTAATTATATTTATCGCTTTCTATAATCTTCGGAACCTCCAGGTTGAGAAACCCTGGTCTATAGCAATTCTTTTCCTTTGTGAGTCTCCTGTACTGTCCACTTGTGTATGCAAGGAGATTCATGGTCATAACAGAACGATGCACTGAGTAGAGAAGGTAGGTTCAGATAGTGTATGCAAAAAAAAAAAAAAAAAAAAAAAAGTTAAATAGCAAATGTTATTTAATGCCGTTTCAATTCTTTTAAACACATATGCATGTAGTCCTAAGGGTGATGCGTATATTACTTTTAATTTATGGATATAGTATAGATAAGTCCATTATCTGTTTAAGGGTATAACAATCGTTTAGCTCCGTTTATTCGCAAGAACAAGAGCAGGAGAAAGAGGGAAATAAAAATGGAAATGAAATCATTCAGTTTAACGTCCCACGATTATGTTTTTTGGGCTAAGGGAGACGGATGATTGAGACAAATGAGTGATTATTGAAGGAATTGGTGGAATGATATACAACCTGAAAAAACCCACGGACACAATATTGTCCACAACAAATTTACTTGGCCGGAGAAGTAAGCATTTTACCACTGAGCCACAGTGCCCCTGATAACCCACAAGGGAAAGATAAATACACGAAGTATTTGTTTCGGAGGGAGATGTTAGGGAGCAAATTAGATTAAACCTTGTATTCTAAAAATTCTTTAATCATATATTGGAAGTATTTAAAAATGAAGGTTTCACAAAGCCCATGGTACTCTCAAACTAAATAGGGATGTGCTTTTGTTTTGGATTATAAGTGTCCTTGGAGTAGTTGTTCGGTCTCAGTAATTTTTTTTAAAATTTGTATCATCTGATAAGCAAACCCATATAGCTATGGTATTCCTCTTTATTTCCACATATTTCGGTAATCTTTAGGCATGCCTACTTACACAGCTGTAGATTTCTTCAAGACTTCGTTAAAACATCTTTTTGTAATGTTTAAAAATCGGAATTTTTCGAACCCCATGGTATCTCGAAACCCTAAAGGCTTGTGCGCTTATTTTGGATTGAAGCTATTTTTGAGAATGTTGTTAGGGCATAGTAATAAATCTTTCGAGATTGTACCATCTAGTATGCAAAACCCATACCTTTGTGATATCAGTCTTTATTTCACCATATTTCGGTAGCTATGAGTCGCACCGAGCTACAGTTTTCGGTAAATATATATCTGTAAAATTCTTTACAACATTTTAGACATATAGAATATTTCATAATATTTACAAAATATAGAAATTAGGTACCGTACCTTATAGTAAGCACCTACTTTTGCGTAGCAATATATTTGGAGTTGTTAAGTCTCAATAAAAACTTCTTTCGAAATTTATCGTTCTTCTACCCGAAATACAAAATTTCATAACCAACCAAAAGTTTATAAAACTGTGATTTATAAAAGAACAAAAACACTCTTAAATGAATGTCGTACATAGAGGGAAGGAGTACAGAAAGACGGAAGCAAAGAGTAAGTTTAGAAGCGACACTTTCATTTTCTTTGGGAAGGGTGTCATGACAAGAGAAGGAGTGTCCTTAAATATAGGGAATGGTTATCTCTATTTTCAGTCATAGATAATAACACTGAAAAAATATTTTTGCGAACCGGAAAATTTTGAGTAGAAGTATACTCCTTTAAAAATGACCACAAATCTATGTTCGAAAGACTATTGTATTCTTATCTATAAATACAATTAATGGAAAATAATCCATACATTAAAATACTAGGTTTATATGTTTGTTTCCAAAGAAAAGTTTACATATTTGTCTCCAGTCCTTTCGACAAGGAGATCTCGAAAACCACAAATGCTCGAAATGTGCCATTTTCACTGGTCGATTCCAAATTCTGTGTAGATTGTCCAGTTGTAATTGATTTTTTTTTTTAAAAAACGTGGCCGTTATTTTCTTATTACATGTTTAGGGGTACACTGGAAGTGTTGAAATTTTTAATAGTAAAGCATCATATCCTATGAATCATACATTCCAACACCACATATTTGTATATAAGGGTTGTATATCTCTCAGGCGTTTGCTTCATGGCAAAATGATAATGAAAAACGAATGATAACTGTTTCTCCAGGTTAGGATGAATCTTTATTGTTTGGAGTGTTCTGCCCAATGAACACCACATATCACTGACATTATAATAAAATTTTGTGTAATGTATTTGGTTATTACATACTGCATGCAAGAAGAAAAAAACGCTGCTCATACATGAATTAGAAACTCCAACCGGAAGTAGGCTTAAATCTTGCAAACGGTGCGAGATATTGAAAAAATCTCGCCTTTATGGTGCCCCTTGCAAATTTTTAGCAAAAAGTGTTTTTTTATTTTTTTTTATTTTTTTTTATTTATTTATGTTTGTAAAGGGGCATGTATAGATGTGAAGAATTACAAGAATATTTATGCTCATATGTGAATGATGCACTGTGTAGAGGGTGCAGGTTCAGCTAGTAATTATTTAAAAAAAAAGAAAACTGATCTAAGCAAACCCTTCTTATTACTAATTTCGTTACATTTCGGTAATATATAACATTTCCTACTTTAGAAACATTACCCTTGGAAATGAAATCTTTCAGTTTTGTGTCCCACGACTATACGGTGTAGGCTGAAGGAGAAGTTGATGATGATAAATTAATGAAATGGTGGAATGAAGAAAGTGGGAGGAAACTGGAGAACCCCGAGAAAACCCACGTACGCGGTATTTGTCCAACACTTGGTGCGAGATAGGATCGAACCAGGGATCCCACACAACAGTGGTGAAAACTCTACCACTGAGCAACTGCCACTCCAACATCATTTTGGTCATTTTTTATTTTTACTTACGTAGTTTCAAAAGTCATAAGCATTCAGAGGTAATAAGTATAGTATTAGCTCCATTACCTTCTTTATTTTAAATCAGATATTTTTTTTAAATATAGCGTTTCTAGGAAATGTAGGTAACACTTTTTAAAAAAGACCAGCAGAATGTACACTACAGTGGCGGATTTAGAAAGTAAAAACTGGTGGAAACAGAACCAAGACTATGATAGGTATATAATGAGTTTACTATAAAGTTTCGAAAATATATAAATAATAGCTTAAATTACTTTTTATCACTCAAAAAACTGGGGGGCTTAGGCACCCCGACCCCGGGCTAGGTCTGCCACTGCTAGAGAAACATTTTCTTATACCGTGTCTTATTCAATTCATGAATATTTCATTCCTTATGTAATCTTAGAATTCAGACGTTAATAAAATCTGGACACAAAGCCGCTATTGCCCACTAATGTATGTACAACACTAAATTTACAATAATTAAAAAAAAAAGTTTTAAAACAAAACAAAATAAAACTTACCGTCACGTGAAAGTACTGCTAACTGCGGCCTCTGTTAACAAAATAACAAAACTTTTTTTAGTTAAAAAAACTTTTCAGTAATTAAATATAAGATTTTTTTTAGAAAGAAAAAATCTGTGATTAAACTGTTGAAGGAAAAAAATAATCGGCACGTAATAAACAAAACTTAAGTATTTTGATTAACTTTTTTTGTTTCCCCGTACGTGAATTCGAACGAGAATCGAACACACGCTCTTATAGCGCAAACGGAAGAGAAACCTGTTGCCCGAACGAGGAATCCGCGAATCTAGACTAAACGCTTTCTAAAGTCGAAAGCGCCCTTCTCGGTGCGAAGTGAGACCGAAGCACGGAAAATACAGAACTAAACTCTTCGTCATGCGCAGAATTCCCTCCTAGTTCAACATAGTCGGTGTTCCCCTTTAGCCCGCTTTCAGGAGCCACTCACGAGTCTCGCTTCAAGACAACAAAATAAAACATTTTTAAAAAAATAAAATAAAAAATCGAGAGGTAAATGTCAAAACTGTCTGGTATATCTTGAAAATGTATTTACATTTCTATCACACATAAAGAAGAGGTAATTCTCCCATATGCCTTTTCCTTGAATATCACTAAAACTAATGATTTGCGTATGCTCTACAAAAGATTATCACCGGCGTTTTTTAGGGACTTTAATACACGAGATACCGGGTTTGAATCCCGGTGGAAGAGACTGAAAATTTCAACGCATTATAGAGATTCGAATTTGATCTCAAGCTTTAGGACGATGTCTCATACAGTGCTGTAACTTGTGGAGGGCAGGGGGTAACTTCCCTCGCATTTAAGCTCCCCGCCGTTTGATGGTGGATCACTTCAAGATAAAAGTTTCTTACTTCATATGATACAATACGAACATGAATTTGTAAATGAAACATGGAATAGGGGTTGACCTGGACTATCTTAGTAAAATGTGTACTAGTAGAGTCTCCAGAAATCATATTTATTTATTTATTTATTTATTTATTTATTTATTGAACAAATTCCCAGATACAGCATAATTGTGCCATTTTACACAGGGAAATGTCAACAAGCGGAAAAAAAAGAATATAAAAAAATAAACAACAACAGTAACAACAACAACAACATCAATAGTATTAACAAAGAGTCCACAAGTAATATTATTTAGCCAGCACGCGTTTTATTGCACTTTCAAACACCGGGTAGCTCGAAAAAAATGTCCACCTCACTTGTTAGATTATTATAATAGTTGGGTACTCGGTGAAAAAGAGACCTCTGTATAATTGCCAACCTAGGGCGTGCAAGATGGAATAGGTGGGTATTCCGTGTTTTGCGGGAAGGGACATGTAAGGATAGTTGTTGAATTAGGGTTTCTGATCTTAGGTTCCCATTTACAATCTTATGAAGAAACTTCAAATCAGAGTTATTTCTACGTAGTTCCGGCGTCTGGATATTAAGATATCGCAAAATTTCCTCCTTAGGTAATATTCGAAGTGCGGGAACACGAAAACGTACTATTGCAATAAAGAAATTGAGAACAGGCTCAAGTCTAGAGAGATGTGTAGGTGCAGCCATGGCCCATATGGGAGAGCAGTATTCGATCTTGGGTGCTATTAGAGTTTTATAGAATGTTGTTAGTGATGCCACAGTACGTAGTTCAGTGAATCGGTAAAGAAGCCCCAGCATACGCATTGATTTCTTAACTATTGAGGAGATGT
This sequence comes from Thermobia domestica, assembly GCF_964235325.1. Lineage (NCBI taxonomy): Eukaryota > Metazoa > Arthropoda > Insecta > Zygentoma > Lepismatidae > Thermobia > Thermobia domestica. The sequence goes on from NC_137468.1 coordinate 15,526,044, forward strand.
GGTCAGAGAACGAGAGTTTCGAATCAAAGATGACACCAAGATCATTATGACTGGCAGAATGTGTTATAGGGGAATCGTTAATATGGTATTTGGAGGGAACAGGAGACTTTTTCAGAGTAATTGTAATACTGTCACATTTCTTACTGTTAAGTTTCAATTGCCACATTTCACACCAGTCTACAAGATAATTTATACACAGTTAGACCTCGATAACTCGAACTTTGGTAAGAGCTACCTTATGACTAAGCGGATAGCATACGCGCCTCTGGCGTGGGAGACCCCGATTCGCTTCCCGGCGGAAGCTCATGTGGTTCGGATTCCACGTTAAACTGTAGGTTCACGTCTCATATAACCTCTCTGCTGAAAGGGACACTAAACTGAAAATCAAATGGAATTTCGATAACTCGAATTCATTGATAACTCAATTTTTTCACATTCCTTTGAACTCTTCATAACACTCAATGTTAAAATAACCTCTGTAAGTCGAATGTTTAAAAGTTACAACTTCGATAACTCGATAATCATATTTAAAAACTTCGGTAACTCGAACTTTCGTATCTGTGAACATCTACAAGTCGAAGTTCAAAGGTGATTTTTTCTTGATGTAACCTCGATAACTTGAAGTTATAGCTCTATGCTTTTACGTAATTGTCATTGTTACTAATGTGTATTGTAATTGTGTTTTACTCATGTCTAGACATGAAACCCCCCTCCATTTGCTTCTAACTCAATAATTCTTCTTCTTCCTTGGAACTTCCACAACTTTGATTTCTAGAGGTTGAACGAACAAAACTTCGAGTTCTAGAAGTTGAACGAACAAAACTTTGATTTCTAGAGGTTGAACGAACAAAACTTCGATTTCTAGAGGTTGAACGAACAAAACTTCGAGTTCTAGAGGTTGAACGAACAAACCTTCGATTTCTAGAGGTTGAACGAACAAAACTTCGAGTTCTAGAGGTTGAACGAATAAAACTTCGAAATGAAATGAAATCTTTAAGTTTTACGAAATCTGAAAGATGTGCACAAACTCCGGGAGGGGATTCGTAACATCAAAAGAAGACAAAAAATCCTCTTGCATATTGTCGAATTCGCTTTTGTAAGAGTGACAGCAGGGGTATTAACTTGGAATCGACAATCGAACCTGACAATTGGAACGGAACAGAAAGATATCCACAAGCTGCGGGAAGTGATTCGTGACATCAAAACTAGTTAAATGTGACTATGAACATCAACATAATGGTACATTAGGCAGTTGCGCAGACAGAGATAATTTGTGCACGTCTTTCTGTTCCGTTCCAATTGTCAGGATTCGATTTTCGTTGGCACTCCTGTCACTCGTACATGACGAGTAATTCGACAACAAGCGAGAGGAATTATTGTTTCCTTTTTATGATTCACCTCCCGGAGTTAGTGCACAACTTTCAGGTTCATCCTATATATTCTCCTAGTATTGAAGCATAAATATAATCTGGACCCTACTTTAGTGAAACAACAACTGAGACCCCTAGAGAAGGCAAATTTCATTTTTCATGTTTCTTTAAGGGGCCCAAATATTAATGCTTGTCCTCCCAGGAAAAGTTCCCAAGGTACGGCCCAGATATAACCTTGGAGATGAAACCAATGCTAAACTCTAATTCATCTCCTACACCGAGAGTCGAACCCGATATCAAAGTAATCGCTCTACACAGCAATAGTCGAACGGGTCGTGAGCTTCATAGTATCAACTATGATTCTCTCTTTTTTTCAATACATTTAAGCCTATCATTGTCTTTCTCTCTCATGTGGAAAATAAACTAACGATCACATCCCGCTAGTAAAAAGTGACCACCTTACGTACATTTCTAGTTGCGCGTTTTATAGTAATTGGAGGACCCTGACCAATGAAACTATTTTCAAACATGTCTGTCCATTGAGTCACAAGGAAAATTATATCCCAAATTTAAGATCATTTTTCTAGCCATTCCACGGACGCTTTTGTTTGTTTGTTTGTTTAAAAATATTTCCATTGAATTCAGCGTCCTCGAATTATTATAAAAAGAGCAATTAAAAATGTATCCAAGCATAGACTCTTTTACAGTTCGCATAAACGATACTTTAAAGATCCCATCTTTGACATGGTTTTTCTCGTGATCTCATGGACGCAAGAACGTAGCCAGGGAGGCCCGGGCCCAGGCCCGTATCCAGGGGGGTCTAGGGGGCCGCCCCCCTAAATTTTTACTGGCTCCCTCTAATATTTTCACGGTAGGTTTGCAAATGAACTATAATATGGGATGAACTTATAGCTTTGGATCGGGGCCCCCTAACTTCCACCGCCCCCCCCCCTACATTTTCGAGCTGGCTACAGGCCTGTCGGGCCCCACCCTCTTTGAAAACCAGGCATAATGGTGAAGCTGGGAATCTTTTAAAGGTTAGTTTGTCGAATTTATTTCCACAATCAAAAAACTCCAGGCTGAGTTTCCTGAACGACAGGACTGTGTTAATACATTTGTTTAACTCAAAGCCTTTCTGCTGTAATTTCAAGCCTTTAAATGCTTTCAGAAATGAACAGGTCATTTTCAATTACTGCCTCAATACTTCTAGCAGCAATGAAGAAAGGAGCTTTCACTCTGTCAATATTTGTGTGTGAATACCTTTCTAGTTTTACTTTGCCTCTATCGTTATTCCTCCAAAATTCACAGAACGAACTTGGTTTCTGCAGTGAAATCAAGTGACGACATTTTGGACACGTTGAAAACCAGGGAATTTGAAATTTCTAGAGAAGTTAGAATTTCTGCTACTAGTCATGGAAATTTCAAGTTTTCAAAAACATTCTGCAACAGAGTGGACATTTTTTTATCATACTTTTTCGTCTTCGCTTCTCTGCAATATCAAACTCGTTATTTCAGAAACAGTTTTCTACTGCTCCTTTAACCTGTCATTTGGAACAGACAGTAATTGGCGGAGTAATAAAACAAAAAGTTATATGGAAAGAAAGTTTTGTTAACATTTGATTCAGCGGAGAAAGGATACGTACTGTAAAATATTTTGCAAGACGTTGTTGGATATGTACTTTTTTTTTATAATAGTTGAGGTCATAATGAAAGGAAAATTGTTATATGAATGAACAGAGAAAGGGACGTAGATATTGTAAAAACTTTTTCAATATTTTTTATATTCTTTTACTCGAGATTTCTTCGGGGGGCGCGGTGGCTCAGTGGTAGAGCGTTCACCTCCGGTGCTTGGGGTCCCGGGTTCGATCCCAGCCCCCGCCCAGTGAACTTTGTGGTGGACAAACACCGTGCTCGTGGGTTTTCTCGGGGTTCTCCCGTTTCCTCCCACTTTCATCATTCTACCATTTCACTCATCTCTCATCATCACCGTCTCCTTTAGCCTAAGCGGCATAACCGTGGGACGTAAAACATAAAGATTTCATTTCATTTTCGAGATTTCTTCATAGTTTGTTATTAAAATACTTACTAACATAACATATTCTCATTATATTGTCCTAACAAACCAATACATGTTGCCAGTAAAATAGTTTAGAATGAATGAGCCCCTGGTGTGATCATCACAATCCCGGATTTCATGTCACGGATTCCCCTCCCCCATTACGAAATCCTGACTAGTTGCCTGCATGGACGTATATACAAAGGCAGTTCAAAAAGTTTTGCATAATAGGTTATAAACACTACAACCATAATTTGTTTGGTGCATGTATATACATGTAATCTTTATACTGAAGTTGTATAACAAATTTATGCTAAAGAAGAAGGTAAACGCCCCCCGAAAAAATCTCATCCTTTAAGAGTAAGTCTTACCTTCTAAAATTTTCTCCTCAAAAGATGATTTATGCAAGATTATTAACAAAATCCTTAGAGTTGTTTTCCAGAAAATTGCATTTTTAATTTTCACTCTCCAGTAAACTATCCTGACTTAAGGGAAAGACAGAAAATTCAAAAACCCACCCTAGAGAAGCCTATAAAAGTTTTAAATTTAAAACTTGTTCCGGATTGTAAATTATTCATTGTAGCTTCGGAAATTCAAGATTAGTAATAACACTCCAACTGACCAGAGTAGTATATATATATTTAATAGTATATATCTATGTTACAGTTTCGACTATGTAACATAGCCTTCCTCAGACACATTATGAGAGAAAATATCCAATTTTGACAGCTTATATACAATCTGGATGCAAGACATGCCGAATTTCTCTTTACAAAACGTAAACTTTTAATCGGGTCTAAAAAGTAAATGGAGTAAGTGGGACACCATAAGAAGGAGAACTAAAGAAGTGGAAGACAGTGAGAAAGGGACTGAAAAAAAGAGCAAGAATTCAAGACAAGTTATCGATACTTGTGAAAGAGGAAGTAATGAGAGATCTGAACAAGTGGGAAAAGAAATTTGAAGAGAAAGAGAGAGAAAGATTGAAAGAAAAAGGAAAGAAGCTTAAATGGACTGAGCAAAAAAAAGAAAGTGCAAGTAGTGTAGTAGTAATAGGAATTGTAGAATTAATAGACCAAGAAAAGAAATGTTTAGAATTAGGCTACAAGTTTAAAGTTAAAGAAGAGAAGTCAGAAGTAAAAGAGGTAGTATTCACAGTAGAACAAACAATTATGAGAATAAAAAACCAGAGCAGAGAGACAAAATTAGAAGGTAAGCAGTAGCCATAGTAAAACAAAACATAAATAGAAAAGCAGGAAACCTTAACAAAGAAGAGAAAGAGGAATTGAGAAAGTGAAGGAGCAGAAAGGACATCGTGGTAGAACAGATAGATAAAGAAAGGGCGACAGTGGTGATGGAGAAGGAATGGCACAAAAAAAACTGGAAGAACTATGTGATGACACGTATGAAGTAATGGGAGATAAAGATATGAAAGATGTTATAAGAAACAAAATAATTGAGGAGAGAGAAAAACAAGGTTTCAAGAAATTAATGAATAAAACAGGAAGAATACCGAATATGAAAGGTTTTTCCAAAAATACATAAAAAATAATTTAAAATATAGACCGATGATGGATTGTAGGAACATTTTCAAACCGTTGGTTGAAGAAATAAAGCAGATTGCAGAAGAGATAAGAGGACAGGAAAGCAGCAGAGTGGAAAACACAGAGGACGTAAAACGTGCCCAGAACAGATGAGAGACAGAAAAGAAAGAAACATATTGTTCAGTGTTGATATAAAGGCAACGTTTCTGAGCATTAAGAGGGAGTACGTGTTAAAAACAATAGAAGAAGAAATGGAAAATATGAATATAAGAAAATGAAAAAAGAAGAAATTGTTGAATGTCCTAGGGCTGATATGGGAGAATGGTGTATGAATGATTGATGAAAACTTGTTGAGAATAAAAGAGGGGCTAAACATAGGTTCGAGACTGAGTCCGGTACTAGCAGAGATTGTAATGAACAGGTGGGAACAGAAAGTAAAAGAAGAAGGAGGACAAAATCTTATAATGTTTTATAGATATGTAGATGATTGCCTTGGAATATGGAAAGGAACTAAGAAACAGTTGGAGACATTTGTTAAAATAATTGAGGACGAAGGAAAATGGATTAGTCTAAAAAAAATGAAAATAGAAGAAGAGAGGAAAATCAACTTTATGGACATGACTATAGAGAAAATATAAGGAAAATTCAAGACGATGTGATACAGAAAAGAATGCGATGCCGGGAAATGCTGCCACAAAAGGACTGTCGTAGACAGGGGGACTGAGGAGAATTTTATACAGAAAATGAGAAAGAGGATCGAAATGATAGATATCGACGAAGAAAGAAAGAAAGAAAGAAAGAAAGAAAGAAAGAAGACATAAAAATTCCTTTGCGAGTTATTAAAAGGAAACGAATTTAGAAGAGAAGATTTAAAACAAATTAAAAGAGGAAGGTGTAGGGAAAGAAGGAAAAAGATAACTTGGAATTAAAAGATTAGGAGAGAAAGCGGGGATCATGAAGAATCTGTTGCGGAAGGAAGGAATTAAAACATACAGGAAAGGAGGAAAGAGAATAATAGACTTAGTGAGAGAGAAAAGAAAGAAGAAAGAAAAGGAAATAAGATCAGAAGAGGAAGGAGTAGTGTCCCAGGTTAATTGTAAAGAGTTGCGATATGAAGTACATAGGAGAAACAGGAAAGAGATTAGAACAAAGGATAAAACAGCATAAGGAAGATGCCAACCTAATAAGAGAGAACAACGCAATATATAAACTCATTAAAGAAACGGGACATGAGATAGATTGAGAAGGAATAAAGGACTAGAAAGGAAAAAAAGGAGTGTGATAAGAAAGTGGAAAGAAGTCCAGTGTATTAAGAAGTATGGGAAGGAGAAGTCGAATTGTATAGTGGACTTGTGATACATGAATAATGGGGGGGGGGGAATAATAGACAAAATAGAATTAAAGTGATCAACACGAGCTATTAGGACAGGTGTACAATGGCAAACAGTAGGCGGACAAGAGTGAAGAGAAAGAGTAAGTGATAAACACCTAATTAAGAGTTTAGTTCTTAAAAGTTTCGTAACAGGTGCGCAAAAACAGAAAGTGAAAGTGACAACAGCTAATTAAAAATTTACTTTTTAGAACCAATTAAAAGTTTATGTTTAGTACAGAGAAAATGGGCGTGTCTTGCATTTAGATTGTATATAAGCTGTCAAAATTGGATATTTCTCTCATAATGTGACTGAGGAAGACTATGTTATATAGCCGAAATCGTAACACAGATATATATATATATACTATTAATATATATATACTGCTTTAGTCAGTTGAAGTTTGTTCTGGATATGTTGAACGTGATGGTTGGTTGATGAATTTTGTGAAGAAGGTATAGGAGTCGCAGGGACGGCAAAGCGATGAAAATTAATGTAATGGCAGGTAGAATTGTTCGATGGTCTCTATATGCGAGTGAACACATATCGAAACGAACGGACAAATATCAGCCATAAATAGTATAAATCCATTGAAATCTCGAATTAGACTTTTTTTGCATTTCTATTGTCGCTCAAAACTAAAAAAAAAGAAAGAAAGGAAAGAAAAACATTGATGAATTTAAAATTTTACTCTAAATTGATTAGCGTAGTGAATATTTGTCTTAATTTTTTGTAAATTCTCGTTCTCTTTTTTAAAAAACGAATTATTTCATATATTATTTAATCAGTTTCCTACAAATGAAATTCATGTGTGAAATGATTACCCAACTCAAAGTGCACAGAACATATAATATTTAAGAGCCACGAAATAAAATCGCTGTTTCGATGTCCGCATAATGAAGAGGTATAGCTTTCCACGATTTCAACGCACTACGATAGGATTTATTCATTTTGCTGCTAGCTAGTAGCGAAACATAAATGTATTGCTATATTTGTTTCTTTTTTGTATGACGTAAGCGACTCACAGTATGCTGATCAATGTAGGCTAACATTCATCTCGCGAACCTAATTCAAACAAGTTACATTGTGTACAAACCATGAACATATGTATATTACAGAATACATTTCATATATATATATATGGTTTAGTTAATTTCAAATACCAAAAGTACACTTTCTCTCTAGAAATAAATTTGATTTTTGAAAACCAGAATCAATATACTATATACCGGGTGACTCCGACACGACTGACACATTTCAAACATGGATATTACGTGGGCGTAATGACTATATTCGTTGGCGGGGAGGGAACCGAAAGAGCAAAGAAGGCCACGTTAAATGGTCAGTTGGAATGGAGCATTGGAACACAGAACATTGTGTTACCTCAGTTCGTAGTTATTATGAAACTAAGTCTGTGCCAGAAGTGCAACTTTTTTTTTTTTTTTTTTTTAAAGACGAGTTTTCCACTTCTGGCACAGACTTAGACCGCGACTCCATTGCTTCCGAATGCGATTGCAAATGCAAACTGCGAATTCATGTGCCTCTACTACATCCGAAGTTTTGCGAATGCGAATCAAGTTGGAATTTCTCTTTCAAAGCTTCAATTGAAATATTTTTGCTTGAAAATTCGTACCTTAGTCTTGAGAGCCTAAAAAACAATAATATCTATCAATTTCCTTTGTGTGCAAAATAAAGTTAATGTCGCTTCCATTATTATTATGCTTGCGTGGTAACCGCTACTATTTTCACTTTAAAATAAATTAACTAAATAAAATTAGAGATTATAGAACAAACCTACTTTCTAAGAAAATTTTCTCCATGAGTAAAGAAACCCGTTTTTGCTATTTCAAACATATTTGTCAATAATTACATGTATTCGTAAAATCATTATTTGAGGAACACAAAGGAAATACAAATTGAATATAAAATGTTGCGGTCCGTGTATTAATTAAATCTTCATATTTTAAAGACAAACCAAAAGAAAATACATATTATCTTCCACTCGAAGTTCCTTGCTTACATCTGCCCATAATTTGTTCACGACGTGTCGTTTGTGTAATCTGGATGAGCTTGGTTCCACAATGGAACTTTATCAAAAACACAATTTATTAAAGTATCTACATCTATTTCCATCTTTATTTATATTTTTATTTATTTTTTTATTATTATTTTATTTTAACTCCGCACGTCACAACATCATCTGCTTTCACGCAAAACAAACTTTCTTCTCTCACGTAATGCTCAATTCCTCTGCAGACGACCCTTTATTCGCACGAATTCGGATGAACAATCCCAGCATGTTGGGATCGTTCTCATTCGCATCTTTTTGTCGATTTTCGCAATTCGCAGGTCGGAACTAGTCGAGGCATTCCAATTTATTTACACGTGCTGGGAAATTCGCATTCGCATTCGGAAGCAATGGAGGCGCGGCCTTAGTTTTGTAATAACTGGAACTGAGGTTACATGATGTTCTGTGCTCCAATGCTGCATTGCGACTGACCATATAAAATGGCGTTCTACCTCTTTTCGAAATATTTATTGTTCCTGAGTCATTTGCAACTATCGCGTTAAAACTGGACAATATTTACAGATGTTACGACCGAATAAAATCCACCCGTTCTGAAGAGAAAAAGAAAAATTGCCCTTATATTTGAAAAAGTTTTTCCTGTTTTCTTAATTGCAAAGTCTTTGATCAGATCCACAATCATTACTATTATTAATCGCTACTTCTACCATTGTTTCTAATATTTTAATTAGGTTGTTTTGACGGAGCACGTCGCATTGAAGAACCGCTATGTGGAGCTTTTGTCGAAAATGAGTTATGCCGTGCAAATAAACCTGAAAGCTGTCAGGCAGCGTCCCTTATAATGTGATAAGTGAATATTTAATTCTTTCGCCACAACCAAGGGCGCCCATGTTGTGGTTTCCAAGGGGGGGCAAGTATAAGCGACGTTTCAAATATAGTTTCAAATTTTGCTGTAACTAATGTAAAAATTCTATTGGGTTTTCAATATGCCCAAGTACAATTTCCTCTTAGGAGGCGAGCCTCCCACCTTGCCCCCCCCCCCTGATGGGCGCCCTTGGCTACAACAATGAAAAGATAATATATTGAAAGTAAAAGTTTCAAGTTCTCATCACGTACGTATTGATCCTCTATGTGCTTATAAAAGCGCAAAAGATAAACCGACATGTGCTACGTAAATACAAAAGTAGTAATATAATATTGTTGAAGCAAGCTACAACTATGTCCAGTGCATAATATACACAGAACCAATTTTATATACAGGGTGGCCCAAAAGTAGGTATACAGCCCTGCATTGATCAAATATAACATTCTAGTTTATGGGTTTATTTGCTTCGGCTCTTCCGAACTTAAGGTACTAGTAAAATGACATTAAAAGCAAATAATAAAGAAACTAAGTCTACCTGATGGATAACAATAAGAAATGATATAAAATGCAATGAGCTGATCAGTACAGTACTGTATACTTACTTTTGGGCCATCCTGTACAGTATTTTTCAAGTGTTTCCGTGTATATTTGGCAAATTTTAAGTTTAGATGCTTTTTCATTCTCATGAAAAGTTTTGGTTTTAACACAGAGGTTCTTCGAGGCGCAGCGACGGTATGTTTGTGTGTGTGTATATGTGTGTATGTGTGTGTGCACAGAAAGTATACAATTTCGCAGACTGTATGCAACGTTTCTGATGGTGTGTTTGGAGAAGGAGGATTTTTTTTCCTTCGACTTCATATAAGGAGCTTGTTTCCAAACTCCACCTGAGTCATGTTTTGTAATTTATAGGAGAAGCGAGAAACGTGTATCGCTCTGGTTCTACATTTAATGAAAAATATTTGAACAATACACCGTATATTTTATGTCTAGTGGTACATAACAACATGCTAAATTTTAAGAAATGTCTGACTTTAGGTTTAGGCCTAAATGGCGCGAAAATGTTTCATTTCCGTCTAAATACCACTTAAGTCATATGTGTTTTCCAGACAAAATTCAGCTACTGCTCAATATTACACTCTAGTATCATTATATCTTGTAAAACATAAAATAATAATAACAATAAGAAGAAGAAGAAGAAGAATTTATATTTGATTATACTATGTGCTTATTGTGATGATTTGTGATTAACATGATTTGTGTGTTTTTAATGAATTTTTATTTATTTTATTTCTAAGGTTGATATTTTAAACTCTAATTTTTTAGGTGTACTTTTATATTGATTATTAGCCTTTGGCTAGCTGGGGGCTCCGCCCCCAGACCCCCGAGTCTGCTCGTCCTATGGCCTCGCATTTCTTATCTGTCGGCTTTTCAATCAACAGTGAATTTCGTAAACTTGCCTTTCATATTTCCTGAATCTGTCCATCCGGGGGCTTCGCCCCCACACACTGTCCTTGCTCGGCCTACGGGCTCACACCCCTTAAACCCACAATTCTATCGTTTCTTTTCCTATTTCAACTATCTAAAAGAAAAGATTTTGTATCCCAAGAAAACGCCAATTTAAATAGCACGGGAATTTCTTCATCCCCCTTTAGACCCCTAAAAAATTTTAAATATTCACTTTTGGCAATTTTTCTGACAGTTAGTCCTCGAAGGCTGCAATCATGCCAAATTTCATTATTCTAATCCTGCCGGAAGTGCTTAAACATTATGGGGTGTAGAAGACGTCCCATATAAATAACATGGAAAAGATTTTTCAGTTCCCTATAAAACCACTCTAAAGTTGGATTTTTATTTTTTTTATTTTTACTGATTTACTTAGGTAGTGCTAGGAAGAAAGCTTTCGGCCAGTTGGCGCGTGGTTGGCTTTTGGCTTTCTACGCTTGCACTTGAAACGCATGCTTTCATACAATCAGACTTTTGTTGTGCTTGCAAGCGATGCTTTAGACCCTTCATACAGCGTCATAGCATCATCGGCCGTTCATTGGCTATCGACTTCACTTGTAAAATGCTTGCATCAAGCTTGAATGGAACACTGAATGCAAGGTTGCTCCCATATAACTTCGTTACTGGAATCCAGCTTGCGGCATGCTTACACGTTCTGCAATCAAGCTGGATGCAGGCTTGACCGACTTGTAATTCAAGCTTACCGCAAGCGGTTTGCAAGTTGTTTCTGCTACTAGAGAAATGTCCCGGTTAGGGTGAATTTTTGGACAAACGTAGCTAGCTTGTGCACGCCTTTTTCCCGGTGGGAAAGCGTATCGATGGTTTGAATTCCATTTTAAACTGTTTATTCGAGTCTCATACAGCTTCGGTGATGAAAAGGGACGCTAAATTTCAACAAATAATAATAATAATAAATTTACACTGAAATTATTGACAGTAAAGGAAGGTTATATATGTTCATTGTTATTGCTTGAAATCTAATTGGCCTGAGTCTTGCTTTTGTTTAGTGAAGTCACTTGTAACTTTCCGATGTATTACGTAGAAGCGCAGTTTTATAATTTGAGAAAATCAGAGATAAATTCAATGGTGAAAGGAGGGAACGGGGAGGTAAAACAAGTGTTGCCAGTATACGAGCAATTATGAATCCACAAATAGAGCAATTATGAATCCACTTGAAGAACCACCGATTGCGCTATCGATATTTTGTTCGCCTTTCACCACTGTCTTATATCAATGTCAGGTTATCTGTCTGTTCCTTTCTCTTTCACTGACAATGCGCGCAGCAAACTGTGACGTCACAGGGAATTCAGTTGAAAATGGCTGGTCTAGGGCCTTTTCTGAGACTAAATGATTTGACTTCTGGACTTCGGTATAAAAAGGTCCGAAATCAGGTTCACGTTAAGCTAACTATTTACACAATGGTGAATATGGTTTAAAACATGTCCAACTTTTGTCCTTAACATTAAATAATATACGAAGAAGGTATTCGTTGGTGTCATAAACTTAGTTCTCTGCATTTTGCTCTACTACCTCTTGATTTCTGTAAGGCATTTGACAGTTTGTCGTATGATTATATATTTGAAGTTCTTGTAAGCTATGGGTTGGGAGACGGTTTTCTTAATTTGCCTAAATTTCTTTATACTGAACGGCATGTAAAATTAAACTTTAATAATGCCTTTACAAAGCTTATCAATGCTCATCGAGATATTGCCCCTTGTGTTCCATTATGTATACCCTGATTCTTCTCCCCTTTCTTTTAACATTGAAATAACACATTCAATTCATCCAGATTGGTGCAACAACCATATATTGATGATTGTTTTATTACCGGCCCATTAGAACTGTCATGTGCTGAGTTGACTTTGAGTTTAACGTCCCTTTCACCAGCGAGACTATATGAGACGGGACTTACTGATTAACGTGGAATCCAAACCACATGCGCTCCCGCCGAGAATCGAACCCGGGTCTCCCATACCAAAAGCGCGTACGCTAACCGCTTAGCCACGAAGAAGCTCTGTCATGTATTGAATCCCTCGTCTGCAATTATCAGTGCATTTCAGGTACTGTTCTAAACAAGCGAAAGTCGCAACTGATCTGTCTAAACCCGGTTGAACAACACGTGTATTTGTCTGCGATTTCTTTTACTAATTGCATTAAAATCATAGACGTCACTTGGCAACGTCATGTAGCAGACACTATAGTCTACAATTTTCATACCACAATATGTACTGTACATTGGTGATCCTTATTCATCAAAGTAAAGTCTGGCATGTAATTCTTGCAGGCCGAGTTTACCTTGAAAATGTTTATATTTTTGTCGTCTTCGGTTTCTTACACAATTCTTTCCCCTGCCAAAGAAATACAATACTATAATACTAAAACACACAGAGGAAATTGTTGTAGAGCAATCAGTGCCTACGGGTGTATCACGCGACTGTTTGTTTACCAAAACGTAGTGGTGGTCTTTATATTAAAAACATTCAACTTCAGAGCTACTCGTTGTTGTTACATCGGTGTTCCAAATACTCTGTTCATACTCTTAATCTCTTTCCATGATGCCTTTATGTATACCACTACACTACACTGAGTTTCAAGCTTCCCTGCATGCAGTCTTGGACTTGCATTGTACTGTACCATACTTCAAGGACGTATTTTTGATATTAGCTGTTCGCTTACCTCACGGAGTCATCTTGAAGATTTTTGTATAATCCACTCCACTCCAACACAGTTTACGTTCCCCGTGTTATACAGCACCCACTGAGAAACTTAAACAAAATATCGGCAAACATAACATGCTACGATTTTGTCATCTGCCATGCAATCTATCAAGTGAAATATTGTTCATAATATACGTTCTGCTAATAAGAGACTCTATGAATTGGGCATCCGAAATTTTTCTTTCTGTGGTACCTCTCATGCTCTAGGCACTTTACAACACCGGTTTGATAATTAGCCACGGAACTTAGCGATCTGGTTTCACCCTGTATATATATTGCCCGTATCTTCAGAACAACTCCTTCTACTGTCAATTACACGTCACTAATGTTGTTCTTCGATTATATATTTTATCTCTACACTAAACATAACACAATCTTGTGGATTACGTCCCACACGATATATATTCTTTTAAGTAATGATTTGAATGGTAATGTTACTTTGTGTGTCTACCAAGTTTTGTTACGCATGCAAACTATTTCGAATCATAAACAAAGCTTTCCTAATTTTATTGCAGTAATTTATTAATGTGTCTATTATGTGATTTGCTCCTTGTTTATTCTTTCTTGTGTAATTGGTAGCGCTTAGCTTTAGTGCATGGGGTCTCTGGTTCAATCCTAGATGTTGCCAAATGAACTTGTGATGGATAAACACCAGTTGTGTGAGTTCTCTTTGGATTATTCTGTTTTCTCCCACTTTCTTCATTCCTTCATTTTGTTCATTAGAATCATGACGGTCTTCCTTAGTATCGAAGCATAATCATGATACGTGAAACTACAAGGAAAAAAGAGAACTCAAACTAATGAAAGCCTCCTTGATTGTAAAAATAATGAACAATTTTGAAAGGGTAGAAAAAAAGACAGTAAAATGTAAACTTGTCTAGGAAGAATGGGCTACACGAAAAAAAGATACAAACCATGTTCCATTGTACGTAGTTTGAGTTCGTGAGAAGTGAAATGCTCCGAGACAGGGTGAATGAGGGAAACAAATATTGTTTTGATGTTTGTGCACACTAAAGAGGTAGTGTAAGAGCTCAGAATAGTGTATTTGTTTTAAATGTACGTACGTGTCCCACATTGTGTTTTTCCATGTTTACATGTTGACGAACAAGGGTTTTCCGCTTATTTCTGTTGCATTCCTTCAATTGCCTCTGGGCATATAGCCACTCAAACGTAAGCGTACCGTATATATCTTTTGCTTTGCCTTGTACGGGTGTCCATCCTACAACAAAATATTTGTTTTCTTTCAGCAATCGTGAATTTGGTTTTCTATTATAACTTATTGCATTGAAGGTGATTGGTTAACGATTGCGTATTTGATGTGCGGGGGGTGTAGAAGCTTATTTTTCGTTTCAGAAGTTGCTCGACGCGTATAATACGTGTGACTAATAACGGACACTCATGAGACATGATTATTTGTCCATAAATGAGAAATCTCCGTTAGAAAAAGATTACACAATATAGCAATTGTAGCCAGGGTACAGTAATACATTTATCTATATGCATAAAAATGAAAGTGGTTATATTTGTGACTTCATACGACTTAAACCACGCGACCGATCTCGATCAAATTTTCAACATAGATGAGGTTCGGGCTGAGATGGTCTCTATTATTTCACTTTGACGGTACAACTGGTGGGAGGTGGGGAATTTAAAAATGATCGAAAATGATTATATTAGTGTCAAATACATAGTTTTCGGGATCACTATGAGATAAACAGTGACATTTCCGGTGCTGCTTAAATCCAAATTCAACCCTGCACTTTGGGAGATAGAACGGGGATATATGCATGATGTTCATTTATTATGTAGAAAAAATCCACTGGTGACATCCTCACACCTAAACAATAAAAAAAATATGTCCATATGAACATAAGGCGAAAATCGCGTTGTTTCCAAGTTACGAGATTCCGAAATCGAGAAAATTGTAACTTTGAGGCTGCCTAGCTCGAAAACTATGAGAGATATCAAAGGCGGTTAGAGAAATACTAGAGGAACTAGTACACTTTTATTTAAATACCTAAGTTTCAGAGTTGGGTTGTACCGGGGCATATTATTTTAGAGAGAGAGAGCTGAAAGAGCGGAACCCACTATAAAATTCGTTGCGCCGGTATGTCCCAACTCTGAAACATGGTTTTATATTTACATAGTTTTCGGGGTCAATGACACAAACAGTGACACTTCCGATGCCGTTTAAATCCAAATTCAGCCCTTTACGTCCAAAATGAACGTATTTTTCCTATGCAAAGAACAGGTATTCAGCTATTAGTTATAAACGTAAATATAGGCTTATATCAAAATACTGTACTCAATGTTCCAGTTACTAGGGAATTTAGAGGAAAACACCGTCCTTAAAGAAAGAAACGTATCCCTAGGCACTTTTCCCGGGGGCAGGCACGTAGCCAAGGGGTGGGTCCGGGGGGTCCGGACCCCCCCCCTTCGAGACCATATATGAAAAAAATTAAGAAAGGATGAAAATAAACGAGAAAAAGAAGAATCAGCGTTAAAAGTATAAAACTACAGCAAACGTTTGGTTACTCTTTCTTATGTGGAACTTTGTGTGTAGGAAACGGAAGGGGTTTAATCTAAAAATTGATATTATTTGAACGGACCGTTCAGAATTCCATTTAGCTCCATGCTAATTCTATGGACTACAAACGACAATCAATAAACTTGTTCTATCAGGTAGATTTTCAGGTAGAACTTAAGAAATGCCAACAATCACCAGAGCCTGGCAACATAAATTCCAGTTACACTTTAAAGTGATTTTCAATTTCGCGGCAACACTAATCCATTTTATAGGATGTGTTTACCGCCGAAAGAGATCTCGTTGCTATCTTTGACGGCATTAATCGAAGATAAAAAAAAGAAGAAGGAAGAAGACAACAAGAACCCAGTTCGCGAATTGCCTAGGAAGACTGTATATTTTTCAATATTTTTTAAATATTATTTTACTTCAGATTTCTTTATAGTTTGTTATTAAAAGATTAATATATCGTCATTTTATTGTCCTAACAAACTAATATGGGTGTGTTGCCAGCAAAATAGTTTAGATTAATTGAGCCCTGGTGTGTAACCACAGTATTTCAAGTCACGACCCCCTCCCCTCATTATGAAATCCTGGCTAAACGAACCAATATATGTTGCCAGTAAAATAGTTTAGAATTATCGAACCCCTGGTGTGATAACCACAGTATTTCATGTCACGGACCCCCCTATTACGAAATCCTGGCTACGTGCCTGCTGGGGGGATGAAGGGAACATGTCCCCCTCCAATCTAGGAATTGGGGGGACTATCCCCCTAATAATCCGATTTGAAATTTGTTTTTTGGGGGGGAGAAATGTGATGATTTGTGTCCGACTGCCACAAAGGAAAGTAAGATGAAATTGATGTCCCTCCAGAATATGCCTCAAATCTGCCCGCTTCCCAATGTTGAAGACAACTCTGCTCCCTGATTCTCCACAGGATTGTTTTTCAACTTCGCAAATATTTTGAGCATCGCTTAACAAAACAGAAAAAAAAGCAAACGGTCTTCCCCCCCCCCCCCACACCAATGTTGAAGTCAGATTTGCGCCGCTGTCTCCGGAGATATGTTTATATGGGTGTACACCGCAAAATTTTTGTGTGACCATTTTCTTCTCAGGTATAAAGTCCCACTATAAAAAGTCCCTAAATTCGCTTAGTGACTACATTATAAATAACACAATAAGAAAATGGAACATTATTATTATTATTATTATTATTATTATTATTATTATTATTATCATAGTAGTAGTAGTAGTAGTAGTAGTAGTAGTAATAGAATTATTGTTGTTGGCATAGTAATAGTAAAGTCCTCAAATGACGAAAGCATTCATAGTAGAATTACCATCTTTCCAAAACCAATTGTAGAGATACTTCATGCAGCATTCGAGGGGTGGGAGTAACGGATGGGGGGAATATGCCAACCTTTCTATTTCCGTAATAATGTAATATGTCGTTTAATAATGTAATATTGAAAAGCGAATCGTACTTGTCTAATTGATAAAAGTAAAATGAGGCAATTTTAATCACATAGGTCCCATAAAATATAATCTATATTATAAAGTTGAAAGTCACCATGTTTGTGACTCTTAATCTCTTGAACCATTCGACTGATCTCGATCCCATTTATAACATGAATGAGTTTTGGCCTGGGAGAGTTTTTATCTATTCACCTTGATGATGTAACTTAGGGGAGGGGGAGGGGGAGGAGATATATAAAAATCAATAAATATAAAAATAAAAGTGACTACGCGTGAATTAATACACTGAGAGAAAAAATTGTAGGTGGAGTGCTTAAAAAGGTAGGTCACATGCGTAATTCCTGTAGGTTTTGAACTTAACGTACAGCAGACGTATAACTGAAAACGCATGTTTTATAATACTTTCCGTAGAAGTGTTCCATCTAAAGTACATTCCGTAATTTCCGTATACGTTCCATCTCCAGGTTTTTTTTTTTTTATGGTCACACAGACACACAGACACACACACACACACACACACACATATATATATATATATATATATATATATATATATATATATATATATATATATATATATATATATATATATATATATATATATATATATATATTCATATATTCATACATACATACATACATACACAAACACAGAAGCACACGAATAGACATGGTAAATATATAAAAAGAGTTTTCATAAACCAAACTGTTTGAAAATAGAGGAATTAGTTATTTTTCTGCTTATGTTTTTACATTTTTGCGTAACACTCAGGAGCAGTGATTCTTTGTGTGCAGCGTAAACGGAATGCATGATGTAAGACTGCATTTTTTTCTGCAAGGTAAGGCCAATCAAATCCTACAGCGGCCACAGGATACTGCTTACGTTGGATATTATTGATTTTCTCGTAAATCTAATTAGCAATTTCTCTCTTTCCCTTTCTTTAATTTTATTTTAAGCAAATTGTCTAGACAGAATTCACAGAAGACTTAAGAGTGTGGTAATCCAAATGTATTCCATCTTTAGCACGAAAACTTTTGCTTATGTCATTTCAGATTGGCTTCAGGCATCAACAGGTTTTGAGTAAATTTGTCCAAGTTCACACATTATTTTAAGAATTAAGCTAACGCCTCCCTATATGAAAATACCAATAATAATTTTATTAATAAAGGACACCCTCTTGGTTAGACAGTTAGCTTACGGGACTTCCGCACGGGAGGAATGGGTTCCATTCTCGGTAAGAATTCATGTGCTTTGGATGATTCATCCCTGTTCTGCCTAATCTTTGGAGATAAGGAATTTTATTCGAGGAGAGATTTTATTTTAGGAAATACAGCACACGCAATGCTTTACTCCTAGCGTGTTTTTAATTACTAAAAGTAACTCTGATATTATTTGATTTTCATCCTTACGAGGTAGCATATAGCAGTCTTTTATTTTGAGTATTGTATAAATATTTGTCTATACTATAAAATTGAAAGTGACTATCTTTATTAGTCTTAATCTCATGAGCCACCCGACCGATCTCGTCTATTCACTTTGACGATAGAACTTACGGGTGGGGGAATTATAAAAGAAATTAATAAAACTTAATAACTCTAGAACCAATCGACCGATCTCGATCAAATTATTAACGTAGATGAGGTTTTTGTCTATTCACTTTGACGATAGAACTTACGGGTGGGGGAATTATAAAAGAAATTAATAAAACTTAATAACTCTTGAACCAATCGACCGATCTCGATCAAATTATTAACGTAGATGGGGTTTTTGTCTATTCACTTTGACGATAGAACTTACGGGTGGGGGAATTATAAAAGAAATTAATAAAACTTAATAACTCTTGAACCAATCGACCGATCTCGATCAAATTATTAACGTAGATGAGGTTTTTGTCTATTCACTTTGACGATAGAACTTACGGGTGGGGGAATTATAAAAGAAATTAATAAAACTTAATAACTCTTGAACCAATCGACCGATCTCGATCAAATTATTAACGTAGATGAGGTTTTTGTCTATTCACTTTGACGATAGAACTTACGGGTGGGGGAATTATAAAAGAAATTAATAAAACTTAATAACTCTTGAACCAATCGACCGATCTCGATCAAATTATTAACGTAGATGGGGTTTTTGTCTATTCACTTTGACGATAGAACTTACGGGTGGGGGAATTATAAAAGAAATTAATAAAACTTAATAACTCTTGAACCAATCGACCGATCTCGATCAAATTATTAACGTAGATGAGGTTTTTGTCTATTCACTTTGACGATAGAACTTACGGGTGGGGGAATTATAAAAGAAATTAATAAAACTTAATAACTCTTGAACCAATCGACCGATCTCGATCAAATTATTAACGTAGATGAGGTTTTTGTCTATTCACTTTGACGATAGAACTTACGGGTGGGGGAATTATAAAAGAAATTAATAAAACTTAATAACTCTTGAACCAATCGACCGATCTCGATCAAATTATTAACGTAGATGGGGTTTTTGTCTATTCACTTTGACGATAGAACTTACGGGTGGGGGAATTATAAAAGAAATTAATAAAACTTAATAACTCTTGAACCAATCGACCGATCTCGATCAAATTATTAACGTAGATGGGGTTTTTGTCTATTCACTTTGACGATAGCACTTACGGGTGGGGGAATTATAAAAGAAATTAATAAAACTTAATAACTCTTGAACCAATCGACCAATCTCAATCAAATTTTCAATATAGATGAGGTTCGGACGTGGTATGTTTTTTATCTATTCACTTTGGTAGTAGAATTTAGGGGTAGGGGAGGGAGTCGGAGATATATAAAAATCAATCTATATGAAAATGAAAGTGACTATATTTGTGACTTAATAACTCTTAAACCACTAGACCGATCTCAAATTTTCAACATAGATGACGTTCAGCTCTGGGAAGATTTTTATCATTTCACATTGACGGTAGAGCATAGCGTTATAATAATTCTTGGTCACCGTTATAAGAGTTTTTATGTTGTTGTGATAGTAGTTTACAACAAAAGATTTTATAAATTGAATATGCCTATTCAATTCTTGTGAAAATTTTTGTACATTGTTTCGTACGGCAATTGACGCCAGTAAGTTCTTTATGGTTGGCCCATTTCCTGTTCCAATTTCCATGTGCCTCGCTTACATTATTATAATTTATTCGTTATTAAGTGTGTTGCGATGTAATGGCCATCAGTAAACCGTGTAATCAGTCAAAAAATGTTAAAATAGAAATGTAAATCACTGAACAAAGCCAGGTTTATTTTAAAATAATTACTAACTGAACCTGCGCTCTCTAGAGAGTGCATCATTCACATATAAGCATGAATCTCCTTATCATTCCTTATAGCTGTACATGTCCCTTTACAGATACAAGTGAAAGACGTCTTGATTTTTAAAAAAAATCGGCAAGGGATATAATAAAGGGGAATTTTTTTCAATATCTCGCACCGTTTGCAACATTTGAGCCTACTTCCAGTTGGAGTTTCTAATTCATGTATGATCAGTGTTTTCTTTCTTCTCGCATGCAGTATGTAATAAGCAAATACATTACATACACAATTAATTATGTCAGTGATATATGGTGTTCATTAGACAAAACACTACAAGTAATAAAAATTAATCTTAGCCTGGAGAAATGGTTATTTTTCGTTTTTCATTATAATTTGGCCATGAAACAAACGCCTGAGAGATATACAACCCCTGTATACAACGGTACTGTGTTGGAATGTATAACTTATAGGATACGTTTTTTTTAATTACAACACTTTCAGTGTACACCTAAAAATGTAATAAACAAATAACAGTTACTTTTTTTAAAAAAATATATTCAATTACAACTGGACAATCTACACAAAATTTGGATCGAGCAGCGAAAACAGCATGTTTCTAGAACTTGAGGTTTTCGAGATCTCATTGTCGAAAGAATTGGAGACAAATATATAAACTTTTCTTTGGAGACAAACATATAAACCTAGCATTTTAATATACAGACTAGCTGAACCTGCGCTCTCTACACAACGCATCATTCGCATATGAGCGTAAATATCCTTCTCATTCCTCACAACATCTGTACATGTCCCTTTACAGACACAAGTGAAAGAAGTCTTGAAAAAAATCGGCAAGGCATATCATAAAGGGGAGATTTTATCGATTATTTGCTTCTCAATATCTCGCACCTTTTGTAAGATTTGAGCCTACTTCCGGTTGGAGTTTCTAATTCATGCATGACCAGTGTTTTCCTTTTGCATGCAGTATGTAATAAGCAAATACATTACATATACAATTAATTATAATGTCAGTTATATATGGTGTTCATTGGGCAAAACACTCAAAAAATAAAGATTTATCTTAAGACTCGAGAAATGGTTATCCTTCCTTTTTCACTATTATTTGGCCATGGAACAAACGCCTGAGACATATACAACCCCAATATACAACATTGTGGTGTTGGATATATAACGCATAGGATATGATGCTTTTTTTAATTTCAACACTTCCAGCGTACCCTAAAAAAATGTAATAAAGAAATAATGGCCATTTTTTAAATATTCAATTAGAACTGGACAATCTACGCAAAATTTCCAATCGATTAGTGAAAACGTCATTTTTCTAGAGCCTGTAGTTTCCGAGATCTCATTGTCAAAAGGATTGACCACAAACATATAAACATAGTTTAAAAGAACTCGGAAGATGACAGCACAATTCACTTGCATTTATTTCGGAGAAGGCTTATTAAAGTCCAAAGGCTTTGAACAATAATTTAAAAAGATAAACTTTGTGAAAAATATCTCTTTAAGTAATTTATTTAAAGTACACCGTTTTAAAAATATTTGTCTTTGTTATTAACGTGAAATCACAAATAACCGTAAATCAAAGATTTGAAAGCTAAAGTTATAGGTTGGAGCTCGGTCGCTCGTAATTGGTATTGTAGCATTTCAATAGATAGATGTAACAGTTTCGCTTACTAACTGAACATATTGGCTTCACCAGACACATTTTCTTAACAGTGTCTGTTGAAGCCAATATGTTGAGTTAGTTGGCGAAACTGGTACATAATTATTTTAAAATAAACGTTACTTTTTTGAGTAATTTGTGTTTCTAGTTCAAGTTTCAAAAGGTTGGAAACTACGGAAATAATGTGAATATTGTTTGTAGCCAGAACCAGCGTTTCTTTCTGACACAGTTTATCCTATCCTACCGGAGCTAGAATAAATTAAATTGCATTTATATGTCATTCTTGTAGAGGGTATGTCGTTTCGCACGTGATAAGAAAAGAACGACCGTCGAAGTCCTTCCTTCGGCAAACCGAGTTCCGGTGCAACCGACGCACACTTTGATTTCTCCACACCACCTAACAACATTTTCTGTCAGAGAACCTGACCAGGATCTGTTGCATGGTTCATAAATCTAGCTTCTCTTCGAAATGAACTGATGTGATGGAAATGATACTTTTCTGCGTCAGTAGAACTTGCATCATGTTCTGTAGAAACACAAATTGACTACTACGAGGTATGATCAAATAATACGTGAATAATTCTACTAGAAACAAAGTAAGCTTACATGGAATTTGATTTAGTCTCCTTCAGAGTACTGTCCTAGGCTAGCAATGCACTTATCTCAACGCTGAATCCATGACTGGAAGCATTTCTGAAAGGCTTCTTTTGGAAGAGCATTCATCTCCTCTGTCGTGGTCTTCTCAATATCAGGAATGGTGTGAAAACGTTTTCCTTTATGCATGATTTTAATTTTTGGAAACAGCCAAGACTCGCCTCCTGTTATATCTGAACAGCATGGTGGATGTGGACAGACAGGAATATTTTTCGACCAAAAACTCCTGTTCGTCAGTCAAGAGTCGGGGAACGAATTTCGCACTCACTCTTCACATTTTCATATCCATGGTTAAAATGCTTAGTACGGACCCGTACGAGATTATAATTCTTTGGAAATCTCTCGAATAATTATTTTCCTATTTGAACGAACAATTTTTGCCACTTTTTGCACTTTTAGTTTTGTTTTTAAGATTTATGAACTTCCCGAACGTTGATCGTCTTCTACCGACTCATTTTCGCTTTTAAAACACTCATACCACTATGACACAGTCTTCAGATTGCATGAGTTTCTTTTGCACTTTTTCGCAACTTGAAACAGAACTTAATGCTCACGCGATTTTTGAAATTCATGATGCACGACAAACACATCATCACTCTAGCGGCTCTGGAACAACTTGACACTGCCTGTCTCAACGCATCAGGCTATCGGAACAACTTATGGTTGTAGGCTGTTATTAAAAATATACAATCTTCGTATTTTTTTATTAAATCTTGTTTATTCAATTCCTCATGTGGATTGCAGCTTAGGCCTACTAAAATAGCAAACCAGTTCTTGATAACGTCTGTTGTAATTGCTGTAGGTTTTAATTATTAATTGTTTATTTGTTTACCGAAGTCTAGTGTCGCTTGCTAGTGTCGAGGCTATATAAGACTTGGTCCTACAGTTTACTGTTGAACGGGAACCACAGTAAGGCGTTCAATGTTCTCCCATTTGGAATCGAACTCGGGATCTCATATGCCAAAAGCGCGCGTGCTAACCACTAAACGAGGAAGAAGGGGTCCGGGAGATAAGGCTGCGTGGTACCCCAACACGCTAAAAAGAGTGGGTAGTTGGTGTGCCCTCGGTGGGCGGATCCAACGCCCTACCGGGAGGATGATGTAGGTACTGCCCTCAAAGAGAGTGTAATGCGTTCTCTTGGGTCCGGGATGGGATACCTAGTATCCTAACGCATACTCGTACCTCAGGAGCGCTGAGGAAGCGGGTCCCTCCTTCGTCCCAGTAGTGTGAGCTGGGTGCAGGAGCCACGACCCTACCAGGGGAGCCGCCGCTCCCAAATGGCCATTGTCTTTAAAGGTAGACAGTCTACATCAGCCATTGGGTCTGGTAATGTACGGTTCACCTCTCTCGTAAGAAGAGGTAGTCCCGTATTGTTTGGACGACCCTACCGAAGGAAGGGTGTGGGTGTCCCTTCTAATGGTGGCTTACACGTACCATTGGGATTCGGACAGGTAGCCTTGCTACAACGTGTACGTGGTACCTAAACACGTTAAAGATAGGTAGCCCCGTATTGTTTGGGCGGGCCTACCAGGGGAGACACGGCTCCCAAATGACAATGTCTGCCTTGAGCAAACGGTCTACATCAGTCATTGGCTCTGGTAATGTACGGTGTACCTCTACCGTAACTAGAGGAAGTCCCGTATTGCTTGGATGACCCTACCGGGGGGGAGTGTCGGATTCCAGCCTGCGGGAGGACCAACCGGAGGTGGGGGAGGGGCCAATCCCAGGAATCTGGGTAACGTTTTTGATCCTGCTAAAGGGAGGAAATTCCGTGGGACATGGGCCGGCACCAAACCCAAATGGTGACTCAACACGTACCATTGGGTCCGGGATGAGATACGGGAGTATCTCGACGTGTGCGTGGTACCTCTACAAGGCGGTTGCCAGTTGAACGATAGAGGTAGGCAGGGCCGGGATTGAACAAGTCCCCTCGGGCGTTGCCTGGGGCCCCGGATTGGGTTGGACTCTGCCGGGCTGTGGTCATACCGTGGGATTCGGTAGCTTGTGGGAGCCAATCCCAGGAATCTGGGTAACGGTGAACACAGGCGGGAGGTGAGCTCGCCTTATAACGCTCGGGCGCCATGCCTGCAGAGCATGGTAGGACTGACACGCTAGCAGTCTGCCTCAACCAGTAGGTCTACTGGTGGGCACTCAGGACTTCGGTCTGGCCGCGCAGTGGGCGTATCCCACTCCCTCAGAGAATGGGGGTGACACACTAAGGTGTCAAGGTTAAGGGACAAATCTTGACGGTGCACTTCGTGCACGAGCAATAATAGCGTATATTGTGCAACTACGGACGGGGTGCATTACATTCTTGCGGAACCCGTCCATTAAATAGACCGAACGGTCGCGGGCATGCTCTCCATGCATGCAATTAAGCGTGGCATAGTAGACCACTAGCTCACAATGTTTGTGGCCTATATTACGTATTTTAAACGCCAAGTTCAAAATACACAATGCCCATATTTATTCTATTTAGCAACACTAAAGTAAATACACAATTTGTTTTGCACAGCAGCTACCAAATAGCACGTTATGCAGTCACACACTTCACGTTCGCAATAAAAGTTATAACAAATGCAGTGTCGCCAGATATAAAAAACAAAACGCTCCAGTTAAGAATGCTCCAAGAGCATTGCCAGATCGAATTTAAAAAGAATGATATTTTCTTATTAACTTCTACAGGCTTTATATCAATTGTTCTCTGTACTTTATTATTATAGAGGAAAACAGGGGTTATGGAATACCATTTACATATGTGAAAATAATTGTCCGAGGATACGTGTTAATAAATAGTTATTACATAGTCTTGAAGGATATTTAATGAGGACTTAAATATGACAGCTAGAAGTTCCTAGCAGACATAGGAAGAACATAAAAGTAAAAATACTTAATGTAGAAAAAATATAGAGGATATGGAATAGATGGGGATATATGAAATAGTAGCGAAGTACATTAGAAATTGCTACCTTTCTAGAAGAAGTACTGACGTTCTCACTTGCAGAAATCGCATATATAGATGTCCTTGGGGAACTCAACACACTTTTCATGAGCCCACATTGTCCAAATCACACACAATCCACACTTCCCCACGAACATCGTCCGAAAAGTTACTGTCACAAAAGATGTACGTAACATCTCCATTTTCAGTTGGATGCACGCAGTCATGATCTCCCCATCACTGGAATCATGAAGATGTAGTTCATCAGATTCACTACTAGAGTCAGTAGATGAAGATGGTTCCATTGACTTCTGCACCTTCTTCGGAGGAGCACGCCTTTTAGAAGGATATTTGGCGCCACGTCTGGATTCTCGTCTCTTATGCGAACATGCTACATGTTCCTTGTATTGCGAAGAAGTCAGAACATGCGCTGAGCCCTTTGAACGTCCATGTGTAGATAGTTTGCGTTTGTGCGATGGTGGTGGTGAAATTTGATGATATGAGGTTGTTGCCGCTCGTGAAAATAAGAGAGTAACGCTTTCAGCAAAGTGATACATTATTGAGAGAACTGTTCATGAACAGTTTTAACAACCAAAACAATTGAATCTAGTCTATCGCTTACAGACTAGCTATCTACTGTAGACTTCACATCTTTGTTGCAATCTAAGTTAAACTGTGAACCGATTTCATACATGGCAATCGCAACAGTTTTGTGATGCAAGAAGTTTGTTTGTGTGAAGAAAAAGAACGTCTATACTAATCAATTACAGCTGTAGGTTTCTATGAAATGGTTGAATGCGATCTATGTCTAATCTACTATAGATCCTTGTTCAGGGGCGGATCCAGGACCGACTTCTGGGGGGGGCGGTGAGCTGTCATACTGCTGCTTTTAAGGGCTCCAAACTTTGGGATGAGTTTTATTTATGTATATAAAATAAGAAAGTTTCCCCCCCTGAATCCGCCCCTCTCCTTGTTCTATCTAGTCTTTCTAAACTAGACTTAGACCACTCTATTTAATCCCTAACCTGGTATCGGTTCTGTCGCATCAGGTTCTTTGTCATTGTGCTCCGAAGTATCCTGTCACACATACCCATGGTGGAGGAGGTCTATCATTATGCTAAACGTTTTCAAATAGCTGGGAGGAGGTTATGGAATACCAACAATAGAAGTTTTACAACAATTTTGTAAAACACTCACACCCAAACTAAATCGTGCACACAACGTGACAATTCGTTCTGTTCCCTAGAAACACAACATAAGGCACACATATTATTGTAGAGTTGGGTATTTAACTTGCAAAATCATTCTACGAAATAAATAAGGTAAACTTAACTGCAAAAGTTTTTCGGAGGTGCAAATTTAAAAAGGATGAATTGCAGCAAGTCATTTACCAGTATTCGTGGCTAAGTTTTTAGCGTACGCGCCTTTGGCGTGGGAGACCCGGGTTCGATTCCCGGTGGGAGCTCATGTGGTTCGGATTCCACGTTAATCAGTAGGTCCACGTCTCATATAGCCTCGCCGCTGAAAGGAACGTTAAACTCAAAATCAACTCAACTCAACTCATTTACCAGTAACAACTAGCACAATATTGGCACGGCATGACGCTTTTTCGTGGACATAGTTTCGCTTATCCCCGCGAGAGTAAAGCACACAACAGAGGCAATAAGCCACGATTTCTTAACCCAACCTCTATTCCATAACCCTGTGTTTTCCTCTACTTATTAAAGAATTCTTGTAAGTTATATATCCTTTTACAATTTGCTTGAGTACTAAATTTTTTCCACGTGTTTTGTTTAAGAGTTCTGTTAAAACGTTCCACGATATGTTGTTTTACGAAGACACATACTCAAAAATCAAAATGGAGGGCTCATAATGAAAAAATTCGCAAAAATATCATCTTTTTATGACTTACAGTTCCCGAGATATGGCCCCTTAAATGTCCCGAAATTCGAACTTTCTTTGGCCAATATCTCGGAAACTATAAGAGTGACACGAAAAATTCCATCTATTTTTTTTTTTCAGATATTTTTGTATGTTCTATCGAACGGAGGACTCAAAATTAAGAATTCGCAAATAAGAGACATACACAGACAGACATAAAGAATTCGGTAACGAACTTTTTAAGTTCGTTGAAAGCAAAATGTAAAATGAACTGCGGCCGAACAAAGGTCATATTTTTTTTTTTATTATTTTAGTCTCTTATTGAATTGACAACTTTTTTCTTTCCGATTAGGTTTCGTTTATTCATTAAATCATTATTGTATTCTGTATTTGAACACTAACACTCCAAATATCGTCAACTCACACTCGTCGTTATAAGAAGGAAAATCTAATAAAAACAGACATCTACGGTTTTCACTTCTCCTCTTTTTGGATGGCTAAATATAATGAATGAATTTTCGAGTCTAACCTCAAATATTAGACTCTAGACTAGCGCTTAACGATACGAATAAAAATATCGTTTAAAGCACTTAAAAAAAAAAAAAAAAAAAACAGCAAAACTAATAGAATGGGTTTCATTTAATATCGATTCTACAGTATCGTAATATGGGAATTCGCTACTGTTATTTTTAATGTATCAACGAAATGGGAAATTATATTCGTTTAATTATATTTCCAATGGTTTCTTTAAATACGGACGTCACCGCAGTTTAAGAGATAGATGAGAATGACGAAGATATATACAACAAGAATCTAGAACATTTTCTTTCTTTCTTTTTTTCTTTTTTCATATTTCTTTTCTTCTATCTTTAATTTTCCGCAGAAAGTTATACCAAAGCTCGTCGTACTTAAGTATTTAAGGCTCCCGAGACGAAGAAACTTTTGTACCGCTCGCCTTTAATTCGTCTGTATTCATTTATGTGAAAACAAAAACAAAATACTAAAACTTACAAAAGATGGCGCCAGAATAAGCGGAACTGGCGGGGAGCAGTCCCCTTTGTCCATAGGCCATGCTCTCCTTCGCCTGATCTTTTTACAGGGCGGAAATAGTATGTAAGTTTACCTCAATTTACGTAAATATTCAAGTTTACCTCAATAGACTTTCGAACTATGCTATGTATATACAAGTGTCAAAAGTCTTATAGTACAGCTTTGTCCGCCCATGCGTCCGTCTGTAGGTTCCATTTCTTCTGTTAACTCTCTACTCAAACATGGTTGCCAACGGTCCGGTATGCTTCCGGACAGTTCGGTTTTGACCTCCTCGTCCGGTGTCCGGTACGACCTTAAAATCGGACGTTAAATGTCCAGTAATTTTTCCTCGTACTAATCTCATTCTTTGTTCCTTTCAGAGCATTTTGAAGTTACGATAGAAATCGTTTGTCGATGAACATGGTTAAAGCAAAGCTTATAATGTTAATTCCTTTTGACATCGACCTGTCCAGTGTTTCTTCTAGAGATGGTTTTTTGGGGGGCACTGCCCCCGAAGCTTAGAGAGTACCCCCCCGGACGAGACCAAAATAATAGTCTATAAAATAATAATAAAGAAAATAGTACCTCTCCGGTAGTAGGTAAAATTCCAGCAGTGCCCCCCCCCCGGAACACATTTTCTGAAAGAACGACTGGACCTGTCCTGCGCGGAATTTGCTGAAGAGTTGAAGGCAGGAAAATTTACTGAACTTATCAAAACTGTTAAAGCTCAACAAAAGTACATTTTTAAAGTTTACAACTAGCACTGCTTCAAACTCAGCTACATCTTCCAATTAAATAATGCATCCAGATCTAGGATTATGTTGGCGTATGTAGACGTTATGGGTAGGGTTGGCAGATTTTGTAAACGAAAAACCGGGACACCAATCTCGGGCTATATATAACAGGGGCGGATCCAAGGGGGGCGATACGATCGCCCCCCCTTCCCAGAAGCGGATACTTTCTTATTTTATATATATAAATAAAACCCATCCCAAAGTTTGGAGTCCTTAAAAGTAGCAGTATGACAACCCACCGCCCCCCCCAGAAGTCGGTCCTGGATCCGTCCCTGATATATAAGGTCAAAATTCTTACTCATTTGGTCAGAATGAACTTTTTCAGATTAGTACTTACAATTTTCCAGATCATTCTATACACAGTTAACACAAATGAAGCACCACAAGGGATATATAAAGAATATGAAAAGATAACTTAAGAAGAGCTGCCTGGTGTCCCTTATTCTGAATTCCGTCATTGTATTTAACAAATTCTAATTATTGCCCCAATTACATCACAGCCTCCCATTTATGATTGATGAGATACTTTTTCTTTGCCTCGTCATCACTTGAGTCAGAAACACTACCCTAAAAGAAATACAAATTTAGCATTTAGCAAGAAAAGATACATTTACGCTAAGTTCAAAACGATAAAAAAAATGTTTTTGAATATTTTGTAAATCCTTTTTCCCCCTTTGGAAACTAAACAACAACAACCCATAGGACAAAAAAATGGATGCGATTTTCAAACACCTTGTTGTTTGTTTAGTAAAATTAATTGGCTACAAAAAATCTTCCGAAAACCTTCTGTTTTTAAGAGAGACATACTAGTCGTTTCAGGTTATTTTTTTTTCAATCTGAAGAAAGAAAATCAGGACAAACAGGCGTCCCAAAAGCCTTTTCTGAGACAGTTAATTCCTTCATTGAAAACCGGGACGTCTGGCAACCCTAGTTATGAGGCATTACCAGCCCCAACGAAGCTGGTGAGACTTGCATGCCATATTGTATATTTTGAGTTTGTATGTATGTTTTGTGCATGACATAATTATTGTAACAGTACGGGAAAAAAACCGGGTTCATGCCAGAAATAGCAGATTGGTTTTACAATGAAGTATGGGATGAATGCCGTACTTGTACCTTACTCATGCTCACTGCAAGCATCTTACACACCAATGTGTTCTCCACCAATAAGGTTGACTGGAACAAAACAAACACAATTTAAATTTAAGAGACATGAGGGACTAATAAAGCATGGGGATGAAAGTAGAGCTAGTTATAAGTCTACGATAAATTAGATATAAAATGTTAAGTTGCCCTGTTTGTGAGATATAAGACAAGGCTTATCCTCACGACAGAATGAGGTTCGACGTGGGCTGCGACGCTCTCTTCTCCTCTGTCTGACTGCATCTGCCCAAGATTTTCCAAAATGACAAGTTTTTATTCCTTTCGAGTGCAACTGGTTGTTGCCCTCACTTCATGGTATTTTCCTCATGAAAATCCAAATTCAGCTCGATGACGGCATAAAGTGGGCTTAGTGCAAGTGCACTAACGAACGCTTCTTTTGGACATCGACTGGTAGGACGCTGTCCTCGACGCTGTGACAAAGTCGCAGAAAACCAAAAGTATTTAATCTGATGACATGTAGTAAATACAGGACCACTTAACTTAGCAGAAATAAATAGCAAGAAATCAAGACGGAAGGTAAACAGAGAAGTGATGAGAAAGTACAAGAAACTAAAGGCAAAGGAAGAAGTCGCTGACGCTCTACGTTTATTGTTTTCTAAAGAATTTTACAATTATGCATCAACTGATGCTTGAGACTACAATTTTTATGAAGAATAATGTCTTTCTGATGGTGACGAGATTCTGCACAATGTCCTATGGAGAGACGATGTCCTCGGTAAGGGTAATAACCGTAGGTGTCCCAGGCAGCTGGTCTTGAGATCGATCCTCTCTCTCTGACAATCAAAGGTATCCAAATAACCCAGCCTATTTGGATATGCAACATT
Organism: Thermobia domestica; assembly: GCF_964235325.1. NCBI lineage: Eukaryota > Metazoa > Arthropoda > Insecta > Zygentoma > Lepismatidae > Thermobia > Thermobia domestica. Next base: position 15,557,753 of record NC_137468.1, read on the forward strand.
ATATCTGGTTTTCTGTTTTAAATACGATGTATTACTGATAGTAGACTACCAAAATTACATGTGCCGACTCAGCCAAAACTGGAATAAGTAAATGTACTATAAATGTACTACAAAAGTATACATTCAAACTCTGAATCGCTCAATGTTATGTGAAGTAACCGCTTTCCGGTTGTTCACATTTTTGACGAGCGATGACGTCACAATCTTAAGAGTATACTTATTACTTAATCCAGGAGGGTATCCGTTATTTCAATTTTCAAAAGTTGGCAACACTATACTCAAATCGGAAGTGATTCAAATTAGCCATTTCCGGTTACAACACATATCGCCACAAAATAACAATGGTAACTGGATCCCTTTAAGGTATACTGGATCACTAAATGGGCAGGAAGACAGTTCTACAGGTGAAAATGAGTTAGTGAGTTACTTTAACGTTTTATGTATACATAAGGTGCTTTGTGATGGCAATCGTTTCCTTCTAAAATTTGAAAATGAACCAAACAGAATGAAATGAAATCTCTCGTTTTACGTACCACGGTTTCGTCCTTTAGACTGAAAGAGACGGATGTTTTTAGGAAGATGAATGATAATGAAATAATTGGTGGGATGAGAATGAGGAAGAAAAGGGGAAACCCCGGTTCTATCCACTACAAACCCACTTGAGTTTGGATAGAACCAGGTATCACTACCACAAGAGGTCAGCGCTATATCACCGTGCATCCTCAATAGAAAATTGTCTCTTCCCCCTAAATAATAATAATAATAATAATAATAATAATAATAATAATAATAATAATAATAATAATAATAATAATAATAATAATAATAATAATAAATGAAAAAATAGAGGAAAATATTGAAAATTAAAAAACTTTGAATGAGGTCTTTCTCCAAGTGTCGCCATCTATTGAAATTTTCACTATTAGGAAATTTTTCCAAGCACTTTAAGGGGAGAGCTATCACTTTCTAAAATAGTTGTAATACCTAATCCATGCCTAAATTTACGTTTTAGAAACAAACTGCCAATATCTATTTAGCAGTTTTTGGCGTGATGATTTGTCCCTTCTCAGTACTAAGGCTATATGAGGCACGAACCTACACAGTTCCGAACCACCATAATGCATTAATTTCTTTTAAAGTTATCCCACTGGGAAATGAACCTGGATCTGCGTTCAGCTAAAGGCAAGTGTGCCAATTATTAGTTTAGCGCAAGATTTCTCAGCCTGAGGGTAGCGATTCCTAGGGGGATCGCGAAGATAAGCGGCAGACATACATATAATTAGAATCTAATACCGGAAAATATTTTTAAATATTATTTTGAATGTTATGCTGATAGGAATATTTTATTTTTATACTGTTAAGAAAAATTAGTCTAAAAATAAAATATTCCTATCAGCACAAAATTCAGCGCGAGCATAATCTTGTTAAGAAAAATCTTTGAGTTTTATGTCTCACGGTTATGCCGGTTAGGCTAAAGGAGACGGTGATGATGAGTAATGAATGAAATGGTGGAATGAAGAAAGTGGGAGGAAACGGGAGAACCACGGGAAACCCACGCACACGATGTTTGTCCACCACAAAGTTCACTCGGCGGGGGCTGGGATCGAACCCGGAACTCCAAACACCAGAGGTGAGCGCTCTACCATTGAGCCACCGCGGCCCCTTAAGAAAAATTAGTCTACTATAGTGCGTCCAGTAAAAGAACGTCTCTGACTGCTTGCAGTGACATTGCCACTACTCGCGTGTCAAGATTTTTTCGTTACAACTGTAGTGGCAATTTAATTAATGGTATAAGACAGAGTGATCGAGGTTGGTAACACTGGTATCAAAGTAGGGGCTGCAATGTCCCACCGCATGTGGTAAGAAACGTCAGAAACCATTGGCCGTGCTATAAACATTTTCAACAGGTGCAGAGTTGTTTAAAAATCAATTTACATAAAAGAGGTACAAGAACTGCATATTGAAATACCAGAAAAATATAAATGCAACAAAATCTTAATATTGAAATACAATTTAAATTGAAACCTAATGAGATACGTATGTCTATGAGCGAATAGTCTGTTTTTCAGCAAGCTGGCCATAATGAAGGTAGAGTTTTTGGTGTGTGATTTTATATTTCTTTCCTAAATTTTAAATGTAAGAAAGTTGCTTTTAATAGTTTTTGGTGATACTGAACATATACACAACAATGAAACAAATCTACATCAATATGAGATAACCCAAAGTGGCGACTTCTCGAAAATTAAAATGCTCATTGACTTTTATAACAACTGTCCAAGCTTCTTTTTTAACCAAAATAAGAAATTAGTTAATTTTCTCTATCATATGATCCAAAATTAAGGAAGTTATGAAGTTTTAAAATTTTCAAACGGACTCCATTTATGAATAGTATGCCGGATCGGATTCGACATTTGTAATATGAATGAAATGACCAAATTTGGTTTTAATGCCGTCGCTTTTAGGGAAGTTACTGTATCCACTATATACAAGAAATGGATTCTACTATTATAGAAATAGCTGGGTATCGTGAGAACTCCACCATAGGTATATTTTTAAAAAAACGAGCTTATTACAAACCAGAAATTATAAAGGGATCACAGGGAAGAGGATCTGATAAAATAAAAATGTGGGTCGTGATAGAAATTAGGTTGAGAACCACAGGTCTAGCTGGAAGGGTATTTTGGTGTGGAAAGGGCACCCATATTTAACGGGCGTTATTATGACATTCATTTTTATTGAAACTGGAGACAATTCCTTCACAATAACTCGCAATTGCAAAATAGTAAAACTGAATGATAGGGGGGAAAGCAGAGTGCATCCGCTATCAAGAGACCACAATATACAAATACATTTCTCCGTCCATTACATATATTTGGAAAAAAATGTTAAACCGATCAACAAGAGGATTTTGTTACATATTGACAACAGCGTTTGGTTAATTTGAATAAAACCTACATATGCACACAAAGGAATTTTGTGTAAAACAATGCTTTTTGATTTATAGCTGTTGTCATCTTTCAATTTTCCTCTTCACATAGCGGTATTTTGATCCTACATTTTACTCGGTGTTTATTCGTCTGGATATGCACTTATCCACCAATTCAGTTCTATAGTTAAAACTGTCAAATGATTTTTAAGCAATTGTTATTCTGTTTATATTTCGTGAATTACACTTTGCACTTATGACCACTATCTTATTAACTTAAGGTTCAATATTGCTTCTGTGACTACTATTCAAACATACATACATGTAGTACTTTCGCAACTGGAATCAATAAACGAATCTATCTTTCAACCAATGTAGTTTAAAGAAAAAACATATGGTAGTACTGCACTTGAAAGACACTCAGTCTTTAGTGCGAGCGGTTCCGACTTCCATTCCCGGTGGAGACTCTTGCTTGAAAAGTGTAAAAGCTTTATCACCCCGCCATCCCGAGTGAGCTATTCCTCATTTACACCAGGCAAATGTGGGGATGATACCTAACATACAAGTTCCAGGCCGCTTCCTTCCTTCCCCAATCATTTTTTTTCCTTTCCTCGGATAGTGTGATCGCCGAGGGACGTCACCTATCATACGTGACAGGCTAAATGGCTATAGATGCCGAAAGACCAGAAATCTAATTCCTAATCCTAACCCTTTTTTCCTTCCCTTTCCTCGGATAGTGTGATTGCCGAGGGACGTCATCATTCATACGTGACGGGTTAACATGGTAGTAGATGCGGGAAGCCCAATAATCTAATTCCTAATCCTAATCCTGTCTTCCTTCTCTTTCCTCGGATAGTGTGATTCCCGAGGGACGTCATCCTTCATACGTGACTGGTCAACATAGTAGTAGATAGCCGGAAGCCCAGAAATCTAATTCCTAATCCTAATCCTGTCTTCCTTCTCTTTCCTCGGATAGTGTGATTGCCGAGGGATGTCATCATTCATATGTGAGGGGTTAACATGGTAGTAGATGCGGGAAGCCCAATAATCTAATTCCTAATCCTAATCCTGTCTTCCTTCTCTTTCCTCGGATAGTGTGATTGCCGAGGGATGTCATCCTTCATACGTGACTGGTCAACATAGTAGTAGATAGCCGGAAGCCCAGAAATCTAATTCCTAATCCTAATCCTGTCTTCCTTCTCTTTCCTCGGATAGTGTGATTGCCGAGGGATGTCATCCTTCATACGTGACTGGTCAACATAGTAGTAGATAGCCGGAAGCCCAGAAATCTAATTCCTAATCCTAATCCTGTCTTCCTTCTCTTTCCTCGGATAGTGTGATTGCCGAGGGATGTCATCCTTCATACGTGACTGGTCAACATAGTAGTAGATAGCCGGAAGCCCAGAAATCTAATTCCTAATCCTAATCCTGTCTTCCTTCTCTTTCTTCGGATAGTGTGATTGCCGAGGGACGTCATCCTTCATACGTAACTGGTCAACATAGTAGTAGATAGCCGGAAGCCCAGAAATCTAATTCCTAATCCTAATTCTGTCTTCCTTCTCTTTCCTCGGATAGTGTGATTGCCGAGGGACGTCATCCTTCATACGTGACTGGTCAACATAGTAGTAGATAGCCGGAAGCCCAGAAATCTAATTCCTAATCCTAATCCTGTCTTCCTTCTCTTTCCTCGGATAGTGTGATTGCCGAGGGATGTCATCCTTCATACGTGACTGGTCAACATAGTAGTAGATAGCCGGAAGCCCAGAAATCTAATTCCTAATCCTAATCCTGTCTTCCTTCTCTTTCCTCGGATAGTGTGATTCCCGAGGGACGTCATCCTTCATACATGACTGGTCAACATAGTAGTAGATAGCCGGAAGCCCAGAAATCTAATTCCTAATCCTAATCCTGTCTTCCTTCTCTTTCCTCGGATAGTGTGATTGCCGAGGGACGTCATCCTTCATACGTGACGGGTTAACATGGTAGTAGATGCGGGAAGCCCAATAATCTAATTCCTAATCCTAATCCTTTCTTCTTTCCCTTTCCTCGGATAGTGTGATCGCCGAGGGACGTCATCCCTCATACGTGAAGGGATAAATGACCGTAGATGCCAAAAGCCCAGAAATCTAATTCCCAATCATAATCCTTTCTTCCTTCCTTTTCCTCGGATAGTGTGATCGCCGAGGGACGTCATCCCTCATACGTGAAGGGCTAAATGACCGTAGATGCCAAAAGCCCAGAAATCTAATTCCCAATCCTAATCCTTTCTTCCTTCCGTTTCCTCGGATAGTGTGATCGCCAAGGGACGTCATTACTCATACGTGAAGGGCTAAATGGCTATAGATGCTGAAAGACCAGAAATCTAATTCCTAATCCTTTCTTCTTTCCCTTTTCTCGGATAGTGTGATTGCCGAGGGACGTCATCTTTCATACGTGACGGGTTAACATGGTAGTAGATGCCGAAAGCCCAGAAATCTCATTCCTAATCCTAATCCTGAAAGGTATTCAGACACGCTGTACAGTATTTACTTTTAGAGAACATCAGAAAGGTCTATCGAAATACAACGATGGGAAGCGCAATGGTTCAATGGTAAAGTGATCACCTCTGATGACAGGGGTTCCTCATTCACTTCCATACCATGCGACAGGGACATGATGGCTCAGTGGTAAAGCGCTTACCTCTGGCGCGTGGAATCCTTGGTTTGATTCTCGGACAAGTAAATTTGTGATGGACAACATTGTGTCCGTGGGCTTTCTCCGGGTATTCCGATTTCCTCTCACTTTCTCATTCCACTAGTTCTTTCATCATCACTCACTTGCTTCAATCATCGTCTCTCTTAGCCTCAAGGGCATAAGCGTGGAACGTTAAGCTGAGAAGTCTCCCAGGCCATGCGAATTTATGATGGACCTCGAGGCCTGAAGTCTTTCGTAGAATCTGGATATCTTTTTTGGGTATCTGACCAAAAAAGTCCTGCACGTCCACCATATTTTCTCGCGTTTCTCCCATTTCCTACCACATTGTCATTCCACCAATGATTTTATAACCGTTCACTCGCATTACTGTTCCATTTGCCTTAGCCTTCAGCCCATAACTATTGGACGATAAATTAAAAATTTCAATATTTTGAACACAAGCAAGACCATATCTAACAACCGATATTGATCATGTTCTGCTGATTGATTGATTTAGTTTTATGGAGATTTAATAATTCAATATTTTTAAATAAAAATAATATTATTAAAAGCACTGTGTATGTTAATTTTTAGTTTTAAAAAAATTGTTCGGCTGTAAACACTGATTGGGGAATGTAGATCAAACGAAAGGACAAGAAATGGAATGAAATCTTTGAGTTTTACGTCCCACGGTTATGCCAATTAGGCTAAAGGAGACGGTGATGATGAATAATGAATGAAATGGTGGAATGAAGAAAGTGGAAGGAAACAGGAGAACCCCCAAAGAAAACCCACGCACACGGTGTTTGTCCACCACAAAGTTCACTTGGCAAAGGGTGGAATCGAACCTGGGACCGCAAGTACCACAGGTAAACGCTCTACCACTGAGTCACAAAAGGACAAGAGTCTTCTACATGAGTTGACAGTTAAAACAGAAATAAACATGATTAAATATCATTGATATAGCAAGCAGCAAGAGCAATGAGTACTTACGGACTTTTTGTCAAATATACATTTTTACTTTTCTCGCCTTCTGCTTATAGCGGCATTCTTCACTAGTGTTGCTGTGGGTGTGATAAGGCAGTGAGTCACAACTAGAGGAAAGAAACGAGCTTGAGAACCTTGACTGGACTAACCATTCATCCTACTTTATTTTACGTCACAACAACGAATTTTCAGTTGAATTTGTGAACAAAACACCTCCTAGATTATGACGTCATTACTTAACACATTGACCACCTTCTGCTCAAAAACACAAAACGCGCTTTCTTGTGTGTTATGGTATACTAAAGAACTAAGTATTCCGAAAATTTCATTTTTTTTTTATCCAGGCCCATTGCAGATATTGGACAGTGAAATATATCAAATTGGCATAGTTCCCCAACTTTACGATTTTTTTCAGGCCCTTGGGAGCAGCTACAGGTCTGCAGAATTTTAATTAGTATTAGTTTATAACCCCGGACTACAAGCACACACAAATTCATACTTTTACGTCAGTTGTTTGGTTGTTTCCTCTTCCCAAACATGTCTTCAATGGCCAAAAATGTTGCTACTCTAGGCCCTAATTTCACCTCTTTCCAGTGGTTTTAAGCAAAACTGTTAAGAGATCAAAGTTTTAGCTCTGCATAAGTTGAAGACATCCAGCAATTTTCAACTTGGTAGGACAAATACATGCTGAGATATTCAAAAACAACGTAAACTCCTGAAATCGAGAAAATGCAAAATGGCGGCAGCCGCTGCGTCGCCATGCAATGTTGTAAACAAAATAATTAATTGCGGTTTTCAAGTACCCTGATATAGGATAAACATTCATGAAAAAAGTATATTTTCTGGAGATGGTCGAGCGGCACATGCTTGATCACTTAGAATGGATTGACTCGAAGACTTTAATTACGATTTCAACTACAACGAAATAAACTAAAGCATTTACACAACAAAAAGGTGCTCACGTTGCAGCTTGTGGCTTTCAAAATTTGGGTTGAAATCACTACACGTGTCTGTGAGATTTCCCTCAAGAAATACTCTATTTCTACAGGAAGATTTTTCTTAAACTCATGGGTTTCATTTCGGTCTATACTTTTTAACTGCAATCCGATTTTCATGCAGTTTGTGGCAAATGATCAAAGAAAGATGGAGGATTCATGGAACTATGTTTACTGGTTTAAATTCATCCGGAGCAATATCGGCTACGCCTGAAGAAAAGCTGCAAATATTCGTCAGTGTGTGGGGTGGTGACCCACACTTCTCTGTATTTATATACTATTAGGTACAGTATACTATAGTTAGAAGGGATATTTGGTAAAAAAAAAAAAAAAAAAAAAAAAAAAAGGGGTATTTGGAACAGCGCTGTTTATCATTTAAAATTTTTTCCCGTCCTTTTTCCGGTGTTAACTTCTTTCCGTTTGTCGAGCTGCAGCAAATATTATATAATTAAATGATCTGGTACCATAGCTAGTGGTAGAAGTCACGTGATTGTAGTACTGCGTTCTGGTTGGCTGATAAGTCTTCTCTGCGTTGTATAGGGAACAAGTAAAAGGGCCCATCACTTGTCCTCTGCAACGGTATGTAAAACATCTCTCTCATAACTTGTGTAAAAAAAAAAAGTTATTATTATTAGTGTCATTACCACCCGTTATTTTGTACATGAGTATTTAATGTAGAGTATTTAGTCATTTACTGAAGAAGTTTGTTAGTTAAATAGAAGTAAAATAATATATTTTTGGAATATTATTTCACGTTGAATTATAATTGAAGACAGTTGCCATATTGTAATATGACTAAAGCATTTTGGTAAAGGGCAAATATTTTATTAATTTTGGCATCAATATTTTGTAAACCTCCATATATTAAATGCAAATAAAACTCAATTCCCAATCTGGTGCTGTTAGGTCGTTCACACGTGTAAAGAAATTAAGGAAGTCTCGTAACAATTCAAAACTATGTCTAGATAAAACATTCTTTTAATAGGAAATATAACTAATGTTATGTGGCAATGTGTCAAGGCAATAATAAACACTTCCTACTTCATGTTATGAGGTAATTCTAAAAATGTAATTGTAAGCGGAAGAAATGGCGCTACCAAAAACTAGGAAGAAAAGGTAAGTGGACAAAAAGAGTAGTGAACTCGAGAGAGTTTTGAAGTGACCATCATAGAAGAAGGATAAACCTCTCAAATCTTCACTGATCAAAATCTGGGTGAGTACATGCTGGTTACAAATTGATAACACAATTTTATTATTCGACTTCGTTACCAAATTCAATCAATTCATAATCTAACTTCAAAATTCAATATGATAGTTGTTATCGAATTTGACATAAGGCCACAGCACCAGTTTTGGGTAATTATCTGATCTGATATCTCTAGTTTTATTTATGCAATCAAAACTATCCATCTTAACAAATTAATCGCTCTACCTAAAATTAAATGGTTAAGTTTGTTATGAGTAAACTCTTTAAATTGCCCCCATGCTAATATGGTTATTAATACATTGAGCTATGTGTGGATAAAATTTGTGTGTGTCAACCAACGCCCGGATTTCGGTCCAATAAGTTGGCATATGTTAATATTGAGACCGATTTCAAGTTAAAACATGTGGTATATCATGATGTTATGGAATAATTAAGTGTATGTATGAAACCGATAACTGAAGATAACTCGAGATTCATATACTTTTCTTTTTTCTACGTGTCGGTTATAGAAAGTTTATTCTTGTTACATTTTGAATCTTTTTTTTATTTTTATTTTTGTTTTGTTAATAAAAGTTTGTTATGTCGACTTTATTCCAAGGTGTTGTTTATCAACTTAAATATCTACCTCGTACTTAATCCTGCAACCAATGAAGACTGAATACTCAAATGTGCTTAATAATTCTCTCTTTTCCATCTATATTCTCATTCTTACGTGCGCTAAGCGACGTTATAAAATACATACCGGTACCTGTTGGGGATACCTTTCTCAGGAAGGACAACTTACTTTTTTTTCCTTTGAGTTTGTTTTTTTTTTTTTTTTTAATTTAGTCATCGTAAAAGTTTGAACTTTCTGGGAGGGGGCTGGTAAGGATGACATTACCCACCCACAACAACGGTACAAGTGTACTTTACAATTGGAATGAGGTTTTGGATTTTCGAAGGGAAATTGCAGATTACGGGGAAGTTAAGTGTTAGTTGTAACACCCATATATCACATGTTGAATAGCTATTGCCGGTTTCTTGCGACAAACGACGAAGAGATTTCTTGGTTGATTTAAGGAGTGGATAACTGACATCTACAACACCCGCCTGCGGGGTCCGATGCTTCCCTGTCTCACTCAGAAGTGTTCCTTTTCCTTCCAATTTATTAACTAGTGACCATGTTATGTTTATTTATTTATTTATTTAAGAAGAAGAACACAACAGGTTATTCTACCCAATTACAGTATTCATATCAGAGTTACATAGAATATCTATAATATATTTGCGAAATCTATTCTGACTCATACTGTATATATCCAGAACTTTTTTTACATTTAATCAGTTTGTTGTACACTGCACCCATCCTCCACATTGGTGACTGTCTTGTTGCATTTGTTCGAGATTTCTTACAATAAAAGAAATTCCCATTGCTCACACGTATGTTTCCATTGGGTACCCTTAGATGAAAGGCAGAGACCAAAGCCTTACTATTTAATTTATTATTTAATATTTTGTACAAGAATATCATATCATTTAACACTTTTCTGTGATTGAGAGACATTGTGTGATTGAGAGACATTATGAGACGTTGTGTCATATGTGGGGAAGATGCCTGTTCTCTTGTACACCAGAAACCGCAGAAATTTATTTTGAACTCTTTCTATTCTAATAGAATCTTTCTTCGTGAGGGAATTCCATATAATAGACGCATATTCTAATTTTGTTCTAACAAATGAAAAATATAATTTCAGTAAAACATTCGACTTATTAAATTCCCTTCCCATTCTCAAAATGAATCCAAGATTTCTGTTTGCGTCAATTACAATTTGATTTATATGATGCTCAAACGATAGTTTGTTATCATATATTACACCCAAATCATTGACAGTTTGTTCCCCCTTTAATTGTTTACCATCTATCTTATATTGAAATTTAACAACATTCCGTTTCTTAGTGAAGGACACGGTTTTGCATTTATCTGAATTTATGTTTAACAAGTTCCTCTTGCACCATTCATGTTCCAGTCTTGGACAATACGTGAGGAAAATATGTTTGTAAATATCCCTTTGCGTAGCAACAACAGATTCCGTTCTCCAAAAATTTTTAACGATAAACTCATGTTGGTGCAAAGAGTACACTATTCTATAGGCGCCTAACAAGTAAATAGTGGGGGGAGGGCAAAATTGGCCATTAAAGATTAAGTGAATCTTAATAATAATAATAATAATAATAATAATAATAATAATAATAATTATTATTATTATTATTATTATTATTATTATTATTATTATTATTATTATTATTATTATTATTATTATTATTATTATTATTAAAATAATCATTCTTTGTGTTATTGGCTTTGAGGATAAGCATAGTTTCTATTTGTATTTGTAGTCTACACCAATCATGGTTGCTGTTCGTACGAGGAGACGATCACCGGGAAGGAAGACTATTGGTAAAGCAGAGAAAACCCAGAAAAATCTCTCAGTATATTTTCTCACATTTTAGACCGATTGTACCCTCTAAAAATTGAAAATGGATTCTCTTGAGTGGAAACCAAGATCATTATCAAATTGCTCTACGTAAGACCCCAACGAAGAAAACACACTATTGTAAATAAATGTTCTGATAACAATAGCATTAAATTGTGCAATCGGCAAATAAATTGCGCTAACCTCAATAACTAGTGTTTTTCGGTTGGTTAAAATTTTCGATACCTTAATGGGAACATTATCCGAAAACATTGGAAGATTTCATCACACAAAATAAATCTTAAAAAATCCTCCTCATGAAACTCCCTTTTACCACACAAGGCATCGATAATTCGATGAATGTCACAACAAAACATACTCGCCCAGAAGTCAAAACAATTTTTCAGTATGAACAGCAATATGAACAACCATTGATAATCGAATTAGGAATGAATGTTGCCTTTTGAAAGCATTATACAAGAACGAACTAATTATATACTGAATTACTGCATTGCTCTACCATGGTGGCTTCTTTCTTGAAAATGACCATTTCCTCGTCTTGTAAAAATATATATAAACATCAAACGTTCGAAATGTATAATATACAATAGAAGCTGTTGATACATAAAAAAGTCACATACTATATCACTATCACTCGCAGTTCCCAACACACCACATGTACACAATAGTTTTGGCTTCAGAAACAACCAAATGCTTTTTCTGCATATTTCTGACTTTCATACAAATTCCACGCAGATTTAATTTGTCAAGTCTTCTGGTGAATCTGAAGAACAGCAACATGATTAAGTCTACTCTGAGTAATAATGCTTCTGAGATAGGTCTTTAATCGACGCAGAGCTGAAAACGTTCTTTCAGCAGTAGCAGTTGTAGCGGATAAAAGTAAACGTAGTTGCAGCAAAGTTTTAATTTCAAAGAAGAGGTATGGCATATTCCCGATGCTACTTAGGATATCAACGACGTCTTGTTCTTTAAACATCATCTCTGGCATCGTTTATAATGACATCACGGAACATTCTTAGTTGAAGTCGAAGTCTACTTTCGTCCAAATTATTGTTATGTGTATTAAGTACATATCTCAGTTCTTCTTCATATTGTATATCACATGCGGCTTTCACAATAAGTTTCTCTGTGTGTAATGCTGTATTTATGTCCTGTTGGTCAAATCGTCTTTCGATCTCACCACAAACTATATCCAATAGTCTATACCAGATTTTTACTTTACACAAGTGTTTCACATCATTAAAAGTGTGGTTTGGACAGCCATTGTCCAATCGTCTCGGAATTTTTCGCTGACGCGGCAGAGTTGGTTCTTCCACGCCTAACAACTCTCTTTTCCTCGTAGCATTAGTCCAAACCCTGTCAAAATGTTTATCTGTTCGAAGACTGGTGAGAGTATCTCTTGTTTGTTTCGCTGCGTCAATAGCCTCAGAAAGAGACAAAGCAGAATGCTGTAGAAGTTTACATTGTTCTTCACAAAGCTCAAATACAATCTTAGCGGCCTCCATGGAGAAAAATGTTTTAAAATCCTTCATGTTATGCATCAAACCACCAGCGGCAGACCCACCTGTACTTATATCATCGTCATGTATATTTTTTTACGCTTCTTTCGCATTATCCGGAGATTTGCCGGATCCGTTTCCGACAGTTTGCCGGATGAGAAGAGTACCCTTTCATATTATCCGGCGCTTTGCCGTGGATGAAAAATATGCGACCAGGGTTGCTGTGCAACTGAAGAAACAAAACCTTGTGACTCTTGTCGTGTTGTGGTAGTTGCAATGGACAGACGCAAAAAGTGTCTTCTGCTCGCCTTGTTAAGATAAACAGAAAAAAAGAGTCAGACACACATATGGTTCACTTTTTTTTTTTTTTTTTTAAAGAAGTGGTATCTTGAAAGAGATTTTTCTATACTGTTTCCGCAGTTGATAGAGTTGAGCAAAATAGCGGCCAGGTTCTGGATACTTAAAATTTGATCCCGATATTCACCTGTTGTGACTGGGAAAACCAGGATAAAGTCCTTTCAGGATAATCGGTTGTTGAGATCTATCCCAGAATCCAGTGGCGGATCTAGAAGGTAGAAACGGGGAGGGGCTACTAGATCCCAAACTATGAGAAATATATAATGAGTTTACTATAAAGTTTCAAAAATATATAAATAATAGCTTAAATTATTTTCGTCACCCTGAAAACTGGGGGGCATAGGCCTCCCGGCCCGGCCTAGATCCGCCACTGCCAGAATACCAAGTCAACACAACCACTGAGCCCAAGGCTGATCTGTAGCAATTATTATTATTATTATTATTATTATTATTATTATTATTATTATTATTATTATTATTATTATTATTATTATTATTATTATTATTATTATTATTATTATTATTATAGTATTTCGGGTTTATTCTTTTGTTTTAAGAGTTCCGACTATTGACTCTTAATGCACTGTCTCTCTCTCTGACTGTCTCTCTCTCTCTCTCTCTCTCTCTCTCTGACTCTCTCACTGTCTCATAGCCTCTTTAAAGCACTGCTCTACTCCATGTATTCAAAGGACTATTCAAGAAATTACAACCATAGAAGTGTTAAAGATAATTATAAAATATATAAAGTACGGTATATTTATCAAATATCACATTATGAATTCTCTCTTGCTTTGCGAAAGTACATAAAGGTATTATTACTAAATATATAATATTGCTGAAATATTTTATAGTGTATATTTCAATTTTGGGGCACCACAAATTTATAGAATTGCAAGCTCATTTTCCCAGTGCTACCCGGACATTTATTTCTCCCAATCTTCTATTACATAGAAAAAAATCATGTATATTTATTTGGACTCTTTAATCAACGACTTATGGATTCGACACTTCGGTAGTATTGGTCGTTTTCGATTATTTTTACATGTGATCTTTTTCCATATATCGTATGTAACAAGTTTGGTTAAAATCACTTCAGGTGTACTGGGCTAGAACATAACCACACACACACACACACACACGTAAAACTCACGCATCCATATTATCGCAGCCACTCTCTACTTTCCTGGCAACACTTGCTTCCTCCCCCAACGCCCATCCGGCAGTTTGCCGCGTATATGTGAAGAGCTACATTGCTTGCAATGTCCCGCTTGGCTATACACGGCGATCTGCCGCGCCAGATTCTAACAGGGAGATCCGGCTGTTTTTGCTCGCCGGATAAATGTCCGGCGACCGCCGCACATATGTGAAAAGCTCCATTGCTTGCAATGTCTTTCTACCTTGTCCGGCAATTCGCCGGAAACGGATCCGGCAAATCGCCGGATAATGTGAAAAGGCGGTTAGGGTTTCCAATGACGGGTGCGTAGTTCTTCAGAACAATGTCGAATGACAGAACTCTTACAGTCCATCTGTTCGGACATAAAGGTCTCATAGTTTCCGACAAGCCCTTCTGAATATTCGTAAAATTAGCTAAACGCTTCAGTGAGTCACGTATTAAATTTACAAGCGCAGGCACGAATTCAAGGATATCTCTAATATAAGGAATTTGTCGTGCTGCCCACTGTAAAACTAAATGTAAAGAATGGGCAGTACAGTGAATATAGGGCACCTTTGGTCGCACTTCTTTTATTTTAGCTTGAACTCCAGAGTAACAACCGGACATATTACTAGCTGCATCATAACACTGTCCCCTGCGGTTTTGTAATGATAGATCCATTCGTACAAACACATCTTCAATCACTTCTGTTAATGTAGATGCATCCATTCCTTCTACTTTATAGAAACCGATGAAATCCTGGAAAAATTCGAATGCTTCATTTACATAACGAATACACAAGCTCACTTGCTCCTGACGCGAAATGTCTAAAGTTTCGCCAACAATAAGAGAAAAATACTTTTGCCGTTTAATATCAGATGCTATGCCACAAAGAACGAATTGCGCAAGAAGCTCTAAAATTTCATTTTGAATGTCATGTCCGAGCCATTTATCTCGACGAAGAAGCCACTTGCTTAAATCTTCGGAATTCTCTGCTCTCAACTGCAGAAGCTGGTATAAGTTTCCTGCTTCCTCAGAATGTCCACGTAAAGCACATCCCTTTCTCGCCAGGTAGCGAATTGAGGAAATCACCTTAAGAAGAGCATTTTACGCAAACATCACATTTTCGGCTCCCTATTAGTTTGTTCAATTTACTGTTCACGTTCACTTTTTCGCTAAGGACTAATTTTAATGCTGCTTCTCGATGAACATGAGAATTTTCGTGACAAGAACATTTTTCAAGTGCTTTTTTTTTTTTTTTTTTTTTTTTTTTTTTTTTGCAGTTTTTGAAACCATTTTTAGTAAACCCTTCGTCCATATTTCTTGAAAACGAAACAAGATTTTTTCCGTAGCTTTAATGCAAGTGAAACAAAACACCCGCTCTGACAATGGATCCCAATGAAGCCAAGGGTAGTTATCGAACCAACAAGCCCGAAAGCATCGGCGTACTTTACCGAAATACACTTAAGGGAAACAAATATCGCGTGGTTGATTGGGAGCACTAATATCTTGCAATTTTGTAGTATCATTGTCTACGTGCAATGTGTTAAATAGCTGTTGTTTGTCAGACACATTATTGACATTTGAACTTCCCCGTCTCGATTCCATACTTACACTGGAAATACTATCTTCACTGTTAATACAAGATGATTGACCAGTTTCGAGTGTACTCTGCGCAGCACTCACACATGAGGAGTTCTCTCCACTTCTTTTTGAATTGACACTACTACTGCCACTGAGTTTTTTTAAAAAAATACTTAAAAAAAAAAGACATTTTGTCTCGACTCACGCACCACAACGACGTTAAAGAGCACCAGCCGGACCCGCATGATAGAGAAATACAGACATACTATCCCAAAACTATGACAACTCTCTTGCATTTTTTCTTGTCTCAATTTTTAGAAAACTATAAAGATACTTCTTTCATGTGATTGCCCTAAGGGGAGATAAAAGAGAAAAAGGGAAGGGAGAATTATGCGTAGCCTTCTTACCATCCACATGTGCAATTGTACGAATATAATCCAAGGCAACAAGATGTTACTGGTTCTTTTACCATATTCAGTACTTGCTTTGTTCGGAAGTAAAAAGATCAACAGATCAACATGGACTGTCACTTGATAGCAGAAGTGCACACCAGTGGCGGCGACTGGACGTTAAAAGTGGGTGGGCAAGACTTGACGGGAGGTTGTATAACTAATAGGATACTATCTTTTTTATTTGTTAAAATACCGTATATCGTATTTCATATTTTATTAAGTAAATTGACAAGACCTACGCAAGTATGTACTGGCCCTCTGTAATCTTAAACAGAGATTTGATTCCTTGCTCTTGAACGTCTTCAAATTCAAAGCGGCTGATTAATATATTGAATCCTTATAAGAAGTGCTGAAATTGTTCTGTTGCAATAGGTTAATTTTTGGGTTATTTTCCGTGGCAATTAAAACGCAATTTCTGCAGCTTTCTTAATTCCACGGGAGGATAACCATCACGTACTCACGCAACGGCGAATATCATATGGCAACATTTTTTTCTATAAACATACATACATACAAAAACTTTACATTTCCAAATTAAACTATATACACAAATGGGTTACACCAGAAAAGTGGGGGGAAACTGCCCCCTTTGCCCCCCCTAATCGCCGCCCATGGTGCACACCTTCCTCCTCTACTTTGCTTGCTATAGCTTCAAATAGCGCATCACAGGACACCGGCAGAAGTTGACCTTACTTCGCTTTTCTACCATGTTCTTTCTTCTACTGCGGCATGGGACACCCTGAGGATATATGATTGACAGGTTATTGTACCAACTTTTCCATCTGCAGTTGTTTTAATCCTCCACGAACTGAACTAGCATTAAAAGAATGCTGGAATCTAGTTCTTTATATCGGTGGTTTACCAAAATCTCATAATCTTGAATTTTTCTTTTCCACCTGTTGCCTATGTATGGTTCACTAATTTTGACCCAAGCATATACATCTTGAACATTATAGATGAAAACCTAAACCTGACGCCATTAAAACTTAGAAACACACACACACACACACACACACACATATATATATAATATGAGAGAGAGAGAGAGAGAGAATTAAATACGATAAACACTTAGCAATTTATTTCAGTGCTTTGTATTTGAGAGGTAGTTTTCCGTGAAAGACAAAGACTTTTGGGTTATTGTTTGCTCCCCCGAAAATGGGGAGAAATGCTATGTTTACCTTCCCAGTCTGGGAAGTGGAGGGCAAGTGACCCCTTTTGCCCCCATGGCTCAAGCGCCAATGCACTATTCTCACTGTGTCCTGACCATACAGTAGCACACAACTGTACAGCACTGCCGTGTCGTGACAAAACGCTGTAACTTTGGCGAAGAAGTTTTGCGAAAATGAGCCTTAAAGTTTTCATCCGAAAATGTGATCTGTATCGTGTAGAACCAGTGTAACTAGGCAATAATGGTCAACCAATCAATTTTCACCAAATTTAATCACACAACATGCATTTACGTAACATTACATGTAACCACGTGTTTCCAAAGTCAAGATACACTATTTCTACACGATACAGATCACATTTTCGGATGAAAACTTTAAGGCTCATTTTCGCAAAACTTCTTCGCCAAAGTTACAGCGTTTTGTCACGACACGGCAGAGCACAGTACCCAGTTTCCTGTTTCTTATTGACCTTGGCGAGGTTGCCATCTAACGAAGAAAACTCAAATTTACACATCGCACCGCATCTCAATCGAATTGTAAGGTACACTGGCGAATATTTGCTGCTTTTCTTTATGCGTGGCTTATATTATCCCGGATGAATTTAAATCAGTAAACATAGTTCCATAAATCTCCCATCCTTCCTTGACCATTTGCCGCAAACCGCATGAAAATCGGATTTCAGTTAGAAATTCTAGACCCAAACGAAATCCGTGAGTTAAAAAAAATCCGTCTGTATTATCGAATTGTTAATAATTTATTTTGTGAAGAGAAGGAATCTTTAATATTTTTGTGAAAATCTAAAATAAATTTTTTAACAAAGCTG
The DNA here is from genome assembly GCF_964235325.1 of Thermobia domestica. Taxonomy (NCBI): domain Eukaryota; kingdom Metazoa; phylum Arthropoda; class Insecta; order Zygentoma; family Lepismatidae; genus Thermobia; species Thermobia domestica. The sequence goes on from NC_137468.1 coordinate 15,576,055, forward strand.
TGCTCAGAAGAGAAAAACAAATTTACAGCAGCTTCGTAAAAATGCCTTACGTATTATGTATTTTTCTTCTATCAGTGAAATGCTAGTTTGCAATTATAAGTAAAATAAAGCATTTAAACAGGTATCTGGAACATGGTCATCGATTGGGGATATTACAAAGAGTTTAAGTTTTTTTTTTTAAAAATTAAAAAGCTGAAAGAGAAAGTGACAGTGAAAGTAAGAGAGAGAGAATTTAAATTATATTCCTAGAATAACAATGGTTTTAATCTGATTGTCCAACTAATCCGAAAATCTGGTTTCGAATTTTCAATCTCTTCGCAAAAGTATGACTTCTCTGTCTATTGTTAGCGAATGCAATTTGCTCTCCAATACAGTGAATCACATTAAAATTTATTTTTCGAAGAAATAATATACACTACGGAATTGGGGTGGAGATGGGACACAGTTGGAGGTACAAGAGGCAGAAGTTAGTTTAAAATGGTTGTGTGAGGGGGGGGGGGGGAGATGCAAGTGGCATGTGTGTGCGGCAATGCGATTAAACTATTTTATAAATCTGAAACTTCATTTTATCCATTTCAAGTGAGTTGGAAAATATTTCTCGTATTTGACTGACCTCAATGAGTAATCACACACACACCCATGGACACATACATCTTGTTTTTATATATGCATACAACCAGTGGCGTATTTACGATTTTGTTTCAGGGGGCTTTCCCTGGAAATGTGAAAATTCTGCAAGATATTTCATTTACTTTACTATAGTAAGATTTCGAGGGCTTAAGCAGTTAAGCCCCCCGTAAATACGCCACTGCATACAACTAAATCACATTTTATACTTGGCTATTTTTTTAATTATGGGCCATTTTGGGGAACAGGTTAAAACTCTCACAGCCAAAACCCCCACAATCAAGAAATGTCAAAACACCACACAAACGGTAATAACCCCCACACAAATGGACAAATCTCCCAAATACACGAACGGCCATAACCCCCACAGCCAAAACTCTCACACTCAAAAAAGGCAAAACGCTCACACAATTCGGTCATAACTCCCACACAAACTGGCAAATCTCCCAAATGCACGAACGGTCATAACTCCCACAGTCAAAACCCCCACACTGGTAATCGGTCATAACTCCCATACAAATGGACAAAACTCCCACACATAGCAACAGTCACAATTCCCACATAAATGGACAAAACCCCAACACAAATGAACAAAACTCCCACATGCAGAAATTGTCACAACTGCCACACAAATGGACAAAAAAACCCACACAATCGGACAAATCTCCCACACTCTGAAATGATCCTGGTTGCATGTCTTGCCTTTGTACTTTTTAATAACATTTTCTATTCCACTTAAACTGATGTTGCAACTATTCTTCTTGCACTGTTTTCTAATGACAGAAACACTAAAGTGGGCGTCATAAAGAGCCGCAACAAAGACGTGCAATCACGATTATTTCAGAGTGTGGGGGAATTGTCCGATTGTGTGGGGTTTTTGTCCATTTGTGTGGCAGTTGTGACAATTTCTGCATGTGGGAGTTTTGACCATTTGTGTGGGAGTTTTGTCCATTTATGTGAGAATTATGACCGTTGCTATGTGTGGCTCTTTTCCGTTTGTATGGGAGTTATGACCGATCGTGTGGGCGTTTTGACATTTCTTGAGTGTTGGAGTTTTGGATGTGGGGGTTTTGACCGTTCTTGCGTTTGGGAGATTTGTCCATTTGTGTGGGAGTTATGACCGATCGTGTGGGCGTTTTGACATTTCTTGAGTGTTGGAGTTTTGGCTGTGAGGGTTTTGACCGTTCGTGCGTTTGGGAGATTTGTCCATTTGTGTGGGAATTATGACCGATCGTGTGGGCGTTTTGACATTTCTTGAGTGTGGGAGTTTTGGCTGTGAGAGTTTTGACCATTCGTGCGTTTGGGAGATTTGTCCATTTGTGTGGGAGTTATGACCGATCGTGTGGGCGTTTTGACATTTCTTGATTGTTGGAGTTTTGATTGTGGGGGTTTTGACCGTTCTTGCGTTTGGGAGATTTGTCCATTTGTGTGGGAGTTATGACCGATCGTGTGGGCGTTTTGACATTTCTTGAGTGTTGGAGTTTTGGTTGTGGGGGTTTGACCGTTCGTGCGTTTGGGAGATTTGTCCATTTGTGTAGGAATTATGACCGATCGTGTGGGTGTTTTGACATTTCTTGAGTGTGGGGGTTTTGGCTGTGAGGGTTTTTGACCTAGACTCCCATTTTGCGCTCATGTTGGCAACATTGCGTGCTTTGCATTTTGCACATGTGCGTTTATTACCAGTATTCCTTGAACGTAAACAGGCGCTATGACACCATTTGCACGTTGTAAAACGACTAGTATGGTAGTGGTTGACAATAGAGGTAGTGCAGGTAATTAGAAATGAGAGACATAAACAGTGATCGAGTTTTTGACCGCGAAAATTGTAAAAGAAAGGAGCATACATTTATTGCCAGTTACATTAGATGTATGTTGTGAATGTCATGTGTGAACGTAAGGTACACTGAGAAAAAAAAAACATATGTAGCGTACGTAAAAACATAGGATACATGTGTACATCCTGTAGTTTTGGTACTTAACGTACAGCAAATGTATAACTGAAAAAGTATATTTTATATGTACTTTCCGCATAATTGATCCGAATAAACGTAATTTCCATACGAACGAAAGAACTGTATATAAGCGGTCAGAATCTCACATACAGATGGACGTATGTAACATATAGCTGACGTATATAGCATACGTATACGTATGTAATACACGGAAAACTTAGATGTTAGACATCGTGCAATGCATAATGTAACATCTAAGTGGGAAAAAGGGCAGCACGTAAGTTGCATATGGATAAGATACACTCCGTACTGATTTCTGTAGTAAACATGAGGTTTCCGTATGTTTGTACGCACAATATTCCACTGTCCGGATAATGGATTTTTCTCAGTATACCTTAAGTGGGTAGCCTATGTCTGTTTAAAGTTAGTTCACAACGAATGGCCACGCACTGTAGCTGCCATACAGTCGTTCACTGACTTATTTAGCTGGGAATGAATGGGAACAAAGTTGCAAGATATGAAAAAAAAATTTGACCTTTCTCAAAAAGTTTACTATATTTAAAAAGTCTTTAGATAAGCGTCACATCTAATCGCACAAAGGTTTCCAAAGGACGTAAACACCACAACACTGATTACTTCAAATTGATATCAAACTGTTCCAGAGATATGAAAAACATGGACAAAGATTGCTATACTCCTTAAAATGACGTATTTTTGTGTGTGTTTTTTTTAATAGTTACTTTGTTTTGCTTCTACAACATTACAACAATAATTCATGGTAGCTCTAATTACAACTACTCGGAATCAGTGCCGTCCCGGGGGGGGGAAGCGGAGCAACAGTTCCGGCCGCTGAAGTAAGGGGGCGCCAAATTCAGGACGGGAAAAAGAAAAGAGAAGGGAAAGCGAGAGAGGAAAAATTACTTGGAATCAGTGGCGTATTTAGGGGGGCTTCCGGGCTTAATCCCCCCCAGAAATCTTACTTACTATACTAAAGTATATGAAATATCTTGCAGAATTTCCACATTTTCAGGCAAAGTCCCCCCCTCCCCGAAAGTTAGCAAAGCCCCCCGAAACAAAATCGTAAATATGCCACTGCTTGGAATATTACTAGTATGTACTTAAATTTTCTTCCTGCTTTGGGAAGAGGTCCTATAATGTTACTATATTAGAAAAATGCATGTGCACAAGGAAAAAAAGTAATAAAAAAGTTTCTAAATCAAGGAATACCAGGGTTTATTTTTAAAAAATTTTCTTACTCTTCGTGCCAACCATGGTCGCAGTTTGCGACTGGTCTGTCGACCTCACTCATATGTACGGGGGCGGCGGCGTATACTCTCGACCCAGACGCTGATTTTGTACGGCACGACAGTGGCATGATAAGAAATGTCAGCTTTCTTATCCATGAGTTTAGGGGATACAAGGGTAAGAATTCGGCCCTTGGGTCTAACCTAGAAGGAGTTGAGTGATTGGAAACAAAACTTGCAAGATAATAGCTCTCCAGCCAACAATAAAAACGCGAAATAATAAAATTAATCATTTACAAATACAACCAAGGTTCTTTCCAATCGCTCAACTCCTTCTAGGTTAGACTCGTGTGCTGAACCATAGGGTTCTATGGAGGAATATGCCCCTTCTGCTCCCTTCAAATAGAAAGAGAATTTTTTAATTATAGGATGTTATTCTGATTAAAATTTCAAAGTTTTGTCCCATTTGTACAATTTTTGAGGTTCATGACCTCCGTCCTCGCTCTTTGTATGTGCAAAAGATTTTTTTAAATTTTTTCACGTGTTTATTGTAGGCTGAAGTTCAGTGGCGTGTTTAGGGGGCTTCCGGGCTTAAGCCCCCCGGAAATATTACTTACTATAGTAAAGTATATGTAATATCTTGCAGAATTTTCACATTTTCAGGCAAAGCCCCCCCGAAACAAAATCATAAATACGCCACTGCTGAAGAGTATATATCCTCCAAATTTCGTTCCGATCGCTCAACTCCTAGGCTAGATCCAAGAGCCGAACCCATACCGTTACCGTTACAAGGGCATATCAAGATCAATGATCAATCCTGTATATAGATACTGTCGAAAAAAATATACACAATTTAATAATGGTAGGCTAATTGCGTATAATTTTCGAAATTGAATTGAATTCTCATAACAATATGTAGTATGATGTTTTCTCAACAGATGTCGGTTCACTCATTCTTATGACTGTAACATGTGATGCAAAATAGTGAAACGAAATAGCAAGTGCACGCTTAGTATTTGAGGAACAGAAGTCCATTTTAAACTGGTATTTCAATTTTCAAATCACATTGAAATTCAAAATCAGTGGACATGTGAGTCTGAAATAAAACCTCCTACACGCTTGATAATTCAATGGCTTTGTGACAAACTTGACATGCATACTGTACGTGAGAGGCGCACCAACGTGAAGGTGGGATTCACTGGGTCCGGACACCCAAAAAACTTCCTAACTCAACATCCATTAGAACATTTTCTTAACAAAACTATTCTTGTGTAACAGGCAAGGGCCCATTCGGATGGAGAAGGCATACATGAAGATTTCAAGACAAATTACATTCAAATTATGCCTAATATTGTATATTCTTAAATACAATAAGGGAGGCCCACATGAGCTTTGTGGAGGCCCGGGCCCCCTCCGTCTCCCAAGGTTCGGCGCCCTTGGTAACAGGGATATAGTTGATGTAGCATGAACATTGGAACAGGATCCTGAGAAGAATATTCGGACCCAAGAGGAACAGGAATGGGGAATGGCGGAAACTTCATAACGAGGAACTACATAGTTTATACGGTTTACCCAACATTGTTAGGGTCGTCAAGTCTAGGAGGCTTAGGTGGGCAGGTCATGTAGCTAGAATGGAAGAAAGTAGAAACGCTTTCAAAGTTTTGACTGGAAGACCCATCGGAAAACGACCATTAGGAAGGCCTAGGCGCAGATGAGAGGACAATATTAAGATGGATCTCGCAGAGATTGGAATACAAAGTAGAAGCTGGATGCAATTAGCTAAGGATAGAAGTCAGTGGAGAGCTTTTGTGAACGCGGCATTGAACTCCGGGTTCCATAGGCCATAGAGCTAGTTAGTTAGTTAGTATGAACATTGTAGACTTCATCTGTACTCTTTCTCTTTTTTTAAAAAAAAAAAAGAAAAAAAAAAGAAAGAAAAGAAAATCTACTTTATTATTTTTTCTGAAAATGTAGGTAGAAGTATTTTACAGTTACAGAACAATACTCCTTCATTTCTACACAAACGTAGGGGCTTGTAGCATTGTATCCCTCCCCACAAAAAAAAAATTTCTGGGTGCGGGCCGGATGAGTGCTATTCGTTGTGTATGCAAATGTAGATCCAGAGTACCTTTCCGTACCGGTTTTAGCACAATTCTGCGCACAACAACACAATGCAACACAAAAATGCAAGAGCAAAGTCATTACTTCAGCTATACCGATTATCGCAAACTTTACGTTGAGTTGACGCAAACTATTACGGACTGTGTCCGCCAAAGGGTGTCGTCCTGCTTCTTCGGCTGTAATTTAGACAAGTTTGCAGCGTTTCCCGTCGATGCAGCTGCAGGAGCCACGTGCTGTGTTTGAATCAAAGATCTTATAAAATAGAGGATCTGCCCATATTTATCTGCATCCTATTAAATCAATGAAGCCAAAAAAACAACCGGGAATCGGCACGTCTGATTGGCTACTCTCGTTTATGCCATCGGCTGATTGGCTACTTTCGTTTCCGCCATGATTGTTGGCTCAAAACATTGCAATCCTATTGAGCGGAGTAGGCAGAGTAGGGTTGGCGAAACTGTGACGTATGGCTTCAAGATTTTGTTGTAAGGGCAGATCCTCTATTTTATAAGATCCTTGCTTTGAATGTTGGCCACTATCGTTTCCACTCAGAAATGACTTGGCCAACTTGCATAAAATATATAAGTTTTGAGGAAGAAAACTTAGCTTTGTTGCGTAGGCGGCGCCAAATTTTGGTAATGTGGGTGCAGGCTCGAAAGAGACAACACATACTGACATTGTTGCCAGAATGTTCTGCAATATTGAGCCTTTAAGATCTCAAAAATAATCCGTAAGTTTTACTTAAAAATAGAAAAAAAAACTAGAAAAACACTGTATGATAGCAAGTAACCTATAAGAGAGTTAAGAAGTTACTCAATATATCCAAACATAGAAAACAAGAAATATACAAAATAGAAAGGATTATTGTAGGAAATCTGAAAATCGAAGTTAATGTGGGTGCAGTTGCACCCACTGCACCCACTGTGGCGCCACCTATGCATGTAATATACACATTTCTAATGAAAATATCATTACTTAAGTATTAGTTAGTATTTTATAAATAATACGGTGTGCTCAATGCAGAAGGAAATTAAGTCCACTTTAGGTAATTTTAAACATACACTATTTCATCTATAAGATTTCTATCTGATGCTCTTTTCACAGCTTACAAAATTCATGTCAGATATTGTAAATAACTCTTCAAGTGTTATTAATACAGTTAACTTTTTCGTGTATTTAATAGGACCGTTCACTCTTTACGTATCTTTTTCTCACAATTTTGGAAATACAATTTTATTACCTTGTGCTCTGAACGTCCCATACACATAGTAAAACATTTTTTTAATATAAAAACAATTGCATGTTACAAATATCTATCTTACCCTGCCTCTCATACACTATGATTTAAGTGTAATTTCAACATGCTAATTACTTAGAAAAAAAAAACAACGGTACATTCATTATTCTTTTGACCATTCCACCTATTCTATGACAAAAGATGCACATTAGATCGTTAGTTCCAGGAAACACCCAGAACATTCATAATATCTCGCCCTTCTGTATAACGAATCACCAAAAACCAACTCATAATTCTGAATTTACATACAAAGAGCTACATTCACACTGCTAATGGGTTATAAGGCTGACCATGAGACAATGGAAAGAGCTGTGGATATTTTTTTAATTCGTTATTGCATTTTGCAAACATGAATCCGGCCGTTATTAGTTAAAAGTTTCGTGCAAGTTCCTCAGGAGGAACAGTTAACGAAAACAAAAGGTATCCATAGCTCAATAAATCAAGATGGACTGAACTACAAATATCTTGCAGTGTACTATGTACAGTGCAAATGTAACTTCTCTACTTACACAAGTAACGTATGAATGAAACAAATAAATGTTCTGTTGAACATGAAAATGAAATGAAATGAAATCTTTGATTTTTACGTCCCACGGTTATGCCGGTTTGGCGAAAGGAGACGGTGATGATGAGTAATGAATGAAATGGCGGAATGAAGATAGTGCGAGGAAACGGGGGAATCCCGAGAAAACCCACGCACACGGTGTTTGTCCACCACACGGTTCACTTGGCGGGGGCTGGGATCGAATCCGGGACCCCAAGCACCAGAGGTGAACGCTCTACCACTGAGCCACCGCGGCCCCCTCTGTTGGACATCTAAAGGAAATTATTTAAACTTGTAATTTGGCAAAATTGACTAGGATATAACTTAAAAACACAAATATCACTGAAATTCAGCAAATATACCTAGTAACAATTAGATTTCAGGGAAAATTTTGATGGAAACATCTTTCTTCCAATGGGACGAAATACTTTGTTTCCTAAGTATTTCTCTATAAGAGCTATAAATTATTTCAGGATATCGAACAGGCTTCCCTCTCCTCCAGAGCCGGCTCTACCATATGTGCAATACGTGCATTTGCACGGGGCGACAAATCGCGAGGGGCGCCAAAATCTGTTATAGCTATCCTATTTTAAAATAAACATTTCTTGTTGTAAACAGACTTCATCCAGACCAGACGGATGATGGTAAGTTAAATTTACTAAGCTGATCTATTTGAATACTATATTCATAAATCATGTTTAGATCGCATTAGTTTAACGTCACATGCTCAAACAAATCTCACTATGAATTGCTTGATTGTTGTCAAATACAAGAACTCAAGTTTCGAACAATAGCGAATACCCGTTCTATTTAGTTAGTTTTCATAGTTTTGATACGAAAATTAGTCCTGTCTTTGTCAGAAACAAGTTCTTTATCATCGAAGGTGGAAACAAGTTTATATTATTATTATTATTATTATTATTATTATTATTATTATTATTATTATTATTATTATTATTATTATTATTATTATTATTATTATTATTATTATTATTATTTTGCAGTGATGTAGAAGAAAAATCAAAAAAATAAAGATAATAGTGCTAGTTGTACTGGAATTGCAGTCATATTGAGATTGATGCTCGATATTGAATTGTATAAAATGGGTTACCATCTCTCCTCTGAAGGTGTTTGATTTATCTTTCACTAACATAATAGATTATTATCATTATAGAAAAAAAAACAGACACAACGAGATTGTATTTGTATTGTTTAGGCGTTTCTGAGTGAAAGTGCTTATTCCCTCCCCTCTGTTGTTCATGGTGACATAGCATACTTAAAATCGTAGGTTTTAATATTTGTTCTTTCTGGAGAAAGAGGGCTGTAAATGATGCCATTGTATGGGGCGGCAAATTGCCTAGGGCTGACCCTGCTCTCGTATAAGAGAAGTTCCCCTTCCTGAATATTTTTTTAAATAATTTGTGCACTTCAATAAATGAAGTAATTTCTCTAAGATTGCTAAAATTCCCTTAAACGCCAAAGGGCTGAACGTGATTCATGTACGTACAAGCCATCATACCCCCTGGATTTCTCTAAAAAGGAACTCAGTATTCAGAGCGCTGTCCGGCCTAGAGCACTGCACATGGATTGCCCTTGATTAGATTTACCATTGAAAGGATTAGCTAGCTAGTATTGCAAATATAAGTTACATAAGAATAGGGGAATTTCTTCATTGAGGAAATACAGCACCGTCTTTAAAAGTTCGGCAATACGGTGAAAGGTAAGCTACAGAACTTTCATATTCTCGAACACGAGAAATGTAGCTCAAATCAATAACAAAGCTGTCCGTAAACAGCCTGACTGGCAAAAGAAAAAAGTAAGTTAAATAAGCTTCCGTTGCTATGGCAATAGACCTTACTAACACAAAACTTAAAGCATCATATTTGCCCGAAATTTGCCCAAATTGAACATGGCCAACAAACACCTGATTCTTTCTACTAAGAGTTATACTATTTTAAAAAGAAATCTAACTTCTCTATCAAGGGAATTGCCTTACCTAGCTTTAGTTCTTTACTAAAAGGGAAAGAAAAAAGTAAACCTGGGCCATATATTCGGAAATTACTTTTTCCGAGATATGTACCTCCTGAAACAAAGCTGAGTTGGAGGGTCTATTTCCCAGTAATTATTAAAAGACTGATATTAAAATTTCCCGAATAGCGCATTCCAGCTCAAAAATGAGACTGTACAAAATAGGTTCCCACCTGGAATCAATTCCCGTAACATGGAGCCCGTAACATCAATTCCCGTATTCTCCTAGAAGTGAAGCCTACATACTTTAACCAAAACCTGCCCGCCGACTGAAACAGAAACAGAAAAGTTAGAAAAAAAAGACGCCCCTCAGGAAAGCCCGCGCTCTGATAGAGAGTAAAGCAGGGATGAAATGAAATGAAATCTTTGAGTTTTACGTCCCATGGTTATGCCGGTTAGGCTAAAGGAGACGGTGATTATGAGAAATGAATGAAATGGTGGAATGAAGAAAGTGGGAGGAAACGGGAGAACCCCGAGGAAACCCACGCACACAGTGTTTAAAGCAGGGATGCAAATAACTACTCGCCCGGGGGCGAGTGCTTCATCGGTGTATGCGAGTATTTAATATCATACCGAAGCTAAGTAAATAATTTATATTACGGGATATGGGCTAGTAGCTTTTTTCTCCTGGGGTAGTGAAATTTTGTTGCTTATTTGCTTCCCTGGAGTCAAGCATCAGCCATCTGTCTACATGTTTCTCCTCACATGCAGTTAGAGTACACTAAGGCATCTGTCGGGTGGAGGTATATGCCGCGGTTTCTATCTTATTCGGTAAGACATTTACACGTAGATCTCTAATTGTGTAAGATAGAAATGAGGAAGGGTAAACAAGAAGATAGGAAAGCGCGAAAGAAGATTTATTATGTTTTGATAGAGGGATAGAAAACCTGGAAACCAGGGGGAAAAAAAAACTCAGTCGGTCATGCTGAATGCTTAAGTATTTACATGGCAAAAGCACAAATGAAGGGTGGCAAAAATCCATGTAAACGTGTCTGTAATTATTAAGCCACTCCAAGCTACCTTTTATACATACGAGCCGATGCCCCTTCAAAACAAAGGAGAGAACGAACATAAACAACGAAACATCTCTACAACTTGTTTTAGAAGCAAACGCCATCAATCACGTCTTCAGCCGAATTGCTGAGTCTTCCAAACTATGCTAGATAAAAAGTGAAAGAAAAAAGTATTGCATACTTTTTCAATCCTGTAAATAAGTAAGTAAGCTCTAATTGAATATACATACATGATAGAGGACGCTATAAAGGTAAGTACATGGTAAATGTATAATGAACGCCATAAATAAATAATTTTAATTAGCACAAAAATAAATAGACTACCAGCGCTAATGTAACCTGATAAAAAATGCTATAAAACAAATGCTTATAAAAGTAATGATGTTACATTGAAATAAATGTTAAGATTTTTATTGAAACTTACATTTGTATCTCCATCCATAGATAGGGGGCCTACACCGCAGCCATCATCACTACACCTACACCGTGTGCGTGGGTTTTCTGGGGGATTCTCCCGTTTCCTCCCACTTTCTTCATTCCAATATTTCATTCATCTCTCATTATCACCGTCACCTTTAGCCTAACCGCCATATCCGTGGGACGTAAAACTCAAAAATTTCATTTCATTTCATTTCATTACTACACCTCCAGCTTGGGTCTGTTGACATCCATACGTACCTGCAACCTCCGGTTAAATCCGTGAATGCTATTCCGTTTGGCATCTTCAGAAATGTCATGGATCACTTCACTAATTTCAGCTTTACTAAATCCTTTGTTTTTTTTTTTCACATACACCCGTGACCTCATAATCAAAAATCACAGAATGGCAAATCAGAGGACCTGGAGACCCAAGGGGGCCGTCCCTTTCATTCAACTGTTCCGTGTGCTACAACACGCTGATTTCAGGCCATGCATTGTCTTACTATTTGAATACATGTAGAAGACCTCTGGCAACGCGATGCCGGACTTTCGTTCATTTCCATAGACTAGGTGATGTTTTATGTTGCTTTATTTATCTAGCTCTTAAGTTTTGCACACGTTCAAAGTGAAAGTGAGCAAGCTGTATTCGTTTCCGTTTTTTCGCAAAAAAAAAAAAAAAAAAAAAAAAGTTCATTTTTCATTTCGCTTACGGTACGGCAAATCAACCTAAAAAATCTCAATTTGAATATGATTGAGAAAAAGTTGAGTCGGTAGTTTGAAACATTATATATTATACGGTACATACATAAGTATATCATATTCACAGTATGTGTTTTCTCCATGTATGCGCAAATGCTTTCTAAACAAAACATTTTGTATAGTAGGCATATCGGAAACATTTCAATATGGACAAACTTGATGCTGATCGATTTTTGAACGGAACTTCCTGCGCGAGTTGTTCAAACTATTTAAAGAAAAATATAAAGAAAAACTCGGCTACGACAGAGTTTGGGAAACTTCCTCATCCCTTGTGTCACGGGCATTAGTAGTTGACTCTTTTTATCATAAGCTTCAATATATATATATTGTAACTTTCTTCTTCTTCTTCTTCTTCTTCCTTCTCTTTCTTTTTGAGTATGTGTATGAATAAGCTATTTTTCCCGATACAAAAAAAGAAATCGAAAGAAATAGCTTTAAAGTAAAAAGTTTCAATACAAAAAGAATTTTTGTGCATCAGAATCTTAACGTAGAGAATGTAAATACAAACTTTTCTTTAAAAAAAAAAAAAAAAAAAAAAAAAAGAATGCAGTAGAAATGTGCCTATAAGAGAAATATTCACTTCTGTGTTTGTAACCCGAATATTTCATAAACTTATCTTCCAAGTTTGATCGTAATGTCTTTGAACAATCTTTCGCATACCTACATATCTAAAAATAATCTTTCTAGGAAAGAAGATGATAAACAAGCCTTTTTTGTATTCTTTTTCGCTAAAATTTCCTAAAACTATGAAACCTTTCCTCTTGTATAAATATTCCATGAAATAATATTTATAGGTTTGTTGTATTTGTTGTTGCTTGTTACAGAAACAAAGAAAATGTTCTTGCTTGTTACAGAAACAAAGAAAATGTTCCTTGTTACAGAAAGGAGAAACAAAGAAAATGTAAGTTGTCGTAAGAGAGGTACTAGAGATATTTAAAAATTCTTCATCATCCCAAATTATATCCGGATAAAGCGGGGGAAATGCCTGGTTTCATATTGTACTTCCTCATACTCTTCCATTTACGTACCTTCTTTTTCCTCATTAGAGGATACACGAAGAAAAACAGAAGTACTCTGTATTCTTTAGAAACCATACGTTACTCCAGTAATTTTCGGACCATGTGCCAATCGTGCCAGTGAACGTAGAGAGTTTTCTCTAGCAAACATACGTAATAGAAGAGAGTACTTGCACATCACTTGCTCTAAGTTTGCATTGGAAGTCGGCAAGCTTGCATCTGGCTTGATTGGAAAGCGAGCAAGCATGCCGCAAGCTGGATTCCAGAAACGAAGTTACATGGGAGGAACCTTGTATTCAGTGTTCCATTTAAGATTGACGCAAGCTTTCTACGTTGGCGGCAAGTCAATAGCCAATGAACGGCCAGTGATGCTATGACGCTCTGCAAAAGGTCTAAAGCATCGCTTGCAAGCACAACAAATGGCAGATTGTATGAAAGCATGCCTTGAAAGGGCAAGCATAAAAAGCCATAAACCAAGCACGCGCAAAGTGGCCGAAAGCTTCTTGCTATTTGGGTATGTACTCAAAGCTGTAGGAAGTATACTAAAATCTATAGTGTTTGAACACTTCACGGTATATAAAATGTACGGAAAGAATGATGCTAAGTATTTAAATCATGTTGGTGGGAGCTGGGGTCGAAACAAGAACCCGACGCACAAGAGGTGTACTCTACACAATGGAATTATTTCGGATCACAATGAGGGGTTAGAGAAGCGAGTACTTAAAAGCTAACATTGTATTTGTCGAGAGATAGAGTAAGTAAAACTTTCTTCCCTCTCCTGTGCTCTGTGCTATTGCTCGACATACTGCCACGGCAACTGAGCGTGCTTTATCCTCCCACTTGGCCAGCTGCGTTTCTGGATCTAAAGCCTGTCGAACACGTGTGGGACACGGTGAAAGATACTTGAAAATCAACGAAGCTTCGCCAACGATCATCGTTCAGGTACATCAAATCTACGAGCAAATTTCGTAATTATTGTCAATTTATAGAATAATAATAAACTATTAATGACGAACAACATACTTTTTAACGGCCAAGAAAGAACTTATATCTCGACTTCTCGAAAAATACGCATGACAGTTTGTTCTCAAATACGTTATTTCAGTCTCATGTCATTTAACTAACGATATACGAGGTGTGTTCAAAATTTATCGAAACTTATTTGCGCAAATCAATGAAGTGCGGGAGATTTTCTTCAGTGTAGATGTAGAGGAGACATTCATGTGCAGTCCTAATTTTTTCTCGCCTGCAGAAAGGGTCAGTCGTTGGGAGTCGGTCAACGAGTGAAGACGTTCGTCGAATTTCAGTTTTTTTGTAAAATGACAGAAAAACTTGAGCATCGATGTTGCATCAAATTTTGCCAAAAGATTAGCGGTACCCAATTGGAAACCATTTAATCGGATCTGCACATTCAATTTTAAACGAGAATTTGGGCATGAGGAGTGTGTCCGCGAAATTTGATTCAGGCTTTCATCGCCAAATACAACATTTCTGTGTATCCTCAGGCTCCCTTCTCACCCGACATTGCCACTAAAAGGGACCTGATTTGAGTCAAGAAAAGACATAATGCGGAATGCAACTGGACGATTGCTCACCATTCCACAAACTATGTTCCACAAGTGTTTGAGAATGGCGGAAGCGCTCGGAGAAGAGTGTGCATTACCAATTTAAAGGGAATTAGTGTTTCGGATTTCCAAATCAATAACTGTATTTTTGCCAGCCAAAGAATCGATACTTTTTCAACCCTTTCAGCCCTGATATTTTGTTTACTCTCCTATTTTATTTTTATTTTGTCTTATTGACTCTTTGACTTAACAAATGAAATGCAACCGTGAATTTGTTTGCGCGTGTCATATTTAGAAACTTATGGATGAAACATTTTGCGTGCACTAGGGTTGAAATACATATGTAAAATACAAAATGGCATTAATCCAAAAGGTCATACTGATCTACATAGTTCAGAAACTCAAAACAGACAACTAAATCAGAAGGAGGATTTATTGCAAAGTTTGTTTCGCCAAGAATAAAAGAGTCTACGTGGCTGAGTTTCATTCATCTTGATAGCCCCTGCAAGTACTTTACACGAAATGTGCGTAGCTTTCTGACAAAAAATGAAAACATCAGAGAAATAGCGCAAACTGATTTAGACAAGTTCAAAGAATACTGACATGAAAACCCAGCCATTTTGAATCCTCCAGAGTAATTATATTAACCTTAAAATATGATGTACACAAATGTTAGCACCAGGTCTGAAAGGATTAACACACTTCGAATGTCTTAATTTCGTCCCATAATATTATAGTTTAACATAAGTTGAGGCTTAAGACTTAATCATAACGTTAGCCTATATCTCATTAACCATATCACATCTTATGTCGTCATGCTACTGTCATGCTGAAACATTGACAAAGATTCATCTCAGTATCTGTCTCATCTTATTAGGTGGAGTACTTATTGTATTGTGTTTGTGAAAGAATTTGCTTTTTTCATTTTTTAAATCAAAAACTACGCATGAAAATTTACACTCACTTGTATGCTTTAGTTCAGCTCAATTAGATCTATCGACTTGTATATGAGGGTGTGTCCAAAATTTTCCGCCCTGATACTAAAATATATCGCGCGCCATCTTTGGAATAAGCCGTTCATGGTATATAGCGCTATCTTTGGAAGTAATAATGTTTCAACTGAGTGACTGCGTTGGTGTTGAATCAGCACTGTGTGTTGAGTTCGCATGCTACATGACTGTGACTATGCAGTGAAAGACTGTCGCTTCGAAAAAAATTCCGCACCCACCCTACAGTCCACATTTAGCACTGAAACCTTGGCAAGAACAACCGTGTGGACTGGAGTATTGTTATGCATCATGCGAACTCAATGTATAGCGACTAATTCAAAAACTGGCTACACCGAATTAACGTATTTGTTCCATCTTATGTACCATGAACAGCTTATTATCAAGTGGCAGACCGGAAATTTTTCGAAATACCCTCTTATGTATCATCTCTGTATATTCTTTTTTTTTTTTTTTTTACGTTAATGATGATGTAAAATTTTGATATTCTGTTACAAACGATATGTAATAAAATTATTTTTGTATATACTGGAGTTAAGAAGACCAGAAAGTTGTGTAACATCGTTTAACCTCTTGTGCACCAGGCCAATTTATCTATAAAGGGGCCGTAATACCAGATTATTACATTTTGTTTAATAAATTTGTTCATCTGTTATGGCTATTGAAATACAGTTAGAAGACTGAATTATACAAGATAAACTAGATTATAGTAATTACTCAGGCACTCAATGAGTACCAATGCCATCTAGCGAGTGTAAATCGGAACTGGGTTCTTACCGCGCTTCACTACACTCAATCAACTCTTAAGACTTGCCACTGCTATTTATAACCAATACAACAAGGGATTTCCTTCTTGTTTAGTTACGTCCGATTTGGAAAAGGCATTTGATAAGGACTGGCATCCTGGCATGATATACAAATTACATAACTATATGCTGCCCATATCGTACATACGATTAATCAATACTTTCTTAACATGACGTCTTGTATATATTTCTATTAACAACGCTTTATCACACCCCATATTCTTACATTCTGGTGTATTTCTAGGTTCTTCTCTGTCTCCTTTGTTATATCTACTGTACGTTGCTGATCTCAGACTCACTCCTCACGTACAAGCCTACCAATTCGCCGATGACACAGCATTTCTCACAACAGCTCGCACTATCCAGCGTATTAATAGACTCATGCAGCCAGCTATCGACACATTTGTCCGTTGGTGTCAGATCTGGAGACTTAGTATTAACTCAGCGAAAACACAATCTGTAGTCTTTCTACCACAATGTAGACGATCCAGACTGTTTCGCAATCTGAATTTATTAAATATTCACGTGAATAACACGCCAATTCCTTCCACATCATCTCTTACTTACCTTGGGGTGATATTTGACTCAAGGCTTACCTGGACTCCGCATCTTAAGAAAATTGTTACTCAAGCTAAGAACAGACTAAATCTACGTTTAGTTGGCACCAACTGGGGTTTACCTACTGTCCTCCACACTTACAAAGCCTTTATGGGGACTACTTTAATTTATGGCCATACAGCTTGGCAGCTCCCGACAAATTTTATAAACAATTGTCTATAATGGAGCGGTATGCTTTTAGATTGGCCTATCGAATTCACTTACCAAGCCCAACCAGACATCTCTACGATCTCATAGACTTTCCACCACTGCTCACCCATCTAGAACAGCTTGGCATTGGTTACATCACGAAACGCTTTGATTTACGACACCCCATGCTTCAGGATATACTACGATACGACCGAGACAATGATGCACCGCCACGATACGTCGTTACTACGCTCCAACACTATCTTACACTGTATGACTTGCACATGGATCTTGCCAATCGAGACCCAGAAGTATTTGCTATATATCATCCACGCCATCTGTCATCTTCCATCTATCCATCATATGCATAGTAATAACCAACTAACATGGTTCTCCCCTCTCTACATCAGTTCCTGAATAGCCCAAGGAACAGAAGATAATTGAATCCGTTCACTAACAGAACCTAGTGTTGTGGCGTCCAGTATAATTCATCTTCATTATCATCATCATTTCTAAATATTATATCTTTGAATTGTTATTTCTGTTACTGTTTTTCTTATTTGTTATTATATTCACGCACTTAGCCTTCATGCACTGACAGTTTGTCATTTTCTTGTTTCATATCTCTAATAGCGTCCATGCACGTATTACCTTTATGTTGTTGTTATTATTATTAGGTTTTTGTGTCACCTGTTTCAACTTATCTCTATTGTATATATGTTAATTACTTAAAATAATGAATAAATAAAGAAAAAACCCTTAGACCAACCACATTTTTTGTAGCCTCTACATTCCTAATACAACTTTCCCGAAGAAAGGGCGCAACCCTTTAAACAGGTAGACGACAAAAAAAAACATTTCTATAAGCAGCATACTGATCATTCTGATACTGACACTATGGATACAGGCGCTCCAACAGTTTCTGCTTCTTCACCTGTTCAGTCAACATTTTCTATCCTCCTCCGCAATTACGATACTAAGTTCTCCAAAGAGAAATTCGTTACGCTTCAGCTAAGAAAATATCTTTCATGTGCTCCATCAAGGAAATTGTACACACCAGAAATGGGTACATCCTAAAAACAACTGATCCTGATCTCTACAAGACTATCCGAAACTACGTTCCTATAGATATCTTTGGGGTACAAGCAAAAATCACACATCTCAGACCTTCAACACGCAAGTAATCCCTCCACCTCGGAGGTAGCCCTTCTATTTGTTGTCATCCGTAGAGTAGACCCATCTTATACAGACAAGGAAGTTCATGAAGAACTAAAATTTGAAGGATACACTATTTCTAAGGCACTTAGAATCCGGAACGACCGTGGGCCAACCTTCATGGTTCGCATTCTGACACAATAGACGGTTTGGTTGCTCAAGGGGCTTTTATATACAATCGCAAACATAGAGTCGAACCCTCACGTTCAATGACACCGCTTCCAGTTCGCTGCGAACGCTGCTTAGCCTACAATACTCACAGTACAGCTGAGTGCAAAAATGAGTTCAAATGTGGTTACTGTGCAGGGCAACACTCAACCAGACTATGCACAAATTTACATCAGCCAGCACAGTGTTCTACATGTCCTGACAGTCATCCTACTTACAGCTATAAATGTAAAGCAAAACCGGAACCAATGCCACAGCCTGAACTGGTCGTACTATTACGTTCAACATCCAATGTTAAAACCACCCCTCTACAGTTGAAACTCTGGTCACAGTAAATCAACTGTTCACCTTTCTTACTCTCGCACTCCAAAACATCCACCCTTTTATCCGGCCACAAATCCTGCAGCAAATCACTCTTGCAGCCAAAGCAACATTTCATATTCATTTCACGGCAACATATTCTGGGAACACAGTCCATTTTCATATATCTCCAACAAGTCAAACCAGTTAACTTCTACTCCATCATGGCTCTAAACTTTCTCTTTTTAAACATCCGATCCTTTTCAAAAAACAACCTCCTGTTTGAAGCCCTGCTACTCGAGGAACATATCACAGTTTTTCTCCTCAATGAAACATTCTTAACTAAGACAACTAGATATCGCCTACCAGGCTATATCATTTTACGTGCAGATAACCCCCTGCCAGCACAGCGAGCTAATGGAGACGTAGCAGTTGGTTTCTCCCCCATTTGCCTTATCGCTAGCACACTTGTGCGATTACTCCTTTATCGGAACACATCATTACAACTGTGTATTTCAAATCTCTTATTATTACCATAGCTACAATCTACATCCGGCCTGGTCATCCCCTCCCATTACAACTTGTTCAGCACATTTCCAACACATATCGCACTATATTATCATGACTGATTTCAATATACACAGTCGCTCTCAACACGATCGTACTAATCTTGAAGCATTTATCACCACAAACACCACTGGCACCATCCATCAGCTACCCAAACCTACTCGCCCAGAGTCTAACACAACATCTGACATCGTTATCACATCTAGCAATCTCCTAACTCATAGCACCATTGAAGTTCTAGATACCCTGGGTAGTGATCACGCTCCTATTAAACTCACCATAAACCTCCACTCTTCTGTATCCCCTCGCTCGCAAATGCTTTCCCGCATCTCTTATTGATTTGACAAAGCTAACTGGACCTGCTATCGCTCTTACCTCACTCAGCACACCACGCACCTTTCATCTCCCGTTACGGAAGACAATCTCTATACCACTGTCGATGCACTCACTCATACTATAGAGGAAGCTAGCACTCTTTACATACTACCAAAAAATATTCCATATCAACCTCGTTTGCCCCACATTATGAGACCATGATCTCCCGTTCTCGCCAGCTTTATCGAGAGTACATTCGTACTAGAAATCCTGACGCATTACGTCATCATCAACAACTACAAAGAACTGTGCACAACTACATCCTGGCCTATAAGCTTCGATGTTGGGTTAAAACTCGTAATAATCTGTCTACTACCAGCCATCCTATCAAATACTGGAAAACGTTTAACGATTTATGCGGAAAGTTTACAAAAACTCCATACCCCATTCTGATCGGCAACTCCGCCGTTCACATCAATACGGAGAAAGCCAATGCTTTCGCAGATCATCTGCAAAATATTTTTACGCCACCACCACCTGGGACTACACCCCATATTGCTGACCGTGCCGACACTCCACCATGTTTGCAACCTAATCACCTACATGAACTCGCTATCGATTAACCTGTCACTGCACCAATCACTGTACAAGAGATCACTGATACTATCAAGTATAAAAGGTATAAAAGGAACACAGCGCCTGGCCTTGACAACATCACCTATCGACAGATTAGGGAGTGTTCCCCTACATTACTCATCCTCATCGCCAATCTCTTCACTTTCATACTACGTACAGGTTACTTCCCTCTATTCTGGAAAGCATCTAAGACTCTCATGTTCCCAAAACCACACAAGCCTCCTCATGAGATCTTTTCTTACAGACCTATCCTACTCACAAGCACATTCAGCAAAGTCCTCGAACGTATTCTCGTTCCTCAATAGCAGAAACATCATTCCTCTCACTCAAGGAGGCTTCCGCCCTTCTTTCTCGATAAATGATCAGCTCTTACGACTCACAAACCTTGTCACTACGCACTATAACAAAGTCAAACCATCATATCTTGTCTTATTCGATCTCGATAAAGCTTTCGATAAAGTGTGGCACCTCGGACTTATCTATAAACTGATCAGACTCCAGGTTCCTATTGCATACATACGGCTCATCTTTAAATTACTCTTAGGGCGTCTCACATATGTAGCCATCAACGAACATTTGTCTCACCCCATCTTCTTACTGTCAGGAGTTCCATAAGGTTCTGCACTTTCACCGCTATTATACATTCTGTTTGTTGATGGCATGCCATGCCTCCCAGATAAAGTCCATTCCTTCTAATATTCAGATGACACTACATTTCTCGCTCTAGGAGCATCTCTCCAGCACATCAGCAACGTCTTACAAACAGCCATCACTGACTTCTGCCATTGGTATCAACTTTGGAAACTTACAATCAATGCTACAAAAACACATGCCATCATCTTTATCCCGCCAAAGAAAACCACCAAAGTCCGCCGAAATCCACGTTGCCTATCTCTCCATGTGGACGAAGTTCCCTTGCGGGCTACTAAAACATTACCTACTTAAGCATCACATACGACAAACATCTTACCTGGACGCACCATCTTAAAGCAATCCAAACTAAGGCTTATGATCGCCTGAATTTGCTTAGACGTCTCGCAGGAACGACATGGGGTCTACAATCACTCACAGTCTTAAAAACTTAAAAAGTCTTTCTCCGTCCTACATTGACATATGGTTTCACAGCTTGGATTGCCTCATCAGAAAAATTCTATAACAAACTTCTTATTCTTGAACGTTACGCCTTCCGCATAGCTTGTCGTATCAAATTAGCTAGCCCAACACAGGAAGTCTATCAGCGAATTACTTTTCCTTCCTTGCAGTACCATCTTAAAACTCTTCGACTGTCATACGTACGTCGCCGTTTTCAAACTCAACATCCATTACTTTTCAATACCATGCACCACATAGCGCTACATCCCACACCCACCCGGTATTTTCACACTCCATTATCCCTTTTGTTTACATTATATCATTACACGCTTCCACCCGATGATCCCTCCCTCTTACTGCTTAACAATTACGTCACTCATGTTCATTTGCCACTCATTTTCCTATCATTTCCTGCACAGTAAATTCTTCATACCAACCTGGGTCCATTACGTCTCTCATCATAGCCTAGAGTCCCCCTAGGCAAGAAGATAACTGCATCTGTCTGCTAATATTTTCTTATGTGTTGTCCTGTGCTTGCACCTCATCTCATCACTCACCATCATTAATCATTATGCTATAATACCACGAACAATCACTTTATTTTCCTCATATTTATATTTCTTGTATTGTTTATATAATGTTTCTCAATTATTATTATTATTATTATTGTTCTTTTCATATTTTCTACTTTGATGTTCTTACAGCTATATATGTTATTGTCTTGTGTCTTGTGTGATGTTCTTAACAGCTATATATGTTATTGTCTTGTGTCTATATATGTATGCATACCTTTAAAAATAATGTTAAGGAACAAAAGTTCCGTAAGTCTCTTGTTGCTATAAATAAAATATCCTAAATCACTTAGACCAACCACAAACCTCATACTCCTCTGTCTCTATACATCACTTCCCTAAAAGAGGGCGTAACCCTCTCAGAGGTACCTAGCCTTTCGCTAGTAATGAAAAAAAAGCATCTTTGTTGCTATTGTAGCAATTTAATAGATAGATACTTGTTTGTGATACATAGAAATTGTTTACTATTTCGCTGCATGTAATAATAATAATAATAATAATAATAATAATAATAATAATAATAATAATAATAATTATTATTATTATTATTATTATTATTATTATAATAATAATAATAATGTTTATCTTGGCTGCTGAGAGTGCGGTACAAAACTTACAAATTATAAGGCAAATATAAATTGGTTTCACAGTTCGCTACGCAAAAGTAAAAATCTTTAAAAAATGCTGATATATATATATATATATATATATATATATATATATATATATATATATATATATAGGGCCGGATCCAGAATTGTCTGACGGGGGGTACACTAATTACACTGAAACTCTTCAAAGTGAGATATGACAATATTCTTTACCCCTGACAACACTGATTCATAGAACGGAGGAAAGTATTTTGCAGAACGGAGGGTTGCAAGTATAATGCAGGAAAAAATGTTCTCTCCTCCTGGTTTGTGTTTTCTTCCTTAGTTGACAATGTTATGTTGTTTTGCTTGGTGAATCCTCTTCCTTATACCTTTAGAAAATCGACTTAAAGTTTTGCTTTTGCAAAGTTCTGGTTTCTTTTAAGCCCCAATGGAAATATGATGGCAGAAAGTTTCGGAAAGTGTTGCTATTTTCACTGCTAGCTTCTCATTTTAAATAGTGTATATTTACAACGAAGGCGGGTGCACGTGCACCTTTGCACCCCCCTTAGTATATATACTGATTGTTTGAAAGATTACGGGTGAAATTCTTGTATTCACATTTGATTTTACGATTCTTAAACGCTAAGAAATTAAACTAGAAGTGAAAAAAATGAATATTTTCTTACAAAATTCCGCAGCAGAAGACGGTAGAGAACATCTTCATTTTTAGGAAAGATTTCTCACACGCATTCGCTTTAAAAATTTCCTTTCATGCTCTTCTCCAGAGAACGCGTCATATAGTAAACGAAGAGGGAAAAAAGAAAGTGTTGATTTTTTTTCACCCTTTAGAGCGAAAAGACTATATATCACAAAGAAAAGATGAGAATGTAGTAGGATTTTAGAAGAAAAAATGTCCACACTTTCTTTTCCGATACTTCTTTTTTTATTTTTTTTATTAGTCCGTTTCATTTTAGAAGGTTTCTTTTTCTTTATTTCCCATATTCTTTCTTTTGATTAGCACAAAAGACACTGAATGAAGAACTCTGCTTTTTAAAAAAATATAAAAAAAGAACGACATAAGAAAAAAGAAAATTGAAACAAAAAAGATGTCCTGAAGGAAAGAATAGGAAAATCTATTTTCATTCAACTTCAATATGTCAATTCCAGAAGAAGTGAAAAGACAGAAAAAGAGAGAAAGAGAGAGAAAGAAAGAAAGAAAAGAGGGAGAGGAAGAGGAAGAATGAGTGAAAGAATGAAAAGAGGTTTTGACGAAAGCGACCAACAGAATGCAATTCGTCTATGTCTGTTTCTTCCTAAAAACTGATTTTTCTTCTACTTTTCCGGGTATTATTCTTCTATTTTTCATTCTTTCTTTTTTTCGCTATTTGCATTTTTATTCTTTTTTGTTTCATTTATTCTTTTTCTTCGTTGAGAAAGACGTTGCCAATCATTCAGAAGAAACAATGAACAACTTGAAAAACGAAAACAAAAAACATGGATATAATTTCCTCCATTGATTTCACTTCGAAGAAAACGCCCTACGAGTACAAAATTGTATTTTACTAAGGCAATTCGTTTCTTTGTTTTCGCTGTGTGGTTCTTGCATGTTAATGGTTACTAAGCGTACACCTATACATGGGAACAGTATCAAGGGAACTTGGCTTACAGGCGTGAGGCAAACTGATTGGCATCTGTTGTCGAAACAGTGGTCCGGCAAAATATCGCTCCAGACAGACAAGGAGGAAGCTTCAACATATCGTCAGTTATATAAGCCATTCCCTTTAGTCAATAAATTTACATTACCAAGGTACAGTACATTCATGTCCAAAATGATTGTCGCATATATATAACTGTCTTCTTGTAAGAATATACAGTAATTTGATAATGATTTTGCAGGGTACTTTTAATACTGATACTATGTGTATAATCAGGAAATGTATATCTGTGGTAAATTTCATAGGAAAATAATTATAAATAAGAAAATTAGAACGAGTAAAACAAAATGTTGCTAAATGGACAAAAAAGTTTTATTTTCGTATTATTGTTCTTCTTTACTGCTCTTTTGACATGAAATTTTCCACATACATGTGTTTGCAAATTATACACATACTAACACTATAAGAAATACCAGGCAAAATTCGTTATCAAATTATATTCCTACAACAACGTATTTATATAGACATGCGACAATAATTTTGGACATGAGTGTACATAAGCTTATGTAATTCGATTCAAATATACGTATAATAGCCAGCAAAAACTTCCCTTTTCGTTCCGTGTGTCGTCAAAATGATAACAACCACTTTTCTACAGAAACTGTTCGTTGTATATCCGACCATTTTCGATTCGGTGCTGTCACTTGGCGTATAATGCTCAAACTATGAGTTAGCAGTGTTGTGTCTTACCTTGTAGGTGCGTAAGTGTTGGTAGTGAATGCTACCAAATGGCGCCGAAAATCAACCGGTATTGGGTGGGTTAGGTAATGGCCCTTTTCCGTGCTAAGTTTTCGTTGTGAAACAATGTTTGGAGAATGGGTTAACACTCAGGCTAGCTACTACGAAAGCTATTGTGACCCTTTACACACAACAGGCTTCCCTTGCGAAACATTCACCCACGAAAACCACCAGGAGAAGGTGAATGCAAGATACTTCCAAAAGTCCATTCTGACACCCATCTATCGGAGAGACATCCCACAATTGTATGCAATGGACGCGAATCAGGTGATGATTCATATGGACAAGACTTCGAGTCATACCGCCAGTACATCATTACGTTTTTATCAGAAAACGGCAGCGGAATTGGGAATTCGTGTCATTCCGTTTGAAGACATTCCTGAGAGAAGCTCAAATGCCAGTCCAATGGATTTTTGTGCATTTGGACTGTTGAAACGTCTTCAACATACCCTGGACGGTATATGGAAAGCTTGCAGGGAAAAGTGGGACAGAATTTCCATGTCTGTCCTGCGCTGGGATTTGCTGCAATGGAAATTGCGATGACGTGTGATAGTCCACAATACTGGGAGTCCAATAGAACATGATTAGTAGTGGCGGCGTGGTATCTCTTAAGGTGAGTACGCTTCACAAATGGTCAGATATAAAGCAAACAATCTTCTGTATAAGCTGTCACTTTCTTACTCCTATTTCCCTCGCTGTCAGCATGGCCTGATACTCCGTCATTACCAGAATGGACACCCTCTGGAAGGAGCGATCTACGTCATGACATCCTGACGCCCACAGAATCATCTTTTAAATACTTAAGTTCTAAAGAACTTTATGGTTCATCTTCGATGGTAGTTCATCAAACAAACTTTTGCTTTGCCTGCATTATTCTTCGTCGATTGTCCTTGGACAGACCATCGCGTGTCGCGACTTGTGGTTCTGAATAAGGATCCACCGACTTCTCAGGTAGAGAGCCCAATGTGGAGCCATCTGTACTAGGGTCAGAGGAAACCTAAGAACTGTGCTGTTATCCAATGGAGAGGATAAGCGTCAGGAAGTGGATCTAAGCAAGGCGCCTGTAGTCCAGGAGGAAGAGACCCGGTGTCTCGAGATCGAGTCGTAGCTCTGCCACACCGGTATCTTGATTTCTGAATTGTGGTTTAAAAGACGATTCGTTACGTCATCGAACTTGTTTCTGGAGCAGATGACGCGACGCTGTAACCCATGTTTGTCTAGTCAGCTATCTAGAATGTGTAGTGCAGTGTATGGTATTAAATTGTCGTGGTAGGCGGTGTTGACAATTTATACTGCACATGCGCGGATGAAATGAAATGAAATCTTTCAGTTTAACGTCTCACAATTATGCCTACTATGCTAAGGATTGATTAAAGCAAGTAAATTATAATGGAATAATTAGTGGAATAAGAATGTTGGAGGAAACAGGAGGATCCCGAGAAAACCCAAGGACCCGATGTTGTCCACCATAAATTTAGTTGGCTGGGGAGCGAACCAGGGACCCCATGCACCAGAGGTAAGCGCTTTATCACCGAGCAACTATCCCCCCCCCACAGGCGCAGATGGTTGGCAGTGGAACGAGCCAGTCATAATAGCCAGTGTAGCAGAAGACAGACGAGTAGCAACAATGGCTGTGGTTCGCTTATCGTTTATTGAATGCAAGGCTGTACTGACATGGTACTGAAAGTACGAGAACATTCACGAGGTACAACGGCATCAGCAGAGATAATTTGGAACACCACCACCAAAACGTCGAGCAATTGCCCACATTCGCGATAAATTATAAACCAACGGAACAGTTAAAGATGTGAACAAGGAAAGATCCGGGCGATCACTAACAGCTATAAGTCTGGCGTCCAGTGGTGTAGTGTTGCAATGTTTCACCCCATCAGCGCGAAAATTTGTAAACCAGGGAGTGTGTGAAAGTGGGGTGAGCCAGTCAAGTGTAAGATATATTCTGAACAGAACAAAGTAGAAAGCATGCATTCCAAGACTGCTGCACGCACGCGATGAATGAGAATGACCCAGATCAAAGAATAAAGTACAATGAATGGTTTCAGCACATGGTTGGCGAGGATGCGGATTTGCAGAGAAGTTCGTATGCACTGACGAAGCGCAATTCAAACTTAACGGTACTGTTAACCGCCACAATTGTGTCTACTGGGCTCCTGAAAATCCTCAGGCTCATGTGGACAAGACAGTGAACCTACTGGAGATTACTGTGTGGTGTGATCTATAATTGGTCCCTTTTTCTTCGAGGATACCGGTGGGGCGTATCTTGATATGCTTCAGCCAAGGATTTTGCCTGCTATTCAAAACCTGTATGGTGATTAACTTTTTTACATACAATACGTCGAAGCACCACCTGACTACCGAGAGGTCAAATTGACCTTGATAAAAACTCTAGCTAGACGGTGAATTAGTCGAAGTGGTCCTGTTGAGTACCCACCTCGGTCTCCTGATTTGACACCTCTGGGAGACCGTCCGGAATGACATGTATCGACAAAAACCATTAACAATGAACGAGCTACGTGAAATTTTCGTAGAGCCATGTGCTGCCATTACCCCAGATACACCAACGGCTACGTATGGATGGGCGATTCGAAGCCATGGACGCTGATTAGAAGCTACTGGTAGTCATTTCGAAAACCTACCATAACCCTTTCTCGGAGCCAAAAAAAAAAAAAAAAAAAAAAAATCAGATTTGTTACAAGATATAGACTAGCAAACAGTGAGTGCTTTGACTCCTAAATAGATAGATAGGTAGATACATACATACATAGTAAATTCTCGAGTTTCTGGCCTCTGTACTATCCAAGCTAATTCAAAAAAAAAAGAAAGAAAGAAAAGAAAGAAAAGAGAAGAAAAATTCCGTAATATGAGGAATAATTTGTTTGATCAATCTGCTGGATTTGTAGCGGATTCATAAAAACGTGACTTTGCACAGGAAAAGCAGTTATCTATGAAGGACTATTTTCGAAAACTAGAAACTGTGAGTTTTGTCCCTTTTATGCTAACTTTTAACTTTCTTGTAATTGTTTGACAATGAATAGCAAAAGAAGTGTAAATCATTTGTTTCAGAAATAACGTTTGCATTTTACGTTAATGTTTTGTTTATTTTTAAATTGTATGTGTGGGTCTAGACAGTGCACATTGTTTTAAGTTTCCTCCAATTATACTGAGAAAAAAAAATTGTAGGTGGCAGTAGTAATTGCATGACTTGAGGCCATTTTACCGCCCCCTGGAGCGTGGCGCCCGCCGCCGCCGCCAAAATTTTGCGCCCCGGGCGCCCGGCGCCCATTTTTTGGGTTACGTGGCCCGGGGTCAATAACCTAGGGGTACATAGGATCACCCCTTTTAGATTTTGGTAGGGGTACCATGGCCCACCCCCTAAATTTTGGCAGGGGCACCTAGGACCATCCCCCTTAAATTTTGGAAATTGCCAAATCTAAAAATTTGGTGTGGTAGCCTAGGACCATAGTATGTACTTCTATCAGTATTGGGTGTCTATGTCATTCCCTTTCATGGGTAAAAAAAATTGCCAAGAATTCAAATTTCGGGTTTTTTTGGACCTAATTTATCCCCTTGGATGAGGTGTTATTATCCTATATGGTTATATGGGCGTATACAGGGGTCCATTCCCTTTCATAAGATATGGATATATTAATGCACCCCTTGAAAAATTTGGGAAGGGTACCTTGGCCCACCCCTTAAATTTTGGAAATTGACCAATTTAAATATTGGGTATTATAGTACTGCACCCTAATATGTATTATGATAAATTTGGGTGGTCCACCTCGTTCCCTTTTAGGGGTACAAATTTGCCAAAATATAAACGTAAGCAATACGTTGTACCACGTGTTTGTTCTTTTGGCCCAATTTATTTCCTTGGATGAGGTCCTATTACCTTATATGGTTATATGGTTATGTATAGGGGTCTATTCCCTATCATAAGACATAGGTACATTGGTGCACCCCTTGAAAAATTTGGGAAGGGTACCTTGACCCACCCCTTAAATTTTGGAAATTGACCAATTTAAACATTGGGTATTATAGTACTGCACCCTAATATGTATTATGATAAATTTGGGTGGTCCACCTCGTTCCCTTTTAGGGGTATAAATTGCCAAAAATATAAACGTAAGCAATACGTTGTACCACGTGTTTGTTCTTTTGGCCCAATTTATTTCCTTGGATGAGGTCCTATTACCTTATATGGTTATATGGTTATGTATAGGGGTCTATTCCCTATCATAAGACATAGGTACATTTGTGCACCCCTTTAAAAATTTGGGAGGGGTACCTTGGCCCACCCCTTAAATTTTAGAAATTGACCATTTTACATATTTAGTATAATAGTACAGGATCCTAATATGTATTACTATAAATGTGGGTGGTCCACCTCGTTCCCTTTTAGGAGTACAAATTTGCCAAAATATAAACGTAAGCAATACGTTGTACCACGTGTTTGTTCTTTTGGCCCAATTTATTTCCTTGGATGAGGTCCTATTACCTTATATGGTTATATGGTTATGTATAGGGGTCTATTCCCTATCATAAGACATAGGTACATTTGTGCACCCCTTTAAAAATTTGGGAGGGGTACCTTGGCCCACCCCTTAAATTTTAGAAATTGACCATTTTACATATTTGGTATAATAGTATAGGACCCTAATATATATTACTATAAATTTGGGTGGTCCACCTCGTTCCCTTTCATGGGTACGAAATTGCCAAATTTTAATACATTCACGTGTTTGGTTTTTGACCTAATTTATCCCCTTGGATGATGTATTATTACCCTATATGGTTATATGAACGTATACAGTGGTCCATTACCTTTCACAAGACATGGGTATATTAATGCACCCCTTGAAAAATTTGGGAGGGGTACCTTGGCCCACCCCTTTAATTTTGGAAATTGACCAATTTAAACATTGGGTATTATAGTACAGGATCCTAATATGTATTATGATAAATTTGGGTGGTCCACCTAGGGGTACAAAATTGCCAAAATATAAACGTAAGCAATACGTTATACCACGTGTTTTGTTTTGCCCAATTTCTCCCCTTTGATGAGGTTTTATTACCCTATATGGTTATATGGTCATGTATATGGGTTCATTTCCTATCATAAGACATGGGTACATTGATGCACCCCTTGAAAAAATTTGGGATGGGTACCTTGGCCCACCCCTTAAATTTTGGAAATTGACCAATTTAAACACTGGGTATTATAGTACAGGATCCTAATATGTATTATAATAAATTTGGGGTGATCCACCCCGTTCCCTTTCATGGGTAAAGAACTACCAAAAATTAAATTTCGGAGGTTATTGACCCCTTTGATAAGGATTTAACATGTTATATGGTTTATTACCTTCATATGTTTATGTGCCCTTTTAAATTTGGGAATTATCAAATAACAAAATTCGGTAAACCTTTTCTAGGACCCATTGGTGTTCCTCTTATGGCCAAATATTCAAAATTTAAAGGTTATTGACCGGCTTTATTATTGAATAACTACAGGATTTATTACTTTTTCATAAGACACAGGTGTATTTGTGTACCAATCTTTAATTTTGGGAGGGGTACATTTCTTATTGTCATATCAATAATTGATAATTGGATAGTATCTCATTCATTGGGTAAATCATTATGATCACGTGATCAGTTATTGACCTATGATGGGATTAGGAGTCCAGGACATTGGTACATTTAAACTTTGTAGGATAATTTGAGAATGCGTCATTGGTTTCGATTATTCCAGCCAAATATAAACGTAAGCAATACGATGTACCACGTGATTGACCTTGATGAGGTAGTGTACAGGGATACATAGCTAACCTTATTGAAACTTATGACTCATAGTCTTAAGGGAATACATGCTACAACACTGGCAAAGTTATTGTTGATGCAATTTGATTGGTTGATCACTATCTTTCGTGCAATCTGATTGGCTGATCACTATCTTTCGTGCAATCTGATTGGTTGATGAGTTTCAAATCTTTGCTGCATTTAGTTTTAAGTTTTGTTTAACATTTAAAAATCTTGGTTTCGTTCAACATTTTGCACTCACTGATAAATATGATCAAAACCGTTTATTTGTTAATCGAATAGTTAAAAACCGGATAAAGTTTGACGGTTAACCGTGAAACGTGAAAGTTTTTTAGTTCGAAAATTTTTTGTTTGAAATTTTTTGTTTGAAAACTCTTGTTTCAAATTTGTGTTTGAATTTTTTTGTTTCAGAATTTTGTTTGAAATTTGTTTCAAAATTTTGTTTGAAAATTTTTAATTTTTTGTTGCAAAATTTTGTTTGAAAATTTTTTGTTTAAAATTTTTTGTTCGAAATTTTTGTTTTGAAATTTTTCGTTTCCAAATTTTTTTGTTTAAAATTTTTTGTTTCGAATTTTGTTTTTTCAAAAGTTTGTTTGAAATTTTTTTTTTCGTTTTAAAATTTTGTTTGAATTTTTCGTTTCCAAATTTTTTCGTTTCAAAAATTTTGTTTCAAAGTTTGGTTTGACATTTTTTAAAAGTTTGTGCACTCATTAGTAAAGAACCGGAACTGTTTAGAACTAAAACCTCTGGCAACATTGTGGTGCAATAGTACACATCAGAACATGATAATGCAACGTCATCAGATTTGCATCATATATAAGTATCGTTCGAGTTAGTATTCATGATAACATCATCATGGCTACTTGTCTGCAGTTTCTAAACACACGTGATGTGATGAAATCATTTACCAAGATTACTGATTTACAACAGAATGTACCTTATAGAATCTTAGCTAGCGAAAAAATCCCTACAAAGTTTGGATTAAGAATCGTAGTGAAGCTTGAAAATGATAAGAATATAATTTTACCAGCAAGATATTTTCCCATGGAAGCATCAAAACAAGAAGAACTGCTGCGTTTCTTAAATACTGGATCTGTATCTTTATGTTACAAAGGATTCTTGGGTCGAAGTCATCAATTTGAATTTAGTACACAGCCAGATTCGTCAGAAATTGTGATGAAATCATGAATTCAAACGTCAGCACATCAGACATAGTTGTATGAATTTGGTTGGTCAGCATGACGTCAGCAACTGTGATGAAACCATGAATTCAAACGTCAGCACATTCCTTTCCAATTACGTCAGCAATAACTATAAACCAGCAAATAAAGTGTCATCCCACGAAATCATTTGAGCAAGTGCTTTTCAGGAGGAAAGATGTGTACTTCTAACGATAAAGAGTTCATCTTCGCAAGCTATTATCCAATAAATATATTTCAAACAAAACATGTGATGATTGGTATCAGTGCTGGAACATTTGAACCAGTAATTCGATTGGGCATAGCAGAACAATTTGGTGTACAACTGACGTGTGAAGAATGGCAAATATTATGTTCACGAATCGACCAAATGAACGATTATTTTCATGATGAGCTAAATGTGACCATAGTCAAATCATTAGGCTCAAATCATGAAGTGGTGATGCGTACAGTCCTCGAAGAGAAGATGGTGCTGTTACGTAAAAAGAGTACATTTCATGTCCCTCGCAACATGGTGTATCTAACGGAAACAGAATGGAACAAATTTATCAACGTATTTCAGTGTGTGAAACATGCAGTGGAAGTGTGCAACAAAACAAGTATATTCCTGAAAAAGTACTATTTTGGAAAATGTTATGCATATTGTACAACATGTATCTAGATATTGTGATGGTTGTCAACATTGTTCGTGGGTGCATAACTGTATTGATAAACAGTTTATTTGTGATCAAATGGACATTGAGTTTCCACCAATTGATATCGCAATAGACCTTAAAAGACTTCAATTGGAATTAAAAGTATACGCTAAAGACAAACTAGTGCAAGAAGTTCAAAATACATTGTATCGACAATATCCAGAACCACTATCTGGTATGGATGTATGTGGAGTGTAATAAAATGATCCATTTCAATGAATTGTGTTTTTTCATTTCAAGTACAACCCCATATTCTGATGTGTACTATTGCACCACAATGTTGTAGGGGTTTTAGTTCTAAACAGTTCCGGTTCTTTACTAATGAGTGCACAAACTTTTAAAAATGTCAAACCAAACTTTGAAACAAAATTTTTGAAACGAAAAAATTTGGAAACGAAAAATTCAAACAAAATTTTAAAACGAAAAAAAAATTTTCAAACAAACTTTTGAAAAAACAAAATTCGAAACAAAAAATTTTAAACAAAAAAATTTGGAAACGAAAAATTTCAAAACAAAAATTTCGAACAAAAAATTTTAAACAAAAAATTTTCAAACAAAATTTTGCAACAAAAAATTAAAAATTTTCAAACAAAAAAATTTTCAAACAAAATTTTGAAACATAAATTTCAAACAAAATTCTGAAACAAAAAAAAATCAAACACAAATTTGAAACAAGAGTTTTCAAACAAAAAATTTCAAACAAAAAATTTTCGAACTAAAAAACTTTCACGTTTCATGGTTAACCGTCAAACTTTATCCGGTTTTTAACTATTCGATTAACAAATAAACGGTTTTGATCATATTTATCAGTGAGTGCAAAATGTTGAACGAAACCAAGATTTTTAAATGTTAAACAAAACTTAAAACTAAATGCAGCAAAGATTTGAAACTCATCAACCAATCAGATTGCACGAAAGATAGTGATCAGCCAATCAGATTGCACGAAAGATAGTGATCAACCAATCAAATTGCATCAACAATAACTTTGCCAGTGTTGTAGCATGTATTCCCTTAAGACTATGAGTCATAAGTTTCAATAAGGTTAGCTATGTATCCCTGTACACTACCTCATCAAGGTCAATCACGTGGTACATCGTATTGCTTACGTTTATATTTGGCTGGAATAATCGAAACCAATGACGCATTCTCAAATTATCCTACAAAGTTTAAATGTACCAATGTCCTGGACTCCTAATCCCATCATAGGTCAATAACTGATCACGTGATCATAATGATTTACCCAATGAATGAGATACTATCCAATTATCAATTATTGATATGACAATAAGAAATGTACCCCTCCCAAAATTAAAGATTGGTACACAAATACACCTGTGTCTTATGAAAAAGTAATAAATCCTGTAGTTATTCAATAATAAAGCCGGTCAATAACCTTTAAATTTTGAATATTTGGCCATAAGAGGAACACCAATGGGTCCTAGAAAAGGTTTACCGAATTTTGTTATTTGATAATTCCCAAATTTAAAAGGGCACATAAACATATGAAGGTAATAAACCATATAACATGTTAAATCCTTATCAAAGGGGTCAATAACCTCCGAAATTTAATTTTTGGTAGTTCTTTACCCATGAAAGGGAACGGGGTGGATCACCCCAAATTTATTATAATACATATTAGGATCCTGTACTATAATACCCAGTGTTTAAATTGGTCAATTTCCAAAATTTAAGGGGTGGGCCAAGGTACCCATCCCAAATTTTTTCAAGGGGTGCATCAATGTACCCATGTCTTATGATAGGAAATGAACCCATATACATGACCATATAACCATATAGGGTAATAAAACCTCATCAAAGGGGAGAAATTGGGCAAAACAAAACACGTGGTATAACGTATTGCTTACGTTTATATTTTGGCAATTTTGTACCCCTAGGTGGACCACCCAAATTTATCATAATACATATTAGGATCCTGTACTATAATACCCAATGTTTAAATTGGTCAATTTCCAAAATTAAAGGGGTGGGCCAAGGTACCCCTCCCAAATTTTTCAAGGGGTGCATTAATATACCCATGTCTTGTGAAAGGTAATGGACCACTGTATACGTTCATATAACTATATAGGGTAATAATACCTCATCCAAGGGGATAAATTAGGTCAAAAACCAAACACGTGAATGTATTAAAATTTGGCAATTTCGTACCCATGAAAGGGAACGAGGTGGACCACCCAAATTTATAGTAATATATATTAGGGTCCTATACTATTATACCAAATATGTAAAATGGTCAATTTCTAAAATTTAAGGGGTGGGCCAAGGTACCCCTCCCAAATTTTTAAAGGGGTGCACAAATGTACCTATGTCTTATGATAGGGAATAGACCCCTATACATAACCATATAACCATATAAGGTAATAGGACCTCATCCAAGGAAATAAATTGGGCCAAAAGAACAAACACGTGGTACAACGTATTGCTTACGTTTATATTTTTGGCAATTTATACCCCTAAAAGGGAACGAGGTGGACCACCCAAATTTATCATAATACATATTAGGGTGCAGTACTATAATACCCAATGTTTAAATTGGTCAATTTCCAAAATTTAAGGGGTGGGTCAAGGTACCCTTCCCAAATTTTTCAAGGGGTGCACCAATGTATCTATGTCTTATGATAGGGAATAGACCCCTATACATAACCATATAACCATATAAGGTAATAGGACCTCATCCAAGGAAATAAATTGGGCCAAAAGAACAAACACGTGGTACAACGTATTGCTTACGTTTATATTTTGGCAAATTTGTACCCCTAAAAGGGAACGAGGTGGACCACCCAAATTTATCATAATACATATTAGGGTGCAGTACTATAATACCCAATGTTTAAATTGGTCAATTTCCAAAATTTAAGGGGTGGGTCAAGGTACCCTTCCCAAATTTTTCAAGGGGTGCATTAATATATCCATATCTTATGAAAGGAAATGGACCCCTGTATACGCCCATATAACCATATAGGATAATAACACCTCATCCAAGGGGATAAATTAGGTCAAAAAAACCCGAAATTGGAATTCTTGGCAATTTTTTTTACCCATGAAAGGGAATGACATAGACACCCAATACTGATAGAAGTACATACTATGGTCCTAGGCTACCACACCAAATTTTTAGATTTGGCAATTTCCAAAATTTAAGGGGGATGGTCCTAGGTGCCCCTGCCAAAATTTAGGGGGTGGGCCATGGTACCCCTACCAAAATCTAAAAGGGGTGATCCTATGTACCCCTAGGTTATTGACCCCGGGCCACGTAACCCAAAAAATGGGCGCCGGGCGCCCGGGGCGCAAAATTTTGGCGGCGGCGGCGGGCGCCACGCTCCAGGGGGCGGTAAAAATGGCCTCAAGTCATGCAATTACTACTGTGGCGTACTTAAAAAGGTAGGTTACATGCGTAATTCCTGTAGTTTTTGGACTTAACGTACAGCAGACGTATAACTGAAAACGCATGTTTTATAATAATTTTTTGTATAAGTGTTTCATCTATATGTACTTTCCGTATGGAACAATAAGGCGGTCAGGATCTCACATACAAATGGACGTATATAACATAGCTGAGGAATGTAACATAAATATATGCATGTGATATACGGAAAACTGTTAGATGCCAGATATACGAAAAACTGTAATATATCTATTCATTTATAATTTCCTTGAGTACTAAATTTTTCCACGTGGTTTGTTTAAGAGTTCTGTTAAAACGTTCTACGATATGTTGTTTTACATGCTCAAAATGGGGAGCTCAAAATTGAAAATTTCGCAAATAGCTCCTTAAATCTCCGTAAATCAAAACTTTTTTGGTCAATATTTCGGGAACGTAAGAGTGACGCGAAAAATTCCATCACTTTCTCAGGGAACTTACTTTTTGATGTTCTATCGAATGGAGATAACAAAATTTTAAAAATCGCAAATAACAGATAGATATACATACTAGGGGTGGACGGTTCCTGAAAACGTAAACCGCGGTTTCGGTTTGCCACTTAAACCGGTTTGGAACGGTTAACCGAAACCGAACCGAACAGAACCGATCAGAACTGATCCCAAACCGAACCGAACCGTTCACAAAACGAACCGAACCGAATCTACCGCTCAGAACTGTCCGTACAACTTTGACAAACTAAACTGTCCAAAGGGTTTGAAACATGGTTTCGTTTACTATTGGCTAACCAAAACTTAAGCGAACTCCGTCAAAGCAAATTCAGCTGTGTCCAAATGGAGCTGAATTTAATCTTTAACTCACTCGTAACATACGACCAGTTAGCAGATTTATGTATAATAAAAGAATAAAATAGTAAAGAGCCTGAAAGTACTCATTGCAGTATATATATATATAATGTTTGTATATCTTTTGTATGTATGTAGATAGATAAAAATATCACACAACTAGATACCACGTATGCACAAAAAAAAATCCTGGCAATACAAGTACAGTGAAACCTCCCTTAACGGACACCTCTACAATACGGACAGACTTTTTTGTCCCGGCAAAAATATATGTTCTCTTATGGAACAAAACCCTCCCTTTTACGGACACTCTCAGTTACGGACGCGGACAGTCCTTCCCCCCCCCCCCCGCCACAAACGTTTGAATAACAATTTCATAACGGACAGGAATTATTCTCTGTTCTGCGATTTATTACAGTAGACAGAAAAGTCTTTCCCTACAAGCGTATCTATCGTGAGACTAGACCTGGTGAACCATCAAACAGAACAGCTTCAAGCTGAACTTACGAAATTCTTCTTTTCTTCTGCCCGCAATAAACTGCTTTCTGGCGGAAATCCTGGAAAAACCTTCAATAAGCAATAACGCTCATGCAGGTTCAGTCGTATGGCCAAGAATTCTGTACGAAAGATTCCCTTCCCTATCAAATTTGGTCCTTTTTCCTCTGGGCCTTGCTTCTTTCCCGACAATCTCATACATAACAAAACAAACATTGTTTGTTTTGCAATAATATTTTTCAACGAGCAATGTTTCCTTTTTTTTTTTTTTTTTTTTTTTTTTTTTTTTTTTGAAAAGCAACATTTTTCTCTTGTACAAATTGGCGTGTCAAACAGCTGAACAATTAAAGAAATTTGCCATTAATCTCGGTGACACCGAAGCTCTCCAACTGATCAGTTACAAGCAAATTTCGAACAGAAACTAGTGTCCGTAGGATGAACACGGCAGACAACTATTGCAAACTTTTTCCCAAAAAATTCATATTTAGTGAGTTTGAAAAATAAACACACTGCTGAACAAGACTGCACTTATTTAATATTAAAACACATTTACACGTGACGTTTCGATCTTCTAGCCAAGATCCTCATCAGACGTGAGGAGTGAGGAGATCCTCATCGACACTGAGTGATACAAAAAATTACTCAAGTATATATACACAATTCATCTCCCTATCTGCTCTCTCATTGGCCCGTTCAAACAGCCAATTAGAAGCGTGGAAATCTATCTGAACTGACCAATGGGACAACATAACATTATACCAGAAAAAAAACAACAAGGAGCAAGCAACCATTGAATACATTAATTCATATACATTTTTCTGTATTTATCAATAATATTTCTCCATTCTTTATTAATGGTGATACCTTTGGTCCAATTCATTAAGTTTACTCAGGACCTGCCCACCTGAGCCTTCTAGACTAGATGACTCTAAGAATGTTCGGTAAACCGTATAAATTATGTAGTTCCTCGTTATGAAGTTTTCGCAATTCCCCATTCCCGTTCCTCTTGGGCCCGAATATTCGTCTCAGAATCTAGTTCTCAAATACTTTTAGTCTATATTCTTCCCTCAGAGTAAGCGACCATGTTTCGCAACCATACAGAACAACAGGCATGATTATCGTTTTATATATTTTAACCTTCAAATTCCTCGAAAGAATTCGCGACGAGATATTTTGAATCGAATAATGACTCGAATTTCCTGCTTTTAGTGTGCATTTAATTTCTTCGTGAATATGGTTTTCGTCTGTTAATATTGATCCTAGACATTTGATAGTATTCACTTTATCGAAATTATTATTTGATATTTTAACACATCCATCATGTACAGTATTATGATCCTGACGAACTTCCTAATATTTAGTTTTCTTTGCAGTTACTTGTAAATCCACGTCCATGCAAGCGTTTAATAAGATCTCTACTTTTCTTTCTATTATTTCTATTTCTATTGTATTTTATCTTTGCATTTCTATTGTAACTGTATTTGATCAGTTACAAAATTAATTGTTTAATTTCTTTTTTGATTATGTGATTAATTAATTTCTACGAGATTGATTCATATTTTACTCACTTGATCGAAATATTAGTTTTTTTTTTTTTTTTAATTCATCGAAATGTTCTAATAGACAGAAAAATGATGGAATTGAATTAATTTGAAAGCTTTAACAAAAAAGTAAAAACTCTGCATAAAGATATCTCTTAAGCGTTGAAGTCGTTAAGTTAAAGAATGACTAACATTAGCGTTATAATATAGAAAATGATTTTCTCAGAAAATATTCACCAAAAAAAAAAAAAAAAAATCAAACTCATTTTTGCATCATTTTGACAACTTCAACGTGTCACACTTGTAGATGCAGAGACAAAATTAATGACTTTTCTTTGTGACACCATTAAAAGAGAAACAAATCTTTAATGAAAAGTGTAGCCTCGGATGAATTAGAGTATCCTGAAATGTGAATAATTGTTTTCACAGATTTTTTTCTCTTTTTCTCTTCTTACTTCCTTACTTTATAATTTTTTTTTCAGTGACTGGAAATAGATTATTTACGAGGAGAAGTCGAAAAGTAAAGGGACTTGGGAGGGGGAAGGTACATTTATTCTAATGAAAAAACTGAAACATACATTATTTTTCTGCATAATCTCCCTGCACTTCAACGAACTTTTCCCACCGTTTTACAAGTTATTTGATTCCGTCGGGGAAAAAGAAAGTTCTTCGGTTGCACCTGTAACCAATTTTGCACCGCATCAATGACTTCTGTATCCGTTGCTAATCTTCTACCCCTGAGCGCTTCCTTCAGTGTAAGATAGAATACGCTGGACCATGACTGATATGTAAAATATTGGTGATTTCGTCCACTGTGATCAGTCTGCTTCCCATCACCATACTCTTCAACGATTTTCAGTTCTTACCTGTTTGAAACGCTCTATCAATTCGTAGATTCTGCTTCGCGATAAACAGCTGTCACCATACTGCACTTGCATTCAACGAATAATTCCCGCAGGTTTAACACCTTCCGCAAACAAAAAGCCAATCAATGCCCTCATTTCTTCCTCGGTGCAGATCGAGAATAGAGCTGTCATGTCTAACGGTATGTAACACTCGAACGACTAACGTGGGATTAAGAGTGACATGTCGTAGATAAGTGTTGCAGACGACACTAATTCAGCGCTGGACACTAGCACTATTACCAAACCGTAGTGCGAGAAATTGCGTCCCTTTACTTGTTGACTCCTCCTCGTATTTTAGACAACCTGATGAATGAGGGGAAAAAAAACAAAGGGTAGCTGTTTTGATTATTGTCTTAAGTAATTTTGATATTTAACAAATTTTAAGATAATTTAAAGAGAAAGATAACCTTAGAAAAAAGAAAAACAGCAGATGTATTGGCATTTATTCCGAAGTTGGGCGTCCGCTTTCGCCACGTTTTTTCGCTATTATCTCCTCTCCATATTTTCTGCAATTTGTTATTAGGTTCATTCATCCGTGCTCTTCACAAACTTTTAAAAGATTTTTCTCGTTATCAACGTATTGCTTCACAAATGTTAAAACTGTTACTTCATTGCCCTTGTACATTCGCCATGTTGATAACATAAATGCTCGTTACTTTCCCACAATGCAACTGTTCGATTACCTTGCGCCAAGTAATTCCCACCGCTCGCTGTATAGTAGTCGTATCCCAATATGTAAACATTCCTTTGACCCAGGGGTCCTTTGTTAGGGGAGGAAGAAACAATAGGAACCTTTTGTATTCATAACAGAGAAGCACCAGCGGGTCGCCCTGCAGACAATAGATAGAAAGTATAGTTGTATAGAAATACACTATTGTTTAAATGACATATGATGACAGGTAATGGCTGGTGTACTATTGTATGTATAGAAGTTACACAAAAGAGAATAATAAAAGATGTTAAAGTTGAAAAGATAAATGATTTTAAAAAAACCTTGGAAAACTTGTTGAACAATGGGAAGCTTGTTATAAAGAATAATAGAACTATAGAATACTTTGCAGGTGTATGTAAAGAGAAACCTTGCAGCTGTATGCGTTAAAGAATAATAATTTAGGTAACGAACAATAGTGGTTTGTTATAAAGAAAAAGAAAAAGAAAAAACTTTTTAACCCGGCGGCGGCGGAAACGCGAACGCGGCGCGGAAAGGCGCGGGGAGTGCGAACGGAAAATATTTGCGTACGCGGGCGCGAGCGCGTGACGTCATTTGAAATTTTTATTTAAATATTGGTTTTAAAAAATAGACATGTATAGTTTTGTTAGCGATGGAGAACCGTCAGTTTGTAGAAGACATTGATGTGAAGCATAAGTTAAACGGTGAGAATGAATATCCAGATTCTCCAGATTGTACATTTGATGAAAATGAATTAGAAAGATATGAAAACGAAAATATAAAAGTTTATGCAAGTGATAGTGAGGCTGGAATAGATAATGAAGTGTATGAATTTTCGCAAGATAAGTCAGATTTTGAGGCGGAATCAAATGACGAAGTGGTATCAAATGTGGATACGCCGCCATGTTCACCTGATTTATCAGAATTAAGTTGGAACTGTGAATGTGGTGTTAACTATGTGGATGTGAACTGTGTAAGAGACTGCATTGCGAAATGGAAACCAAATGATTATTTAATATGCTATGCATGTTATTGGCATGATACATGTGAATGGTCTCATGAATGTTTTTACTGTAATGAAGACGTTTTAGACATTCGTGTTTGGTCTGTGTTAGTGAATCCTCGTGTACAGGAGGAATTATTTGACATTTATGCAGAAAGACATACAGTTATTACACCATTAACAAGAGATTATTTTAATATTACATTTGGTGAACTATCAGTGGATGTGAATGTACGAAAAGAACTTTTAAGTATTTTTCTTGAAAAAGACAGATCGAACGAGTATAGTGAGGTGTGTTAAGAAAACGGACTGTACATAATGTATTTCGAAAATAATTTTTGTGTATCGTGTAGTGAAGAACATATTAGTGAAGTTTGTGTTTTAAAAACTATAAGTGCATACTTACGTTTTAATAATAATATTTCTTGTGAACATTGCTTGCTGCATCTTGATCATCAATGTTTATTTCACGATGATATTGGAACTTTTGCTGTAGGATATTTATCCAACGACATAACTCTTATTGATTTATTTGAAGTGTTTGAAGAACACCATAGTGAAATTTCAAGTATAAACTTTATACGCAAACTGCGTGATTGTTTAAAAAACACTGAATTTGTTGGACAAATTATACCATTTTTCTTAGAACGTAAACATAAAATTTCACCATGTGTTAATGAATACATTATTGACATACAAGGTTTTAAGATTTCAAATAATGAATTTATTATACGTGAATTTTGTTTAACTGCGTGTGATGATACAGTAAATTTGCATTGTTTAATAAAATCACCAGTAGAATACAATATACTTCCATTAGGTTGTCAAAAACAAATTGAATGGTTAACATTAAACTTACATGGATTAACTTGGAATGATAAATGCGGTTATACTGTATCACACATACGTAACCTTATATATCAACTTTGTAAAGAAGATGCAACCTTTTATTGTAAAGGTGCAGAAAAAACACTTTGGATTAAAAATATTTTTGCACTAGCTAATGTTATTGATTTGGAAAGTAAACAGTGTCCACCATTAAACACAATGCATGCAAACGTATTTAATGATTATTGTACTTTTCATGAACAAAATATTAAACTTGAGAAAAAATCAGGATGTGCATTTCGTAATGCACAACAATTATGTTATTGGTGGAAGTTTCAACGTACTATAACATTAACTAATGCATTTGCAAAGTTGTAAAAAGGAAATGATATGTTCTTGTAAATAAAAATACAAGATTTTAAATTGTAAATAAAAAAAAATTATTAAACTAATCTACTTGTTTTTCTTTTTCATTATATTGGATACATGATTGAATACAATTTTATCATTTTGTTTAAGATTATTTTTTCTGAATAAATTTAAACATTGTTGAAAGCTTTTTTTCGTACAATATGATGCAGTAAGTACAACACAAATTGTCCACACAAGATTGAATTATCATCTTGATATGCGGAACTATTTGTAAAATATATTTTACAACTTTTATTTAAAAAAGTTTTTTTTTCTTTTGGAAATGGTAAAGCTAAGCTATCGAAATAGTATCCTCTTTGATTTTCATCAATGAATACACACACCCAATGTGTGCCACCTGAAGATGAATTGCTTAAATTTATAATAAGTCCAGCCGGTGGTTGTACAGTTTTTGGTATTCTATCAATAGGATAAATGCCATGCACATTTGCACCAGTAAGTTTATCACGAAGTAACACTTTTATTAAATCATCCGTGTACATAACTTTTGTTTTTAAATTCACATCACTTCACTTCACTTTACATCACTTTATACGCGTATGTGTT
Source organism: Thermobia domestica (assembly GCF_964235325.1). Lineage (NCBI taxonomy): Eukaryota > Metazoa > Arthropoda > Insecta > Zygentoma > Lepismatidae > Thermobia > Thermobia domestica. Next base: position 15,619,503 of record NC_137468.1, read on the forward strand.
GGAAGACCTAGTGGAGTATATGGAATATTCTCATAAAACGAAATAATATGTTTAAAATATTCATGACAGATTTTTTTATAACTTTTCCAATAACGATGAATGGTGCTAACGCATAAAAAATACTTTTGAGAAACTTCATAGTATGATACCTTGCAACTCTTTGAATAATCAAGCAAAAATATTACAATATACAATGTTTAACACACTTTGTACCAGTAGGGCGCATGTAATTCATATGCTTAGAAGTGAACAGTTATACTTCTTTTATTAAAATGATACTTTTAAAAAGTATTATCAGTATATATATTTCTATCTTTATCAATTTGAATTAAAGAATCAAACTGAGCGTAAACAATACATGTTATAGGCTCAGTTAAATTTTCAGAAAAGGAAACTTTAACATTTACAGGCGCATCACGCACAAGGTCCCAAGTGCAGTCATCTAATGTTGCTGTAGGTGATAGAATAAATGCATAAAGAGTATAACCGTGTGGATATTCTTCAGGAGTAATAGTATGTGCATCATCTTTATAATATAAACCAGTACCGGAAAACAGAGAATGGTAACTTAGAAGGTACAAATTGTTTTTAAAATCGGGGGTGAGGGGACTGGGAGGAAAAGATTTTGATCCAACTTGTAGCTGCAGTTTGTTAACGTTAAAGTGTTGAAAATGAAATGGATTTAGTTCAGATTTTCCATTAAATGCCGAATTGGAAACAAACCCGATAACAACACCTTTAGGTACGTTACCCAGAAAAATATTATCAAGATTGTATGAATTAACGTTTGCAGGAATAGTATACGATCTTGTTTGTACTCTTGTAAGGGGATATTTTGTTGTTTCATGATTCATATTAGTATTAATTTCCATTGCCAAATGAGGTGCAACATCAATGCGACGTATATGTAGAGTAACATCTTCAAGTTTTACTTTATAAGAAGTATTTACAGGAGATAATAAACAAAAAGCATCTTTACTACGATGTAATTTTATACGAAGACCTACTTTATTTACAAGTGCTCTTGGTAATCCAGCAATATCTGTATACAGACGACCATACATTTCAAATGATTTACTATTTTTAATATAATTAGCACGTTGTTGAAAACCTACATTAGCATTTCCTATGGTATCAAATTGTTTAGCGGTATCTTTATACCACATACCTAATTTCAAATGTGTATCAGAAGCATCACGGGAATAATTTAATAATGTTTCAAGGTACGCACAATAAGGATAAAATCCTGATGAAGAAGTAATTAATTTATCATTTAATGAAATGTCAATTTGACTAAATAATGAATGTAGGAAATTATTTGTTGGTGCTACAACATCAGTGTCAGCTAATGGTGTATCATCAGGTTTTGTAATTTTACAACGTACGTAAAGATAAAGATATGCAGTATGAATAAATTCTCCTGTTTCACCGGGAATAAAAAATTCAATAGGTCCATCAGAACTTAATGTTGAAATTGGACGGTATTCAGCATTAAAGCAAGATTCAATTGCAGTTTGTGTCATTGGAGTACTAAATAAAACGAAATCATTGGTACAACATTCCACACTGTTTGAATTAAGTAGTGCCATTATGAAAATATATCTGTAACACGACTTATTTTTCGTTTTACTTTTCTTTTGCTTTTGCTTTTGTTTGTACGCTTACGTTTAGTTGGAGGTCCAAAGCGAACAATTGCCGGAGCTTTACGCTTGCGTGGCCGTCTCTTACCACTTCCAGTTAATAACTGACCAACTTTGTTAGCAGCTTTTGTCTTTAATGTTTCACCAGCTTGTTTTACACGTGCACGAACAGATTCTTTAAATGGTTTATCTTCTAATACATCACCCGCTACTTGTATTCCCGTTTGTAATGCTTGTCGACCTAAAGTTTTTGCACCCTGTTTAAGAAATGGTAATGCAAAACGAAATAATCCTTGGAAGAAACTACCTATACCATGTCCCCGTTGATATACAGGTCCTGAAAAGTATGGGATACCATGTCCATAATGTCGTCTAAATTTCATTTTTAAAATATAATTAATTAATTACTTTTTATTAGGAGAGCGCTTAAAATGAAGTGTAACACTTAGTGTCCCAGAACGAAATGGCAAATTTCGTCCTGCATGGTCTTTTAATAGTATTTCAATACTGTTAAATGAAAACTTTGTAAGTGGAAGATAATGAATATCTTGAAATGTTAATGTTTTCACTTTACCGTATTTTACATTTGATATTGTTGCAATACGTAATAAAGGTGCTTTTGTATCACCTAGAAACTGACATTGTATGATATCAGTATAAATAAAAATTTGATGAGGATATCCAATATCAACATATGGTTGTTTAAATCCACGTTTATACAAGACAAGATCTTTATGTTGACGAAGTCCTAATTGCATTGCTAATGTTGCTGATAATAAGGCCGATTCAACACGATCACTACAATCTACTTGTACAATATTTGATATAGAAAATTTTATATCTTTTGATATTTTATTTAATTCATCAATGATATGATGTGCAGAGTGATAATATCCACTTACAATTTTACCTTTTTGTGCTTCTTCATTTTTTATTTTATACCACATAACATTTTCTCCATCATTAACATTATAACATGTTAAAGGAACATGTAATTCACTTAATCCTACATGCCAATCGGTTTCTGATAATTGAATATTATTTTTTAGTTGATTAATAAAATGTGTTGGACTATTTCTAGGATATACATCAGTACTTGCGTTTGATACAAGTGTAATGTAAAAACTATCATCAATACTTTCAGAAATCATTTTCGTTTAAAATGAAGTGTTAAGTTTGAAGTTCCAAATTGAAATGGCAATTTTAAACCGTGCTCATCTTTTAAGTTTACTTCAATCGTGTTAAAATAAGATTTTACAACTTTAACATATTGTGGTGTGTGAAATAGAAAACATTTTACATCTCCGTGCTCAATATTATATGCACTAACTTTACGAAGTACTGGTCCAATATTTTCTTGTTGTTTTACAATATTAACACAAACATTAAAAACGTTTGGTATATTATATTCTAAATTGCATGGAAATTTTGCACGTGTTACGGTTGGAATATCTTCATTAACTGGTTTTACAAAAACAGCATCTGTAAACTCTGTTGTATTTTCATTTATAAATCCAAGTAAATGTTGTAACCCACGTGTCATTGCAATAACACAAAAATCTTTTAATTTTAAAGAATGTCTAATTCCAACTTGATTTTTATTTTTATAATATTTTAACATGCGTAATTCTTCAGGAATCATTTCTAAAATGGATGTAATAGAAGTATAGTATCCTGGTGTAATATCAACATCTATAATTTCAAGTTCATCATTAACGATGGTTTCAATTGTATTTTTTTCATTTTTACCAACATTATAAAAACTAAAAGGAACATTAAGTTGCGTTAAGGCAACATACCATTCTCCTTCACTTAAGTGAATAGGTTGTGCTAACTTTACTATAAATGAAGAAGTTGTATTATTAGTAAAAATTTCACTACTAGCATTTGAAGGAAGAGTAACATAGAAATCATGTTCTATCATTGAACTCATTTTGAAGACTGAACAGAATTTGTTTTAATCCATGAATTCATACTTGATGGATATCCCAACCACTTTACATACATCATATCTTTTTTTCGTTTTAGTACTTTTTCAATTAAAAATGTTTTGTTTGAATTTACATTTACTTTTTGTAATTCTTCTGTGTAAAATCTTCCTTTAATTTCCTCATCATTCCAATCTTTTAATTTATATGTAATAGGATTTGTTGGAATACATTTATCAACAATAAAAATTTCTTGTGACCATTTTGGTAAATATCCCTTTTCTAATTTATGTTTATATTTACTAACACGCACATAATCACCAGGGTGAAATTTACATGTTAATTTGTTTTTATTCGTTTTATCACCGTACAACGTATTCAAAACTTGATCAACATTAGAGTAATTTACATTTGCCGGTGCCATTTTAATACTACTATGATAGGAATGATTATAATTTTTTACAAATTGATCTAAGACATCTATATAACGGTATGTATTTTTAGCCGTAAAATAACGATACAATTTTTCTTTTAATGTTCTTATAAAGCGTTCAGCTAATGCACATTTAATTTCTGAATGTACACTGTAATGATTAATTTCGTATTCTTTAAATAAACGTTTTACATGTCGATTATAAAATTCTGTACCTAAATCCGTTTGTACATTAAACACGGGTAGTTTAAAATTTTTTAAAATTTTTTTGATTGCTTTTGCCATTTCAGGACCTGTTTTTGTTTTTAAGGGAACACAATATGCATACCGTGAAAAAATATCAATACAACATAATATATACTTATAATTTTTGTTATACTTGGTAATATTTTGCATATCTGCTAAATCCATTTGTAATGTTTCATTTGGTGCACTAACATAATATTGTTTACGTTCAAACACTTTAAGTGCTGGTGCATGTAATGTATATGCATCTTGAGATGCTAACCAATTTTTAATTTTCTTTTTTGATAATTTTGTTTTTGTTTGTAATGTTTTAATACTTGATAAAGAAGTAGGATTCGTATAATCATAATATAATTTTGACAATTTTCCCATTTTTATTTACATTTTATATTCTTTCCAGTTTTTAAAAATATTTGTTACTAGTGTTGGACTTTGTGATTTTTTAACTTTGCTATGTGATTTCACTATAGGAGTAGAAATAAATTCAAGTGGTATATTAAGATCATCCAATAAATTTTTAAACTCGTGAATGCCTATAGGATTTCTTGAATATTTTCGTGTACGAACAACATCATTTATTAAATCAATAATATTAGAACCTGGTATTATTTTTCCTTGAATACGTACTGTTCCTGATGGATCCCAATGAATTTTATTAGAACTTCTTAACTGTTTTAATAAGAGATCTGTTTTCCTTCGTTGTGTTTTTGGTACTGATTGTAAAATGTCTGATACAAAGGGTAAAATAGAATTATTTTTTTCTCCTTCTTGAGATAATGATGATGATGATGTTTGAGGAACATCTTTTTCAATAATAGGTAATGTAATTGGATTTTGTGAAACTGATGAAGTATAATTTAAATATTGTTGTAATGCTTGCTGATACAATTTCCATTTTTCTTCAATACTAAGATTACGACGTTGTAAAATACTATTCATTTCTTCATCTAAACGCGATTGATGTGAATCTATTGATTTTATATTTGCATGCATTTGTTGCATTGCATTTTCAGGCACTAATATCATTTTACGAAATTCCGACATACTTATCTACCAAACAAACTACTTGCTACTGCACCAAGTAATGGTCCTAAAATTAATGGTAAAAATGCCCCACCTTTCTGCAATAAAATTTTCTTTTTCTTATTAAGTGCTGTACGTTGTGCAGATAAAGCACGCAAGATCTTTTTATGTCTACGTAAACGTTGCTTCTGACGCGAATTCAACGGAATGTTTCCTTTTATTGTGTTTTTAGCAACTTGTGAAATAGTACGTATTAAATCACCAGATGCATGTCGTATAATTTGTTTTCGCTTTGCGCTTTTGCATTTGCACAAAGCACGGAGAGTATCAAAGTGTTGTTTCACCTTCAACATCTTGAACTAAACTAAACGTAAACGACTGAATTACTGTCTTTTACATTTGCATATACATGCAGTGTTTCATTAGGAAAAATATTTGTACGTAATCGTAATGCATCATTTGTTTTTTGAGTTAAGTCAAATAACAAATAAGTGTGAGGTTCACGTGTTACATCTTCGAACACATTCACAACTTGTTTACTACATCGTGGCATAATTTGTCTTGCTAAATATTGTATTTGTAATTTATCACGAGGATTTTTAAATACTATAATATAATGTGCATTTAAACTTATATCACGAGCATGTTTTCCTTTTGGAAATAAATTTTGAACAATAAATATTACTGTTAATTTTTTATGATGTGCATATTTTGTAAATAGGTTTGCAACATCACCATTGGTTTCAGATATTAAGTCATCTAATATTAATAATGAATTTTCTTGTATTTCAAAATTATTCATATCTGGAATACCTTCTATAAATCGAATTTCTGAACTTGCATCTAAATTTGGTATGACTGCACCATAACACCAAACAATTTCATTAAATTTCATAGTAAACATTTGATCACGTTCATTTAATAATCGATTTACAAAACATGTTTTACCTGCACGTGAAGGACCAGCAATTAAAATGGTTGATGGAGGTTGAAACTTTAACATCTTGTATTAAACTGAATGCACACAATAGATACTTTACTTTATATACACTCATTCACACACTCACTCACTCACACAATTAACAACATAAATTAAAAATAAATTAAAAATAAGTTAAAAAATAAATATTAATGCTTGAAATGACTAAAATCACAGCTTAGCTGTTGTTATGAATATACTTTGGTTTATAATTTATAAGTTTGCACAGCAAACGATGGAATAAATAAATAAATAAATAAATAGTGAAACTCTACTAATGATCTGTTAAAAATAAATAAATAAATAAAAACAATCACTTATAAGCCAAGCTAAAATTATTATTGTACATATCCATGAGGTAAACTTTTTGTCTTTGGTACTGGTTCGTCAGTTTGTATATCGTCAATACGTTTACGTTTTTTGTTTACCTCTTGGTGTGTTTTTGTCTCTTTACGTGAAAAGATAGTGAAGCCCTGTTTTCGCACAATGCTATTTGGATTTTCTATAATTGTACAATTAATATTTCCTGTCACTAATCCATAGAAACTCTCAAAGTTTATTCTTTGAGAGGTCCTATCATTTAGTGTAATTCCCCGAATTTTGAAAATATTCCGAAATTCCCCTGCGGCATTTTTAAGCCGCATACTATAATTTTTTGGCCCTAACCCTATAAACGTTACAAACTCCCACCCTTCTTCAATTTCATCAGTAAGATCACCCAAATAGCTTCCAAGCTTCAACGGAGGTTCCCTATCTTTTTTACACGTAAACATAATACTGTCTGTGTCACAATAAATTACGTCTTCAGGTCCTACAGTCACAAGTAAATCATATAATTGTAGCCTGGCCCATGAAGTAATAAAACCAGCAAGGATGACATTGGAAAATTCCAGAGGTACATTTTCAGTTTCCAAGTCTTTATATGTTAGAATAAGATGTTCATCACCAACTGGAATAACACTATGAACCTCATATCTCGGTGTAGCAAGGTACCTATGAAACTCTGCCCCACTATCAATAATTACACACTGTGTCATATCTGTACGCTGTCCCCATTTTCCGTATAAGGAATTGAGGTACAACTTCGCGCATTGTCTAAGTCCAGGGTTCGTCCTAATATTATCTTTATTTAATTTTATGCCTTCGTGAGCATAGTAATCGTCAATATACTTATCTTTGTCTTCTTCAGTTTTACACCAAGCAGTATAGCCTGAAGCTTCCTGCTTCATCTGAAGAAACGTATTCACATAGTCCCGGAATAAACTAGGTGCATTCCGATCTTCAGAACCCATGAGTTCGAATTCCCATATTTCATAAATTTTGACGATTTTATATCCGTTTTCAAGAGCACGGTGAAGCTCTGATGTACAAAAAGTTCCAGTTAATGCACGTTCAGTATCACTATGTGTGCAATTATCAATAGTTTCTCCTTCCATACATAGCCTACAAAGTCCAAATATTAATCGGCTTTGCGCTACATACGGTAAGATGGGAAAAAAGAGTTGTTTAGGAGCCAATACAGTACATTTTACAATCCCATGAATTTTTCCCACATCTGGGAAAAACGGCCCCTTATGCACCTTAGGTGCCCCCACCGGAAGAGGTTTCCTTGCCATTACGTATGGGTATAACGATGTAATATCATAATAAAGAATGGATTCATCGTCCGCACAATTCACATATGAACGAAATACTTCAGTACGGCCTCCGTTGTAGCAACTCTTAGGAATAAGAAAGTCTGCAGTAGTATCACATTGTTCTTTAAGGAACTTTTGTAAATCTACATCTGTGCGTACTTTATTATCCCAAGAGCACTCCCATATTTCATACAAATTCATTTTTAGAATTTCTGTGAAATATTTTCGCCGGATTTCCGTATGTTCGTACCTTTTTTCAAATGTGTTGTACGGACCATGTGCATTATCTATTATGGCATTACGGTTATTTGGAAAACACGTTTTACAGGCATGCCAGTAACATCCCATAAATTCGAACACGGCATTAAGCTCTGCATTGTATCCGTCAACATTATACCTTCCAAAAGATTGTTCTCCGTTTCGTCCAGCATGCTGGATTTCTATACCCAATTGGTGTTCCATATACTTTAGCCATTTCATTGCTTTTTCACTGGTTTTTGTTTTATAATGGTACCCCAAAGGTGGTATAACAGAAATACTTTCTTCTGGAAGGTATGATGTACGATATGTTTGCATGGCTAAACTTGCAATCGTAGACGATACTAGAAAACATTGTAACCCACCCGTTTTCTCTTCTATGATATTACTAAATTTACTAACAGCTTCTGTGAGAATTCTCACATCATTTTCACAATACTCCAGCATTTCCTTTTGCAATTTAAATTGCTTTCCCAATTGCACCTGTTCTTGGTGCCATCCCTCCAACCGCTTTCTTTCTTCACCAGATCGCGATTCAGGATCATAGTACTCTATTCCCGGATATGGTCCTACATAATTTTGGTTCTCTACTGTATTAAACAACTATGGGAAATCTCCCTTCTTTAAATTTTCTGAAAGGCCTAACGTCTTAGGTAATTTTGATAATTTTACACCAACAAACAAATAACTATCTCTAAAAATGATTTTATTGTGAATAGAAATACTAAAAATCTTTTGACCCTGAATTAAAGTTTTTGGAATGATATGCTGGGACTCAATGAGAGATCTCAAACAGAAAATGTTATCAAATCGACTACCATTATGACTTATGACACATACTTTACTAAATAGCGGTCTATCTAATAAAATATGTGTAATAAATTCATCAATGGTTTTAAAAGAAAACGAACGGTTACCGTTTTCATCACCACATGTACTGCAGGCTTCATCAATGCCTGTGTTCATACATTTATGACATACATGTCTAACACACACCAAGCAAACAACGTGTTCCCGCTCCCCACGCTCATTTTCCGGTTTGAGCATTGTTTCTACGTCAAAGACAATATAAAGAAACCTCTTGATATAAGTAGGTTTTACTTTCTTCACATAACATGAGTGACCTTCCTGTACATGTTCACGACACGTACTACAAAAGTATTCACCACATGTATGATCAGATTTACGTCTTCTTAAATCATAGAGTGCATTACAGTTGATGCAAACTTTCACATATTCACACACATTCTTGCCAATTTTATTACCTTTTAAGTGATTGTCGAAACATTCACCCCTAGTAAAATATCTATTGCATGCATTGCATTTCATTTTATGCATCGTAACATCTATTTTGTGCATATGTTCGCAAGATGAACACATTAACTCACACTTATGATAACGATTCAAACCATTAAAACCCTTTAAACAATTCAAGCAGTACTTTTTTTTCTTAGAAATGACGTTATTGTACGAATAGGACGGAAATGCCCAATAGTTCCTCGTTCATCATAATAAATATAGATGGGTTTTGCATTTTGTAACTCTGGTCTTTGTATTTCTGTTTCCGGATAACGTACTCTAAATTCACGCTTGCTTTCGGGTACTTTTTCATAAATAATAATTTCATAGTTTGGAGTTAAATGTTTCTGAAACAATTCTACGTCATTAAAATCGCAACCATCTTTAACACTAACACCTGCCTCAGTACAAAGCTTAATTGCTCTACCTTTTAATGCATCTCTAGTTGGATTTGTTAATTGACTCAAATTTCCACGTGCTTCGGTATGCTTTGCTATACCCCAAGCAATAGTTTTAGGTAAACAAAGTTTGTCATTATCAGTTCCCGGGAGCTCAACCAAATGTTGTACTAAAAATTCATTTAACGGTAAATATTTGTTTAGTGTGGAATTATTATCTCGTGTTTTTCCAGCACCAAACATCGAATTTACTATATGAAATCGAAAAAGAACATGATTACCTAAAGAATGTCTTCATTACTATTTAACACTCTAGTAATGGAAGCTAAAACGGACTTAGCAGAAATGTCTTTGCGGCGTCTCCATGGAACATACACTGCTTTCTTATCCTTACTATTGGACGAATCAATGTACATTCCAACAAAATCATTAGGTCTCGCATTGTTCAATACATTATCCAATGCGAAGTTCATTAGGTTTTCAATATAGGCCGCAGGATTTCTAATTTCTTCATTTCCCATTGGCCTTACCGCAATTTCATGTCCCACCAAGTTAAACTTAGTGAAACTTTTTCTGCTTTCATGTACCACTTCGAAATTACCTTCCCCTGTATTTTGAACATCTGTATGTCCGCTACGTTCACTTGGAGGAACGTAACCAGAAGTACTAGGCTGTGGAGAGCCCATTCCGTAACCACGAGTATCCCGTGAACATTGTACACTTGATACCTGTAGTTCATTATTTACAACATCCACAGGATTTTGTCCGTTTTCACATAACTCGTTTAATAAAGCCTCCACATAATCAGATGTTCCAAACTCATCGGAATTTACTAAAACTGCGGAATTTTGATTTGTTTGTGTACCATCTGCTGCTTCATTTTGTATTTGTTCATTAATAATTTCATCAATTAAATTAAAATCTTCTTCTTGAAGTATGTTTTCCAAGGGTTGACTTTCTTGGTGGACCGAGGTTACGGAATTTTCAACAGATGGCATCACATTATTATGAACCAAAATAAAACGCGATCCATAATTACAAAATTCGGCTACCTCTGCTGCATTTATCCTATCACCTTGTGCACAATTAAAATAATTAAAATGAATAAATTTATCATACGCCCACTGGTACATGATTTGCTCACGGAAAAAGCCGTGTACAAATAACTCAACAATGTCAGCACTAGACATTGCATATTGCAATATAAGTGCTTGATTATTATGGTAATAATTAAAAAGAGCTGATAACAAGGTATCATACCTTTCACTGCCACGAAGTCCTTGTCGTTGCTTATCCATAATACGCCACCAGGTCTCCAACACGCGTTCCTTTGTATTCAGGCCTTGTATAACACCATCCAGGTAAATTTCATCAATTTCGTTGAACTCGTTTACGTATGATGCACCCAAAAATTCCATCTGTAAAATATAAAAACAAAAATTAGTATACATTAAAATAAATACAACAATATAGTGTTATTCAGTTAACAATATTATTTAGTTTTCTTCTAAGAAACTTTACTTATTTTTTCTGTTAATAGAACACTCATAGAGTGTGATCATCATTAAAATTCTGCAAGAACTTCATTATTAAAATAGAATGTGATCATTTTAAAATTCAGCAAAAAGTTCGTTCTTAAAATGATGTGTAAACATTTTTAAAATTCTGCAAGAACTTCGCTGTTAAAATACAATGTAATCGTATTTAAATTCTGCAACAACTTTGTTCTTAAAATAAAGTGTAAATCTATTAAAAACACGTTTTGTGCAATGCTAAAACAAATTTCGTATGTTTTAAAATGGGGTATTATTGTAAATATTTATCACATTACAATTTAAAAATAATATTTTTTTATAACTATATTTAATCAAAGTATAAAAACATTATCATTCAAATATGTATAATATATAAATATACTTACGATGATCTTCTAAATAAATCTGGTATGTATTCTAAAATTGATAAAAAATCAGGATTTCTTCCTTACTTCCTTTCTTCTTTTGTTTTTTCTTCTTATGATGTTTTCAATTTCAACAACTGCAACAATACAGTTAATATTAATACTCTTTTCTAAATATAATATTTTAATATTTCTTTTATTATATATTTGTATAAATTTATTCACTAAGTAAATATTGTGTTGAAGGTACGGTTACCATCAGTCATATGATAATATTTCCTCAACAACGGGGGTATATATACACAATGCCTAACAAAAAAAAACAATAAAACTAGTTTAAACCGGTTTAAACACCTGCAGCAAAGCAAACAAAAGAAATTCCTAGCATTACTAACAAAGGAATTTTTTAAACCCAGTAACATAAGGTACAAATTACATCACATTGTGTAATATCAGTGTTACTAATTTAAAATATGTTAAAGCACCTGCGTACGAGATTACAAAACGAAATGTGTTTGGGTACGAGATTACAAAACGAAATGCGTTTGGGTACGAGATTACAAACTGTGTTGTAGCCTATACAAGTAGTAGTGTTATACTTCATGTTAATATTATAATTATTATTTTTGACGGTAATTAAATTATATTTAATGCAAAGTATACGTATACTACATATGTACGGTAAATAATAATACATTTTTTATGTTTATGTTCGGTTAAGTTCGGAACCATTTGTGTGGTACATTAACCAATATATACAAAATTGTGGATACATTTTTGTTTGTTCGGCAATGTTCGGGAAACTTCGGTTAAGTTCGTGTTAACTTGTTTAAATTTTTAATTATTACTGTTTTAAAAATAATGTATACTAGATTAATGCAAAGAAAACACATTAAAATTCAACCGCCATCTTTGTTTCTTGAAACAACGCCATCTGTACCATAACATTGACATTAGTGTGTATAAGACTGCGTGTGTGTACATGTACCATGGCAAGTTACCGAGTGTTGTTTGTTTTTATAACCGGCAATACCCCGCGCAGTTTCCGGGCGGCGATATTTTACGCGTCCCGCGTCGCGAAAACCTTTTTCCGGGTGCAAATACCGCGCGGCGCGCACCGGTTGCGGTAAAAACGTGCAAAAAATGGTATTTATTTTAGTAATATTATTCATTTTTTCTATTTATATAAAAATATATCCTTTAATAAACATATTTCCAAAGTTTCAAAAAATTCGACGCCATATTGTTTATGTAAATTCATTAAATTTTTATTTTAAAGTTACATTGTTCTAATCTGCATAGTAGTGTTCCTTAGGTCCTAACGATTAAGAAAATACCTTTCTTTTCTTTCTACGACCAATAGTTTACCGTAAAAAGCCAAAAAATAAAAAACTGTACTTTTTGAACACCCTGTATATAAATTTCAAAAAATAAAAATTGTTCAAGTTTATCATGTAGGGTGTCTTTCTATATAGATTTTGACCTGACAAATCGATTTCTGTAGTCCATTTTCACCTACGATCAATCGTTTACGATTTATGACCATTTAAAATTATTTTAAAGTTACATTGTTCTAATCTGTATAGTGGTGTTCCTTAGGTCCTAACGATTAAGAAAATACCTTTCTTTTCTTTCTACGACCAATAGTTTGCCCTAAAAAGCGAAAAATGTAAAAACTGTACTTTTTGAACACCCTGTATATAAATTTCAAAAAATAAAAATTGTTCAAGTTTATCATGTAGGGTGTCTTTCTATATAGATTTTGACCTGACAAATCGATTTCTGTAGTCCATTTTCACCTACGATCAACCGTTTAGGAGGTACACTCATTTAAAATTATTTTAAAGTTACAATGTTCTAATCTGTATAGTAATGTTCGTTAGGTCCTAACGATTAAGAAAATACCTTTCTTTTCTTTCTACGACCAATAGTTTGGCGTAAAAGCCAGAAAATAAAAAACTGTACTTTTTGAACACCCTGTATAAAATCGAAAAAAATAAAAATTCTTCAAATTTATCATGTAGGGTGTCTTTCTATATAGATTTTGACCTAACAAATCGATTTCTGTACTCCATTTTCACCTACGATCAACCGTTTACGAAATATGAACATTTAAAGTTAATATACGGAAAAAATCTTAGTCTTTTTGCATCAACGCCACCTATATAGCAACACATGTCAGTGCCATGCATGCTTTTGTGCAGTTAACATCAAACCGTATCGCTCTAGTGTTATTTGTACAACCGGTATTCCCTCATACGCTTACCGACAAAATATTTTGTCGTTTCCCGTCTTTTTTCCCCGCCATATTTTAGTTGTTGTTATGTGCTTCAAACATCAAAGAAAACATTTTATGTTAGGTAAGTATCAACATTTTAACATTTCTATTCTTCACATGTGCTTTCCCATACAGTATAATGTAGCTTTACATAGGTATATCTGATAAATCCATTTGTGTTGTTTCAAATGGTACACATATTTTTAAAGTAACGCTAAAGAAAAAAATAGTCAGTCAAAAACATTTACATATTCACTTAGAATCTCAATAAACAACGCATATACGCCACTGTTTTCAACAAGCAAATTATTCGTTTTCGTTCATGTATTTCAATTAGTTGGTATTCGTTTTCTCATGGCTTACACAAACTTACACTTTTCGTGTTCAAAATCAAGCTTTTTCCCCTCCTTTCAAAGACCATAAATTCCATTCCATTCAGCTACAAATAAAAAATCGCCTGAAGCAGCATTGAGGTTAACTCCGCGCCTCTCTTCTCCTCTCACGCACACCAATACATGTATGTGTGGTTCCTGCATTTTTTTTTCTCTCCCTCTCTTGCTCTTTCCGTCAAACTACATACACAAACTGCCCCGCTCCTCTCTTCTCCTCTCACGCACACTAACGCATGTATGCATGCTTCCCGTATTCTCTTTCTCTTTCTCGCATGCACTCTTTTCGTCAAACTCCCCTCGCGTCTCTATTGCTCCTTCCTTCAAACTACATACATACACAAACTGCCCCGCGCCTCTCTTCTCCTCTCACGCACACTAACGCATGTATGCATGCTTCCCGTATTCTCTTTCTCACTCTTTCCTTCATCCCTTACGCCACACCTACCGCCCCGCTCCCTAGCCGGCACTGAGCGTTTATGCATGCTTCTAGCATTTCCTCCCTCTCTCTCTCGCTTTGTTATATGTTCCCGTTCATACTTCTATTGGTAAGTAGGTAGATAACCTGTTCGTTCACTATGGTATTCTTCTCGTTTAAAATATCCACAAAATACACAGCATTTCTGGTTTGCGTATTTCAATCTTAAAATTTCCCGTAAAGAAAACTCAATGCCTTTTTTCAATCATAACAAATGTTATATCCGACATTTATCCAATAAATAAAAGCAAACACAAGTCATTTTAATTCATGTAAATACATTTAAAATCCAAGTTCAATATTTTTTTTATCATATTTATTTATATAAATGGTAAATTTTAACTTACCTTTTTCCTTCCAGTAATTCCAAAATTATTCTCCAAACAACACAGTCACACAAAAATACAGAAGCCAAGTTTCCACAACGCTAAAAAGCACACTATATAATCTGATCTCATTTCAACTTCCTTATATATACTGGTTAACCTGGGTGGTTGAAGCGTTCACACACACACACACACACACACACACACCCTTCCGTTTTTTTTTCACAAAAACAAGTACAATAGCTATTCTTTAAAGTTAACAAGAATCTTTTCCAGAAAAATGACTTTTTCTTTCTTTCTTTTTTCATTCTATCAGGGCATGCTAAATGAAACATTTTTCTCTCTAACAAGAGTTACGTTCAACTCGAAATTACAGGGGGTCTCAACCGTCAACAATAAATGTCACATACGTTTTCTCAAATAACTTTCTACATCCTAACAACTTAAAAGATCTTTTTTTAACTAATTCAATTCTTTCTTTTCTAAAAAGAGTTACACATACAGGTGAGTCGCAAATAACATGACGTTTTCTTATCCACACAAAAATTCACTGTAGGTGTCAAGGTCCTTAACTATTGGCCTAACAACACAGTTCCCATGCAATCTTGTCTGCTCCCTCAATATGGAACAATGTAATAACTCTCACAAAGTGACACGTAACTATCTCTTTCTTACATTCTCTGTTCTCAAAATAATGGGTGGTTTCTCTCCGTAGGGTGCAAGTTACAGCCTCAATTAAACAAAATCTTCCCACCTGCAAAAACCTGGACCACCCAAAATTACAGTACACCTGTGTCTATGTTCCTTTCGTTACTCTTCACCCTTCAAAGGGTTTTTTCTCCCTCCCAACCTTGATCTTACACAGTCAATGTCTTTTACTCAAAAAAATGACATTAGAGTTCGCCTCCTCCATCACCCTGGAACACACACATACAAACAGGTGTCTATCTTTCTTTCTTTAGTAGGCATGAAAGGGCTCTCTCCCTCCCAACATTGATCTTAAACAGTCAATGTCTTTTAACATTCGTTCTTTATCGAGAGTTTCCCATGTTTTCTAAATACATAAAAACTAAATTATTTGACATGTCTCTCTGACTTCCAACAGTTAAACTTTCTCAGACACCCATATGTCACGTTTCAGTGACAATATATTCTTTCTTTTAATGACACAAGGTTCAAATTACGAGACAGTGTTACAAATTCTAACCTTTTCTTTCATGTTTCTCATGTTTCTAAAAGCTATTTCAGATCTCTCTCTCTCTCTCTCTTGCCTCCCACGGTTACACTATTCTCACACATCCATATGTTACATTAAATTGACAGCTCCTTATTTCTCTAATTCACACAAGGTTCAAATTACGAGACACTTCCATAAGAAGCTTGTCAATTTCAAATTCTATCCTTTTCTTTCATGTTTCCCATGTTTTCTAAATTATTTGACATGTTTCTCGGCCTTCCAACAGTTAAAGTATTGTGCAACATCCATATGTCACATTAAATTGACAGTTTTCTTCTTTCTTTCATTGACAGAATGATGAAAATACGTGACAGCTACATAAGAGCTTCTGCTATACATTTAACTCGTTGCTATACACTAAACAAAGGACACACACGTCGATGGAATGTTTACATATTGGGATACGACTACTCTGTATAGTCCCATGTTTATAGCCGCTTATATATAACAAATATATCTAAACAGATTTTTCGAGACACTTATATATTATCAAGCACACAAATGATCAAATTATCCATATCTTTCCTGTAAATTTTAAAAAATTTTCATGGAAACGGATGCCCAACTTTGGAACTTAACCCGATGTATTAATGTGTCCCAGACAAACAAGACGCATCATCATACTAAACAAACTTCTTCTCTCCTACTTCTTATATTAAATCATAGCATATGTCATAGAAAATATCATAGAAGTAGTAGCGAAATATCTATTTATGAAATACCAATAAAGTCGCCTGAGTTGTCAACAAAATCGCCTAAAAGTCAACATCATTTGCTCAATTTTCAGAAAGCTCTATATCACTATACTGTTGCTACTAATGAGTAGAGATGCAAAAAAGCCTGCTTTTTTAAATCGATGGTTTTTTTTACATAAAAAGCCGGCTTTTTTGGGAAAAAAACGAGAATTTTGGAAAATTTGGCTTTTTTCAACCTCATGATTTTTCTATCTAAATAGCTTTCTTACAGTATATTCTATATTTAGATAAGAATTCCATGACCTAAATCCTATATTTCGCTCTGAAATTCACCATCAAGATGGATGGAGCACATGTTTTACGAATTAAAGCTAACATGAAGAATGTAGTATTTGAGGGCAATTATAGAGGCTATTTAACTTTATTTTAACTTTTGAGTTATCGACATCTTTTTTCTTCTCTAGATCATTTTACCTTTTCATCCGTGTTTCATTTCTAAGAGCTTTTAGTACTCTAGCTTCTAGCGCAAAAGTTAAACTTGCCCGTTTTTCTATTTATCCGTCAAAGCGTACGTTTTTCAATATATCCGTCAAGCCGTACTTCCACATTTCTGTTATACTGTAGCTGTGAAGTGATTTAGCAATAATTTTCCGGGCACAACCTTGAATACCAATTTATACAAATAATCAGTAGCGGATTTAGAAAAGTATTTTAGGAGTTTTTTTTTTCTGATTGTTTCGTTTCCTAAAAAGTCCTAATTTTATTTGGGAGGTGCTTGAAGTTTATGAGTACAGGCATAACTAATATTTCGTTTCGTTTATATGTTTAGCAATAATCTTCCGAATACAATCTTAAAAATCATTTTATACTGAGAATCAGTGGCGGATTTAGACAAGTATTTTGGGAAGGGTTTTTATTACTAATGTTTAGTTTTTCTAAACATTCGTAATTTTTATTTGACGGGAGCTTAAAGTTTATGAGTAAAGGCATAACTAATAGATATTTCGTTTGTTCCAGACATTCCGTAACATTGGGGAACGGGCTTCAGTCCGAAAGACCGCCCCCCTAACCTTCGCTAAACCGTCACTGCTGGTAATTAGTAATAATAACGATTTAAAAACAATAAGAAAGGAAGTCGGCCAACTCACAGTACACGAACTATTTCTACATTCACAGATGGAATGAAGAAAAGCTTTGTCAGAATGGTCGAATGCTGGTTGAATCCCGGACTTCCCGATAGAAGCGCAAAAGCTCCACTCAGTCATGTTTGTTGTGCAGTTGTATTTAGCTTAACTTAAATATATTCCGTAGTCCTTTTTTTGGGGGGGGGGGGAGTTCCGTAATGATATGTTGAATCCGTCTTGTTAAAAATTCAGAAAACTTGAGGATTGGGTAAACCGTGATGGTGGTTATATAAAACTTAACTGTAGAATTTCAAGAATATACAGAACCAAAAGCTCTAGATGTGCAGCCTTTAAGTGTATCATATAAATCTAAGTATTTCTCTTATGTTTTATTTTTATTTTATTTTGTTTCAAAAAGAGGGTCTGGAATATTTTGAAGTAAAAATACTACATACTATTTTGCTAGTTATTTGTGTATTTTTTAAAAGAAGTGTGTACTTTTAGGGTTGGCTGGTTTACACCAACTTTTTTTTTAATAACTGGTTTAAACCAAAAAAAATAAAAAAATAAAAAGAATGAAAAATGCGAATCGTGTCAGCTTCATGGTGACGTTTCCAGATATCAAACCATCTGTAATAGTTTTATTTCCATTTTACATTTTAATCAAGGTGTCCCATGTTCAATTCTCGGTCGAACCACAACCCTTCTTTCATGCGTAAAGCAAGTAGCGGTTCGGAAGTCAGTTTAAACGAAAGTCTTTTCCTTGATAACCTCTGTATTTCGTAAGGATGTTAAGCCTAAACATGCGAAACGAAACCAAATTGTATATATCTGCATGCCTAAATGGCTGTTGTTTTATAAAAAAAAAGTCAAGATTGCTTAAATATATTGATAGAAATTGGCAAATTTTATCGATTGTCTACGTAGCTTCCAACATTAGCTTGGATTGGACTTTCAATGATATCTACGTACTAAATTTGTAATTTAATACCTCAGTTTTATCGTACTGATTGATACGTTGACCTTTAAATTTTACATGCAAAGCAGATTTTCCCGTTATTGTCTTACATTTCATGTAATGACGGGATTTTCCCGATGGCTAGGGCGGGAGATTCTCAACTTAAGAAATTTACTGACCGGACTTCTTTAAGTTTATGGGAGTTCTTCCGGCATAACCCCGCTGTTGCATAATAATACCAAGGCGAAACAAACTTATTTCTATGAATATGTAATATAAATACATAAAGCAAAAAATCTAAATCAAAAAAGCCTGGATTAAACCAAAAGAGCCTAGTTTAAACATCCCCCCACAAACGGGTTTTTGGCATTTTAAAAAACAACCATGGTTCTTGCCAACTCTGCTTACTTTTGTATATAGGAGGTTAAAAAATTCTTATTATATACATTGGTTAATCCTGTGGAATTCATAATGTAAATATGTTGAAGAAAAATTGTTTGAAATATCTTTTCGAAATTCATAGTTTATTTTCGAGGTTTTATATTATTATCAGCATCAACCACTAATTAAATGACTTTTTGTGTTATAGAGAAGCGAAACAAAGTCTGATTTATTAATTTAAAGCAGAATTTTGAAAATAAAAAAGCCCAAAATTTCTCAAGCAAAAAAGCGAAGCAGAAAAAACCGATTTTTTTCTTCCAAAAAAGCCGTTTTTTTTTCCGAGCCCTTGCATCTCTACTAATGAGATCAAATTCTGAGCATAATTTCTTGTTTTGATTACACCCAGAAACTATTTATTAGCATTAAAAGCAAGAGGAATTCATCCATACTTCTCACACAAAGCTAGCATGCACATGTAATAATGAACAAATGACTATCAAACAGAGTTGCCAGTTCAACTGTAATTTATCCCCTTGCCCATAAACAAAAAAAACACACACGTAGGTCCGATTGGACCTCCAACTTTCATGCGCGCGGATTCAATACCTTGCCTTTGATCATTAAAGCGTGTATCGCGAGTTAATAGTACCTCACGGGGACATTTTTCGGTAGATCGCGTTAATGCTCCGGTTGGCTAACCTTGATTCGAACACTGATTTCTCTATAAACAAATGTAAGATTTAAAAAAAAAAAAAGGAGTTCTTTTGGTTGGTAGCTCACAGTAGAATTTAGAAACGGTACCGTAGCTCAGAAGTTTCACAAGTTTGGCGACCACTGCCTTAGATTATGTTTCAACAATAACATTATGTTTAAAAAATATAAACAAAACAAGAACAATGTACATTTGGAACTCTACCGATAAACAACAAAATTCACACTTGGCAGCTTTAAATAATTGCATCAATGGAGGGAAAACATTATTATTATTATTATTATTATTATTATTATTATTATTATTATTATTATTATTATTATTATTATTATTATTATTATTATTATTAGGGATGCGCACGAGACGAGTCGAGACAGGATTTTCCTGACAAAATTCGAGTCGAGACACGGCTCTTTCAATAGAGGAATATACATTTTTCGAGTCGAGACATCATTTTTACAGCACATTTTTGAGACGAGACAGCCACAAATCTTGTCTCTTGCGCATCCCTAATTATTATTATTATTATTATCTAATGCACTAGGTCATAAAGAAACTCTTGTTGCCTTGGAACTTTAGAAGCATCGTGTTGTCGTTATAGAAACACACCTCATTTAGAAATTTACACTTGTGGTAACGCTGCTGCTCCTCGAACCCATGTTCTCAGCTCAGAATTCTCCCTATAGAAAACTGATGAACCCAAATGTTGTACCTTTCTCCACAAAGCTTGAGCAAAATGAAAGAAAACAATTTCTGATTATTGCACTGGGAAACATGCGAGCTACTACATTAATTACAGCCCTTTTGAAGTGTATCGTTGTTACGCCTGTCTTTAGTTGTAACCAGGGGCGGATCCAGGGGGGCAATCGCCCCCCCCCCTTCCCAGAAGAGGAAAACTTTCTTATTTTATATATATAAATAAAATCCATTCCAAAGTTTGGGGCCCTTAAAAGTAGCAGTATGACAACCCACCGCTTCCCCAGAAGTCGGTCCTGGATCCGCCCCTGGTTGTAACCCATTCCTCTCATCTTGCTTCTTCAGGATTTGCAATAGACTCTTCTTTAGTAGAAAGCAAACCGAATCACAGAAACAACTCTCCAAGATGTTTTCCATGTAAATTATAGAGTTGAGAAAATAATAATATGTTGAATGCCTCGTTCATTGTTATTTTAAATTACGTTCTGCTCTGTACCAAACATCTGAAATGCAAAGAAAACGTTCAAGTTATTCCAATTCGCTTCACGATACCTAAGTTAATCACTGTGATTTAGTACTCAAGCAGTTAACAGCCTTCCTACTAATGAAATATTACTTGCTTTTATAATGAAACAAACGTAATCCAATTTCTTTTAAATGTTCAAACAATGTTCTTATTGGCTACTAATGAACACTACGGCTAGGGTAAGTAATAATTGTTTCTGAAACAGGGAGCTCCGAAAATAATTTGCATGCTGATTGGCCAATCATAACCTGTCTCATGTAACTTTTAAGAATATGTAAATGTGAAGTGAAGTCATCCTCTGTTAATTATTTTCGTTTCCAGTAATATGAGCTTCCAACTTCTTCCTCATCATATGACAGGTTTCTTCAAATTGTAAGCAAAACAGAAAAATGCAGGATTTTTTTTTTTTTATTCCTTGAAATAATCTTTGATTGATATCGTTATCTTGATAACAATACAGAAGGATGGAAATCCTGGAAAACTTAAGTAAGATGAAACAAGAAGGCACTCCATATATATATATATATATATATATATATATATATATATATATATATATATATATATATATTAAACAATTATTTAAGGACTTAAATATACACAACAATCCCACAGATAGAGAGATCTATTAGTATCAGAATGGCAAATGATAGTCCACTTACGAGGGAAAGGCGCGATGTCACTCAGAGATAATTGCAACAAATTTGGTGTAAGAGTAGGTAATTCGAAGAATTCGTTTCGCAGGCGTTCGGAATCAGAAATAATGGGCCATACAGTTCTGAAGAAGTATGACCTATCAATCAGATATTGATGGGACGGAGCCTTTGCTCGCTGTTGCGGCCAATGCAGATGATGTTAAATAAAGTAAAATTAAACCAGAAAAAATGAGCTGAACAGAAAATACGCTAATATTCGCCCTCAGTTCCACCAGGCGAATGCGGGAATACTAAATCTATCAATTGCCCTTGCCATTACCCATTGGGTAAGCATCACTAATTAGTGTAATGAAATTGCATTAAGAAAATAAAGAAAATATATATAGAAATTAATCATGGGAGTCGCCAGAAGTTTTCCAGGGAAGAGGTCGAAAGGAAGTTGCTGTATTTCTTGACACTATAAGATGCTGTCAGTACGCAAGTGTTAAATGTTTGAACCCGCCAATATTATTAACATACATTTGTACGGATTTTTGATATCTATGATGTGGCGCCCACCAAAATTAAATCAGTGTGTGTTTGTGAGGAAAATTTAAATACAGTAAAACCTGCCTTCGGCGGACCTTTATTAAGCGGGAAACTGTCTTAAACGTAAATATTTCACCGTCCTATGAATTTTGGAGTAAAATATGTTTAAAACTCCCTTCATTAAGCGGAAACTGTGTTACGCGGACAACGAAAAGCAAAATAAACCTTTAACGGAAAATTCTGAGTTGCGGACTACAGCGTTTAGAAAATGTTTAGACATCCTATGAGAAGGGCAAACATATGCACAGTGCCTGCGATAAATTCTTCGTTCTTTTGTTAAGAGTCTTCATCCCGGCGACATTAAAATACCGCTAATTTTACAGTAATTATGTGATATATTCAAATAGATAAAAGATAATCGAAATGTGGAACAAGAGCGCACTAGACAATATTATTTTACATGAGAAACCGTTATCACGACTGACTTATCTGCTTTCGATTTAGAGCCATTTTGAAAATCGGCATTTATTTTCGCGTTTCTAAACAGCCGAAAACGGAAAGCCACTAGGTGACTTGTGATAACGGTACCTCACGCACAACAATATTGTCTAGGGCGCTCTTGTTCCATATTTCAATTATCTTTTATCTATTTGAAGATATCACATAATTACTGTAAAATTAGCGGTATTTTAATTTCGCCGAGATGAAGACTTAAATATTTCAGTGTTGACCTTACCCAACCACTACGCATATTCACCGCTCACCATTTTCGGCTAGCCTTACGGAGCTGTCAGCTGTCAGTCTTCTTTGTAGGTGTACTTTTGTGCCGCTTGTGTAGTGACTAGCGACAAACGACAAAAATGAGGAGAAAACTGACAAAAACAAAGTTCTGGGAGAAAACGAACTGAGGCAATAAAACAGGAATCATAATCTCTATCACGTGTCGTGAAAACAATCAGTGAAGGGTTCAGAGGACTTTCAGAATTCAAGAGAAAACTTTTCTGTGTCCTGAAGTATTCTGCTAGACGTTTTGAACGAAATGCATCTTGACCTGAAGCAAAAACTCATGTGCAGAACATTTGAGAGAACTATGTCATTGTTTCTCATTTGCGCTTTCTGATTCCTCCTCTCCCTTGCTCTATGCAGGAATGATTCTGAAATCTTAATACCAGATTGAAGGAAGCAAAAAGTTCCTTGACAAACGCTTACAACCAATACTCAAAAGTGTAAAATTATTTCCTGTTTATTGTTGTCCTTGACCTTCACAACAAAGGGCACCCATCAAGGGGGGCAAGGTGAGGCGTTTGCCTACTCTCCTTTAGAGGAAATTGTGCTTCGGAAGATCGAAAACCCAATAGATATTTTAGAATAGTTACCGCAAAATTTGAGACTACATTTGAAATGTCGCTTATACTCCCCCCCTTGGAAACCATAACATGGGCGCCCTTGTTCACAACTCTCAGTTTTCCGTCTTATCAATCACCTTGCAATCCAAGTTTTAACAATACACCTCTAAACTTACATTTTTGCATCAGTTCGACAGCAGTCATTATGGCTTATAAATCACTGATTGTGCTTGATCTTAACAACCAGGATAAAGGCAATTCATGCTAGTAAACGAGATAAGTTGAATGTAAAGCAAATCATGAAGATCTTCAACTTCGATAAAACTCAGGTGTACGAGATTCTAAAGGGAAAAAAACGGAATCTTTGGAGCGGTGGGAAAACTGCAGTAACGAAAAAATAAAAAGAGAACTTAGGAAAACTGAAAACCAAGACATCAATGAAGTAGTGTAGGAGTGATTTGTTAATGTCAGACCCTAAAATCACATCATATCGGGCCCTATATTACAGGAATACGCTAAAACGGTAGCTAAAAAGTGAGTAAAACTAAATTCAAAGCATCTAATGGATGGTTAGGAAGTTTTCGCAAAAGATATCAGGTAAATTTTAACGAATTTTGTGGTGAATCGTGTGATGTAAATAGTGAAACATTTGATGAATGAGTTGCTACACTACGTTCCATAATCGAAGGACATAAAGTTGAATTGTATTTAAGGAAATGTAGACACGTAGTGATATCTATTAGCCTCAGGATAGCAAGTGATACTGCACTTAGTGACATTATTAGCGTCAAGGCGATAAGTGATAGTGCATGTAGTAGCATCTATTAGCATCAGGGTGGCATGTGATAACACACGTTAACGCAATTATTTACTACTAGGGATTGGCTTGATGCACAAGACGTCTGCTCTATATTATAAGAAATTCTTATTTGCTTCTACCTTCCCACAAACAACATTACTCATCTGTTAAGCTGTGGGTATAACGTTCCAGGATATTAAGCGTTACACACAGATGGACACTTACTTGTATTGTAAAGCAACTGAAACGCACGCAGAGAAAATAACATTTTTGCAAAATCTTCGAAAGTAAAGAAAATGCATGAAATATATATATAACGAGGAGCGATGTCTTTGGCAATGCCCCTTTTGATTCTCGAGGTAGCTGGCATACTCGTTCTTCACACGAGAAGAATAAAATCAATGCAAAACAATTCAAAGAGCTGGAAGGTATGCAACCTGGAACACAGCAATAGAGTCGCAGGTGGTCTACCTCACAGGCATTGTGGGTCACTATACATATTCGTATTTTTATTGTGTTTATCCTCCTGCAATTCCCTTTAGAGTCGAAAATCGAAAAAATGTTTTCGTTTAGATCTGGTTTAGATTACTATATCTACAAACTCTGGTGCCTCTAGGTGATTCCTTTCAATGGAAAAAAAATCTTATGATAAACACATACATACATATTCTTTTATATATTAGGAGGCGCACGTGAATATGCCGATTAATTTTTACGCTTGATTGGCAATACTTATTAAGTTGAGTATACGTAGAAACATGCCCTAGTATTCTGTTCTTGCAACAGAGATAGAATCGTCCGAGTATGTGGAGTATGTGTGAGTAGCAGTAAGGTGAAATGACTATCATAATACAAAATCCCGCCAAACATGAAGTTAGGAGTGTCATACGATTTCTGAACATCAAAGAACAGAATGTAACTGACATCGATCGATCGGTAATTGTGTGCCATTTACGGGACGACAGTAATGAGTGAAGGGAAAGTCAGGCAATAGTGCAGAGAGTTTCGGGAAGGGCGTTCAAATATTCATGACGATGAGCGTAACGGAAGGCCAAGTATTCAGGAGGATGGTCTGATGGACGCATTAACGAGAAAGTGAAATCCAATCGCCAGTCCACAAAGAGTTCCCAGAAGTTTTTGCGGAAACAGTGCGTCGAATTGTGACTGACAAGCTGGGTTATCACAAACTATGTCCGGGGTGTATGCTAAAATGCTGACAGAGGCTCACAAAGAGCGAAAAATGACATCTGCATGCGATTTCTTGAGCCGCTGGGGAAGGGGATGACCTGTCTTTTCACATAGTGACAGGGGGATGAAACCTGGATATCATGCGGCACTGAGGAGTCGAAGAAGCAGTCAATGCAATGACAGCACCCTGGTTCTTTTAAAGTCAAGGAATTCAAACACCATCAGTTCAGAAAATCATTGGAAC